>NC_143487.1:6309000-6949500 GCF_027475165.1 Benincasa hispida
TCTCCACCTTGACTTGAATTCTCTCCCAGATAACAGATGTACCAAATGCAACACAAATCAATATTGCTAGACATACCCAGACTTCTCCCTCATGCCTCAAAGTGTCCCACAAAGGGGACCACTAACAATTCAAAACATTTAGCAAGTCCAAACAATGTTGGAACTGGCCTTATAGAACCAGTTTGGTGAACATATCAACAGGGTTATCAGCAGTACCAATTTTCATTACTTTAACTCTCTGCTCACCTCTTAAGAAGTGATATCTTACAGCTATGTGCTTAGTTCTCTCATGATGAACTTGATCCTTGGGTATGCATATTGCACTCAAACTATCACAATATACAATAGCTTGGTCATGATGCAAACCAAGATTACCAACTAACCCCCTCAGCCATATTCTCTCTTTAGCAGCTTCTATCAAGGCCATGTACTCTGCTTCAGTAGTAGACAAAGTAACTGTAGGCTGTAAGGTTGCCTTCCAACTAACAATAGATCCACCCAGAGTGAACGCATAGCCAGTCATAGACCTCCTACTGTCAACATCTCCAGCATAGTCAGAATCAGAATAACCAATCACCAAACACTCTGTTCAATTCCCATAAACAAGACTAACATCAAATGTACCTCTAAAGTAACGAAAAATTCTCTTAACAGCTTACTAATGCTCCTTCCCAGGTTGACCTATGTACCTGCTGACAACACTAACAGCATGGGCAAGATCAGGCCTAGTACAAACCATAACATACATCAAACTTCCCACTACACTAGCATAAGGAACTCGAGACATGTACTCCTTCTCAGCTTCAGACTGTGGTGAAAATTCAGATGACAAACGAGCATTTACAGCACTAGGAGTATCTATAGGCTTAGTTGATGACATACCAAACCTGGAAAATATTTTTTGAATATATCCTTTCTGTGACAAGAAGAGTTTACTCTTACCTCTGTCCCTATAAATCTCCATATCCAGAATTTTCTGAGCAGCACCCAAATCCTTCATATCAAACTCAGCACTGAGAAGATTCTTCAATTTCAGAATATCAGACTTGGACTTTGCAACTATGAGCATATCATCTACATATAAAAGTAGATAAATCATCGAACCATCATCAGTTTTGTTGTGATATACACAACAATCATACGGACTCCTGTTATAGCCAATTCCAATCATATAGCTGTCAAAATGTTTGTACCACTGCTTTGGAGACTGCTTTAACCCATACAAAGATTTCTTCAACTTGCAAACATAATCTTCTTTACTGGACATTGAAACCCATCTGGTGGGTCATATAAATCTCTTCCTCCAACTCTCCATGTAAAAAAGCTGTCTTCACATCTAATTGTTCAAGTTCCAAATTCTGATGTGCTGCTATAGCTAGTAACACCCTAATAGAAGTATGTCTGACTATTGGTGAGAATATCTCATTATAATCAACTCCTTCCCTTTGTGTGAACCCTCTAGCAACAACTCGAGCTTTATATTTAATGCCCTCTGAAGGTGATATTCCCTCCTTTTTCTTGAAGACCCATTTACAAGTGACAATTTTTCTCTCCTTTGGTCGTTTAACTAATTTCCAAGTCTGATTTTTGTCAAGAGATTCCATCTCATCCCCTATAGCAGCAGCCATTTAGTAGACTCACCACATGACACAGCTTCTCTATAAGTGGATGGCTCATGAGGATCCACCTTTTTAGCAACCTGCAATGCAAAAGTAACCATATCTTTAAAACCATACCTCACAGGAGGTCCAACACCAACTTTTCTAGTTCTATCACGAGCTATGCTCAGTTGATCTATTCGTGATCTAGAATTCTCAGGCAAATCAACTTCTGACATTCTAGGCACATTAATTTCTGGTTGCACATCAGTTTCTGTAGTAGTGTGTTGATCTTCTCTACCTTGATGTTGTAATTCATTCACAGATGAAGTGAATTGCATCTCCACCTGTTTATCAACACTACTACTTTCTCTCACATCAGTAGACGTCACAAAAGGCTTTACAGTTGAGTTAAGCATGGAATTTTCATCAAATATCACAGTCTTACTAAGTATGACTCTATTCTCAGAAGGTGACCAGACTCTATATCCCTTAACTCCATCCCCCAAACCCATAAATATACTCTTTTTAGCACTTGGTTCTAATTTACCCTCATTAACATGATAGTAGACAGTACAACCAAAAACTTTTAATAAAGAATAATCTACAGGCTTACCAGACCACACCTCATAAGGTGTTTTACAATCAATTGTTGTGTGAGGTCCACGATTGATCAGATAACATGATGTATTTATTGCTTCTGCCCAAAACCTTCTAGCCAACCCTGCATTAGAGAGCATGCATCTTGCTCTCTCCAACAACGTCTGATTCATACGTTCTTCAACCCATTTTGCTATGGAGTATTCCTAACAGTGTGATGGCGAACAATCCCCTCAGCTTTACAGAACTCATTAAATTCAGATCCACAGAATTCCAGACCATTATCAGTTCACAGCCTTTTGATGTTCTTCCCAGTTTGATTTTCAATCAATGTCTTCCATTGCTTGAAATTCTTGAAGGCTTCACTTTTATGTTTCATCATAAAAACCCAAGTCATTCTTGAGTAATCATCAATTAAAAATACCTACTGCCTCCAATAGATTCAACTTTGGAAGGTCCCTAACAGTCTGAATGAATATAATCAAATACACAATGTTCACAAAATTAAAAATCCTGCACCTTATGCCCATAAAGAAGATCACTTTTTGACAGAATTTGCATCCCTTTTTCATTCATATGACCAAGTCTCATATGCCTAACGTAGTCATATCATCCTCGTGAACGACCGACGATGCAACAACAATATAACTTCTTATTGTGGGACCTAATAGAAAATACAGTGTTCCACGCTTTATGCCTTTCAGAACTACCTCAGAACCCTTATAAACATACATTGCTCCACCTTTACCTTAAAAACTGTAACCCTTTCTATTGATTACACTAAAGGATATCAAACTCTTCTTCATTAGTGGAACATGTCTAACCTCTTTTAAAGTGTAGAAGGAACCATTATGTGTTCATATCTTGACTGAGCCGATTCCAACTATCTTGCACACAGCACTGTTAGCCATGCTAACATTTCCTCCATCTATTTGCTGATATTGGGCACATATGATAAGATGCCCCAGAATCAAGAACCCACACATCATCAGAATGTGATTGTTCATTCACAACTAAAGCTAGATCTCCTTCAGAATCGATCTCGACTTCTTCAGAATCAATCTCAACTTGTGTAACAGAGGCAGATGCTTCCCTTTGGTCACTCTTTTCCTTCTTTTCATGATTCCTTTTTATCTTAGGACATTCGGTTTTTCAATGCCCATTTTCTTTACAGTAGTTACAAATATCATCTGATCTAGAACCCTTTGACTTCGAAGACCTTTTATTCTGGTTCGACTTCTGCTTACCAGAATTCCTATGTCCCTTGCTTCCTGTAGCAGCTAACCTAGATGCCTGACTTTTTGTAACTGAACTTCCTGCATTCTGACGGTCATCTCTCATAAGCAAAGTGGACTTTGTATCTTCTAAGGTCAGAGTTTCTTTCCCTCCAATATACGAGTCAACGAAAGTCTCATAAAACGGTGACAAAGATGTCAACAAATTAGGGTAGCATCCTCATCATCAACCTTAACCTCTACATTACGCAGATCTAATAAAATTTTATTTAATTAATCAAGATGGTCTCGTAGAGACATACCTTCCTGCATACGTAGATGATACAAACGTTTCTTCAGAAACAACTTCTTGGTTAAAGATTTTGTCATGTAAAGACTCTCTAACTTCAACCAAAGACCAGCGACAATTTCTTTATCTGCGACCTCGATGATGACGTCATCAGCCAAACATAGCATGATCGTCGAATGAGCCTTCTTGTCATACCCCCTCCCAGATTACCCTTTTAATCTGGATGAGGATATGACCGTGGTAGTTATTAACCCTACTGCCAGTACCCACCACCAAAGCCTTCTAATCTTAATACCAACATGTTTAACACATTAGTAGTATACGCATATAGCAAGCCTCCCTTAAGGTTCTACAAAGATACATAAACACATGCATACAACCATGTCATAACATCCACAGAAAAATATTCACAAATGGCCCAAAACATTCCTAACAAAGTCCTAGTCCCTCTCGTAACATGTGTACATAAACAAGCCATTAACCTAAGTTCTTCTAAACAAGCCGAGTTTTTCAGTCGCAAGCAGCAGCAGGATCAACCTTGAGGAATCTGACCGCTACCTGAAAAGAAAAACATTTGAAAACGTGAGTTAGAAGCCAGTGAATGACTTAATAAAAACATAAATCTCATGTTTAAACTAAAAACTCGAAAACATAATACTGGAACAAAAATGTACCAAGCAAACGTGTACACAAAACCTTTAAAACCACCATTAAACATCATTATTCTTTAGTTGAGAACGAGCATACATCGATCTAGCTCCCAAGTCTGTTACCAGCCAAGAGACCCAAACTTCGGCCTCCCTTTACTGATATATAGCTTAGGAGACCCATACTTCGACCTCCCTTTATCCTTAGTTGAGAGTGAACTACTAGATCTAACCCTCAACGTCAACCTTAATCGAGGAGAACCTTTTTGCTCAATCCCTCAACGTCAACCTTAGTCGGGGAGAACCCTTTTGCTCAATCCCTCGATGTCGTATTACCAACGTACACGTGGTGTTTTCTATGTATCGTCAACACATTCAGTACATTTATTCAGATACCTTCCTTACCTTCAGTATCCGGCTCACTTAAGCTATCAAGTTCTCGAAGAGCATTAAAAGAATAGTTTTCAAATATAGCATAGAAAACTCTTTAGGATACCTTCCCTACCTTCAGTATCCTTTTTCATTATGTTTAGAAATACCAATGTATTACTTTGACAGTCTTAGGTATTTAAACATAGTACATCAGTATTGTCGTATCTTAGTTACTTAATTAGGATACTTTCTCATTGTCTTTCAGTATCCTTCATTTAACTAGTCACAAACATTTAGTTGAATACTAAGGCTTAGTGCTCAAATCATCATACTAGTTCATCATGAAAACGGAGTAACTAAAACATGCCGAAATTATTTGGACAAGATAACATATTTAAACCATGTCAATTTCCATGGAAAACATGCTTTGCTTAGCATGAGAAATAACTTCAAAGAAATCATAGTTTCTAAATCATTAAAACATTAAATCATCACATAGTCACTCACAACTCGTTGGCCTCTTTACGAGTTATACGACTCTTCTAGCTTTTCTTGGCCTGAAACGACATAATTCTCGGTTAACTATTTAGAATTCTTAGCAAAATACCTCAAATAGTTCATTTACTAATGGAACTTTCATCATCAAAGATAGCTTTACTAGAAAGATACTCATCATGAGTGCATTCTTCTCATGAGTGAGATCCTCATGAGCGAGATTCTTCATCCTATTGATGCTCACCTTTCTAGCGAGATTCGGCCCAATTTTTAACGAGATCCTCATCATAAAATTAGCGAGATCTTCAACACAAAATCAGCGAGATTTCCTTCATAAGCGAAATCCTCATTCTCTATATGAGTTGTTTGCTTGTTCTTCTCAAGCAGCTATCTACTTATGCACAGCTTCTCTGTTACAACTTCAAAAATTCATAACTCAAACTCCAACCCTCTTTTGAAGAAACTTCCTTCTACAAACATGTTTAGAATTGGGTTTTCTTACCTTAAAATTTCAGCCAAAAATTCTTTATATTTTGGCCTAGATCTTTCAATCTTCACTCGGGCCCTGATTAATCCGTGATTCTACCTCTTCTGTAAATTCCTCACTTTTTGTTCTTCTTCTTCTGCGATCTTTCTCCGGCAAGACAACCTCGAAAAGTAGATTTTCCCAGCTTTCAAACAACACCGATTTCACTAAATTTGCTCATGTAGATTGCCGAAACCAAGCTTTCGAAGTTCCTTTTCTCTTTTAATCTTCCTGCCGCCTGCCGAATTCAAGGATTAACCGCCACATGCCAAACCAATAAGTGAGTTTCCTTATTTAACATGTTTTTCCTTTCCTTTCTTAACTCCTATAAATAACATGGATTTTTACTTATTAGATATTTAATATGTCATTCCTTTGGTTAAACATGCTTGTTTAGGAAACTTAGAATTTGGGGTTTACACTTAGCTACACGTGAGTTTATTTCTTCTTGCTTCCATCATCTATCCCTCCTAAAACATGGCTTCATTTAACTCACTAGAAGACATCACATTACTTACTCTTACTTAAAGTAATTAGGGTTTGGGTTTTACAAATTCTTTCCCCCTAAAAGAAATTTCGTCCTCGAAATTTGCTCGAACCTACTTATAACTTAGACTTTGACAACATCCTTTGGTTGTAAACTTTACAACCTTCTTATTTCTTTCTTCTTCCCCCTTTTTACTACGCTTTCACTGCGCTACTTTGATATCAACTTTGTTCATGGTAAATAATACCGATACGTATGAACAACTTGGTCATCATAGTTCACTGTATTTGTCACATCTTCTGGTGACTCTTCCATTTTCCATTGAGTCATAGTATTAATTTATTACTAGGGTGGTCCTTTTCCATTTCCCAGCAAAACCACTGGAACATTCTCTTTCAGTTATCATACCTTTGTATTACTTGCTAGTTGTGAAATCAATATTTGTGTCAACTAGACTTCTCGACCTAATCGAGAGCACTCTTCTTAGAATATCCTTTCTATCTATACTTGGGAGAAAACATTTTTTGTACTATAACATTTCCCAACTACGACTTACCATACTGTATACATAAGGTTTAACTGTACTAGTCCTTAGATCAGTTACAATCAAACTTCGAGCTATTACCTGGAACATCAGCAGATCTGGACCTTTTCCTTTTTGTCTTCTGCTGACCATTTCGTTCCTTACTTTTATACTCAATGTTCCTCTGGGACATTTTGAGCTCACTGTTGCTCATATTTTCCCTCCTCTTAGGTTTAATCTGACTAGAACTTCCTCTAGATTACATCCTTTCCTCTGAATTCACTAGAATAGACCTCACGTTTGCCACCAACCTCTGAGCAAACCTGCTATACATTCTATTTCTAGTGAAAAGTTTATGTTTACCTGCGTGACTCCTGACTTTAACTCATGTACTGATAGTGGATTGAGTAATTCTGCCGGTCTTTGCCTTTCAGGTTTCACTTGTTGACAAATCAAACATCACATAGTACTTTTCCTATCTTGCTAGACTATGCCTTGGTCTATTAGTCTAGAGTGGCCATTTTGCTCACTCCTTATCATTCTTTACTGCGTTACTACTTAACTGAGAAGAAACTCCTCTTGTTCTCTTCCTACAATCATAACTTGCATTCTTAGTTGAGAGAGAATCTTTATTCAATCCCTCAACATTAATTCATGGCTAGAATGAAGTGTTCTCGACACTATCAATCACAATTTTCTTTTTCCTTAATTGTACAATTCTAGTTCAAGTATTGTCATACCTTAGGTATTATTACTCATATACCTTCCCCGTGTCCTTCAGCATCGAGCTATTCAAATTCTAGGGCAAGGCCTCAGTACCTTCTCTATGTGCTTCAGTACTGAGTTATTCACATTCTAGTCTAAGCTCCAGTACCTTCTTCATGTATCTCGGTAATGGGCTATTTATACTTACTTGCTTGCATATTCTTATCTCTTAATAACTTAGTTGCCCAAACACATCCCTTACTAATGAGAATAGTCATCATAAATAGCTTTCAGTAATCATGCATTGCTAAACATTCATAGGCTTTAGCAATCTACTTAAAACATTTAACGTATCTAGAGTCACTCACTTCTACTGCTGGAACTACATGACCAAGAAATACAACCTGGTCTAACAAGAAATCACATTTGCTGAACGTGGTATACAACTGCTTCTCTCGCAGTGTTGGCAAAACTATCCTCAAATGGTTCCCGTGATCTTCCTTACTACTTGAATACATCAATATGTCATCAATGAAGATTATCATGAACTGATTCGAGTAGGGATGAAATATCCTATTTACCAAGTCCATAAATATTGCAGAGGTATTTATTAGTCCAAATGGCATTACTAGGAACTTGTAATGTCCATACCTCGTCCTAAATGCAGTTTTTGGAACATCCGCCTCTACCTTCAATTGGTGGTAACCTGATCCCAAATCTATTTAGAGAAAATCGTGGTTCCCTTTAACTAATCAAAGAGATCACCTATACCAGGCAATGGGTACTTGTTCCTGATCATCACCTTGTCCAACCGTTTATAATCTATACATAACTAAGAGTACCGTCTTTCTTCTTGATAGAAGACCGGCGCCTCCCAAAGTGACATACTGGATCTAATGTAACCCTTATTTATTAATCGTTACCTTATTCAGCTGCCTATAGTCGATACACAATCTAAGTATACCGTCTTTCTTTCTCACAAACAATACCGGAGCTCCTCAAGGCGATACACTAGGTCGAATGTATCCCTTGTTAATTAACTCTTGCAGTTGAACCTTTAATTCTTTCAACTCAGTTGGCGCCATTCTACACGGTGCCTGCGATATAGGAGTTGTTCCTGGAATTAAGTCAATAGTAAACTCCACCTCTCTGTTGGGTGGTAATCCCGATAGTTCTTCAGGAAATGCATCCCGAACTCATTTACCACAGGGACATCTTCTGGGTTCAGCTTTTTTCCTTGAGCAACCACTACGTGAGTCAAATAGGCTTTACATCCCTTACTCAACAGCTTTCGAGCTTTCACTACCGATATCAGATTCCCTCGCGGTTTATCTTTTGATTCTTCTCAGCATTGCATCCTGGCCATTGGATTTTCTGAGCACTACCTCCTTCTTGTAACAGTCTACTGAAACACGATACTTACATAGAAAATCCATCCTCAGGATAGCATCAAACTCCAACAGCTCTACGGGAAGTAAATCAACATAAAAGTTCTGACCATTGATCAGTACCTCACAACGATTATAACATTTATCTACTATTATCACATCTCCTAAGGGGTAGAGATAAATAACTCTTCAGGCATAGGCTCAACCAACCTATTTATACTAGATGAAAACATGCTAGATATAAATAAATGTGTGGAACCAGGGTAAAATAAAACATATGCAGACTGTCCTTATAATATAACATTACCGGTCACAATATCTAGTGACTCCGCTGCCTCCTAATGTGACACGGCATACGACCCAGCTGCTGGGGTCGACCTATAACATTCTTCTGCTTGGCACCATTTGCCCTTCACCTCGATTCCCAGCGTCTTTTGGTTGGTTAACTGTCTGGGAGGTTGTCTGTTGTGCTGTTGGGGCATCTCTGTTCACTTGGAGACAGTGCCTCTTGAAATGCCCTGCTTATCCACATTGGAAACATACACCACTACCAATATAGCATACCCCAAGATGCCTCTTGCTACAACTAGGGCACGTCGGTTTCTTGTTTTGTCTCATTTTTCTTTTCCTGGATCCCTGTCAACTTGTACCCCTGAATTGGCTTCCACTAGTCTAAGTTGCAACTGAAGGTCGGGATCCTCTGTCTTTAAGACCTACCACTGCCTCTAAGCCCTACCACTGCCTCACTGCCCCTTGCCTGAGGAGTACTAAACTCTCCCTCAGACATTGTTTCCTGACCCACTGGGTCATTCACGTTCTTTCTAACCTCTGGGCCCTTATTGGTAGGGTCAGTATTACTGTTTCCTGTCTGCTTACTCTGTCTGCCACTTGCTTTAGCATTTCACCTAATACAATGTACACATGTTAGGGACTTACACTTTAGGGACTTAGACTTATGCATGAACTTTCCCTTTTATTCCCAAAACCTTATGCTCTGATACCAACTTGTCACACCCCCTCTCAGATTACCCTTTTAATCTGGATGAGGATATGACTGTGGTAGTTACTAACCCTACTGCCAGTACCCACCACCAAAACCTTCTAATCTAAATACCAACATGTTTAACACATTAGTAGTATACGCATCCAGCAAGCCTCCCTTAAGGTAAGATACATAAACACAACATACAACCATATCATAACATCTACGGAAAAATATTCACAAATGGCCCAAAATATTCCTAACAAAGTCCTAGTCCCTCTTGAAACATGTGTACATAAACAAGCCATCAACCTAAGTTCTTTTGAACAAGCCATGCTTTTCAGTGGCAAGCAGCAGTAGGATCAACCTTGAGGAATCTGACCGCTACCTGAAAAGAAAAACATTTGAAAACGTGAGCTAAAAGCCCAGTGAGTGACTTAATAAAAACATAAATCTCATGCTTAAACTGAAAGCTCGAAAACATAATACTGGAACTAAAATATACCAAGCAAACATGTACACAAAACCTTTAAAACCACCATTAAACATCATTATTCCATAGTTTAGAACGAGCATACATCGCTCTAGCTCCCAACGTCTATTACCGGCCAGGAGACCCATACTTCGGCCTCTCTTTGCTGGTATATAGTCTAGGAGACCCATATTTCGACCTCCCTTTATCCTTAGTTGAGAATGAACTACTAGATCTAACCCTCAACATCAACCTTAGTCGGGGAGAACCCTTTTGCTCAATCCCTCAACGTCAACCTTAGTTAGGGAGAACCCTTTTGCTCAATCCCTCGACGTCAACCTTAGTTGGGGAGAACCCTTTTGCTCAATCCCTCGACGTCGTATTACCAATGTGCACGTGGTGTTTTCTATGTACCGTCAACACCTTCGGTACATTTATTCAAATACCTTCCTTACCTTCAGTATCTGACTCATTTAAGCTATCAAGTTCTCGAAGAGCATTAAAAGAATAATTTTCAAATATAGCATAGAAAACTCTTTAGGATACCTTCCCTACCCTCAGTATCCTTTTTCATTATGTTTAGAAATACTAATATATATACTTTGACAACCTTAGGTATTTAAGCATAGTACATTAGTACTGTCGTACCTCAGATACTTAACTAGGATACTTTCTCATTGTCTTTCAATATCCGTCATATAACTAGTCATAAACATTTAGTTGAACACTAAGGCTTAGTGCTCAAATCATCATACTAGTTCATCATGAAAACGGAGTTACTATAACATGCTGAAAGTATTTGGACAAGATAACATATTTAAATCGTGTCAATTTCCGTGGAAAACATGCTTTGCTTAGCATGAGAAATAACTTCAAATATATGTTGCTTGGCACCTCATTTAAAACACTTAGCATGAGAAATAACTTCAAAGAAATCATAGTTTCTAAATCATTAAATCATCACATAGTCTCTCACAGCTCGTTGGCCTCTTAACGGGTTATATGACACTCCTAGCTCTTTTTGGCCTGAAAGAATATAATTCCCGGTTAACTACTTAGAATTCTTAGCAAAATACCTCAAATAGTTCATTTACAATGGAATTCATCATCAAAGACAACTTTACTAGCGAGATACTCATCATGAATGCATTCTTCTCATGAGTAAGATCTTCTTCATGAGCGAGATCCTTCATCCTAGCGATACTCACCTTTCCAGCGAGATTCAATCCAATTTCTAGCTAGATTTCCTTCTAGAGCGAGATCCTCATCACAAAATTAGTGAGATTTCCTTCATTAGCGAGATCCTCAGCACAAAATTAGTGAGATTTCCTTCATAAGCGAGATCCTCATTCTCCATATGAGCTGTTTGCTTGTTCTTCCTAAGCAGCTATCTGCTTATGCACAGCTTCTCTGTTACAACTTCAAAAATTCATAACTCAAAATACAACCCTCTTTTGAAGAAACTTTCTTCTATAAACATGTTTAGAATTGAGTATCTTTCTTACCTTAAAATTTAAGTAAAAAATTCCTTATAGTTTGGCGTAGAGCTTTCAATCTTTACCTCGGGCCCTGATTAATCCGCGATTCTGCCTCTTCTATAAATTCCTCACTTTTTGTTCTTCTTCTTCTTCTGCAATCTTTCTTCGACAAGAAAAACTCGAAAACTAGACTCTCCCAGCTTTCAAACAATACTAATTTCACTAAATTTGCTCATGTAGACTGCTGAAACCAAGCTTTCGAAGTTCCTTTTCCTTTTTAATCTTCCTGCAGCCTCCCGAATTCAAGGATTAACTGCCACGTGCCAAACCAATAAGTGAGTTTCCTTATTTAACATGTTTTTCCTTTTCTTTCTCAATAACTCCTATAAATAACATGGATTTTCACTTATTAGATATTTAATATATCATTCCTTTGGCTAAAAATGCTTGTTTAGGAAACTTAGAATTCTGGGTTTACCCTTAGCTACACAAGAGCTTATTTCTTCTTTAATCACACATTAAGGTCCATAATCAAAGAGCCAATTACAATAATTACTTCAAAATTGAAGAGAAATCTGATGCCAAAACCATAAAATATCCATTTCAGCACCTATTTCATGCAACTCATGAAAAACACCCACCATGCTGAAATTAACATAAATTGAGTGCTTAAATCATGCTCTGATACTAATTGATGGAGTTGGCATTCAACATATAGAAGCTATTAGGATCCTAAGCACTCTAACTACAACAATATTAGTGAATTAGCATGCAAGTTCATGGTTTTCAGTGTTTAGGGTTTCAAGTGAATACCTTTGAAGATTCCTCCAAATTGCTTCAAATCTCCTCGAATTTCTCCTTCAATTTTTGTAGTAGACCACCATAAGAATCTTGTCTACTAATTTAAGGCCTTATATTGGGTGGTGGCACTTAAATTGGGAGAAATTTGATGTGATTTTTTAGTGTTGGACTGAAGCAAAATTTTTTTAGAATTCCCTCTTGAATATCAAATTGCATGAATGATTTTCATTAAGAAAATCCTTATTTATCAAAATCTATCATGCAACCATGTTGAGGGAGATTGACACTCAATCTTTCACTCAATTGAGTGGATCAGGTGTAGGATAAAATGGAAAAGTGGGAAAACCCCACTTTCCATTTTTAAACTATTTTCTTTTTAATTTAATTTTGATTTTCAATTAAAATCATATTATTTTTTTAAAAAAAAAAACTAATTTTTGAATTTGAAAATTCAAATTCAAAAAATTTATTTAAAATATTTTATTTTAAATAAATAAATTTAATTAATTAAATAGATAGTTCAATATTAAATATTAAATTAATTAAAATCCTAATCCAAAACATGAATCCATATTCATGTAGTATTTAAATTTCATTTAAATATTTCCAATTCTCCGACACGTTTAATTCGATAATTGAATGTTTGATCATATTAAATATAATAATTTAAACCCTAATCTAAATTTGAACATTTCAAATTCACTCAACACGCTATTCTAAGTTTTTAATCCTTTTACGAGTTAGTAGAGGGACCTAATAGACCTACAGATCATGAGCTCCAATAATTTGATATTAATTGGCTAAACTCTTTAAACCGAATTAATCAATGTTCATTAACTACCAAGACACTTTACTATAGCTTAGTAGTTGCACTCTCCTCACTATAGATAATTTATGTCCACTTGATTTAACCATTATCAGTAAGTCAATCCTTCACAAGTTGTTCGTATTTATAGCTAAGTAAAAATTATCGTTTTACCCTTGTATTACATCTTACTCATTAAGTCTCCACTGATCCTCCAATTAACAATTGGTTTATGGTCCTACCAATAAACCGAATCCCTCTTAGCCACGAGAAAGCAGGGCCCTTTTGTTCAAGATCAGGGGTAAGTACTTAAGGGAATAATCTATCTGCTAACCCTAGAACAGGTTGGAGTGAGTTCCGTCTTGCAGGACTATGGCCCCAGTTATCTATCTGGTCTTACCCCTAAAATGAGAGGCTTATTGAACGACGATGTTGAGCCACTCTGACCCATGCAGATTAAAAGATAATCCCGAATAAACAGGAGTTCATAGTTAGCTCAAGATAGAGATGGAGTTACCTTAGATCATTGAATTGAAATAGTCAATTTTAACAGTAAACGATCGTTATAAAAAAAAGTGACTATTTCATGGTTTTGTCTTATTCAGACATCTTTTGCATGGGATGCCCCTACTCACGTGTCTCTACATGAACGATTTTGGGATCACATCGTTTATATCAATATACAAAGCGGGTCGCATCCATAGTGTCCCCAAGAAAAGGCACCCTACCCTATCCATATACTTATAGACCATTTTGACTATATACTCAAAATTGATCTTCCTTTATGTCTCTACATAAAATTTAAGTATTCATGTTATAGCCATAGATTTTAGTTTATTGGATTTAGGAATCTATGAATACAATTCTATATATTCAATAACATTTTATTGAAATAATCTCAATAACATTTTTATTGTAAATAGGAATATGTTTAAAATTTACAAACTGCGAGTTTTAGAATATATAACCCAACGGTCGTTACATATCAACTTTTTCTTTTTCTTTTAATAAAAATGTGCTTGTGTGTATTTCTTTTTCCTTTTGTTTTTTTTTCCGTAGAGATATAGAGAAGATATGCAACATTGAAACATTCGAGGTAATTTCTTATTTTTTTTTCTTTTTATTTGTTGTCTCACCTATATTTTTATTCATGCTCACAAAGTCGCAATAAAAAGGTAGAAGATGAAAAAGAAATCACATTATTTTCTTCATCTAATTTTCAATTTTTGTTGCATCTTTTTTCGTAGATATGTGATTGTGTGTATTTGTTTACTTTTTTTTTTTTTAGAGATGTAGAAAAGAGATCCAAGATTGAAACATTTGAGGTCATTTTTTAATTTTTTTTTATTTGTTGTCGCACCTACATTTTTCTTATAGATGTATTTCTATGCGTTTTTTTTCTTATTTTATAGTTTTTATAATAAGTGAATGAAGATTGAAGTCACCCACAAGTTAATACATCCTCAACCACAGTGATAACAAATATCTTATTTATTTAAAATGATACAGGAGCTTAGTTGTTGGATGATTTCTTGATTACCACCATACATGATAATGATAATTACAACAATTGTCACCAAATTATAATGAATGAGGAACTTTCTACGTTTTTTATATAATTTATTTTAAATTGTAATTAAACTATATTTTGTATCCTTATATTTATTTTCTAAAAACTATATAAACATATATAAAATGTGTTACTCTTTTGTTCATTTTTGCAATGAGTTGATGTGTACTTTAGACAAACGTTGGAAGTCATAATTAAATAAATACCAAATTTAGAACACGTTGAAAGTTTTTATATATATTATATAAATAGTCTAAAATAACAAAGTGTAAATATTTTTAAATATATTTTTTTATATTCATCTTTTAGATGTATGTATATACTAAATAAAACCATTTGCAATGTCAATTAACAAAAATAAAATGCTTAAATTTTTATGGTTAAAAACAAAATAAAAACAATAATTTAGATACCAAAGTAATATATATATTATTGGGATTTGTGTCCTAATTCTCTCGGAGTCTCGTTGTTTATAATGATACACATTGTTTTACAAATAAAATAATTGTTATTTCATTATGGCATTTATTCAAATCCAATAAACAAAGCTTCATCGTTATCTTATGTAAACTTAAGCTTGTATATATGATATACAAGTCGATCATGTCTTAAGTGATAACCTAAATAGGTATGTAGTATAAGGATTAAGGTAGGATACCAGATTCTAGTGACCTATGGATACGATCTACTTTGTAGAAGTTTGCAAGTATTGTAAACTACTACAGATTGTAGATCCTGACCATTCATGTAGAAACATGCGAGCGGGAGTATCCTATACAAAGAGTTTGTATAAGATCGGACCACAAGATGACTAGACTCTGTATATCACACTGTTGATACTCGAGACTTACATCTCACCTAAACGATCATAGGTGACACGACCTCAATCTTGACTGTTTTGGGAACTCCTACCTTTGAGAGCGGTTCTTTGATTAGTATGAGTGAGAGTGGCTAGATTGCCAACTTAACAAGCCTACCTTTTTGGGGACTTGTCTAATCTGGGAGCTGGGAACTCATTACACAAAATGGAATTCACTCCTTCCCCGAAGCATGGATAAGTAGAGAGATTGATCCCTTAAGGGTTGATTCTGGGGCTTGAATATAGTGACCATAACTTCTCTTTGGAAGAGAGGATTCAGTCATAGTAGGACTATGACTTATGTTCATTAGAGGATTCAGTGGTACTTAAGGAGTTAGATGTAACTATAGGGGCATAACGGTTATTGGCCAAACTGTACTTACAAGCGATCTGTGAAGGGTTGTCGCAATGCTGATTGGTTAAGATGGACACATAATATATATGTGGTAAAGAGAGTTCAGCTATCGGTCTTTAATAGAGTGCATGGAAGTTAATGGATGGTGGATTCCGTGACTAAAGAGTTTAGTCAGTTATTCACGTACTGTTAGAGCTTCGAGCTACAGGTCCATAAGGTCTCCTTGGTAGCTCAATGGATTCAAGTTGAGGATCAGTTCTTAGTGTTGATTTGAAATGTTCAAATTGACAAGAGGTAATTCAATTATATATGATATGATCGGTATGGTGTATGAGATACATTTACTGGAGAATTAATGTAAATGAGATTTACATTAAGTACCATGGAATAGAAAAAGAGCTATGGTTTATATGTTTCATGAGATAAAATATTAAAACTATAGATTATAAATATATTATGGTAAGTTAGTTATCATTTATATTTATAATAATATTAATTATTGGATAATTATCTCTTTTTCTCTAATAACTAATTGAGTGGGAGGTTATTGGTGGTTTCATAGTAACCGTGAGATAAAAAGGAAAAATATTTTCCTAATTTTAGTAATATTGGTAAAATTGATGATTTGAGATTTCCAATCTCGAAAAATTCTCACGGGAAGTTGTCAAGTAAATTGGATTTACTAAGCGACAACTTGGAGTGAGCTAAATGATTGTGGAGTGTTAGTAGACGACAGATACTCAGCTCAGCGATGAGCTAAATGATCGCATAGCTTTTGCTAGATGATCGCTTAGCTTTTCCTAAACGATTGGGCATCAACCTATACAATAGGTTCTTCCATCTTCTATTTGCTCAATCATTTACACGATTGTGTTTCCTCCATTTTTCTACCTCAAACCAAGTCCACACAGAGCCCACCTTCTCGATTCTCACACTGAGAATACCAAGGTAGCCTTCTTGATGGTGTCATACTCAACTCGACACTGTTCAAGGTTCTGTGGAGGTCGTTCATTGTGTTTGGGGTGTTCGTGACCTTGGCGATCGCTTAGTTTGAACGTGCAGTGTTCGTGCAATGTAGCGGTCGTGTTGGAGGAGCATTCATGTGTTGCGGTGTACTATGATCGAGCGTTCGTGATCAAGGAGCCTTATGATGAGTCTGCAAAAGTGTGTTACTCTCGTCCTCGATCATTTGTATAGCATGCTATAATTTATGTATTTTTGCATAACCGTATGTTTCTGTTTGTGATTGTAATTGTAAAGTTCATATACGATTGTAATTTGGAATGATCTTTCCACTGCTCATGAAAATCCTCGTGTTCGATTTCCATCATATTAATATATATATATATATATATTTCAAGAGAAATTAACATCATTTAAACTAAATTGTTCTTAATATAATTACTGTTAACATGACATAATAAAATATAGATACATCACATGCATAACACATTAAAAAAAATTAGAATAACCTTTTTGCTTTCATTCTTTACAATGTTAGTTGAAGTTATTTATATAATATATAAATTACTATTATGATGGAATACACAAGCATGCAACGGAAGCAAACAAAATGAATAAGCACTTTAATTACATTTAATTTGAGTTCTAAAGCATGCTATTTCAAAAATTCAAAAAATGGTTTCAAAACGAACATACCTTTGACGATTTCTCCCAAATCCAAGTTGTTCTTCTCCCCAAATCAGCTCCAAATCAATATTGAACTACCAAGAGATCTTCTTTACTATTCTCAACCTTTAATTTAAGTGGTGGAACTCGAATTTGAGTGAATTTGATGAAGGATATTGAGGGTTCTTGTGAGGAAGAAGATGAAGTAGCAGAAACGCTTTTCAGCTCAAGAACCACTCCTTTTCTTCTTCAAAATTTAGAGTTTTTATTAAATCTCAACATGCAAGATTCATAAGCCATCAAATAGCCAGCACCTACTTCCTAATTCAAATGAGATTGATGTGTTTGTGCATAATAAGCCCCTCATGCTTGATAAAAGTGGGAAAACCTCACTTTCTCAAATTTCCAATTTACAAATTCTTGATTTTCAAATTTTCTAATTAATTCTAAATTAATTAAAATAATTTGATTAATTCTCAACTAATCAAATTTCAAAATTTCAAAAAAACAATTTCTCAAAATGAATTGTAAAATTGGAAATTGATTTTTTTTAATTAATTAAATATCAAATATTAAATTACTCACACACCTAATGTTAAACATGAATCCTATTCATGTAATTAATATTTAAAATAATATTTAAATATTATAAACTTTCCAATTTCGTTTAATTTCGATAAATTAAACATTAAATAATTATATCAAATATAATTGTACAAATCCTAATTTGAATTTGAACTTATCCAAATTCAAACTCTAATATCAATTTGAACATTTCAAATTCATATCATTCTAAATTCACTCAATTTAATAATTCAAGGCGTTCATGTTTTACGAGTTAGTAGAGGGACCTTATGGACCTACAGATCATGAGCTCCAATGATTAAGATTAATTAGCTAAAACTCTTTAGACCAAATTAATCAGTATTCGTTAACTATCAAGTCACACCACTATAACTCGATAGTCGCACTCTTCTCACTATAGATATATTTGTGTCCACATGATTTAACCATAACTAGTAAGTCGATCCTTCATAGGTTGGTCGTAATAACGGTTGGGTCGATATACTGTTTTACCCCCGATATTACATCTTCTTCCTGAAGTTCTTACTAATCCTCCAATGAATAATTGGTTTATGATCTAGTCACAAAACTGAATTCCTCTTAGGCCAGTGAGAGGGTGGGGCCTCTTGTTCAAGACTTGGATTCAATACTTAAGAAAATAACCTTTCTCCTATCCCTAAATCAGGCAGGTGTGAATTCCATCTTGCACCCTATGTCCTTAGCTATCTATCCGGTCTTACCTCTGAAATGGGAGCTTATTGAGTCGGTGTTATTGAGTCAACCCTCATCCATGCAAATCTAAGATAGAAGTTCATAATTAGCTCAGGATTAAGATCGATTACCTAAGTCATCTAAGCGAAATAGTCAGTCTTAAACAGTAAACAACGTTATAAAGTAAGAGTGGCTTATTTCTTGGTCCAATCTTATGCAAACTCATTGCATAGGATGCCCCTACTCCTCATGTCAATACATGAACGAATCCGAATCACTTCATTTGTAGTATCTTTACAACAATTTATAACAGCTACAGAGTAGGTCACATCCGATAGTGTTACCAGAATAAGGTGTCCAACCTTAATCATATACTATAGACCGTTTTGGCTATTTACTCGAACTTGATCTATCTTTATGTCTTTACATAAAGTTCAAGTATTCATATAATAGTCATGGATCTTAGTTTAGTAGATTTAGACTTTATGATTGCAATTAATAGATTCAATACCTTTATTGAAGAAATGTTGAATAACATTTTTATTGATAATAGAATATGTTTAGTTTTTACAAATTGCGACTTTTACGACATAAAACCCAACATATTATTCTTAAACTTTTTTAATTAAAAATATATATTATTCACTCAATTATTTGTACCTAAATTTCAAAGTGAGTTTGACTTAGTGTTATTGGCATGATCTCCATTCCTATAAGTCGGAGGTTCAATCCTCATCCCTAGTTGTTGTACTTAAAAAAAAAAAAGATGAATGTGAAAGAGTATAATATCTAGATGTTCTATCTTTTTATGTGAAATATCATGTGCATCGCACATGTTAACGACTAGTTGCAATAAATGACAAAACCAACTAAAATACTTGTAAATATAATAAATATTATAAAAATGTTGTAGATATGGGCAAACCGACTTTCTTTATATTAAAATTTTCTTAATTCCAATTTTACCTTTACCATAGCCTATCAATGATAGATCATAGGCACATACTAAAGTCTATCACTAATATTCTATGATGTTTCCTTATCTTTTTTATGTAGGAATATCATTTCATCAGTGATAGACTTCTATTATGTTTGTAGTTCACTTCCCATGCAATTGTATCACTAATAGAAATCTATCAATGCCCTATTTGTATTCCTTATATTTGTTGACTTGCCATTGTAAACGAATCGGTAATAGTTACGAAGCAAATTCATAATACATGTTAGATTGAAGCATATCTGTAATTGAATTCTATCGGTGTTAAAAGGTTATTACTAATATACTTTAAGCATAACCATTTAGTTTGTCTCTTATACAAGTCTATCAACGATAATAGTCTATCAACGATGATAGTCTATCACTAATAGATCACTTGTTTTGTTGTAATTGAAGTCTATTTTAGTTATAAAATTCTATCATAACATGAGTTTGACAAGCCTTAGAGATAGGAGTCTAATCACTAGTAGACTTCAATCACAAAACATGTAGTCTATAAGTGATAAGCTCGATAATATATATTTTGTGCAGTCATTTACTTTAAACATTTACTATTATAATTTAAAATGAATCTCCTATCAATATAATGAGAATAGAAAAGGAAAATTGAACCTTTTAAGATATCGCCAAAAGGACCAATTTCTCATATATTTCATATACCCCAATATACAAATTTTTGTGAATTTTTTCATTCAAAAGATTTGTTCAATATCAACAAACAAGCAACGATTCATCATTGGCATGAAAAATTAGTGAATTTCAGATAATTTTTTAACCAACAATAAGCCGAAACAAATTATTATCCAAGTAACTAATCTCTCTAGAAACCTTGAATCAAATCTTATAACAAAATCTAAAATTAAATTTAACTTTAAGGTATAATTTCAATCATAAATCCATCTCAAATG
This sequence comes from Benincasa hispida, assembly GCF_027475165.1. Classification (NCBI taxonomy): domain Eukaryota; kingdom Viridiplantae; phylum Streptophyta; class Magnoliopsida; order Cucurbitales; family Cucurbitaceae; genus Benincasa; species Benincasa hispida. The sequence continues at coordinate 6,329,997 of NC_143487.1, forward strand.
TCTCCAAATATAAATTATACTCAAAGTGTGACTTGATCCAAAAATTACCTCAAAGTTCGAAACAATATTCAAATTTATGCAAAAACCACACATAAAGGGTTATAAACCCAAATTCCAGCCATTGATATTAAATCCAAAGAGTTCGAAAGTTCTAATCACTTACTAAACAAGTTAAATGCCCTCAATATTTTTTCCTTTCTGAAAATATAATTTATTACACAATAATAGGAGACGCACAGTCCGGGACCAAGACTCAAAGACTAACACAACCAAAAACAAATACATACAAAAAAAAGGCCAAACATGCAGGCTACAACAAACCCAATAGGAGCTCAAAAGGAATAGCCAAAAGCAAACCAAAAGCAAGCAACACAAACACAAATAACATGAACCAAAGCCCAGACGATACAGGGCCAGAGAGAAAAATCCCACAACCCGATGCAAAGCCAAACAAACCCCACTGAGACCGGGACAAACCAAAAGAAAAACAAACCAAAACCCCACAACCCTAGGCCAAGGCAACACAAGGACAAACAAATCATGAAAAACCCAAATAAAACGAGACAACAACAAACAAACCAAAACAAAGCAGCAAAACAAAGCTAGAGCAGGCCCTCCAGAGCTTCAGGCCAAGACACAACACGAGCATGAACCATGGAGGCAATGATATGGAAGAGGATAGGACCTCCCGAGTAAGACTCCCATGCAAGAGACTGTTCCTCTCCTGTCAGATAAAATAAATAACAGCACACCACCAGACATGCCATAATTTCCTCTTGACCCTATTACCTATATCAACCTGACACACCGAATTCAACTCCATAACCCACCCTGCCACTCTATGACAGTACTCAATCAAATGCAACACACCATTCTAAATCTCTTTTCATACCCACACTCAAAGAATAACTGATCTCTCGACTCAACCCTACTCTCAAATAACAAGCAAGTAGAGGAAACAGAGGAATCTCACCTACCCAACCAATCCAGGGGAAACGCCCTCAATCTTATTTGACAAGAGCTCTAACCCCTTCAAAGTTTTGATTCCAAACTCCAAAATATCACTAAAACAATAATTAGGTCCATTATTAATTAGGTATTCAAAATCTTTCCAAAAAATCCCATAAAACAAAAACTTGCAAAATTCTTAACTATGAAAAACAAAAACTCGTGTGTACTAGGCCTAATTTAAAATTTCCATCGAATTTCGATGGAAAATTCGAGATTTCGAATGGATCAAAATTTTAATTGAGGAAAATTTCATTATTCCCCAATTTTGAAAAAAATTCGAAATTTTAAGAATATTTTGAGAATATTCTGATTCCCTCCATGTCGAGAAAATTTAAATTTTTTAAGTTAATTACGTTGGCTCAATTCAAGTTTTTCCATTTTGTGTCCTGATTACACACAATTTTATAGTTTCACACATCAATGTCATTCTCAACAAAGGATTAAACCTTTTCATTTACTACTTTTTCTAATTTTCAAGTTTTCTCAATTTTTATATTTATTTTCACCCAAAACTTTCATTTTAAAAAAAATTGAATTTGAAAAAACCACAAAAATAATCTATATTCATTTTTAACCCCATTCAAATTTATTTCATTAAATTTTACATCATTTCATCTCAAAATTGAATTGATGTGAGGTTTTTCGTTTTACCATCCAAAACTTTCATAATTTTCTCATCATTTCACTTCAAATTATTTCTAAGCTTTATATTATTTTGTAATTATTTTTCATTTCTTTTTTAAATTTGTGCTCTCACAACAACTTCACATATATTTATAATTGATATCTAAATATTGTCTTACTTTATAGAAATTGTGAATAAATATTATTAATTATAGTCTAATTAAGCCACAATGAAAGTTTAATTAACTAATTGCAACAATTTGTATCAATTTTCATATTTTTTCTGAAATTTCCATCGATATTTACATAAAATTGGGACCTCGATATTTTCATCTCATTATTAGTGTCAATTGACCATGTGTTACTATTACCCCTTGTATTGTCCACGTGTCTCAAGATTACACACTATTAATGTCCATGTAACTCATCTTCTACTTGCCAAATTGTTTATAAAATAGTGGCATTTGGTGGGTTTTGGAAGACACACATATTTGTGATCTATCCAAAAAGATTGGAGAAAGTGTAGAAATTCATTCTTTGTTATTTTATTTACTTTTTGTTATTTATTTATTTTATATATCTATATATTATATTTTATTTATTTTAATATTTATTTATTATATTTTATAATATTATTATATTATATTTTCTCCATATCCGCATTCTCGTTGTGTGTCGTTGTGCTCCTCAAATTCATAACATGTTATCAGCACGATTTCCTATCGTAATCCTCATATCTTGTGAAAAAATTTGAAAGAGATGTATGATCATTAAAAAACAGGTATTCTTCCTAAAACTTGTTAGGAGTGGATGCATTGGAGGCTACAAAATTTCAAATTAGTAAATGATTACAACTCCGCATTATTTAAAATCAGTTCGAAATTGTTGTTATGTGGAGAGAAAATTAATGATGTTGATATGTTAGGGAAGACATTTTCTACATCTTATGTCTCGAATATGCTCCTGCAGCAACAATATCAAGAAAAATGTTTTAAACAATATTTTGAACTAATTTCATGTCTTCTAATAGTCGAACAAAATAACAAGTTATTGATGAAAAAACATGAAACTCGACCAACCGGGATGACACTATTCCCTGGAGTGAATGTTATGAATTTTAATAGTCATGGTCAAGGTTGTGGTCATGGTCAAGGTCATTACCATGGCAGAGGAAGAAATAATTATTATTTTCGTGGTGATTATTCTAATCATTCAAATTTCAAAAGAATCAAACAAAATGATGATCACAAAGGAAAAGCTCCACAAGATAAGAGTTAAAAAAGTGTTGAAAATAAATGCTTTCGATGCAGAATGACTGGGCATTGGTCACATACCTGTCGTATGTCAAAAAACTTAGTTGATCTCTATCAAGCATCCCTAGAGGAAAAAAAAGAAAAATATGGAAGCAAATTTGCATACCAGGATAATGACATATTTGACTCATCCTTTTAACAAATTTGAATGTGGCAGACTTTTTGAATCTTCTGAAGTGAAAACCAGCAGAATTGATGGAACATCAAGTGTTTCCTTTGACTTTGAAAATATTTAGACCTAATGTTGTTTTTTTTTATTCATCTCCATATTTTTTTCCTCTTAGTAGATATTAACCTTTGTATATACCAAATGTTGTTTTTATTATTGTAATTATTTTCTTTTAATAAAGAAACCTGGAATATTTTCATATGTTGGATGACTAAAAATGACTAAAGAAGATCTATGTCTGGTAGACAATGCATTGTTCTCTAGTTAATTAAAGAGAAATCTACTTAGTTTTAAAGATATACATTGCAATGATTATCATATTGAAACTGATAGCAAGAATAATACGGAGTATCTTTATATCATATCTACCATCTCATATGAAAAATATATACTAGAAGAGTTGTTTGCTTTATCTTCTGGATTATATTATACTCATATACGAGTGATTGAAACATATGCAACAATGAACCTGAAGTTCATGAATCCAGACATATTTATAATTTGGCAGGATAGATTAGGTCATTCAGGGTCGATAATGATGAGAAGAATTATTGAGAATTCAAATGGACATCCATTAAAGACCCAAAAGATTCTTCAATCTAATGGATTATCATGTAATGCTTGCTCTCATGGCAAACTAGTCAGTAGACCATCACTAGTTAAAGTAGGGACTAAATTACCTACACTTTTAGAACGAATTCATGGTGATTTATGTGAACCTATTAACCCACCAAGTGGACCATTTGGATTTTTATGGTATTAATAGACGCATCCAGCAAATGGTCACAAGTGTTCTTATTATCAAGTCGAAATCTTGCATTTGGAAGATTACTTGCTCAAATAATTAAGTTAAGAGCACGATTTCCTGATTATACAACTAAGATCATTCGTCTTAATAATACTGGTAAATTTACATCTCAAGCTTTTGATAATTATTGTATGTCAATTGGGATAAGTGTTGAACATCCTATAGCTGTGTTCATACACAAAATAGTTTAGCATAATAATTTATAAAATGTTTGCAATTAATTGCAAGACTATTACTTATGAAAGCTAAGTTTTCTACATCTGTATAGGGACATGCTATTTTGAATGCAACGCCACTTGTACCTATTAGACTAGTATCTTATCATAAGCTCGCCATTACAATTAGATTATAGCCACGAACCAAATATTTTCCTTCTGAGAATTTTTGGATGTGTAATATATGTTCCAATTGCTCCACCACAACGTACTAAGATGGATACTCAAAGAAGATTAGGAATATATAATGGATATGATTCCCCATCAATTATCAAATATTTTGAACCCTTGATAGGTGATGTATTTACTGCACTATTTGTTGATTGCCATTTTAATGAGACATATTTTCCAATAATAGGGAGAGAAATTAAGAAGTTGGAAAAAGAAATTACATTGAATACATCGTTATTATCTCATTTAGATCCCCATACAGATTAATGTGTACTTGAAGTTCATAAGATAATTCATTTGCAAAATGTAGCAAATCAGTTACCAGATGCATTTATAGATGCAAAGAAAGTAACTAAGTCATGTATACCATCTGCAAATATTCTATTGAAAATTGATATCTCAATACAATAAGTTGTCACTAATGAATCTGGAACATGCCAGAAGCATGGTAGACCAGTGGTACCAAAGATACAAATTCTAAAAAACGAAAAATAATTAATAGTTAAAAAGGCTTGGTTGAGGATGTAAATACCCATGAAAAAAAAATCCTTGACATGACTAGTGAGGTGTTGGAATGTCCTAGATCTCACAGTTCGTGTTAAGCATTATATTTATCAATAATATTGACTTGTTGATTTTGCATCTTATTATAAAAATCCAATAAATGCATCATTGGCTATAGTCAGAATGTTATCACTTTATGTAGTGACATAAACAGAATCAAGTTAACAGTATATAACATAAATGGTCTAATAAGTATATGGATGAAATTGGGTATCTCATCCTGGTAACACTATTGGATGCGGCCCACTATGTAGTTGTGAAAAGAAGTTGTAAGGTGCTACAAACAATGTGATTCACAAATCATTCATGTTGATACATGAGAGTGGGGGCATCCTATGCAATGAATTTGCATATAGACTAGACCACGAAAATAGTCACTTTTCTTTATAACGACTGTTTACTGTTAAAACTAACTATTTCATTTAATATGTAACCTAGGTTAACTCAATCTTAATCTTGAGCTAGCTATAAACTCCTGTTTGTTCAAGATTATCCTTTGATCTGCAAACGATGAGAGTAGTCCAATAGCACTGCTCAATAAGCTTACCATTTTGGGGATAAGATCGGATGAATAGATGGGGATATAACCTTGCAAGACGGAATTCACTCTTACCCTATTTAGTGTTTAGTAGATAGGTTGTTCTCTTAAGTACTGATTTCAGGTCTTGAACAATCGAGGTCCCGCCTTCTCATGATAGGGAAATAGTTTGATTCATAAAGATCATGAATCGAAATTATTCATTAGAGAATTAGTAGGAACTTAAGGAACAAGATGTATTCACAGGAGTAAAACGGTATTTTTTGACCTAGCTGTGATTATGAACAACCTGTAAAGGATCGACTTACTGATTATGGTGATTAAGTGGACATAATATATCTACAGTGAGAGAAGTTCAACTATGGGCTATAGTGGAGTGTCCCATTAGTTAACGAATGAGGGTTAGATCGGACTAATGAGTTTAGCCGATTAATCTCGAATCGTTGGAGCCCATGATCTGTAGGTCCACGAGGTTCCCCTACTAGCTCATAAATGGTTTATCTTTAGAGTAGCTTGAAAAATTGATTTGAAACGTTCAAATTAAATGGAAGAAGAAAATATATATTTAAATATATGAAGATGATTATTGTGCAAAAATTAATTTAATATATGATATTAAATTAATATTTTATATTAATTTATGAAATTAATTTAAGAAAATCATTTTTTAATTTTGATACTCAAAATTGTTTTGAAATCATTTTATGTTTTTAAAAGAAAAGTGAAAATTGGTTTTTGCATGCCAAGCACAAAATGCAGAATGCAGATTTTCCATTATCTTCATCTTCATGCTCACACAAAAGTCATTAAGTTCTCTTCATTAATTCTCCAAGCATGAGCTACAATCCATGTATTTTACTTCTTTGCATGTTCATCTGCAATATATAAAGAAGTTTGGAGTCATTTGAGAAGAACTAATGCAGAAATTTTGAGAGAAAAATCTCTGTGAGAAGAAACGGTTCTTCCCATTCGGCTGCTATGTGTTCTTCACTGTTCTTCACCAATTCAAGTTGTTCTTGAGTCCTACAACTCTATCTAAAGCTCCAAAAAAATAGTAGGGAAGACTTTAAGGTGGTTCACAGTGATTTCTGGTGAAGACAGTTGCTGTACATTCGAAATCTTGGAGAGTTCTTCAAAGGTATGATCTTAAAACCTTCTTTTTTAGAAGAGCATGCTTTAGTTTCTACCAAAATTAGTGAATTTGAATGCTTATGGATCCTTGATACTTTCGCTGCATGTTATTTAACTCTTTCAATTGGTATCAGAACATCTTTAAAGCATTCAATTCGATTTAATTTTAGCAAAGTGAGTGTTTTTCATGAGATATATGAAACTGATGCACTGTTATGGTTTTTTGAGTTTTGGCATCTTAATTCTCTTTAATTTATCAATTAAATTTTTAATTGGCTCTTGTTTGATGAACTTTTGTATGTTAGCATGAGTCTGTAATTTATTTGGAGTCATTAGAGTTGAAATTAAAATGTAATTGAAGAAACAAGCAAAGGAGGTCGAGTTGTTGTTCTAGTTTTTTTAACTTCTGCTCAAATTTATTGCTGAGGTCCAGTTGCTAAGCGATCGTTTAGCTCCAGACATTACACGATGTGAAGAAAGGCTAGACGATTGTTTAGCAATGGGCACTGGTCGTTGTGATGTTGAACGCTAAGTGATCGTGTACCTGCAGGAGCTAACCAATGCGTGAATTTGCTATACGATAGCACTACGCGATCGTTTAGCTTTATCATGGGAACTAAATGATACGTTGAATTTGCTAAATAATGGCGCTATACAATCATTTAGCTACGATGCACGCTAAGTGATGCGATGAAGTGCTACGCGATAGTACTGAGCTAAGTGATCGTTTAGATAAATGCTAAGCGACGCGATGATGTTCTATACGATGGAACTAAGCGATCGTTTAGCTACGGCGGATACTAAGCAATGACATGAAAGTGTTGGGCAATGGTGTTAAACGATCGTTCAGTTTTATGCGATGAAGCTAAGCGATAGCACGGCGATGGAACTAAACGATCGTAGTCCAATACAATAGAGCTAAACGATCGTTTAGTTTTCAGCAAACATTAAGCGATCGTATACTTCCTCTCAACCTAAGGCAATGACACTAAACGATTACCTTTAGCGCTATGTGATCGGCCTTAGCAACAGTTTGAGGTTAGACCGACAGCAGTCGGTTCGACCGGTTTTCTTAAGGTCCAATCCGGTTCAGCCTCAAATTGTTTTGGCTTGTCTAGTTCAGACTATGTTGGTCTGATTCATACTCATCCAGTCCGATTCAAGTTGTTTGGGTTCGATTTGGAGCAGTTCAAAGATGGTTTTAAAGCTGTTTGTAATAGTTAGGCATCTGTTTGCTTGTTTATGCCAAAACAAAAACCATAACAGTTAGTATTTAATTGTTTATGCATGAGTTGTATGTAATAATTAAATAATTCATGTATATGCATACATTATGCCATGTAGATTTAAAACCCCACCGTAAGAAGCATATTACATGCATTGAAAGTATGTTATAATTGTTATAATATATAGTATGCATGTTAGGGTTGTGTTTAATATAATAGTTATATTAGATATCTTTGTTGAATGTTGTGGATGTTAAGCATGTCTAAATTTTGTAAGTTGTTATAAAATTAGTTAGACGTTTAAAATCCATAATAAAGAACAGTTGCATGCTCACTTAGGTTAACAACTAATTTTAAAACGTTAAAATAGAGTGTTACCTTATAAAATACGGTTACAAACTTATATCGATTCATAAACCTGTCTAAGGTTGGGGGTACTTAAGTTGACAGTTTATGAAACACCTCCTACCTGGGGATTATGACCAAACTATTGAAAGTTGTTAACTGATTTTATGAGCTTGCGTGAGCGATGTGAGGTAATAGGAGTTATATTTGGATAAACCATTTAGACTTAGGTTGTATGAAACTAGTCGTCATGCCTAAGTAAAATACCCAAACATTTAGAACACTTCAGTGGGAGATTTAACAATATATTTGATATATAGTTCATAGACTCCATTTCATCGTCCATGGATTTTATCCAGTGTTCCCTGTCGACATCTTTCATTTCCTTCTTAAAAGTTAATTGATCCTCTAAACCATCATCTTGTATGATGTTTTGAATTTCTGTTAAACCCATGTAGCATTCAGGTTGTTGAATAACCCTCCCACTACGACGAGGCATTCCCAACTTTTGGGATGGACGTGACGAGACAACAACCGTTGTTGATGGACCAGCTTGATCAACAACTCTTGTTGATCTTTCTATAGTATCTTTAGACATTTCTTGCAATATTAGTTTACTGCGTTGATGATATCTTGCTCATTAGGAATGAGACAAGTTTTTTTGCTGACGTAAAGAGATGGTTAGCATCACAGTTCCAAATGAAAGATTTGAGTGATGCTCAGTATGTTCTAGGACTACAGGTCTTTCGAGACCGAAAGAATAGGACATTGGCACTGTCTCAGGCATCTTATATTGACAAGATGTTGTCAAGGTATAATATGCAAAATTCCAAGAAAGGTCTATTACCTTTCCGGCATGGAATTCATTGGTAGAAGGAACAATGTCCTAAGACACCTAAAGAGGTTAAAGATGAAAAGAATTCCATATGCTTCTGCAGTTGGGAGTTTAATGTACGCTATGTTGTGTACACGCCCTGACATATGTTTTGCAATTGGAATCATCAGCAGGTTCCAATCCAATCCTGGACACGATCATTGGACCGCTATAAAAAATATCCTCAAGTATCTAAGGAGAACGAGGGACTATCTGCTCGTGTATGGACCTAAGGATTTGATCCTTACAGGATACACTGATTCTGATTTTCAGACTGACGTAAATTCCAGGAAATCTACCTCAGGATCAGTTTTCACTCTTAACGGAGGAGCTATAGTTTGGAGAAGCTTAAGCAAAGTTGTATCACTGACTCCACCATGGAAGTGGAATACATTACTTCATGTGAAGCTGCAAAGGAAGCAGTATGGCTACGAAAATTCTTAGCTGATTTGAAGTCGTTCCAAATAAGCACCTGCCTATCACATTGTATTGTGATCACAGTGGTGTAGTTACTAACTCAAAGGAACCCAGGAGTCACAAGCGTGGAAAACACATTGAATGAAAGTACCATCTCATCTGGGAGATCGTACACAGAGGAGATGTGTTCGTCGTAAAGATAGCCTCTGAAGACAACCTTGTTGATCCATTCACCACGGCCCTCTCGGCTAAAGTTTTCGAGGGCCACCTAGTTGGACTAGGACTCCGAGTAGTGTAATCTAGGGTAAGTGGGAGAATGTCTATGGCATTATAGATACCCTAGTTTATTGTATTTTCCCATTATATATCTCAACATTATACTGTATATATTTGTTCTCACTGGAGTTTTAGTCCAAGTGAGAGATTATTGGGAATGTCCTAGAACTCGCAGTTTGTGTTAAACATTCTATTTATCAATAATATTGACTTGTTGATTTTGCATCTTCTTATGAAAATCCAATAAACGTGTCCTTGGCTATAGTCTGAATGTTTTAACTTTATGTAGTGACATAAACAGGATCAAGTTGACAGTATATAGCGTAAATGGTTTAATAAGTATATGGATGAGATTGGGTATCTCATCCTGGTAACATTATTGGATGTGGCCCACTCTGTAGTTGTTACAATAAGTTCTAAGGTGCTACAAACGATATGATCCACAAATCGTTCATGTTGAGACATGAGAATAGAGGCATCCTATGCAATGAGTTTGCATATAGACTGGACCACGAAAATAGCCACTTTTCTTTATCATGACTGTTTACTGTTAAAACTGACTATTTCATTTAATATGTAACCTAGGTTAGATCTTAATCTTGAGCTAGCTATGAACTCCTGTTTGTTCGGGATTATCATTTGATCTGCAAACAGTGAGAGTAGTCCAACAGCACTGCTCAATAAACTTAACATTTTGGGGATAAGACTGGATGAATAGCTGGGGACATAGTCTTGCAAGACGGAATTCACTCTATCCTATTTAGGGTTAGCAGATAGGTTGTTCTCTTAAGTACTGATTCCAGGTCTTGAACAATCAGGGCCCCGCCTTCTCATGATAGAGAAAGGATTTGATTCATAAAGATTATGAATCGGAATTGTCCATTAGAGGATTAGTAGGAACTTAAGGAACAAGATGTATTCACAAGGGTAAAACGGTATTTTTGACCTAGCTGTGATTATGAACAACCTATGAAGGATCGACTTACTGATTATGGTTATTAAGTGGACATAATATATCTACACTGAGAAGAGTTCAACTATGGGCTATAGTGGAATGTCCCATTAGTTAACAAATGGGGGTTAGATCGGACTAATGAGTTTAACCGATTTATCTCGAATCGTTGGAGCCCATGATTTGTAAGTCCGTGAGTCCTCCTACTAGCTCGTAAATGGATAACCTTTAGAGTAGCTTGAGAAATTGATTTGAAACGTTCAAATTAAATAGAACAAGAGAATATATATTTAAATATATGAAGATGATTATTTTGCAAAAATTAATTTGATATATGATATTAAATTAATTTATGAAATTAATTTAAGAAAATCATTTTTCAATTTTATTACTCAAAATGGTTCTGAAATCATTTTATATTTTTAAAAGAAAAGTGAAAATTGGTTTTTGCATGCCAAGCACAAAAGGGAGAATGTAGATTTTTCATTATCTTCATCTTCATGCTCACATAAAAGTCATTAAGTTCTCTTCATTAATTCTCCAAGCATTAGCTGCAAGCAAGGAATTTTACTTCTTTGCATGTTCATCTGCAATATATAAAGAAGTTTGGAGTCATTTAAGAAGAACTAATGCATAAATTTTGAGAGACAAATCTCTGTGAGAAGAAACTGTTATTCCCATCCGGTTGCTGTGTGTTCTTCACTGTTCTTCACCAATTCAAGTTGTTCTTGAGTCCCACAACTTTGTCTAAAGCTCCAAGAGGATAGTAGGAAAGACTTTGAGTTGGTTCACGGTGGTTTCTGGTGAAGACTTCTATTGTACATTCGGATTCTTGGAGAGTTCTTCAAAGGTATGATCTTTAAACCCTCTTTTTTAGAATAACATGCTTTAGTTTCTGCCAAAATTAGTGAATTTGAATGCTTATGGATCCTTGATACTTGCACTACATGTTATTTAACTCTTTCATGAGAAAGGTGAAATAACTAAAGATAATAATGAGATTTCAATAAACTATGTCATGATAGGAAAACGATGGAACCGAACTAATGTAGTTATTGACAATATTTTTGTGTATAATGTTGCTCTTGATATTATATCTGAAAATGAGGATTCTGAACAAAAATCTGTTGAAGAATGTCGACATATATAATATTGCCTTAAGTGGAAAGAAGCAATCGAGGTAGAATTAAACTCACTTTCAAAATGCTAGGTTTTTAGACCAGCAGTCTGAACACCAGAAGGTGTCAAACCTATGGAATACAAATGGGTATTTATGAGAAAAATAAATGAAATAATGTGGTCACAAGATATAAAGCAACACTAGTTACAAAAGGTTTCTCACAAAGTGTTACGACCCGATTTCCTAGGACTCAAGCTAGGTCGTTACTATAGACATGCATGCATGAAATTCAGAATGATACTCTTTCATAAATTAGGAAAAACCAAATAAATAACATAAATTAAATAATCTCACTAAAATTAAATAATCGAAATTCAAGTAGCAGGGTACCCATCAAATCATTAAAAAAAAATCTAGCAAATTTTATTAAAAATCTAAAATGTGAATACCAAAACTGCGAGTTCGAAATGTCAAAACTAGGAATTTAAAACAAAATATCTTGAAAACATGAGCGGAAGCATATGACCGGTCCCAGTAGCTCGATCTCAGATTCCGCTTGTCATTCATCGGCGCATCCTTACCGTTACCTGAAAAAAAATAAATATGGAGGATGAGCATAAAATACTCAGTAAGTAATCTCATTACCGAGGTCATGCTAAGCATCTATGTCCTCTAAATACCATCCTCTAGTGGGGTGTACATAATCCTCTGTTATCATGGAACGACGAATAAATGACTAGAGAATCCACTCTACCATAGTTTAAAAGTACCTGATGCATTTTGTACATGCGATGAAACAATAATACTTATGAGATTTAACGCTTAGTTTTCTTTAGTCAAACCCAAGTGCAAATTTGACCAAAGTTCCTGGTGAATCCAGGGTCAAATGCAGGGATTTCTTGTAAGTACACGATGAACTAAAAATATGATCTTAGCGCGAGTTAAAATGTTCAAAGAAGTGATCGAATAAGCAAACTTAAACCTAAATATACGATGGGGATTGTGTTTAAAATGAAGCAGTGCAAGTTGGAATACAGTTATGCGATAGGAGGGTTGAGAAGAATTTTTACTCACATTTTCTAAACAACTAGATGAAATATGCGATCAAGCTATACACTCAATGTTACCACCAACACTTCTCATTGTTCTTTGCCACATTACCTTATCTCTAAGATGCATGCGATAGGTGTAATATGCAGAGAATGTACTTATTTCTAAGGGGCATTTTCTCTTGTTTTATGAGATTTTAATCTAAATTCTTTCAAACTTAGATTAGCTTTACTTAGAACAATTTCTCAATTGATTCAAGCAACAAATATAAGCATGCATAAAACAAGTTGATCGCATGATTCTTCCAGTTACTTAGTCGTGTTAGCTACAATCTTCTCAACCCATGAAGCGGTTTAGCTATGCATGATATTGGCGAAAAAGATAGACAAGATATATAACAAACATGTATTCATAGTCAATACAAGAAATACAATATAATACATAAAATAAAGAGAATGTGTTAAAGAGTCAAGCCATGGTTTGCAATATCTTGCTTCCTTCGGCTCGTTTTACAATTGCTTCACTTAGATGATTGAACAGTATTAGCTTCTTCTTTCCCTAGAATCCTAAGCTCTCACTAAGAAGTTTCTATGGAAAATTGATAGGGATTTCTAGCATAATTCCCTTTTCAGGGTATTCTTCTCGTCTCCCACAATGTATCCCCTGATATATGTCACGATGTATCTTCACGTCTCTTATGCATGGAATTTGCATGGGTATTGATAAGCGTTCGCGAGCACTTCTTTTCTCAAACTCATGATTGCATTGATGGGGTGCATTAAATTCTATATCTTGTTGCACCGTCTGCAACATGTCCGTGGTTCATTGAATCTTCAACAAAGTTTTCCTGTTGGCCACCAACACAACTTGTGATGTGACACCACCGTCCATGTCATGTCATGCCTTAATACTTGCAGCTTATGCGATCGTTTTTCCTTTTTTTTTTCTAAGGAAACTTCTTACTCTGTATGCATTAGTGGAAATGCGATCGCACGATCATCAGACTGTTGAATGAAATACTGCACAGAAGTAGCGAAATTACTCTAGAATTTAAATATGTTATGCATTAGAAGCATATGATCGCATGCTTCGTTTTTTGAATAGATTTATTCGTAAAAATTATCTAAATTTGATGCCTTTGCCTTATTATTTTAAATGAAAGAGATACAGTAACTTGTATTTTTACAAGTTATCAATACCCACAACCTCTGGTGAAACCCTAAGGAAACACAAACCACTTGGTGAATCCCGAATGAAACACAAATCTCTTGGTGAATCTCAAAGGAAACATAAACCTCTTGGTGAATCCTAATGGAAACACAAACCTCTGATGAAGTCCCGAAGGAGCTCACCACCTTTGGTGAATCCTATAAGAAACCTCTAGTGAACCCCGAAGGAAACACAACCTCTGGTGAATCTCGAAGGAAACACAAACCTTTAGTGAAGTCTCGAAGGAAGTCACCACCTCTACTGGGTATTAATTATCGCTAAGGGTAACTATTACTATCGTAAATATCACATGCATCATGAATATAGTCCCACAACATGCAAATACATCTCATCATGCTCACAGCTCATCTAGCCAATCATATATATAACTATAATATGGTTCATGCTAACATTCATAATATTTTGCATACATAATTAGAACAACTTATTTAACCTCATGTGATTCAATACAATCAACCTCAGAATCCTCAAACGAAAACTCAAAACCTCATCGCCCAGCACATAGGCAGTTCCAGTAGTAAGATTACTTACCTCAAAGTCAAATTCAGATATTAATCCAAACAAACAAACAAACACCAATAGTAACTTGAATTAATGCTCCAAGCACAGAAACACAACCTTCAATTTCAACCCAAATAACTTAATTTTATATCTTTAGGCCCAATTCCATAATACCCAATTTATAACAACCCTTGATGATTCCAAAATTTTAAATGCCTAAAAGCTTACCCAAATTGTGTCGAACTTGGTCTCAAATTTGTGAACAACATCTCAAAATCTTCCAAAACTCAAATCTACTTACGAAATCTTGACAAAAATGATTCCAAACCAACAGGACAGAAACACCAACATCCTTCAAACCTTGATTTCAACAAAAACAAGAATCTGATGGCTTGAGGAAAGGCAAACTCAAACCAACGCATACAGAGGCATTCGGCGATGACGAACCCAACCCACTGCAAGATGGCCCTGATAGATAGAACATGCAAATAGCAAAAGAAATCAAAATCAATAAGCACTCTAATTACACTTAATTTGAGTTTAAAAGTATGTTGAAAACGAATATTATAGAATAAAGAGTTTCTAGAACAACAACCTTTGATGATACACTTCAATCACAGCTCCTCTTTGTGAATTTAACCTCCAAAATGATAGTAAACCACCACAATGATCTTCTCTACTATACTCTTACTTGGATTAAGAGGTAAAATCTCAAATTGAGTTGAATTTGGTGAAGGAAGAGGAGGGTTTTTAGAGAGAGTGCTGAATTTTAGAATTCTCCAAATTCTGTTGCATGAATCCATAAAATGTGAAATTCAAACTCCTTTTAAGCATTTGATTCATGCAGGCACTAAGAGAGCAAGCTGAATGACACTTCACTCAGCATTATCCTAGTGGGATAGGTGTTGCTTAATGGATTAATCCAACAAAAGTTGGATTAATCCATTAACTCCAATTTTTCCTTTTTCAATTTAATTTCACCAAAAAATTAAATTTTAATTTCAAATTCAAATCTAAATTTAAATTTTATAAAAATGAAAAAAAAAATATTTAAATAATTAATTAAACACATTTAATTAATTAATTAATTAATAATTTAATATCAAATATTAAATTAACTAAACATCTAATTTATACATGAATTCTATTCATATTAATTAATATTTGAATCAATATTTAAATATTTTAATTTCTCCAATTTACATTTAATTTCGATAAATTTAAATGTTTAATTATATCAAATATGATTAATCAAACCCTAAATTGAATATGAACACCTAAAATTCAAAACCCTAATTTCGATTTTGAACATTTCAAATCCGCTAAATTCACTAATCCAAGGAGTAATTTTACGAGCCAGTAGAGAACCTTATGGACCTATAGATCATGAGCTCCAATGATTTGAGATTAATTGGCTAAATTATTTAGATCAAATTAATCAATATTTGTTAACTACCGAGACACATCACTATAGCTCGATAGTTGCATTCTCCTCTCTGTATATATATTTTTGTCCACTTTAATCATAATCAGTAAGTCGATCTTTCACAAGTCCTTCTTATTTATAGGTAGGCCAAAATTACCATTTTATCCCTGTAAATACATCTTGTTCCTTAAGCTCCCACTGAACCTCTATTGAACAATTGGTTTATAGTCTAACTAATAAACTATGACGCTCTCGATCCTGAGAAAGTGGGGCCCCGTTGTTCAAAACCATGAATCAATACTTAAAGAACAACCTACACTAATCCTAAAATGGGTAGGAGTGAATTCCATCTTGCAAGATTATGTCCCCAACTATCTATCCTGTCTTATCCCCAAAATGGGAGGCTTATTGAGCAGTGTTGTTAGATTACTCTCACCTATGCAGATCAAAGGATAACCCTGAATAAACAGAAGTTTATAATTAGCTCAGGATTAAGATCGAGTTACCCAATTTCAAATAGTCAGTTTTAACATTAAACAGTCGTTGTAAAGAAAAATGTTTATTTTGAGGTCCAATCTTATACAAACATCCTTTGTATAGAATGCCTCTACTCGCATGTCTTCACATGAATGATTTTGGGATCACATCATTTATATCGGTATATAAAGTGGGTCGCATACAATAGTGTTACCAGGATGAGGTACCCAATCTCATTCATATACTTATAGACCATTTTAGCTATATACTAAAACTTGATCCACTTTTATGTCTCCACTAAAGTTAAAATATTCATATTAAAGCCATGGATTTGTTTTTATTTTTTTATTTTTATAACAGAATGCAATATCAATAACAATTTATTAAATGAAATACTCAATACTTTTATTGATGAATAGAATATGTTTCTTAACATTTACGAACTGCAAGTTTTAGGACATTCCTAACAATCTCTCACGTGGACTAATACTCCAATGAGTTACAAATATATGCAAATATATAATGTTTACAATGTTGAGAAAATAGAGAGAAATTACAAATAAACTGGGGCATATATATACCCTTGACATTCTTCCACTTGCCCTAAATTATGAAGCTCGTAGTCCTACTCCGACTAGGTGGCCCTTGAACACTTTAGCCGAGAGGGCCTTCATAAATGGATCAACAAAATTATATTCTGAGGCTATCTTCGTGATTTTCACTTTTCCTCAATGTACTATCTCTCTGATGAGATGGTACTTTCTTTCGATTTTTTTTTCTGCGTTTGTGGCTTCTTGGTTCTTTTTAATTGGCAACTGATCCACTATTATTGCAATACAGAGTGATAGGCAGATGCATATTTGGAACTAATTCCAAATCCGTCAGAAACTTGAGTAGCCACATTTCTTCTTTAGCTGTTTCACATATAGGTACATATTCAGTTTCCATTGTGGAGTCGGCGATACAACTCTGTTTGATGCTTCTCCATACTATAGCTCTTCCGTTAAAAGTAAACTTGATCCTGAAGTAGATTTCCAAGAACCTATATCAGTCTGTAAATCAGAATCAGTGTATCTCATAAGGATCAAATCCTTAGGCCCATACACGAGCATATAGTCCTTCGTTCTCCGACGATACTTGAGGATGTTCTTGACAGTAGTCAAATGACTGTGTCCAGGGTTAGATTGGAACCTGCTGATGATTCCAACTACAAAGCATATGTCGGGATGTGTACAAAACATTGCATACATCAGGCTCTCTATTGTTGATGCATATGAAATTCTTTTCATTTCCTCAACTTCTTGAGGCTTCTTAGGACATTGTTCGTTCGACAAATGAATTCCATGTCTAAAAGGTAACACTTTTTGGAATTTTGCATATTATACCTTGACAACATCTTGTCAATATAAGATGCTTGAGATAATGCTAGTGTTCTATTTTTGCAATTCCGAGCAATTTGGATCCCAAGAACGTACTGAGCATCTCCTAAATATTTCATTTGAAATTGTGATGCTAGCCATCTCTTTGCGTCGACAAGGAAACTTGTCTCATTCCCAATGCGTAAGATATCATCAACATAAATAACTAGGAAAGCTACAGTTTTGTCGACTATCTTCTTGTAAACACAAGATTCGTCAACATTCTATTCAAAGCCATAAGATTTTATCGCAGTATTAAATCTTATATCCTAGGATCTAGATGATTGTTTTAATCCATAAATAGACCTTTTAAGCTTACAAACTTTTTACTCTTGACTCTGTTCAATGAATCCTTCTAGTTGAGACATAAAAAAACTTTCATCAAGATGGCCATTCAAAAAGTCTGTCTTGACATTCATTTTCCATATTTCATAGTCATAATTTGCACCAATGGACAAAAGTATTCTTATAGATTTTATCATGGCAATAGGAGAAAATGTTTATTCATAGTCTACTCCCTCTCTTTGGGCAAAACCTTTTGCCACGAGTCTGACTTTATACGTTTGCACCTTGCCAGTTTGGTCTCATTTTCTCTTGTATATCCATTTGCAACTAATAGTTTTAATCCCATCTGGTTGATCCACAAGTTTCTAGACATAATTAAAGTATATTGACTCCATTTCATGGTCCATAGATTTTATCCACTGTTTCCTATCAACATCTTCCATTGCCTGTTTAAAGGTCAATGGATCTTCTAAGCCATCGTCAGGTATGATGATCTGAGTTTCTGTTAAAGACATATAGCAATTAGACTGATGAACAACCATCCTACTGAAAGAACTCTTATCAAAGAGAACCTATGAGAGGAAGCAAGATCATTCCAAATTCATTATGACAGAATTACAAGCATTCATAAACATACAAATAAGTTATGCATTTCAGAACAAATTATGCATGCTTTCATAAATAAAATACAAAACACGAGAGACTTACCTTTAAAGAATGTTTCTTTTGTTTTTCTCTCACTCTCGTGAAGAATTGGGACCAGGAACCTTTCGCTATCACTGCAATCATCTACCCAAAACTCTCGTTGTTGCTTAGCACACGAACAATCTTCTCCATGAACAAGTAGCCTCTTAGACACCACCACTTAGTGACCTTAGTATTCTCGGAGTGAGAATCCAGAAGGTGTGAGCTCTGTTGGATTTGGTAGAGGGAAGGAGGAAACAATGATCGCACTCAACGACCAAACAAGTAGGAGAGTATAGAGTCTATCATATATACTATGGTGTTTGATCATTTAGTAAAGGTATACGATCGTTTAGTAAAACAGGAGTGATCATTTACACCATCGTTTAATGAAACTCGCTAGCCACATGATCGTTTAGTAAAAAGCTATACAATCGTTTAAACAATGGTGCTTGTATACGATCGTTTAGACAAACACTTGAAGCTATCGTGTAGTCTTTCGTGAGCTAAACGATAGGCAACCTACACAATGAAGCAATGCTATGATTCTCTTCCAAAATGAAAACATTTTTCATTTTATCCTTCAGTTATGAAAACTGAATAAAACCTGTCACTTCATGCATGGTTAAGGAGAAACCACCAACAATCATCTCATATTTGTTTTAACTATAAATAAATATAATAACTAACTTATCATCTTATATTTATAACCTATAGTTTTAATATCACATCATATGCAACATTTAAACCATAGTCCATTTCTCCTCTACTTGATATAAATCATATTTATATCAAATTCTTCTAATTAATGTATCTCATACATCATGTCAACTATATCTTTTATAATTGAACCAGTTTAATCATACCATATATAATCAAACACCCTCTTGTCAATTTGAACATTTCAAACTGACGCAAAAACTTATTTTTAACTTGAATCCATTAAGATACCAAAGGGACCTTATAGACCTGTAGCTTGAAGCTTCAACAATACGTGAATAGCTAACTAAACTTTTCAGTCACGAGATCCACCATTCGTTAACTGTCAGGCACTCCACTAAAAACCGACAGCTGCACTCTTCTCACCACAGATATATTTCTGTGTCCATCAGATATAACCAGTCAACAGTACGATAACCCTTCACAGATGCTCGTAAGTACAACTGAGCCAATTCACCGTTTTTCCCCTGTAGTTATATCTAACTTCTTAAGTACACTGATCCCTCTAATGAACAATACATCATAGTTCTACTATGGGTGGACACCGGCGCCACATTGTTCAAGCCCTGGAATCACCCCTCAAGGGAGCAATATATCTACTTACCTCTGCTTCGGGGAAGGAGTGAATTTCATCTTATGTAGCTCAGTTCCCAGCTCCCAAATCAGACGAATCCCCAAAGTGGTAAATTTGAGTCAGTAATCTGGCCATTCGCACCCATGCAAATCAAAGGATCGCCCTAAAAGGCAGGAGTTCCCAGCTTATTCAGGATTAAGGTCATGTTACCTATGGTCATCCTAGTGAAGTGAAGTCTCTATCATGAACGACATTATATAACGAGACTATACACTTTGTGGAACGGTCTTATACAAACTCCCTTGTATAGGACATCCTCGCTTGCATGTCTCTACATGAATGATTAGGATCAGACCATCTGTAGCATGTCACAACACTTATAACTATCTACAAAGCGGGCCACATCCGTAGTGTCACTAGGATAAGATTTCCCTCCACATCTATTTACTACAGACCATTTTGGTTATCACTTAAAGCATGATCCACTAATATGTCTCCACATACCTGTTTAAGTTACAACGACAATCAGGGATCTTAGTCTATTTGTTTATGGTACAGAAAATAAAACATCGCATGTTTCATAAACAACAATGAAGAAAATATCTCATATTATTACATCATAAGCGTTTGTTTAATACAAGTGTTTACAAACTACAGGATCCATAGAGCATTAACCACAACACCCACTACGTCGAGGCATTCTCAACTCTTGAGAAAGACGTGATGGGGTAACAACTGTTGTTGATGGACCAGCTTGATCAACAACTTTTGTTGGTCTATCTGTAGTTTCTCTGGTCATTTCACTCAATACTAATTTACTATGAGGTTGATGATTCCTAATATGATCTTCTTCTAAAAATGTTGCATTTTTCGATTCAAATACTTTATCTTCTTGAAGATCATAAAATAGTCCACCCTTTGTTTCTTCAGGGTATCCTACATACAGACATAATTTTGAACGTTTTTCCAACTTCTTAGGGTTTTGCACCAACACATGTGTCGAGCATCCCCAGATTTTGAAGTGACATAAACTACCTTACGTCCTCTCCATAACTCATATTGTAACAACCCGACCCCCTAGGACTTAAGTTAGGCCGTTACTAAACACATGCATGCATGGAACTTAAAACGAGACCCTTTTATGGTAAAATAAATGCTAAATAATTAAGGTAAATTCAAAAGACCTTCATTAAATTCATATATTAAAAACAGACGATAGGGTACCCATAAACCATAAACGATAATAAATAGGTCTGAACACAAATCTTAATAATAAGTTTCAAACATCAAATTTAAAGTTGAAAAACATGAAAAGAAATCTAAATATCATGAGCGGAAGCATAAAACTGGTCCCAGTGGCTTGATCACGGATTTCGCTTGTCAATCTTCGGTGTATCTCTATCTTTACCTGATACAACAACATGAGAAAGAATGAGAATAAAATACTCAGTAAGTAATCCCACTACTGGGGTCAGGCCAGGCATCTATATCCTCTAAATGTCTACCTTTGGTGGAACACATAAATTGCTCTAGTCCTCATGGGACACATACATACATGAAAAACTGAATTTATCCTGCCGTAGTTAAGTATGCCCACTATCTATAGTAAGTCCCGTAGGACCCACACCCTTTAGTGAATCCCGAAGGAAACACAACCTCTGGTGAATCCCAGAGGAAAGACAACCTTTGGTGAATCCCAAAGGAAACACAACCTATGATGAATCCTGAAGGAAACATAACCCATGGTGAATTCTGAAGGAAACACAACCCTTGGTGAATCGCGAAGGAAACACAACCCCTGGTGAATCCCGGAGGAAGCACATTCTCTGGTGAACCCCGAAGGAAACACAACCTCTGGTGAATCTCGAAAGAAACGCAATCTCTAGTGAATCCAAAAGAAAACACAACATCTAGTGGACATCTAACTAATCAATAAGGACACTATCACAGTCTCAACATCATAAGTATCATAATATGGTTATTTAACATACGTATACACTTCAAAATCATGGATCTACAACATACATATATGCCTCAATATCCTCATATCAAATACAACCTCATGGAATCAAGTATCATCTCATGCTAGCATGCAAGTATCTATGTACACAAATAAATCTTTTAGATTCTCATACAAGAACATATATCGGTCATACTATTCTATCTGTCTATCATGCTATCATTCTGTCATAATATTCATCTATCATGCTAGCATATATCTAGTGTTTGGCCCGTGGGCAATTTTAGTAGTAAGATTACTTACCTCGATACTAGATTCAGATATCGATCCAAGCGGCAGTCTTCAATAATCAATCTTTGTATTCAATTCCCCAACGAAGCCTGAGCATCAACCACCCTCAAGATTCCAATCTCCAAAATCTTCCTTCAATCAGACCCTGCTTCCAACTTTTAATCCTTTTCTTCCTTAAAATTCTTAATTCACAAAGAATTTAACTCACCCCCTTCCACAATTAAATTAATTCTTGATATTAATTTCAAACTAAATTTATGCTACATAAGCCCCTTTCAAAATAAAATTAATTCTTGACATTAATTTCAAACTAATTTGTGCGACATAACCCCCTTCCAAAATGAAATTAATTCTTGATATTAATTTCAAACTAAATTTATGCTACATAAGCCCCTTTCAAAATAAAATTAATTCTTGACATTAATTTCAAACTAATTTGTGCGACATAACCCCCTTCCAAAATGAAATTAATTTTGGACATTAATTTCAAATTAAATTTGTGTGACATTAAAAGTCCAATTTCCATAACTTCCCTCCGATTAAACCATTAAACCGAAACACCCCTTTTTTAGAAATTAAATCACAATAAGTACATGGATTTCCAAAATTCCAAAAATGCCCTATAATACTAGAAAATATTGAAAATACATTAAGAACAAAATTCGGGGTGTTACACATATGGTGTTTCTGAAACACTTTTTAAGGGAACAATGTTCAATACAGCAATATGGACTGCATACCCCTAAAAAGATTGAGGTAACTGAGCATAAGTCATCATCGAACAAACCATGTCCAACAAAGTTTGATTCTCTTTTCTACAACACCATTCTGTTGTGGTGCTTCAGGTGTTGTGAACTGGTATTGAATTCTATGGTCTACTAGATAGTTCTGGAATTGTAAATCCATATACTCACCACCTCGATCTAATCCAAATGTTTTTATTCTTTTATTTAATAAGTTTTCAACTTTTGTCTTAAATTTTTTGAACTTTTGAAGAGTTTCAGACTTGTGACCCATAAGTAAATATAGTCATATCTCGAATAATCATCAACAAAACTATCGAAATATTCATCTCTTTCTCAAGCTTTCACATACATTAGACACAAAGGTCTGAATGGATGAGTTCTATAGGTTCTTTGGCTTTAAGACATTTTCCTGTAAAGGATCTTTTCTTCATTTTACCTTCAAGACATGATTCACATGGAAGTAATGAACTGTCTTCTGACTGATTTAGATGACCGTTTTTTACTAATCTCTCAATCCTGTTGAGATCTATGTGACCAAATCTTAGGTGTCAAAGATAGGCATTGAGAGAAATCTTTCATTTTTTATTTTGAGTTTCTACCGTAAACATCTCTATATTTAACATGGTTTTTTTCTTCAGTTGGTTTTAACACATACAAGTTGGTTTTTTTCTTCAGTTGGTTTTAACACATACAAGTTATTCTCGTCTAGTAGAACAAACACGAACACTTCTTGAACTAATGAACACTTCATTACTATCAAAAGTTACTTTGTACATATTTTCTAATAAACAATAAATGGAGATTAAATTCCTGTTCATTTTGGGTACATAGTATACATTTTCAAGCAAAATATCAGAGTCTTCAAGATATAACTTGACGTCTTCCACTGCTTCTGCTGAAATGACTTCACCCGTTCCCACCTTGAAAGTCATTTCATTATCTGAAAACTTAGTCCAAGAACTAGTTTCTTGAAGAAAAGTACAAATATGGTTAGCGGCACCTAAATTTAATTTCCAGGTTTAGTGAAAACTTTCCACTAAACAAGTTTCAATTACAAGTAAATCTGATTACCTTGTTTTGCCTTTTCAGCTCTCTTTTCAGCAAGATACTGCGTGCAATTGCGTTTCCAGCTCTCTTTTCAGCTCTCTTTTCAGTGGAAACATTTTTCTTTGGGTCCTTTACTCTTGTTGTTTTTAGAAAGGGTCTTTTTCTTCCCTTTTCCTTTCTTCTTCATCTGGATACTCTTATCCTTTGAAGAAGAAACATACTTCTTGTTCTCTGAAGGTTTCATTCCAAAGGAAGATCTATCAGAGATTTCTTTTGTGAAATAATATTTGCTTCACTTTCCTTATTTTTCATGAAGGATTGATAAGTATGTAGTTTATTCAAAAAATTGGTCAAATTATAATCAAGCTTATTCATTACTGCATTAGTACGAAATGTCAGAAAGCTCTTTAGAAGAGATTCCATTATCATACTAACTTGACTCCTTTCATCTATGACAGTGCTATGAGCTTCTGCAATGTTGAAATGGACCATCATGTCCAAGATATGTTCTCTAACAGAGGTCCCTTCTTTCATGTGGGAGTTATAAATGTATTTTATAGCTTCATCTCGTGTCGAGGAAGACGGTTACCCGAACATCTCTTGCAACAACTCCATGATCTCATGTGTAGTGACCATGGCTTCATGCTTATTCTGGTGACACTACGGATGTGGCTCACTTTGTAGATTGTTACAAGTGTTATCATGTGCTACAGATGGTCTGGTCCTAATGATTCATGTGAAGACATGCGAGCGGGGGCGTCCTATACAAATGAGTTTGTATAAGACCAGACCACGAAGTGTATTAGTCTCGTTATATAACGTTATTCATGACAGAGACTTCACTTCACTAGGATGAACATAGGTAACATGACCTTAATCCTGAGTGAGTTAGGAACTTCTGCCTTTGAGGGCAGTCTTTTGATCTGCATGGGTGCAACTGGCCAGATTGCCGACTCAAACCTACCACTTTGGGGATTCGTCTGATTGGGGGGCTGGGAACTCAGCTACACGAGATGGAATTCGCTCCTTCCCCGAAGAAAGGGTAAGTAGATAGATTGCTCCCTTAAGAGATGATTCTGAGGCTTGAACGATGTGGCGCCACTCGCCTTCTCATGGCCTGAGAGGTGTCCACACTGTTGGGTTTTATGTCTACAGAATACCACCTACCCTGGAAGTGACCTCCCTACGGAGAGCGAATGTATGCGTCAATATCAAGGTGCTACAAATGAAGTGATACTAATTCGTTCATGTTGAACATGAGGAGTGAGGGTGTCCTTGTGCAAAAGATTTTGTACAAGATCGGACCACGAAATGAGTCATTCTTACTTTATAACATTTTTACTGTTTAAGACTACCTATTTCAAAACGATGACCTAGGTAACTTGACCTTAATCCTGAGCTAACTATGAACTTCTATTTATCTGAAATTACCATTAGATTTGCATAGGTGAGGGTTGGATCAACAGCGCCGGCTCAATAAGACTCCTATTTCAGGGGTAAGACTAGATAGATAACTGGGGACATAGGGTGCAAGAGGGAATTCACTCCTACTCGCTTTAAGGATAGTAGAGAGGTTGTTCCCTTACGTGATGATTTTGGGGCTTGGAAAAGGGATCCCACCCTCTCATTTGGCATGAGAATGACTCGATTTTGTTGATTGGATCACAAAACAATTGTTCATTAGGGGGTCAGTGGGGACTTAAGGAACAAAAGATAATTTCAAGGGTAAAACAGAGATTTAACCCAGTCGTTATTATGAACAACCTGTGAAGGGTTAACTTACTAATCATGGTTATATCGAGTGGATATAATATATTTACAGTGAGGGAAGTTCAACTATGGGCTTTAGTGGAGTGACCCGTTAGTTAACGAATGGGGGTTAGATATGTCTAATAAGTTTAGCGGATTAATCTTGGATCGTTGGAACCCATGATCTATAGGTCCATGAGGTCCCCCTACTAGCACAGAAATGGATTAGCTCTAAAGTAGCGTGATAAGTTAATTTGAAACGTTCAAATTAGAATCAAACAGAATTGGAAAAAATATATTTAAATATGATTTAAATATATGAAGATGAATTTGTGTAAAAATTAATTTAATTTTGGATATTAAATTAATTAGAATTATTTAAATTGTTTAATAATTATTTATTAATTTATTAGAAAATTAATTTATGAAATTAATAAATTTTGATTTTAGAAATAAAATATGATTTTAAAATCAATTTTATATTTTGGAAATAGAAAATTACACAAAAAGGAAAAAAGTGTTTTTCCATGTTCATCTTCAATAGTTGCTCACTAGAAACCCATTACCTCTTCCTTCACTAAACTCCAAGCATAAGTTGCATCTCATGCAGCACATCTCTTTGCATGATAGTCTGCAATATATTGAAGAGGTTGGAGTAAAGTTGAAGGTGATGAACCGATTGAAATTTTGCTGAAAAATTTGGATGAATAAGGTGTTCTTCAATGGATTGGTTCAGTGAGCTTTCTCCATATTCTCTTTTATTCCAACTTATTTTGAGTCCCACAACTCAATTTAGAGCATCAAGAGGATAGTAGGGAAGATCTTGTCATGGTCTACATAAGGATTAGAAGGATTTGGCAGTTGGAAATAGAGATTTCAATGGTTTAGCCAAGTTATGTTCGTGAAACCCGTTAACACTATTTTAGCATGTTTCTTTTATGCCAAAATTAATCAATTAGAACACTTATGGATCCTGATTTCTTCTGCTGCGAAGATGGGTATGGGATGCCCTAGTTTATTGTATTTCTCTATAAAACTCAAAAACTTAGTCTTATATATCGAATCTATAAGTTACCACTGGAGTTTTAGTCCAAGTGGGAGTTTGTTGGGTTTTATGTCCTAAAACTCGTGGTATGTAAACAATGGAACTTATTCTGAAAATTCAGTAAAGGTGTTATTGAATAAATCTATTGCTTGAATAGAAATCTAATAAATCTAAAAGTCTCATGACTATTGGATGAGTACTTGAACTTTATGTGGAGACATAAAGGTAGATCAGGTCCGAGTAAATAGTCAAAATGATCTATAATATATGGATAAGATTAGGTACCTTATTTTGTTAACACTATTGGATGTGGTCTGCTCTGTACTTGTTACAAGGAGTTGTAAAGTGCTACAAACAAAGTGATCGTAATTCATTCATGTTAGACATGAGGAGTGCGGGTTGTGCAAAAGAGTTTGTACAAGATCGGACCACGAAATGAGTCACTCTTACTTTATAACATTGTTTACTATTTAAGATTGATTATTTCAAAGCGATGACCTAGGTAACTTGACCTTAATCCTGAGCTAACTATGAACTCCTGTTTATCTGGAATTACCCTTAGATTTGCATAGGTGAGAGTTGGCTCAACAGCGCCGGCTCAATAAGACTCCAATTTCAGGGATAAGATCGGATAGATAGCTGGGGACATAGGGTGCAAGAAAGAATTTACTCCAACCCGCTTTAGGGATAGTAGAGAGGTTGTTCACTTAAGTGTTGATTCTAGGGCTTGAATAAGGGATCTCGCTCTCTCATTTGGCATGAGAGGGACTCGGTTTTATGATTGGATCACAAAAAAATTGTTCATTAGGGGATCAATGGAGACTTAAGAAACAAGAGGTAATTTCGGGGTAAAACAGAGATTTGACCCAACCGTTATTACGAACAACCTGTGAAGGGTTAACTTACTAATCATGGTTATATCGAGTGGACATAATATATCTACAGTAAAGGGAGTTCAACTATGGGCTTTAGTGGAGTGACCCATTAGTTAACGAATGGGGGTTAGATCGGTTTAATGAGTTTAGCCGATTAATCTTGGATCGTTAGAGCCCATGATCTATAGGTCCATGAGGTCCCCCTACTAGCTCGAAAATGGATTAGCTCTAGAATACCGTGATAAGTTAATTTGAAACGTTCAAATTAGGATCAAACATAATTGGAGAAAATATATTTAAATATGATTTAAATATATGAAGATGAATTTATATAAAAATTAATTTAATATTGGATATTAAATTAATTATAATTGTTTAAATTGTTTAAATAATTATTTATCAATTTTATTAGAAAACTAATTTATGAAATAAATTTGTAAAATTAATAAATTTTAATTTTAGAAAAAAAAATATGATTTTAAAATCAATTTTAGATTTTGGAAATAGAAAATTACACAAAAGGAAAAAAGTGTTTTTCCATGTTCATCTTCAATAGTTGCTCACTAGAAACTCATCACCTCTTCCTTCATTAAACTCCAATCATGAGTTGCATTTCATGCAGCACATCTCTTTGCATGATAGTCTACAATATATTGAAGAGGTTGGAGTAAAGTTGAAGGTGATGAACCGATTGAATTTTTGCTGGAAAATTTGAATGAAGAAGGTATTCTTCAATGGGTTGGTTCAGTGAACTTTCTCCATATTCCCTTTGATTCCAACTTATTTTGAGTCCCACAACTCAATCTAGAGCACTAAAAGGATAGTAGGGAAGATCTTGTGGTGATCTACATAAGGATTAGGAGGATCTTGCAGCTGGAAATCAAGATTTCAATAGTTCGACCAAGGTATGTTCTTGAAACCCATTAAACTCTGTTTTAGCATGTTTCTTTTCTGCCAAAATTAATCAATTAGAGTACTTATGGATCTTGATGTCTTCCACTGCGTGCTAGTGTCGATCCAACAATACATAGTAGGACTATGTTGTATTGTTCATTATAAGGATCAGTGGTACTTAAAAAGTTAGATGTAACTATAGGGACAAAACGGTAAATTGGCTCAGTTGTACTTATGAGGATCTGTGAAGGATTATCATACTATTGATACCCAATAGACACAGAAATATATCTGTGGTGAGAAGAGTGCAGCTATCGGCCTTTAGTAGAGTGCCCGAAAGTTAACGGATGGTGAATCTCGTGGCTAAAGAGTTTAGTCAGTTATTCACGTACCATTGGAGCTTCAAGCTACAGGTTCATAAGGTCCCTTTGGTAGCTCAATTGATTCAAGTTGAGAATCAGTTTTTTGGTCAGTTTGAAGTGTTCAATTTGACAAAAGGGATTTTGATTATGTATGATATGATTAAACTAGTTCAGTTATATATGATATAATTGACATGATGTATGAGATACATTAATTGGAGAAAAATGATACAATTATGATTTATATCTAGTAGAGGAGAAAAGAACTATGATTTAAATGTTGCATATGATGTGATATTAAAACTATAGGTTATAAATATAATATAATAAGTTAGTTATTATATTTATTTATAATTTAATAATTATGAGATAATTATTGGTGGTTTTCTCCATAACCGTGCGTGAAAGTGGGAGGTTCATTCAATTTTCATAACTGAAAGATAAAATGAAAATAGTTTTCATTTTGCAAAAAGAATCGATAATCGCTTCAGTAATTGTACATGGTCTATCGTTTAGCTGACCAGAGCCTACACGACAGCTTAAGTGTTTTACCTAAACCATTGTGTACACGCATAGTTTACTAAACAATTGTATAGATTTTACTAAGCAATCACGTGTGAGAGCGAGATCACCTAAACGATCGTCTAAACGATCATACCCGATTACTTAAACGATCAAGCACCAGCCTATACGATAGACTCTAAACTCTCCCACTTGCTTGGTCATTGAATACGATCGTTCTTTCCTTCTTCCCTCTATCAAATGCAATAGAGCCTACACCTCCTGGATTCTCACTCCAAGAATACCAAGGTCACCAAGTGGTGGTGTCCCGGTTGCTGCTTGTTCGTGGAGAAGACCATTCGTTTGCTGAGCGACGGCGAGATTTGGTAGACGATCGGCTTGGCGTTGCAGCAACATCGAGAGGTGGTGCTCCAAGCGAGAATGAGAGAAAGACAGAATAAGAGTTCTTCAAGAGGTATGTCTCTCGTTCCTTTGTATTTATTGTTAAAAGCATGCCATAATTTGTTCTGAAATGCATAACTTGTGTGTATGTTTGTGAATGCTATTTTTTTGTCACAATGAATTTGGAACGATCTTGCTTCCGCTTATAGGTACTCTTTGATAAAAGTTCCTACAATTAGTATCAGAGTCAGGTTTTGATATTCCAAATCCATTGTTGTATAGAATAGCATTTACACTCTCGATGGGTAAAACATGTCTACATTCTGTTTAAGTGTTAAATAGTTTTGTGGATGTAGATTAATAGAGTTTTCTGGGATGGTTGTCTCTGGTTATTTAATTCTTTCACATTCAAAATTAATTGTAAAGGCCCCTGTGTTTTTTGGCATATTAACTTGTTATCGAGTCTGTAATTCAAAGAGTTTGAGTCTTATGAGTCACTCGTGATGAAGCTTCAAGGCAAGAAGTTGCACTGTACTTTGAGGAAGAAGACAACTAAGTGTTGCTCAGATCGTGTAAACGATGAGGTAAGCGATCGTTGAGTATAGGATACTCGGCAGCAAGGTTGACGCACGCGCACTAAATGATCGTGTAGCTCAGCAAGCTTCATCGCTTAGTTATTGACTACACGATCGCGGAGTAAAATGTTACCTGAGCGCTTGCTCTATGATCGTCTAGATGATTGTGTTTCACAACAACGTCATCGTCTAAACGATCGTTTAGACTTGCAAGTTCAATGTTAGTATGCTAAACGATTGATTGCCTCATGCTTCATCGCATTGTAAATGGTATTCAATCGTAGCTAAACGATTGTGGATACTCGGCCAGTTTACTAAACGATCAGGGAGGTTTCACCCAGGCGGTTCAAGACCCGATTCGACTGTGAATCAGTTTGCTTGATGGTGTTATGTAATAGATAGAATTTTATGTCCGGTTTTGAGGCTGATCATCCTGGTCCATTAATCTTTGGTGAATGTACATAGGACGTATGTTTGATTATATGTCATATGGTATGCCATATAGTTGAAATGCCACCTTATATTATGCATTGGTCATGCATCATCTCTATGTTATAAGTGTTATGATATAGTAGTTTGCATGATTTAAAATTACATAAGAGTATGCTCATGCATCATATAGCATAAGAGTTATATTTATGCATGCATTAAGCATAGACATGCATCATCTTTATATTATAAGTATTATAGTATAAGGGTGTATGGAAGCATGTTTGCTTAGTTCATTACAAGTATATAATAGTTATATATAGTAATGAATGGACATTGCATTAAGAATGACACATGGGTTAAATTTATAAGTGTTATAAATACCTAGTTGTGTATGGCAATGTGTATGGGTTTTGGTTGTTTCTTTTATAAGTGTTATAAGGGAAATTAGAACTAAAATCAATAAGAAAGACATGCATGCAAACTTAGGCTTGAATCATGGTTTTAAAAGTGTTTTAAAAATTGGTGGAGATAGACCTAAGATCACGGTTCTAATGAGATTAGAAACCTAAGGTTTAATCTTTTAATCAGTTTAATAGGATTAAATCGACTAATAAAAGATTAAAAGTGTAGCAAATCTATCTATAAGGGACCTTTTGTCTAAGGTGGGTTCTGTCTAGGCTGAGATACTTAAGTTGACAGAAACGGAACACCCCTACCTGAGAACCTATCTGGAACGGTGAATTAGATAGATTTGATGCATACATGCAAATTTGAGGACATACCATTAAAGACTTTAATGAGACTACTTGAACTTGTTTAATATCAAAGACAAGAGTTTTTTTTAAGTAAATTAAACTAACTTAGATAAAATCAGTAGCCAGATGGTCTAAGTTAATGAACTCCTAGGTAGAACCTTCAGTGGAAGGTACTTGGGGTATATGATACTTCATTTAAACCTCTTCACATTTCTCCCTTTATGTTCAAACTGTGAGATATATCCTCGGCCTCATGGAACCTTGGGAGTGTCTCCCTAAAGGATGGTATTTGGGTAGGTTAGTATCAAGGTGAATGGAGAGAATGTTCATATTAAGTAGGAGCGAAATGTGCGATAGCATATCCCACGGTCTCTCTCGTTAGGTTGGATAACGTTTATGTGCCTCACCTCGAGGCACTTTGGAAGTGTCCCTCTATAGGATGACAGGTTTGCACGACTCTTTATCTAATCTCCTGTATAGGATAATATCACTTTAGCCTCTTGTCTAATTTACTTGTTTCCTACGGTGGGCGCATTAGGCTAGGACTCTAGGGCTAAAAATGAGGGGTTACACTTATGCAGAATTGTTAAAGGTTAACAGTTCTGGACCAAAAAATGGTGATTGTTAGGGTCAGTTACAAGAGTTTTTTCTACCTAATGGTTGAAAGTGTCTCATCTGAGAGAAGGGGCATCTGATCACCCCACCGGTGACGTTTATCCTGCCTCGCTAAGGCATCATTGCGAAATAGAAGTCTTTTCATTTAGGGTACTTCGAAACTATTTTACTAAAACTAAAATTGGTGTTAAAATGTGGTATTGCATAGACTTATTAAGTTTGTTCGTTTTTCAGCAACATAAATATGGCTATAGCCATATTAGCTCTATTAAGCGCCGACAAACTAACTGGTGAAAACTACGCTAGTTGGAAGCATACGATCACAACCATATTAATCATCGATGATTTACGATTTGTCCTTACAGAGGAGTGTCCTTCTATTCCACCTCAGAATACCATTGAAATGTTCAAGAGGCCTATGAGCATTGGACACAGGCGAATAAGAAGGCTCGAGCTTATATCTCGTCAGTCTTAATGACGTTTTGGCCAAGAAGCATGAGCCTATGGTCTCAGCACGTGAGATCATGAAGTCTCTGCGAGGAATGTTCGGACAACCGTCTGGACAACACAATCATGAGACACTGAAATGCATCTTCAACTCCAAAATGGAGGAAGAAACATCTGTTCGTGAACATGTGTTTAACATGATGGTCCACTTCAATGTGGCGGAGATGAATGGGTCATGCATCGATGAGGGCAACCAGGTTAACATCATTCTGCACTCGTTGCTGGATAGCTTCCTACACTTTGTCAGTAATGCAATTCTGAACAAAGTGGACTATACCCTTACAACTCTTCTCAACGAGTTGCAGACATTCCAATCCTTACTGAAAAGTAAGAAGAATAAAGTTTGTGAGGCAAATGTAGCCTCGTCATCAAAGAAGTTCCACAAAGGTTCGACCTCAGGAACAAAGTTTGAACCTTCTACTTCTAACACTTCTAAGTGGAAGTAAAAAAATGGTGGTAAGAGGAAGAAAAAGGCACCTGCTAACCCACATCCCGTCGTCCAGCGGGGTAGGCTACCAGCACCTGTTGACAAAGGAAAGTGTTTCTATTGTAAACAAGATGGGCATTGAAAATGGAATTGTCCTCGCTAGATCAAGGAGAAGAAAAAGGCTAAGACCAAGGAAAAATTAGGTAAATATGATTTACTAATTTTGGAAACCTGTTTAGTGGAGAATGATGATCTTACCTGGATTATTTACTCTATGGTTACTAATCATGTTTGTTCTTCTTTTTAGGGGGGATTAAATCCTTGTGGTAGCTAGAGGCTGAAGAGATGACGAAACGAGTAGACACTGGGCACGTCGTCTCAGTTGTGGTAGTGGGAGGGCTCCAGTTGACTTTATAGAAGAACATCCTCAAGTATCTTCAGAGAACGAGGAGCTACATGCTCGTGTATGGAACTAAGGATTTGATCCTTGCTAGATACACGGACTCTGACTTTTAGACTGATAAGGATTCTAGAAAATCCACTTTAGGGTTGTTCACTCTTAACGGAGGAGCTGTAGTATGGTGAAGCACTAAGTAGGGGTGCATCGCCGACTCCACGATAAAGGCCGAGTATGTAGCGACTTGTGATGCTGCTAAGGAGGTCGTTTAGCTTAGGAAGTTCCTGATTGATCTGGAAGTTGTTTCAGACATGTCTAGGCCCATCACCCTCTTCTGTGACAATAGTGGTGCTATGGCAAACTCTAAAGAGCCCAGGAGTCACAAGTGCGATAAACATATAGAGCGGAAGTATCATCTCATCCACGAGATAGTGCATCGAGGAGACGTGATAGTCACGAAGATCGCTTTGAAGCACAACGTTGCCGACCTTTTTACGAGGCTCTCACGGATACAGTTTTTTAGGGTCACCTTCAAAGCATGAGACTACTAGACCGCCCGCGGTTGAACTAGGGCAAGTGAGAAGTTTTGTATTTGGCCTTAGTGCCCTAGTTTACTGGTTTGTACTTGTTGTAATGTATACTCCACTCACTTTAAGACAAGTGGGAGATTGTTGGGAATGATGCCCTAAACTCTCGTTGGGTTCTGTAGTTTGTAAACACTGTATTGAACAAATATTTGTGATGTAATAATATATGATATTTTCTTCACCATTTTCTATGAAACATAGGACTTTTTATTTGTTTTACCACAAACCAATAAACTAAGATTCCTGGTTATCGTTGTAACTTAAGCATGCATGTGGAGACATACAAGTGGATCATGCCTTAAGTGATAACAAAAATGGTATGTAGTATATGGGTATAGGAGGGAAACCTTATCCTGGTGACACTACGGATGCGACTCGCTTTGTAGATTGTTACAAGTATTGCAACGTGCTACAGATGGTTTGATCCTAATCATTCATGTGGAGACATACGAGCGGGGGCATCCTATAAAATGAGTTTGTATAAGACTGGACCACGAAGTGTATTAGTCTCGTTATATAACGTCATTCATGACAGAGACTTCACTTCACTAGGATGACCATAGGTAACATACTCTTAATCCTGAGTGAGTTGGGAACTCCTGCCTTTGAAGGTGGTCCTTTAATTTGCATGGGTGTGAGTGGCCAGATTGCCAACTCAAACCTACCACTTTGGGGATTCGTCTGATTTGAGAGTTAGGAACTCAGCTACAAAGATGGAATTCACTCCTTCACCAAAACAGGGGTAAGTAGATAGATTGCTCCCTTAAGGGTTGATTCTGGGGCTTGAACGATGTGGCGCCACATGCCATCTCATGGCCCGAGAGGTGTCCACTCTTAGTAGGACTATATTGTATTTTTCATTAGAAGGACTAGTGATACTTAAGGAGTTAGATGTAACTATGGGGGCAAAACAGTAAGTTGGCCCAACAGTACTTACGAGCATCTATGAAGGGTTATCGTACTGTTGATTGGTTATATCCGATGGACACAAAAATATATCTATGGTGAGAATAGTGCATCTATCGGTCTTTAGTGGAGTGTCTGACAGTTAACAGATAGTGGATCTCGTGGCTAAAAAGTTTAGTCAGTTATTCACGTATCGTTGGAGCTTCAAGCTACAAGTTCATAAGGTCCCTTTGGTAGTTCAATGGATTCAAGTTGAGAATCAATTTTTGGGTCAGTTTGAAGTGTTCAAATTGACAAGAAGGAGTTTGATTATATATGATATGATTAAACTGGTTCAGTTATATATGATATAATTGACATGATGTATGAGATACATTAATTAGAGGAAAGGGATTATTTATATCTAGTATAGGAGAAAAGAACTATGGTTTAAATATTTCATATGATGTGATATTAAAACTATAGGTTAT
This sequence comes from Benincasa hispida, assembly GCF_027475165.1. Taxonomy (NCBI): domain Eukaryota; kingdom Viridiplantae; phylum Streptophyta; class Magnoliopsida; order Cucurbitales; family Cucurbitaceae; genus Benincasa; species Benincasa hispida. The sequence goes on from NC_143487.1 coordinate 6,365,659, forward strand.
AAATATAATATAATAAGTTAATTATTATATTTATTTATAATTAAACAGTTATGAGATAATTTTTTGTGGTTTTCTCCATAATCGTGCGTGAAAGTTAGAGGTTGCATTCAGTTTCCATAACTGAAGGATAAAATGAAAATAGTTTTCATTTTGCAAAAAGAATCGAATAATCGCTTCACTAATTGTACACGGCCTATCATTCAACTAACAAGAGCCTACATGACAGCTCAAGTGTTTTTCCTAAACGATCATGTATACACGCAATTTACTAAACGATCGTGTAGCTTTTACTAAGCGATCGCATGCGAGAGCGAGATTACCTAAACGATCGTCTAAACGATCATACCCGATTTCCTAAACGACAGTGTAACTTTTCTAAACGATCAAGCACCAGTCTATACGATAGACTTCAAACTCTCCCACTTGCTTGGTCGTTGAATACGATCGTTCTTTCCTCCTTCCCTCTACCAAATCCAACAGAGCCCACACCTCATAGATTCTCACTTCGAGAATACCAAGGTCATTGAGTGGTGGTGTCCCGGTTGCTACCTGTTCGTGAAGAAGATTATTCGTTTCCTGAGCGAAGCGAGATTTGGTAGACGATTAGCTTGGCGTTGTAGTGACAGCGAGAGGTGTTGTTCCAAGCGAGAGTGAGAGAAAGACAGAAGAAAAGTTCTTCAAGAGGTATGTCTCTCGTTCCTTTGTATTTATTGTTAAAAGCATGTCGTAATTTGTTTTAAAATGCATAACTTGTATGTATGTTTGTGAATGCTGCTTTTCTGTCACAATGAATTTGGAACGATCTTGCTTCCGCTCATAGGTACTTTTTGATAAAAGTTCCTTCAATTTGAATTGGGAAGAGGAGGACATTCCTCCATTAAAACAAACCTCAAATCGTCAACGACAAGTATTGTATTTATATTTGACTTTCAGTTTGAGTACCCTTCTCCGTTGAATTTATTGGAAGCCAGTAGTTGTATAATCAAGTTCAACATTGCTAAACTTTAAACAAATTTTATTAAACTTATTGCATTAAACCCAATTTTAGCATAAGTAATGAAGTGCCCAATTTCTTTATTAATTTGTAACTATATTTTAGTGAGTCACAATAGATGCTATTGAGGGGCAGTAAAAGAAATCCTTCACTAAAGCAAGACAACCTTGACCAAATACTATATCTAGAATAACTCTTATTCCTATAGTCATTTAGTTATCGTTTTCGGTCAAGAACTTACAAACACTTAGTAACTCTTGTAAGTGTGACCCTGTATTTTCAGATTTCATAGAACGGTATGAATATTCCCCTTGAAAAGGAACACAATGTTCAAGATAGAACTATGAAACTCCTATTCATTTCTAAAGTTTGGGTTGTTCCGGATCCAATGTTACAACCCTCCGAGGGGATCGTCGTGGTTAACAACTAGCTATTGCCGCCTAAAAATGATAACAAACGCCGCATAAGAATCTCACGGTTCAAACTAATGGAGGAGACCGTAGGATATGTTGTCACATTTCCTTCACCCACTTACTATGAACTACATCCCCCATTCACCTTAATATTGACCCATGCAAACACTTTCCAAATTGAGCAGTCGTGGTAAAAGTAACACGAAGCCGAGCATGGATCTCACAATGTGAACTCTTGGAGACGTGAAAGCTAAAAACGATATATCGTATATATTATTAATCTCTGACTGAAGTGTTCTAAGTGTTTGGGTATTGTTTTATTTAGTTATATTTCGGCTAATGAACACCCTAAGTCTATGTGATTTATCCAAGTATAATGTTTATATTTGGATTTTAACCTACGATGTCTAGGTGATAAACCAATTTTAAAACCTTACATCACTCATGCAAGCTCATAAAACTGGTTAACAATGCTCAACATTTCGGCCATAATCCCCAGGTAACAGGTGTTACATGAACCGTCAACTTAGATACCCTAGCCTTAGACAGGATTATGAACCGATTGAGTTTGTAATCGAAACTTATAAGATAACGATCTATTTTAATTATTAAAGCAAGTTGTTAATTTTAAATATCTAAATCAATTTTATAACAACTTATAAAACATAGACATGCTTTGTATTCATAACAAACATCAAAGACATTCAAACTTTAATATAACACTTATATTAAACTTTAGAAATCCTAATCATGCATACTATATATTATAACTAACTTATAACATATGATTATGCATGTAACATGCTTTCCTATGGTGAGATTTTAAATCTACATGGCATACTATATGAACATACACGTTTAATTTAAATAAAACATACATCTCATGCATAAATATTTAAACAACACTAATATGGTTCAACTTTGGCATCCTAAGCAAGCTATAATGACTAATTTTTACATAAAAAGTTCAAAACTTCTTCAAATTAAGGTTGGACCGCTCGACCTTACCCGAACCGACCCTCAAATGCTCTAATTGAGGCTGAACCGGTCCAATTTTAGCTGAACCGAACTAGAAACCATTAAAATTGGTCAAACCAAATTCAACTCGTGCGAACCGGCTCATGAACGCGTGCCTTTTTGGGCTAGGATGAACAACGTTGCAACTCCATCCCAGCATTGCAACACCACAGGCTTCAATAAGAGTAGCGTTGCAACGCAACGCTGCCTAGCAGTAGTAGCTCCTCCAGGTTTCTACTTTGGACGTTGCTTACTTCAATCTTCAATTACAGCCTAATTTCAATACTATTGACTCTAATAAAATTACAGACTCTAAAGCATAAGCTCATCAATCAAGAGCCAATTACACATTAAACTTCATGATCAAAGAGAAATCTAATGCCAAAGTTGATTTTCAACTATATCATTCAACGAAACATGCATTCTTAGAAATTCACCCACCAAACTCAAATTAGTTTTAATTGAATGTTTAAATCATGCTCTGAACCAATTAATAGATAGAACATGCAAACATCGGAAGAAATCAGAATCAATAAGCACTCTAATTACACTTAATTTGAGTTTAAAAGCATGTTGAAAACAAATATTATAGAATAAAGGGTTTCTAGAACAACAACCTTTGATGATACATTTCAATCACAGCTCCTCTTCACGAATTCGGCCTCCAAATTGCTAGTAAACCACCACAATGATCTTCTTTACTATTCTCCAACTTGGATTTAAAGGTGGAATCTCAAATTGAGATGAATTTGGTGAGGGAAGAGGAGGGTTTTGAGAGAGACTGCTGAATTTCAGAATTCTCCAAATTATGTTGCATGAATCCATAAAATCTGAAATTCATACTCCTTTTAAGCATTTGATTCATGTAGGCACTAAGAGAGCAAGCTGAATGACACTTCAATCAGTATTATCCTAGTGGGATAGGTATTGCTTAATGGATTAATCCAACAACTCCAATTTTTCCATTTTCAAATTCATTATTCCAATTTAATTTTCACCAAAAAAATAAATTTTAATTTCAAATTCAAATCTAAATTTGAATTTTATACAAATGGAAAAAAAAAGTCAAATAATTAATTAAACATATTTAATTAATTAATTAATTAATAATTTATATCAAATATTAAATTAATTAAATACCTAATTTATACATGAATCCTATTTCATGTTAATTAATATTTAAATATTTTAATTTCTCCAATTTACATTTAATTTCGATAAATTTAAATGTTTAATTATACCAAATATAATTCAAATTCAAAACCCTGGTTTCAATTTTGAACATTTCAAAGTTGCTCAATTCACTAATCCAATGAGTAATTTTACGAGCTAGTAGAGGAACCTTATAGACCTACAGATCATGAACTCCAACAATTTGAGATTAATTGGTTAAATTCTCTAGATCGAATTAGTCAATATTTGTTAACTACCAAGGCACACCACTATAACTCGATAGTTGCATTCTCCTCACTGTAGATATATTTTTGTCTACTTTAACCATAATCAGTAAGTCGATCCTTCATAGGTCGTTTGTATTTACAGGTAGGTCAAAATTATCATTTTACCCTCTTGCTCCTTAAGCTTCCAGTGAACCTCTATTGAATAATTGGTTTATAGTCCAACTAATAAACCATGATTCTCTCGATCATGAAAGAGCGGGGCCCCGTTGTTCAAGACCAGGAATCAGTATTTAAGAGAATAATCTATATGCTAACTCTAAAATGGATAGGAGTAAAAATTTCATCTTGTAGGACTATGTCCCCAATTATCTATCTGGTCTTATCCCAAAATAGGAAGCTTATTGATCAGTGCTATTGGACTACTCTCACCTACGCAGATCAAAGGATAATCCCGAATAAACAAGAGTTTTAAGCTTAGGATTAAGATCGAGTTACCCTGGGTCATCCAATTTGAAAGAGTAAGTTTTAACAGTAAACGGTCATTATAAAGGAAAGTGACTATTTCGAGGTCCGGTCTTACGCAAACATCCTTTTGATAGAATGCCTCCATTCGCATGTCTGCACATGAATATTTTGGGATCACATCATTTGTATCAGTATACAAAGTAGGTCGCATCCAATAGTGTTAGTAGGATAAGGTACCAATCTCATCCATATACTTATAAACCATTTTGGCTAGATACTAAAAATTGATCCATTTTGATGCCTCCACATAAAGTTATTCATATTAAAGCCATGGATTTGTCTTTTTTCGATTTTTATAACAGAATGCAATATCAATAATAATTTATTGAATGAAATATTCAATGCTTTTATTGATGAATAGAATATTTTTCTAACATTTAGGAATTACGAGTTTTAGGACATTCCTAACAATCTCCCGGTACACGAAAACCGGATGGGCGTGGATTCGGAAACGGCTAAGTGGTAGGCAATCAGAGGCGGTCGAGGCATCATTGACTCAGCTGGAACGGAGGCTGGCGCAGATCTGGTCGGTTGGCGACTTGAGGATGTGAACGGCTTCGATCTGAGTGGCGGCGACCCACGCAGCGGATGACGGCGCTTCAACGATGAATGACGAGTGGCTGACTTCTGCAGAGGCGTGATGCAGACACAGCTGGCGGCATGGGCAGCACGAAGGAGAGAGACGACGAGGGGGAGACTTGGCTTCGACGGCGGTGTGGTCAAGGCTCAGGCGAAGCTGGGCAGAGTATAGAAGAAGAAAAAAGAAAACCAAGGACGTCTGCGCGTGGGGAAGAAAAAGGGAAAGAGAGGTATATTTTTAAAAGAAAAAAATAAAAGTTTATTTTATTTAGTTTTATTTGTAATTAGTTTTATTTTATTTTATTCTGTCTCATTTTATTCTTTTCTTCAATACATATATATATATATATATATATATATATATATATATATATAAACATATATTTTTAAAATCCTTTCCTTTTCCTATTAAAATCCAAGTTTAAAAATCAAACCAATTTTCCCAATTTAAATTCAATTTTTGACATTAACTTAAAATTTAAATTAATTCGACATAAATCCCAAATTTTTCTTTAAACAAAACTAAATTTCAAAATTAACAAAAATGTCTCAATTATTACAAAAATATTGAATCCAATTTATGAACACTCGGGATATTACACAAAGACCTAGTATTAATTATGAGGAGATATATTCTCCAGTGGTAGATGCAATTACACTAAAATATTTAATTAGTCTGATTGTATATAAAAATATGGACATACATCTTATGGATGTAGTCACGACATATTTATATGGATCTTTTGATAATGATATCTATATGAGAATCCCAGAAGGATTTAAGGTACTTGAAACATATAAATTAAATTCTCTAGAATTGTATTCAATAAAGTTACAAAGGTCGCTATATAGATTGAAAAAATCAGGATGAATGTGGTATAATCACTTAAGTGGATATTTGTTGAAAGAATGACATCAAAACAATCAAATATGTCCATGTATTTTTATAAAGAAATCACAGTCAGGATTTTCTATTATAATTGTATATGTTGATGACTTAAATATAATTGGACTCCTGAAGAGCTTTCAAAGACAATTGAATATCTTAAAGAAATAATTTGAGATAAAAGATCTCGGAAGAACAAGATTTTGTCTTGGCTTGCAAATTGAGCATTTAACAGATGAGATATTTGTTAATCAATCAACTTATACAGGAAAAGTTTTGAAAATGTTCTATATAGACAAAGCACATATATTGAACACTCCAATGAAAGTTCGTTCACTAGATGTGAAGAAAGATATATTTCGACTTCGAGATGATAATAAAGAACTTTTTGGTCTTGAATTACCATATCTTAGTGTCATTGGTACACTTATGTATCTTGCTAATAATACAAGACTAGATATTGCATTTTTGGTAAATTTATTAGCAATATATAGTTCTTCTTTAACAAAAATACATTGGAATGGAGTTAAGCATATACTCTGTTATCTATGAGGAAGGATCGACATGAGTTTGTTAAAGGATCTCATATCTAAGAGTTCCATGAGCACGCTCTGATTTCACAGTGACTGAAATACAACAATATACATTTAACATATAGTTATGTAAACAAATCTTAATTAACGGCATGCTACGAATAACAAATTAACAAAGGGACAAAGTTCTATACCAGTTGAAGACAATCATCAATCTTCGGAACTCCAATGCAGCGGAACCCTCCAAGTGATCTACCAACGCCTGGCGGAAGCGTCAACTACAGCAGCACGAACAACTGCGAACTCACGACTACAATGGGGATGACACCACCACTAAAGAGCCCCAAGTATTCTCGGAGTGAAAACCCAAAGTGTGGGCTTTGATGAATTTGGTAAAGGAAGGTGGAAAACCAAATCGTGTAGGCGATAAGCAAGTGGGAGGGAAAAAGCCGTTATCGCATAGTATAAATGCTTATCGTTTAGGAGGAGCTACATGATCGTGTAGGATTTATTGAACGATCATTTAGGAAAAGGTACACGGTCGTTTATAAAAACGGCACACTATACGATCGTTTAGAGAAGCTATCCGATCATGTAGGCGATAGTGTACGATGGTTTAGCGCGAGGTGGACGATCGTTCAGCTAGGGAAGAGCTATCTTATAGTCTCTCGAAATACTTAAGCGATCGTTTTGATCAACACCATCGCGCTCTCACTTTTCTCTTCGGACTTTTGAATGATGGGCGATTCAAAATGAAAACCATTTTCATTTTAACTCATCAGTTACAGTAACCGACGTTGCCCCACTAACCCATGTTCAAACGTGATTTTTGGCATAATTATCTTATAATTAACCAATTAATTAAATAATAAATATAATCATATTATATTTATATCCTATAGTTTGATATCACATATCTACTATAGTATTTTCTCCTCTACTTGATATAAATCATATTTATATCTAATTTCCTCCAAAATAATGTATCTCTCTTGTCAATTTGAACATTTCAAATTAACCTAAATATTGGTTATCGACTTTATCCAAGCTACCCAAGAGACCTAATGGACCTGTGGCTCGAAGCTCCAACGGTACGTGAATAGCTGACTAAACTCTTTAGCCACGAGATCCACCGTTAACTGTTAGGCATTCCACTAAAGACCAACAGCTGAACTCTTCTTACCACATATATATTTCTGTATCCATCGGATATAACAAATCATGAGTACAATGACCCTTCACAGATGCTCGTAAGTACAGCTGGGCCAAATTACCGTTATGCACCTGTAGTTACATCTCACTCCATAAGTATCACTGATGCCTCTAATGAACAATACAACATAGTCCAACTACGTGTGAACACCTCTCGGGCCAAGAGAAGATGTGTGGCGCCACATCGTTCAAGTCCCGAAATCAGCCCTTAAGGGAGCTATCTATCTACTTACCTCTACCTCGAGGAAGGAGTGAATTTCATCTTGTGTAGCTGAGTTCCTAGCTCCCAAATCAGACGAATCCCCAAAATGGTAGGTTCGAATCAGTGACCTAGCCACTCGCACCCATACAAATCAAATGATCGCCCTCAATGGCAGGAGTTCCCAACTCATTCAAGATTGAGGTCATGTTACCTATGGTTATCCTAGTGAAGTGAAGTTTCTGTCATGAACGCTGTTATATAACGAGACGTTAACACTTCGTGGTTAGATCTTATACAAACTCTTTGTATAGGACGCCCCCGCTCGCTTGTCCCCAACACGAATGATCAAAATCAGACCATTTGTGACAAGTCACAAATGTTGTGACGATTCCACAAAACGGGCTGCATCCGTAGCGTTACCAGGATAAGGTTTCTCTCCTATATCCATATACTACAGACCATTTTGGTTATCACTCAAGACATGATCCACTTGTATGTCACCACAAACATGTTTGAGTCACATACAGATAACCAAGGATTTTATGTTTATTGGTTTGTGGCAAGGCAAATAAAAAAAGTAAATGAGCGAAAATACAAGATGTGAAGTAAGTAGCATATATTAACAACACAAGCGTTCGTACAAACTGTTTACAAACTACAATACACGAGACTTTAGGGTATCAACCCCAACATCATTCAAATAAATAAAATTTTGATCTAGTTGACTATGCAGATTTTGGATATCTATCTGATCCACACAAAGCTAGATCTTAAACAAGTTATCTATTCACATGTGGAGGAACTATTATATCATGGCGATCGGTGAAATAAATCATAATAATCACTTCTTCAAATCATGCTGAAATTCTTGTAATTCACGAAGCTAGTCGAGAATGTGTATGGCTAAGATCAATGACTCAACACGTTCGTGGAACATGTGGTTTGTCTTCTAGTAAAAATTTCTAACAATATTATACGAAGACAACACAATATGCATATCCCAAATCAAATGATGATATATTAAAGGAGATAGAATAAATCATATTTCACCAAAACTTTTCTATAGTCATGATCTTAAAGAAAATGGTGACATCACTATACAACAAATTTGTTTGAAGGATAACCTGACAGACTTATTTACAAAATCATTACCGACCATAACCTTTGAAGAATTGGAGCACAATTATATGAAATATGTACTATTTTTTCTTCATTGGGATTTTTTTTTCCAATGAGTTTTTTCCTAGTAAAGTTTTAACGAGACATATTTCATATATAATGAGCATCTATGAGAGAATGTTATAAATATGTTAAACTATGTGTAATGTAGATGTCTATTATTAATGTCAGTTGACCATGTGTCACCATTATCCCATGTGTTGTTAATGTGTCTCAAGATTATACACTATTAGTGTCCATGTAACCCACTTTCTACTTACCAAATTACCTATAAATAGTGGCATTTGGTGGGTTTTGAAAAATACACATATTGGTGATCAATCCAAAAAGATTGGAGAAAGTGGAGAAATCCATTCTTTATTATTTTATTTACTTTTTGTTATTTATTTATATATTATATTATATTATTTTAGTATTTATTTATTTTATTATATATTATATTATATTATATTATATTTTCTCTATATCCGTGTTCTTGTTATGCGTTGTTATGCTCCTCAAATTGACAACAAAAAGTTTATTTTTCCTCTTTTACCTATTGTATTGATACAGTATTCATTTTAATATATAATCATAAATGTCTAAAGTCGTTGGCCAAATAACATCACGTTTGGAGCAAGGGGTTGGTTATTGTAATTCTAGGTTATTATAGTTTGGGTCATAATAATATGTGTTTGAATTGTAAATTATTTTAATTTGAGAACTAAATAGTAAATACTATAGCAAATAATAAAAAATGATGAAAGTAAAATAGTAAAAATTGTTATTTACTATAGTTAATGAAGGTTTTGAAATAGTATTGAATGTAACTAATCGGGAATTTTGAAATAATATTCACCCCCAACAAATTGGTTATTATAATCTTAGGATATTCCCAACGTTATTATAGTTTTTTAGAGTATTTCTTAACGCCCCTTAAGTTCTTCACATTTGTTTAACTAATTTTACTTTTTTCATATAAAAAATGGAGCTGAATTGAATTGAGTTTTAAGAACGGAGGGGGATGTAGACTAAGAAACGAATAGAGGGAGGCCACGTGTAAAGAGCCTTCCTTGCAAGAGAATCTTTTTTTTTAATTTTTTAATTTTTAATTTTTATTTAAAATTTTAGTATTGCATCCTACGCCTAAACGAGCAGAGAGAAGAAACGCTCTCTCTTTTCTCTCTCTCTCCTTTCTCTCTCTCCTCAGTGATTCAAAAACTCTTCAGGTTAGGTTTTTTTTTTTTTTTTTTTTTTTTTTAAATTTCTTCCTCTTTTTGCGCCAATTTATTTGTATTAAATCTTAATTTGATTGTTTAAGCGATCACTTATGAGTAATTCTATTTCCACCCTGATTCTCTGTTTGTTATATTATTTATATTAGAAGTCGGGGTTTTACTTTCCATGGGATTCTGAGTTCTTCCATCCACATCTAGAATCAGGATTCCTCTCTCGGAGATATCTTTCCTCAGGTTAGGGCTTATGTTGTTGCCTTCTCTGAATACTCTTTTCCCTGCCGAAAATTTTCAACTGTGTTGTTCTGTTGTTGTTTATGGATGAACAGAGTGGGGGGGTTTTGGGTAATGCTTGCAAGTTTTGATTATTGGGGTTTTCATATTATTTTTCCGTTCTTTGGTATACGGAGGCAGTTGGGTGTTTTTTTTTTTTTTTTTTTTTTGGTCCGCTGCTGATTGGTGTTTCGTGGTTTTGGGAAGCTGTGGATGCCAATGAAACGTATTGAAATTTCATATGATTCTCTATATGGTGATTGAATTACAGTTCTCTTTTGCAATTCGATTGCTAGAAATGTAGAAAGCATGACAGCGGTTGTGAAATTAAGCTACAAATTACTAGACCGGGTCACTACCTCTGTTCTCCTTTAAAAACTTGCCTATTCTTTTCTTCTATAAACAAACAGTTTTCTCTCGATGAAATATATCTACCAGGAGATCCATCAGTCTCTGTCTTAGCATCTTGTGCATAAGTTTTGTTATGTACTTACCTTAGATGATGTGAGGTAGTTTGTTTATAGCTGACACGTTTATTTTGTGCTTGAACTGATCTCTTACTATGCCATTAGAAGTGAAGAGAGATGAAACATGGAGAGCAAACTACTTTAAGAGTGAGGGAGAGACCTTATGGTATGAGGTTAATTTTCATTAACAAACTTCCTGTGGAAGATAAAGAGAGGTTTGAGGGGACTTTGAAGAGGATAGAACTTGGGCTTGCTGAATTCCATTTGTCCTTATCCTACTTGCTGGTCTCAGCCCATCCTACATTCAGTGACTCAAGTGCTTAAAAGTTCAATGGCTGAAAGTGTATGTGGTATAACAGTTGGTCGATTGAACAATTGAAACTGGCAAATGTTTGTCCAATGATTTTTTGTTTTGTCTATGTACTCAATCTTCAAACAAGTCAAATTTCATTTTTGAAGGCATCGATTTAACTATTTCATTTTCAAGTCTATTTAGCTATTAATTTCATAATGAGGCATTGACGTGAAGAATTTTTCATTGACAGCATAAACTTACATATCAATATCTAGTTTTTTATCTAACTTTGGAATAGTAGCAATTTTGGAGGACTAGAGTGATATATATACAAGTTTATGGATGAGGAGTAACTGTCAATTGGAACCAATAACACTTTTCAGCATTTTAGATGTCATCTCTGGATATATTGCATCTATGGTTATCGCGTGTGGATAGTTCTATATGTGGGTGTTTATTTAGATGCTACAAGTTTATGGACGTATGTAGATGTCTGGCAATGCACTGCAATTTTCTCAACGAGAGGAAAAAATTAACTGAAAATATCTCTTATCTTTCTGTGTATCATCATCACTCATTCAGGAGTGGGACATAGAACCAGATTCCTGAGTCTAGAATGTTTGCAGGGTAGGAACCACATGAGATATTTCATATTCCAAGTGATTGGCCTTTGTGATTTTTTGAGCCTAACCTTAAGCGTTATGCCCCACTCCTGGGTTTTAAGTAATTTTTGTTTTAAATTATATCATCTTTTCTTTTTTAGTATGTTTGAAGTGGTTTTAATGCAGTATACTCTAAAAGATGGATCCTCATGATGAGGCTGGATGCCAAGCTCCCCCGGAAGGTCCTTTCCTGTGCATCAACAACTGTGGCTTTTTTGGTAGTGCAGCCACTAAGAACATGTGCTCCAAGTGTCATAAAGACATGATGCTGAAACAAGATCAGGCTAAGCTTGCTGCTTCATCTATTGAAAATTTTGTCAATGGATCGTCTAGTAGCAGTAAGGAAGTGCGTGAAAGTGTTACCGATGGTGCCATTTCTGTGGAACCAAAGACTATTCAATCACAGGCACTGCCTTCAATGGGATCTGTGGAGGGTGAGAAACCAAACCCAAATGTGGGTCCAAAACGTTGCAACTCTTGCAATAAGCGTGTTGGTTTAACAGGCTTCAATTGTCGGTGTGGTAATGTGTTTTGTGCAGTTCATCGCTACTCTGACAAACATGACTGCCCCTTTGATTATCACATGGCTGCACAAAACGCCATATCCAAAGCCAATCCTGTTGTCAAGGCCCAGAAGCTCGATAAGATCTAGATTTCTCTTGACATGTATGTGTCCTAAATTGATGTTCATATCCAGCTGTGAGGTGGGTTTCTGATATGCTGCAAATCTATGTATTGTGGCTTTATGTTCATATATATGTTGAAGATATTGCAGTTACAAAATATCTGAATTCTGAAAGTTCTCTTTGCTTTGTGATTCTTTGTCTGTGCCTGTCTTAATGGACGTCATCGTTATTGGCCTTGTAATGCTCTCTCTCTGTGTTTTGTAGCCATTCTCTTGTTTTGACCGAGTAACCTTGGTGTTAATTACTTTCCAATGCCCATATGTTTGGTCTTCTAAGCTGAACTTCTAATCTTAATTTGTATCAATTTGTCAAGGGGTTTCCTTGAACTAGATGTTCCAGCCCACTTGATCTTAATCTTAATCTGTTAGTCGTGGGGGGTTTCAATTGCACGTGTTGGAACTTTGGAAGTATCTTTTTCTAATCCATGCATTTTGGTAGTATCTTACTAGTAGTCTCTTTTGTGAACACCATACTCAATAGCCGTTTTTTTAGCTATATTCTATCTGAATTTGTATAAACTTATTTGTTTCTTATTAACATTAATTATCTTGTTGAAATCGTATCCATGTATAGATGGTATAGATTATTGATACGATTTAACCAAACTATAATGGACTTTAGTGGAAAATGGAAGCTTAAAGGTGAACAGTTGATCTGTCTTTAAGCATAGGGAGTTAATTTGCATTAAAATTTGAGCATGATTCTGGATGTCAGATAATGTTTCGTGAAAAGTAGTTTTACAGAGCAAAAGAAAGATTCTATTTTTGGTTTCTATGTTGAAAGAAACTGGCACTGATATTTCAGAGGAAAGTTGACAAAAGGAAAAGGCTTAGAGCTTTTGGGTTACAATGGAATATGAGGTCAGTGGACCACTTCTCCAATAGAAGAATCCAAAAATAGCACTGTAGATGGATTCCATTCTTATTCACAATTGCTTAAACAATGACTGCCCTTAGCTGCTATGAGATTGGGCTCAAACAACGACTTACACTTTTGTAGTTACAGCCTTGCAAGCTTCTTTGTACCCCAAGATATTGTTTATGTTGTTAGTAAAATAGAGGGCTGGAGAATTCAAATCATGGATCTCTTGGTCTCTAACATATATTACATATCAGTTGAGCGTTGTTTTTGTACAATAAAATTTTTAATGTACAAGTTTGTTTTTATTTATTTGTTTATTTTAAGATTGAAATGCTACCTTTATGAAGGTGGCGGAATTTTTTCTTTTGTTTCTTTTGTGATTATGGCAATTTCTCTAATTCTATTTGGTTAACTTTTGGTTTTATTTACTGGCAAAGATATAAAAGATTTGAACACATATCAACTACGGTTTGAACTAAACATATTTTAATATTAATACATTTTTTTTTTCCCAAATATGAAGATTTAAATTTGGATGAAGAGATAATGTTGTTTTTACGACTAAACTATGAGTTTATATAATTGGTCTCTCCTTCCGCATTTAGTATATTACATTTTAAGGATTAGATAATATTATATCTTCTTTGTATTTGGTTTTAGAAATTGAATTCCACGCCTCATACATCTTAGAAGTGGTTTTAAGTAGGTTTAGATTCAAAGTAGATTTTTTTTTTAACAAGATTTTAGAGAAATGAGGGATTAGGTGCATAAAAATATCTCAACTGGGCTGAGATATCCATAGCACGTTCATCATATTCCAAATTCAAACTCATCATACTAAATATAAAGTTTCCCTATTTCAAAGCTTTGTTGGGTTAATGAGTTTTCTAGAGGAAGCTTGTTGTGCCAACTAACTTAAGTATAAGTTAACTATTAGGAATTCACTCTCGACGAAGAGATGTAACGTCGGAACCATCTACCAAAACACTCCCACATGACCTCTTCAGGCAATTGAGCAATGCAGGTAAGTGATGTTGGATTTGAACTGCTACTTGTAATAATCTAAGGTGGAGAGATTTGAAGTCCACGTCCCAAGGAGACAAAATCAAATTATTTACTATAAACATCGCATACTATTAGGAAGAAAAGGGCTAAAAGCTAGTTAATTAAATTTTGAGTGGTCCTCCATATACATATGAAAATGTAGAAAATAATCCTGGGAAAATTAAAGATAGTGAAACAAATGATAGGATTGAAGGGTCTATGAATTCATATATTTATATATAAACATAATTATAGTAAAGTGAATAGAGGGAATTGGGTCGAATTTAAGTGATTAGTTTTATGGGATTGCATAGAACGAGATAATGCCATGCACATGCCCTTTGAAGATGCATGTTTCGTGGGAATTAACAATTTTGAACTCATCATCCAATTCTGTCCCTCTTAATAATTTATATATATGATTTCATATCCTTTTCTTTTCTATTTTGTCTTTTGTTTTTGGTGGGACTGTCGAGGGAACCCCATGCAACTTGATCTCTCTAAAACTTTAATTATTCAAATAATTCTTCATTTCTTCATCAAATTGGCCACATATATATCTCAAAATATCCACTTATACCTCTAATGGATTCTATCGATTTACAGATTTATATCTTTAACTTTTATTACTCTATTAATTTATACTTTCCATGAATCAATTTAATTATACTCTTAACTAAATCTTGCTTTGAAAATTTACCATATATCAATTTTAATACTCTATTTTATTAGTATGACATTTGAATTTTTAAGAAGAAAAATGTACCTGACCTTCACATGTCAATAACGGTAAATTTATAATTAAGAAAAGATATGACATATAAAAAAAAAAAAAAAAAAAAAGATCCGACGGTACCTGAATCAATAAGAGAATTGTATAATAGAGAAGAAGTCAGAAGTTTAAGTTCTAGATTAAGACCTACATCCTAGATCAAGTTCTTCATCCTCTCAAATGAAGTTATAATGATGTATTTATTGGGAGAATGAGATATAGTTTATTTTTTCCTCTTGTGATAAAGATGAGATTGATATTTTCTAATCCTAATAAGTTAAGATTAGATGTGACTAGATCGATCCACTTTATCTAGTATTTATCTTCCTTTATCTTTTTTCTGATTTTTTTTTACCTATCTTGTGAGGCCCAAATTCACCTACAAGAATACCCACATATAAGAATTGATATATAAATAATTTTAAAAAATAATCGAAAGAAAATGTTTAAGTCGATACACTCATGAACATTTTGAATTTTAATTGAAATAATTATTGTCTTACATAATATTTTCAAAGCGAAACATGAAAGATGATGGAAATTGATATATTTACTTGTTCATAATTTAAATCGATGCAACCATCAAAGTTTAGGCAGTAGATTAATTAATTAATTAATTAATTATATTATGGAAATTTGTAAAAGATGAAGATGGTAACCAACCTTGTCCACCGAAGAAACAGTACAATTTAATTATGTGCATAGGAGATTATATGTTTACTGGCGGTTGAGAGCCGAATATAACTCGAGATTTGCTGCAATTTTAATTTGATAATCTCTGATTGGCCGTCCTATTGTTAATGGAAGTTGTTAAATTAAAGGGGAACAAAGGGGCTTTGATGCAGAAATAATTTGACAAAGCCAAATTTTAAAATGTTAGATGTCTTCGGGTTCAGTAAATATAATTCAATTAACGTATAAAAGTGTTATTAACTACAATGTAGTTAGTATAATTCTCTTTTTTTTTTTTTTTACTAAAAAAAATTGATATGATGTCAAAGGATATTTAAAATTTTAAAAATATATTCGTGAATTAATAATGGAATATTTTACACCTTTTAAATAAATTAAAATAATTCTTAGTATTTATATTATATTCCTCGTGTCTTATTTATGTTTCATCGATGTTGTTATGATATAATGAAAATGTCAAATCATTATTTATGTCGATGTTGATCCTATGAATACGTGTGAAAGTATCAATAAAAATATTTAACATATCAATGAAAATTTAATATTCAAGTTATTTTTCTAACATATTTAATATGCAAGTTATAGCCTAACAATTACTTTTTGTTCTTTTTTAAAAAAATTTAAATAATCATTTTGATCCATATATTTTGAGATTTGTTATATTTCAGTCTTTATATTTTTAAATGTCTAAATCTCATGTTGACAGTTAGTAAGTCTTAAAAATAGTTACCTATAGCTAGTTTATTGTTAACTATCAAAATAAAAAGAAAAGCCGAGTTGTCTTACCTGTATAAATTTTAAAAACATATTCATAATATGTCATTTCTTTCATTCAGTTATTATTATTATTTAATTAATTTTGATAAAATAAATTCTTCAATGACTAATTTCAATATTTACTAAAAGTATATACACTAAAATTAGCCACTTAAAATATAAATACTAATTAAAATGGGATGAGATCCAAATAACATAGACTAAAATTATATTCTAACACACACCCACCCAGAAAATAAAATAAAATAAAATTCATAATCGAAGGCATTAAATAATAATAGAAAAAACTTAGGTACAGGCAGGCTAGCTACACTCATCTCATGTGCAGTCCGCCCAACACCGGTAAATTCTCTTGTTATATGAATAATATTAATTTTGATCCGACGGTATTCAAGCCAAAATGAACACAGTTATGAGAACAAATTATGTTATAATGAAAAACTATGTGACAAATTGTCTTAGTTTACTCTAGAACGGTTGGCAGTTCGAGGCATCAAGTCCACTAATCAACCAAGTATGTTCATTAGGGAAAGTTCAAAGTTTTTACTACTTATCCTAATGCGGATTCTTCATTGGAAAATATAGAACGTTTTCTTTTCTTTGATCTTAAATTGTCAACTTACCATTTATGGAGTGATTATTGGAATAAATGGTATGTGACATTTCGTGTAAAATTGCATTGTTTCATAAAAGAATATATCCTTTTGAAAATAACCAATTTGAAGAAGAGATACAATTATTCGAATGACCACAAATAGTCTGTAAATATGCATTTTCTTCAAATTACTTTTACCAACTTTTTCATAAGCATTTTTCTCTCATAAAACTCTCCCTTTTTATAAATTTATGCAAGTTCAGTTTATTTCCACAAAATATAGTTCGTTGGATCTTGTGGACGGGGTGATACTTCCATACAAAAGTTAATCTATTATATCATATGAGACAATTACTCATGAAACTTAGACACTACGGTGAGAGGAGACAAACGTAAAATCGTTGGGCTCAGATTCTTTTCGGTATATTAGGTTCGGTTTTTTCTATTTTTTTAATGATATTATTCTTACAACAATACCCAATGAGATTTTGTCACATGCATGGTATAAAAATTTTTAAACATATATATTTTTTAAAATTTGTGAGAAAAATAAAGAGGAGCATGGTTCTCCAATAATAATTACTCACAAGTATGCAAAAACTCATCAAAGACTTTCTTTTTGGAAGCATGAACCATAATAATCAGCATATAATTAGTGGAGCCATTTATATATGAAACTTTCCTTTTGATCTAAAGTATAGTCTTCAAATATGGTGGAAATTATAGAACATGTGTGAGGGTGCTGAAAAATTAAAATGGATTTAATACAAATAAAAAAGTCAAAGCACGATGTTGGTAACAAAACCATCACTAACAAATAAAATAACGTAATATCAAATAATAACAATAGAGATAGTGAGAGATTGGTAATCTAGTTCGAAGCAATATCACCTACGTCAAGGGTGGAAAGAAAAACTTTACTATATAAAGAGTTTTGCAATTACAACGAAATACTTATCTAATATATTTCTTCTTTAGTAACTCACGTTTCAACTTAAACTCCTCTTAAGTTCAATTAAGCTCCCCTCACTTTCACAATAGATACTTCTCTAAGCTTTGTATGAGATCATTCAATACAATGTACTTAGACTATTCCTAAGCATGAGATCCCCTTATCTTTACAACCAATGTTTCCATGAGCTTTGATTGAGCTCTCTTCTCAATACAATATAAAAAAACTCACATACTGAATTCTCTATGTGATTTGCTACAACGACTCACAACAATCCAACCTTACCTAATAGAGGGTTGGAACAAACCCACAATGCGAAATTCAAAAAGGTTTCAATCACAATACATGAAGGTTGAGGCTTAGAAAATTCCTAAATTGAAAACTCTTAATACACACACTTTTCTAATAAAGAGACTAATCCTAAAATTAAACAAAACCACAATATATAAATGGGTAGATTTTAGAATATATTCAAGGAATGAACATATAACCTTTGCAGGGAAAAAAGAAGGCAGCCTACCAAATTTGTAATTCCCTTGACAGATAAGGAAAATATATTACGCATAATCTATCTATCACGTAATATGTTATAGAAACATGTTGACATAATACAAGACATGTTATAAAATATGTTATTCAAGTTTTGTCTGTAATAAAACAATAATGCATTCCAATAAACAAGATATGTATAGATAGGGTGAACATAGCTCAACTAATATAATATTTATATTATCAATTTCGAAGTCAAGGATTCAATTCTCTAAAAATATATATATATATATATAATTTAACCAACTTCTTATTAACAAATAAGAAATAACACATCAAGAAACAATACTAAGATTGCCCTAATTAATGAGGCCAATTATGAACGATCCCAAGAAACGTTTTCCTTTTTTTTTTTTTTTTTTTTTTTGAGTATATCCCAAGATATGATTTCACACATATTTTTTTAAAAAAAAAAAAAAAAAAAAAAAAAAACTTAAATTTGTTTCACCTAGATAATAGTTTTAACTAACTCATTAAGTAACTCAATTTACAAAGTTTAAAGTTTAAATAATTAAGAGGCAAAACCAAATCTAAAACTACTTATAAAATTAAAGGGTAAAAATTAAATGATCCATAGGAAAATATAATCCAATTTTCCTTAATTTTAATATTTGGAGGAAAATAGTGTGATTAATATTTGAAAAGAAGTAATTTGGGTTGTTGTAATCCTGAAAACCCCAACCCTAAGCCTAAGAAATGAAGTGAATTAATAAGGGAGGATTTAATTGATGGGTTGTTTGGATTCGAGGCGACACGAGCACTTTCCCGGCGATTCCTCCCATTTGTTATTGGAAAAATAACCTCTCCTCTCCAATTCCTTTTTCATGGGTTCTCGTGTGCCTCTTTCTCCATAAACTAAACACCCTCTTCTCCTCTCCTTATTTACCTTTTCTAGCCCTTTCATTTTTCCATAACATTTTTTTTTAAGAATACTAACTAAGGATATAATTATATTTTAAAAGTCTAACAATAAACTTCCTATATTTGCTAAACAATTTTGATATTTAATTGGAGCAATCACACGACGATGGTATTTTTTTTTTAATAAGAAATATATGAGTGAGAACAAAGTACATTGAATGATTACAAGCACCTCAAGTTAAATAAGTTGTTGCATTTAGCGAGCACATGAAAATGATGGTCTTAAATTTGAACTTTATAATTATATGTAACTTGTGTATAAAAGAAGATGACAAATTGAAAGTAATTCATTATAAGTTTTGAATTCTTATCAAAATCTAGAGTTTAAAGCAATAGATCAAAGTTTGAAATGTCGATGTCAAAAAATCAAGATCTGAATACACGAAAAGATTGATGGAAATTTAAAATTATAAAAAAAAAATAAATAAAATAAATATTTGGTTTAAGGTGTATTTAATTTTTATTGTGAAGATATCCGGCATTGGTGTGTTTACGGTCAAAGGCACGTTGTAGCACTGTAACGTGGTTATTAGTGCAAAGCAAAGAGAACAAAAGGAGAACCGACACGTGTGAGTCACATTCCTCCGAATCTGGTCGTAGAAATTAGAAAAGAAAGAAAAGAACCTGAAACGGCGTGTGTTTGTGATTGGGCGTCTTCACCGCAATTTGACGGTGGCTAATCCCATTACATTTTTTTTTTAACTTTTATGAATTCCCATACAAAAACACCCTCATTTAATTTGCCTTCCTCTTTTTCTTTACTTTTTCGCCTTTTTACTTTTTTAACACCTAAATCCCATTTACTTCTTTTTCTTTTCTTTTTCATATTTGGTTTCATTTATCCTTTTGAAAACCTTTTACTCACTAGTCAAACCCTAAACTTGTTCTGTTTCACACTTCTCTTCTAAACATTTAGCCACCAAAACCTGTATCAATTTCAGTTCCCAATTAATAATTGTTTCAATTTCAATCTCTAACTTTCGTATGTGTATCGATTTACCCTCTTCTTTAGATTTTTTTTGTTCGACTAATATCATGTAAAATTTATAATTTTAGTAGGTTAAACTTTTAAATTTTCATAAATCAATCAATTTAGATTCCTAATAGTTAAAGTACGAAGTTGTCGTTTGAAGAAGTATACGGTGGGACGGTAAACGATAGTAGTCAAAAGGTAGACAAATAACGCCAGCAAGTAGACGACAGTGTCAAGCAGTAGACGATAGCATTTAAAGGAGGTAGACGATAGCGTCGAGTGATAGACGAAAGCATTTAGAGGAGGTAAACGATAACGTTTGAAAAAGGTAGACGATAACGTCATGAGATAGATGATGTCGTGTAGACGATAATGTCAAGAGGTAGATGATAGTATTTAAAGGAGGTAGACGACAACATTAAGTGATAGACGATATCATGTAGACGATAGTAACAAACAAAGGTAAACGACAGTTTTAGCTAGGTAGACGATAATGCAGAAGATACACGACAGTGGCACACCAACCTTTTCTTTATATTATGTTGTATATTGAACTGTACATATGTGTTGTATTTATACAATATGGAATCTCTAATTTGAGAGTACAAGAATAACTCAACAAAAAATGGTTAGACACTTGTTGTAACCATCCTATTCCTTTGGTAAATCCTATTATTTTGGTAAAGAGGTAAGACTGTAATTTATGAAGTGACGGAGCTGCTGAGTGGATTTTCCTTTGGTGAATGGCTAGCTGTGTTGGCATTCTTAACACTAATTACAGTTGCATTTGACTATGCATTAATTTCTCAAACACATGTATACTTCTTCAAATATTGGTTTTATAAATTAGAGAGAGTAAATGCATCACCAATTTTCAAAAATAAAAAATTCGAGTCTAAATTGTTTCATTTATTAAAGTTTAGGAGTTTAATTCATACAATTATAAGTTTCACTTTAGGTTTTTACTAGTGAAATGTGTAAATTGATAGATTTACCAAAATTTAATGTTTAAATTGATATATTAATTTTTTAAAATTTAGGATTATAATTGATATATTCATTAATTATTAAGATAGATACTTGTCAAATCGAATATAACTAAATTAATATACGAACATGTTAATAACAAGAAAATTTGTAGTTTGAAAATCTACTTAAAAAAAACAGATGTGGGCTTTTTCCACTTTTCTCTGCTGCAATTTCAGTCAACGCAAACTTAAGAACAATTCTTCACCCCATTGTCAGGTGAACTCTTTTTTTTTTCTTCCTTCTTCTTTTTAATTCTTTTTGCGCTTCTATTCTTGAATTTCCCAACTTTTTAGTCTTTTAACTCTGACACTTAAGTTTTGTCAGAACCATATGTGTATTGTATATTTATATATATTAATCTGACAAAAAGTTTGAAGTTTGTCTACTTATTTTATTTTTTTTCAAAGCATAGCTACACATGGATTTCGTTTCCTCATTGGGACAGATTTTTAAAATTTATTATATATATGGAAGAAAATAGAGGAAGGGCTCATTAAGTGATCATATTACACAAATATATAAAAGAAAGAAAGCCTTCTGGGGAAGCATATTATATGCTGCAACTCCAAATAATTTTTGTATGCATCTCAATTTATAACATAATCTCCATTTGTTCCGAACATTCTTCATCTAATCTTACAGTTTGGATACCATTTTTCATCTTTTTCTGCTTAATTCTATTTTTAATTGCTCAATTTAAAATATTATCCAATATTTTTATACACATGTCTGTCTTTCTGTTTTCATTTTTGGGTAGAAAGAAAAAGAACTATTGGTTTTTACATTTAACTTCTTTTTAAAACCGTGAAATAATGGACTAGAGTTTTGAATGTATTCTTTAAAGTAAATTACAAGTTAAAAAACTATAAAATAAAGGATGGACCTTTTTTTAAATTAAATTCGCATGTAGTTGTTTAGGGTTTCATCGTTCTTTAGAATAGGTTAATTTATAATAAAGCTAGTTAATATTTACAAAAACATGGTCAAGATATTAAAAAGAAAATGTTAATTTAATAATTAAAATATAAATCTAAAAGGAAATAACGGATTAGTAGACGAACTAACCCATCTCAACTAGGTTGACACATTCGAAGTGCCCTCGTCACACTCTAGACAGCTAGACCCAATAAAAAAAAAATCATTACACAAACAAAAATAATTATATGAGAGTTCGAAAATGCGGAGAAACCAAAGAAAAACCTTTCAATTAAGAGCAATAAAAACATCATAATTACAGAAAGAACTTAGATTTAGAGTTCAAGAGGTCACCCGATAAACAACATCCTAGCCGTTTCAGATTTAGAAGCATATTATTACAAGCGCTAGTCTTTGGTCTACTAGATCAAAGGTTTCTTTCTTTTTTTTCTTTTTCTTTTTCTTTTTTTTTTTTTTTTTAAAAAAAATTACAATTCTTCCTCAATTGTTTTAAATTTGATTGCTTACATGTAATTTTGTTATTATGGTATGTTTATAATTAGAACTTCTATTTGATTGTTGAACAAAAAAAATCGAAATAGCCTATCAAATCCGATACTTCAAATTTGGATTATTTCCTAATTTCAGTAGCTAAATAGACTCTCTAAAATTGATGCTTAATTAAAATGACAAATAAATTTGCCAAATGTGTCATTATATATATGAACATCAAGATATATATATATATTTATATGTAAATAGAAAAAGAAGAACTAAAATGAAAATGTAATTTTAGTATTGTGATATTTTAACATATTAAGGAATGTGATTGTTGTTGGGGCGTTTGACGGGTGCGAAAACCAATTAAGTGGTCAACATATTTAAACTTGGGAAGTCACGCTTAATCTTTTGATTTTAATTAATTTTGCTCAAACCCTCCACTTTAATATTACTTTCAATATCATTTTTCGCTTTGAACCACGGAGTAACCCTTACACCTTATTTGCTACTTTCGAAATTTAATACGTTCCATTTTTATGTTTATAAAAACGCTATCCGTACACATATGCACATGAATTTCTTCCCAAAATAATATATATATATATATATATATATATATCTCGGCTTTTTGCATTTATATTTAATACGATTAATCATTGAAACCACTAAAACCAAACCGGAACTAAATCGAAATCGAATTAATGTGGTTTGATTCAGTTTGATATATTTTCAAATTGAATTATTGCGATTCGATTTAGTTTCAAATTTGAAAACTGATTTGCAACCGAATCGAACTACTTTTTTAATAAATATATTAAAAAGAAATATATATATATATATATATATATATATATATATATATATATAATTTAACTCAACTGAACCGAACCGCTTATAATTTAATAATATGAATTTTTTGGTTGAATTAATAGTAGTAACATTTTAATTTCATCAAAACTATATAAAGTCTCCAAATACTAATTAGTTAAAATACAATATTTATGAAGTATATACAAAGTCTATGAACTTTTCTAAAAAAAAAAATATGAAGTACCAAAAAGATTTAATTTTAACAGGTTCTTAAACTTTTAATTTTGTATGTCTAAATAGAGTCTAAATCTATGACATATTCCAATGTTTCAAAAAAAAAATATTTGAGATTATAATTAGATATAAAAGAATTTTACATCTATTATGACTATAAACTTTTCAATTTAGTACGTGTCTAGTAGTTTCATGAATTTTAAAAATATCTAATAAGTTAGAAGATCTTATTAAACACAAAATTGAAATTTTTATGATCTAAATGGATACTTTTTTTTAACAAGAAACTAAAGGACAACACCAAAAATATCAATTAAATTGATACATCCATAGCATCCTTATTATACTCTGAACCTAATTGCACATAATTGCAAAGTTTTAAAGATGTGAAAGTTAGAGACTAATTAGTAATTTAACCCATTATGAGATAAAGAGTTTTGCAATGATAGTGTGGAGAGATTTAAAATGTCGATGAAAATGTTGACAAAATATTTAAATTTACAAAAAAAAAAGATAAATTAAATTAATATATAAACATTTTATGCTCGTTAAACTAGTTAAAATGTTTATTTTTATATTATATTCACATTAATGATATTTTTTGTTACTTTTTTTTGTATGTTTAATATATTATTTTTTACAATAAAATGAAAACATTGATTCATTCCTGATGTGATGTTGAAAACTAAGGCCACAATTTTCAATCCATAATGGAATTCCATTGATAAATCAATCGTAATAACATTGAATCACAAACGTAATTGGATTGTTTTTTATCACGTTTATTTGAAATTATGAATATAGCACATTTACTATTAATATTGTCATTACCGTTTGACCATAAACGATAATAGTACTGATAATAGTAATAATAACAATAAATGTAGTAGGTTCATACTTCTCATATTGTAATAGTATACTAATGAGAATGATAATGTAATTTTTAAACCAAACAGATTGATCATGATCCCTCATTAATCAATTTGCATATTTTTATTATAGATTGGACAGTAGATCTCGCGTGTGAATAAAAATATGAAAAATGAGATAAACAATAACAAACCTAATTCATTAGGATCTAGATTTTATTACCATTCATTTAGTACTTTAATTTTCCCCAAAGGTAAACATAGCCTAAAAAGAAATTTAGAAGTGTGTAAGAAGATGGAGGTAAGTGGTAAGGAGAAAAGGTTAATAGCATGTGGAGTGAACATCATTTGTGAAGGAGAGAGAGTTTACGTAATAATATGAAATATTGAGAGTGAGATATGATTTGCAGGGTGTGGTAATGTTGGGCTTTGAGGAGTCATAATTGTAAACATCGATAACGGGAGTTCCAATATTCCAAGTTGGTGAGACATTATAAATATATATATATATATATATATATTTTGGATTTTTCCAGTTGGAATTGAGGATTTGTCTCACTATCAACACTGAAGGATCTCTCAACTTTATTATATTAACTAAATTAAATATAATAATTAACCTAATTTAGGATGGATATGACACTCGTGTTCTTTATATCAATCAAATCTCTTCAAACTCATTACACATATTTATACATATTTCATTATAATATAATTTCCATTGCTTTGGAAAGGGTAAGTTAGACCATACTAGAAGGGGTGGCGACGGGTGACGAGGAAGAGGAACATTTTTTTTCTTTTTTCTTTTTTAAATAAATAAGATATATATATGTTTTTTTTTAAATATATTAAAAAAATAAAAGAATTTGTTATTAATTAATTAAGTACTTTGTATCTTTCCAAAACTTTTCTTTTTAGCCTCTTCCTCTTCCTTATTAACTTTTAACTCTGTCTCCTGAAATACATGCTTCTCTTCTGAAGCCCCTTCAAAGCTTCTAGACAAAACTCAAAAAAAGAAAAAGCCCCTTCAAAGGGTAAACCTAATCCTCTGTTATCTTAGGTCTGTCATCTTTGGTTGTTAATATTAGTGAAAATTTTCCCATTTTCAGGCTGAAGAAGAAGAAGAAGAAGAAGAAGAAGAAGAATTATGGGATCCATGAATTCAAACAATTGGCTTTCCTTTCCACTTTCACCCACTAATCCATCTTTACCACCACATCTTCAAACCACAACTCATTCCCATCATTTCTCTTTGGGAAATTTGGAGAATGATCCTAATATGGATATCCCATTTCAAACCCACCATGGTAATACTACTCTCTAATTCCCATCTCTATCTTTTAATTCATCTCTTTTATTTTATTTTTTTAATTTTCTTCTTCTTCTTCTGTGTGTTTGTTTTAGAGTGGAATCTGATAAGTAATCAAAGTGGTGGTGAAGTTCCAAAAATAGCAGATTTTTTAGGAGTAAGCAAGGCAGAAAATGAGACAGATCTCATTGGGTTTAATGAAATTCATCATCATCAGAGCAATGATACAGATTATTTGTTTCCAATCACAAGATTAGTTCCCGTTCATCAACAACAACAACCTACTGCTCCTCTTCCTAATATAAATCTCGATTCTTCTACTAATTTTGACCTTCAAGATAATTCCAACTGTTTGCAATCTTTAACCCTTTCAATGGGCAGTGGCAAACCCTCTACTTGTGAAACAACCTCCACACCTGATAATAATACCTCCAATACTACTACTAATAATAATAGCAATACCACTCTTGATGTTACCCCTCGAAGAACTTTGGACACTTTTGGCCAAAGAACTTCCATTTATCGTGGTGTCACTAGGTATATATATTTTATTTTCTAGTTCTGATACCATATTAGAAATATCATAAAAATCTTTCATTATAATCATGTATTATTATAGGCATAGATGGACAGGAAGATATGAAGCACATTTGTGGGATAATAGTTGCAGAAGGGAAGGGCAGTCCAGGAAGGGTCGGCAAGGTGTGATATCATTTTAATTTTTAATTTCAATTTTGATTTTCTAGGGCAAACTAGGGTTTTTTTTTTAATTTAATTTCTTAATTGATTTGATTAATTTCAAGTGTATAGTTTTATAATTATTTTAAAATTTTTAAAGCTGCAACTAATTGACTTTGTTTGACTTTCTCACATACGTTGATCTTTGTCTCTGCCATGATCTCTCGAGCAGTCTATTTGGGTGAGTATTACTTTTCTTAACATTAAGGGGTCTTTTTCTTTGTAATAAAACATTAGTTTAATTAAATTATAAGTTTGAAATGATGAGGCAGGTGGGTATGATAAAGAAGAGAAAGCAGCTAGGGCTTATGATCTTGCTGCATTGAAGTATTGGGGAACATCCACCACCACAAATTTTCCTGTAATTACCAATTTGAATTTTGAACCATATAAATATAATTTTTTTTTTATTTTTTGGAAATGTAATAATTTACAATTTGATGAAATGTTTTGGCAGATTAGTAACTATGAGAAGGAAGTGGAGGAAATGAAGCACATGACAAGACAAGAATTTGTGGCTGCAATTAGAAGGTTTTTCCATTGATAGAAATTAATAAAAATAATAATCATTGTTAAATTTTTCTCTTTTTTTTTTGGGTTAAAAAAATGGCGTCGTTTCTTATATTCTAAAGTATAAATATGAGTTTGATTTCAGGAAGAGTAGTGGGTTTTCAAGGGGTGCATCAATGTATCGTGGAGTTACAAGGTTCTAAATTTTTCCTCTTTTTTTTTTTGTTATTTTTTTTGGTTCTTTTTAATTTATTTTCATGAGAAAAATGAATGGAATATATAATTATATAAAAATAATGTGTGGGGGTTAAAATAGGCACCACCAGCATGGAAGATGGCAAGCTAGGATTGGAAGAGTAGCAGGAAACAAAGATCTTTATTTGGGAACTTTCAGTAAGTGTGTTGTTGACTTTATTTTACCCATGTTTTGCTCCTTATTTTTCTCTCTAATGTTCTCCCATTTTCCAATTTCATATCTATAACTTTTCATCCTTATTTGATTTTTGCGCCTTTTTTTAGTTTTTGAAAATTCATCTCTCTCTTTTAAGTATAAGAGTTCAATCTTAGCAAATTTTTTTTTTTTAAAAGTAAATTTTTAAAAACTACTTTTTTAGTCTAGAGTGTTATAGATGTATAAACCTAATTGAGATATTCTGGTATACCTCTTGATCCATCTTTCCTTTAGTGAGAAAATTAGTCATCTACAAAGAGTTTCTTTATTATTATGATTATGATTTGCTTGAATTTGCCTACTTTTTACTTGTTTTTCCAAATTTCAGTCATATTGTAAATGATCAACCAGAAGAGTATAATTCAGGCTAAATCGGAGGTTTCTAGTTATGATTAATGGATGATGGTATGGGGTTGTAGGTACAGAAGAGGAAGCAGCAGAAGCATATGACATAGCAGCGATAAAATTCAGAGGGTTGAACGCGGTGACAAACTTCGACATGAGTCGCTACGACGTGAAAAGCATATTAGAGAGCAACACACTCCCGATCGGTGGCGGTGCGGCGAAGCGGCTAAAAGAGGCTCAAGCCATGGAATCATCTCGAAAACGAGACGAAATGATTGCCCTAGGTTCCTCTTCCTCCTCCTCCTCTTGCTTCCAATATGGAACCTCTTCCTCCTCTACAGCTAATTCCTCCCATTACCCTAATTTACTCCAACAACCAAATCTCAACATAGACCATCACCTTCAAACCCAACCTTTGCTCTCTCTTCAAAACCACCATGACATTTCTCATTACACCCACCATCCCTCCTCATTCCACCACCCTTCTTCTTCTTCTTATATCCACCACTCATCTGATCATTCCCCATATCCTAACAACACTAACCATCCATTTTACGGTGGCGGATATCTTCATAATCATCCCGCTTTACTTCAGGGGATGATCAACATGGGTGGTGGAAGTGGCGGAGGCGGCGGAGGAGCGTCTACTTTGGACACTAATAACAATACTAATGTCTTGAATCATTTTGAGAATAATGCTAACGGAGGAGGGTATCTTGGGAATGCATTTGGGATGGGTTCTACGTCCAATGGCGGTGGTGCGACAGCGGAGGAATACGCGCTCGTTAAGGTTGACTATGACATGCCTAATTCCGGTGGGTATGGGGGTTGGACCGGGGATACGGTTCAAGGTTCTAACGCTGGGGTTTTCTCTATGTGGAACGATTGATATGTGATTAAAAAATTAACTAATTATGGGGAAATTTGATGGTTTTTTTTTTTCTTTTTTCTTTTTTGGATTAGGAATGTGGGATTTGGGATTTGATTTTGCAAATGCAAACTTGAATTAATTATGAAGAGAGGGGTTAAGGAGAAGTAATTGAGAAGAACGTAAACACAGCAACGGCAACTAACGGCGGAGTATATAGGCATCTAAACAAGTTGTTTGTAATGACTGTATCCATCGCTTATATATTATTCAACCTTTTTTCTTTTTCTTTTTCCTTTTCTTTTCTTTTTTACTCTAATGTCCTTCCATTTTATTTCACCATTTTCTTCTCTCGCTCTGAGAACAAATCTATCATTGTGCTCATATTTAAGTTAGGATTGAGGAGATACCCTTCTCAAAATCAACTAAACTTTTAATCTAATCTGCATGTTTATTCGAGTTCTTCTCTTATCCGTCTCAAGTATATTTCCCTTTTGATGATCAATAAACTTTTTTCCTTCTAGTTTTGGGATATGATGAGGGCACTAAGGATGTCTCAACCTAATTGAGACATTCAAGTACGTCTATTGATCCCGACCTATGGTATCTTATTAAAAATAAAATAAAATCTAATCTACACATTAGTGTCGGGTTTTTAATATCAATTTGTCCCACAATTATTCTAGTAATAGTCTTTATATTTTCAATAAGTCTGAAATTTAGTTTTGTTAATTTATTATTGATTTTTCTAAAAAAAATTATTATCTATTAACATTTTGTTATATTTTTCTTAGAGCTGACTAGATGAAATATTTGTTTTTTAGGCAAAATGAAAGATTTGTTAAGAGTACATGATATTTAAAAGTATATATAATAATGGAGTAGTTGCATAAATGGAATTCAAGTCCAAAATAATTGAATATGTAATACAAGGATAAAATAATTGCATAGATAGAAAGAAAAAAAAGATAGACTAAAAAGCCTGTACCTAGCCACCATTTTGCTTGTCTTCCCAATTTTCTCAAATTGAAAGCAATTAGTAATAGTCACTAATAGCTACTATCAGAAGCTATCAATTGCTATCACTGATAGCTGCTATTAGTGGTAGTTTTCAATTTGAGAAATATAATACAATCTTGAAATAATTAGCTTTTAATTTGTTATCAATTATCAGTGGCTATTATTGATGTACTTTCATCAATTGGAATTAACCTTAAAATATTAATAGTTAAGACTATCAGTGGTTATTAATGATAGACTTTTATAAATAGTTATCAACATTGAAAGAAAACCAACTACTTTGAAAGATTGAGCTATACTAGTGATGGGAAACTACTAGTGGCTATTACTGATAGACTTTCATAAATGACTATCAACTTTGAAAGATAAACACAATAGCTATCACTAATAATCTTCTATTGTAGTTATCGCTGATAGCAGCTATCAGTCGTTATTACTGATAGACTTTCATCAAATTAGAATCAATCTTGAAATATTAACACTTAAGGCTAGCAATGATAGAATTCTATATCTAGTTATGAACTTTCAAAGAAACTTGATATATAGATTTCACCTAACTTCTATCACAGATATTACTAATATCATTCATACATGGTTATTAGTGATAGCTTCTCTCAGTGATAACATACTATCAGTGGTAGCTTCTATCACAGATAACGTGCTATTAGTGGTAGCTTCTATCATCGATAACGTCTTATCAGTATTAATATTTCAATTTGTGTCTTTCATTTTAGACCATCTATGCCCTTTTTAAAGTTTATTTATGATAGGCGCCATACTCTTAAAGTTTATTTATGATAGGCGCCATACTCTTAAAGTCCTATAAAGGGGAAAAAAACAACTTTGGTCTGTCTTATATCGTTCGCGTTTCTCATTTTTTGAGAAATAAACTTGTTTAATAACTATTCTTATTTTTTATTTTAAACTTTCAAGAAATGTTTCTAAAAATAGTGTAAATTTATGGACTAAAAAAATAGTTTCTATCAAATCTATTTTCATTTGCTATTTATATTTAATTTTCGTTATAATAATCAAACTTGATGATTGGTTTGTTGGTGTTAAATCACTTATGAATTAGATACTTTCAAGTCTTGGATACTAAACTTATTCTTATAATTCTTATAAAAAAAAAGAAAAAGAAGAAACAAAACCGAATAAAGGAAAGAATTTTTTCTAAAAAAAAGGAAAGAAAATAAGCAAAAACTGGAGAAAAGAAATTTTTTTTTTTTTAAAAAAAAGAAAAAACCGGAGAAAGGAAAGAAAAATGAAAAATGAGGAAGCAAAAACTGGATAAAGGAAATAAAATAAAAAAGAAAAGAAAGGGAAGAAGCAAAAATCGGAAAAAGAAAAGAAAATAAAAAACTAAAAAAAGAAAGTGAATAAGCAAAAACCGGAGAAATGAAAGAAAATAAAAAAGAAAAGAAAAAGGAAAAAGAAATAAGCAAAACTCAAAGAAAAGAAATAAAAAAAAAAAAAAAAAGAAGAAGAAGATGTGCAACAAGACAAGACAAGACAAGACAAGAGAGAACGAAATTAAAAATTTAAAAATTAACTAGTCTAACACTTCCACATTTACAAATATTTTAAATATCCTTATTTTACATTTATTACAAATATCCTATAATAAAATGGTTAGAAGGAACACTTTTGATTCTTAAACTTTCAAGAAAGTTAGGATTTAACCTATGTACTTTACAATTTGTAACGATTTAATTTTTTTCATAAAAAATATTACTAGAATTCAATGGAAATTCTTATATACGCAAATTGATAAAATGATCGGAAATTAAATTTATTTATTTATAAATTCTAAAGATTAAACCTTTATGTGATAAAAAAAATTAACATTTGATTTTAATAGAATAGAAAAGTTAAGATATGAACTAAGTTCTAACAAATTATTAAATACGTGAACTAAATTGCAACTTTATGAATGTTGGGGGATAAAAGTATTTTTTAACCGACTAAAATTCAACCATGACCAAATTCTAGAAACTTAGTAATTAAAAGAGGAAAAAAAAAGTGCGGAGTTTCTTTTTCTATTTATATATTTTGGAAAAGATTTTTTTTTTCATAATTTTTGTGCCTAATTTTCGGATTTCAATTTAGTCTTTAGATTTTGAAATATAACAATTTTACCATTGAGTATTTTTGAATTCTGTTTCAATTAAATCCCTAAAATTCAAGATTTGCACTTTTAACCATTTTGTTAGATATTTGATATTGGCTATATATATATATATATTTGTTTAAGACTCCTGTCATTTGTTTGTTGGGCTATTTATGGGATGTCTCACATTATGTCTATGTGGGAACCTGTCTCAGAGGTTGTGACTCAATATGGTAACTCTGTAGAATAATTCTTTTCTTATTTAAATTATTCTACAAACTATTTTCTCTTGGACGTTTTCCTTTTTTTGTAAATTGCCTAGTTTATGTGGGGATATTTTCTATCTTTCCATTGTGCTATTTAAGCCCAATAAATCTCATTGTTAGGATTATCACATGCATTGTTTTGGTGAGATCTTTAATTGAATTTGACAAGAGTACTTTATGCACAGTGCTTATTTGAAGAAGAAAGTATTATCCTTTGCTTGTGGCGGTGTATTCTTCATATTGTCTCTATAGTGAACATTTCAATATTACGAAGTACTGTTCAGTCTTAAGGGAGTCTAAAATAAAGTTGATTGAGAAAGATTTCTCAACCTTAGAGGGATCCTAAGGTATTACTCACCAAGAACGGAGTTCTCAAGACTTAAGGGAGCCTAAGTTCCCACGTGAAGGGAGCTCATAAGAAGGAAAGATATCTTCAAGTGAGAGAGAGTCTTATACACTTAGAGGGAGCTTGAGGTATTACATCACTAATATTCACATACTTAGAGGGAGTCTAAGTCCGAGTGAGAAAAGTCTCACATCTAAGGGAACCTAGGTGATTAACTAAGTTAGACTTTACATATGTCATTGTAATTATCGTTATTTACAGATAAGTACAACTTGTAATTGTTTGACTTTTATATATTAGTGAATTATCTTTTCCGCGCACACTGCCTCCCAGACATAAGTGGTTTATCACTAAACTAGGTTACCAACTCCAATGCATTTATTCTTGATTCACTATCTATTTGTTTGTTGTAGTCTCTGATTTTGTTAGGACATCTTGTGTGACATTCGTGTCTTGTATGAGGAACCACATCTTAAAATTTAACTTATTTTTTATATATATATTAAATACTCACTTCAATTTTTAACATTAATGTCTATTAATTAATTTAAAACTAATTTTAATAGCGATGAAACAATAGTAACTTAATTAATAGACATTAATACTATGAGATTATTTAGTAAAAAATTGAGACTAAAACCTTGAAACCTAGACCAAATTGAAACAAAACTAAAACCTCAAGAGTAAAATTGTAACATTTTTAAAGTTAGAGATTTAACTGAAATGAAACTAAAAATTTAAAGGTTAAAAGTACAATATTTTGAAAGAGATGATCACATAAAAACAAAATCCTAAATTTAGGTAACGAAAGAGTATATATATTTTTTAAAAAAACAAAAGCAGAAAGGACTTTATTATTTTTGAAATTAATGAAAATTAAATAGCATGCATAACTACCCGTAGGAGAAAAAAAAATTGGTAAATCTGTATTGGATTGGTGAATTAGTAACCGGCGTGCAGTCTATTTAAAATTATTTAGTTGTTTTTTTAAAGTATAATTGGAGTACGGAGATTCGAACTACCAATTCAAATTTTGTGATTTTTAACATCCAATCTATGCGTAATTTGACAGACACATCTAGTCTTTGGATGTAACTAAAAATTCACTTTAAAAAGTGAATATATAAGTGAAATAATAATTTTTATTGAAATAATACATTTTGAGTATTAAAAAAAAAAAAAATTGAAACTCATGATCAAAATGGTTAATATATAACACATTCACGTGTGAATTAATCCATATGGTAGTCCCCTGTTCCCGAATATTATTGAGTGAATTAGACTAAACTTAATTTGGATATTTTTCATATTTGTAACATTGCTTCTTCATTTAAAAAATTGAACAATCTTTTGAATTCGTTATCTTTAAAAAAAAATGACACCAAATTTACCATTTCTAACGATCTCTTGAGTATCGTCCTCAAATTACACTTATATTTAAGGCCTTATTGTTTTACAGGATTTTTTCATAGAATTTCAAATAGACATTTAATATCTTTATTCGTTTTAAAGATTTCACTTTTAAAGAAAATTCAAAAATTCATATGACATGATTTTCTAATAACCTTCATACTAATGGAATTTTTATGCCTATGAGCTAACAGTAAAAGTATTCCCTAATTAATTAATAATTTAATATCAATTAATTTTTACTACAAGTTTTGATTCATTATTAAATATAAATATATTATTTAGATTTAGTAAACTTCAAAAAAAAATTATTTAATCTTAATTATTTAATATAAGATTTTATTATCGATTATTAATATTCTAGTTAATTTATATTTATTTAGTTACTTTTAGTAATTAAGTCAAATAGTTTCATTAATGTTTATTTTAAAAATATTCAGTTATTTTTATTTAAGTTGATACAAAATAGATATATCAAACATAGATATTTAAATTAATTATTCTGCATATCCAAATACAAACATTAATTTTTATAATATTTAAAACTCGTACATTTAAATCACATATAATTAATATCGTACTCATAAAACAATATGTGATCCAAATTTGATGTGTAGAGAAAAGAGTATAAAGTATATACTATATCTCTTTTATTTCATTTTGACTAAGAGTGAGGAGATTCTAAACCCAATCGAGTTTTTTTAAATGAAATTGTGTTGAAAGTGATAAAATGTGTAGAATTTGGAGTATTTAATAAAAGTTAGTGTCAAAGTGAGCATAGCTCAACAATAATTAACACGAAGTCATTTTTTTTAGCATGGAGATTCGAATTCTTGAAGAGAAGAATTGATCTGAAATGAAGCACTTCGTCTATGGACATTGTGGAAAAAAAAGTTTGATTTTTAACATTTAAATATTTATTGGTAATTAATGTTTGTATTTATGAAATCGTAAGAATCAACTCAAGCAATACCACGAGCATAGTTGTAAAGCATATATCATCTATCAAGAGGTTTGAGATTTAGATCTCTCGTTGTTTGAACTGAAAAGATATAGATAATAATAATTATCATATTTAACAAAAAAAAAAGAAAAAAAAAGTTAAGGATGATAACATAGTAGCTAAAAAGGGTGGTTGTTAATTGGACTGGGCCAATGCTTTCTGATGGCCCAAAACTAATAACGTGGGCTGGACAGTCTTAATCTTGTAATTAATTTTGAGAAGGGAAATTGGATGCTATAGCAAAGTTTGAGGTTTGTTTTGGAAGAATGTCAAAAACTGAAACTATTTAAATTTATGGCAATCTAAATAATTTGAGTCTTTCAAAAACTCCAAAATGCTCTTAACAGTATGTCCACATACACTAACTATATTTTTCCTTTTCAAATTTAAATATTATAACCAATTTTCCTACATTTTAGACCTCTTTTATGATATTAAACTAAAAACCAAATTTATCCTATATATTTAAATTGTGAATGATTTTTATGTTTTGTTAGTATCTAATCAATTAACAATTTCAAAATATATGGTATTTGTGTAGATCAATTAACAATCTAAATAATGAATTGTTTTCTTCATCCTCATCTTCCACAGTATTTATGGTATCATATGGTGCAGGAAGGCAACATTAATGAAGAATTTAAATTTGAGTCATTCACTTATTCCTACCGAATTACAAAGCACACATATCTTCTCCAAATATAAGGTATTTCTGTACATCATGTTAAAATTGGTTACTCGATTTTTTTCGAATACTATATACACTTGTTTTTTTAGTATGATGGTATCTGTGGAGATTAGGATTAAGAGAATTAATAATTATTTTGGATGATTATATTGAATTTTTTGTTGGATTTATTTTTTATTTTTTATTTTTGAGAAAGATTGTTGTTGGATCTTTTTAACATGTATTTTTGGGGTTCACTCATTTTAAATACAAGGTATTTGTTTATGATTTGTTTGTATTTGTTTATGTTATAGTTTTTTTTTTTTTAGAAAATACAAGTTTAATGTTTTAAAGTATTGAGATTTGTAATGTTTATTACGATCCTTTTGAAATTTGGATTTTTTGAATTGGAAGATTTAAAAATATTTAATTTTTCCGAATGACCAAATCTACTCTAATACCTACTAAATCTTTTTATTTGATATATTAATGGATTTTTTTTTACTAATGGGTATTTTTGTCTTTTGATAATTAATAATTAATTAATCAAAAAATCAATTTGCTATTTTTATAATTTGAAACTTTTTTTTTGGTTATTTTTTCAAATGAATCTTTAAATTTTGTATTCTCTTGTCAATCCTATATAAAAATGTACCAAAATTAGGAATTTTTTTGGGCAATTGGACAAAATGTCTATTTTAAAATGAAATTTTAAATAATATCTAAAAGCAATTTCTAGCCCAAAAATATCTAATATAAAATATTAAATTAAAATATATGGTAATTATTTTATATGTGGACAGATATAACTCCCGACAATTAACAAAATTACACTATTTAAATACAAAATCCAATCCAAAAAATCATAATCAAATCTAATAACTCAAATAAATTGAAAATACAGAAAGATTTAAAGAAAATAAATAAAAAGTGTTGTATAAAAGAGTTGTGTTCGCACAAAATACAAAATATATATCGACAAAATCAATATGAAACAAAAAGAAAAATAAATAAACTTCATTCAATACGAAATCATAATTATAACTTTTAATTAAAAACAAAAATCTATATCTCATGCTTGTGTGGAAGTAACTAATACAAATACACAAAATACAAAATCTGTCTTTATACCTTCTACCTTTATGAAAGTAAACAGAAGTATATAAAATCAAAATTATAATCGTTAAAAACAAAGTAACGCATGACCTCTACACATTATGCTAACAAATACACAATATATGAAACAAAATATGTTTATTAAAAAAATAAAACAATGCCACTAAACCAACATTCTGTTAGAGAGAAAGCAGTGATGGACAAATACGTGGACGAGTCAAAGGGTCAAAAGGAGACACCTCAGGACAAAGATGCCACATCACATAAGGAGGTCATTTGTGGAAATTAACCAAGATAGGAAAATCTGTATGGCCCAAAATTTGAGATTATTCCTTTTTTATCCCTCTGTTGTGATTGGTCCAAGTGTCCATTTTATTATTCTTTATTTTTTTCCAATTGTAATTGATTATTCTTTATTTCTAGTAAAACCCTAAAAAGGCAAATGGTGTACAAATAGGACACTATACCCTTGACTAAAATATAGTGAAATCTAAAGAGCAATTCCCAAAAATTCAGCTACTATCTCGAAATCTAAGTTGGTATCATAGCGTTAATGGGAAACGCTACAGCTATGGCCTCAGAACCTGACAAGTGTGAAGCTCGAACGAGGAAACTTCATGCTGAGGAAGACCTTGGCTCTTTCGACTCTAAGAGGTTATAAGCTTGAAGGTCACCTTTCAGGTACTACACTCTGCCCTCCCATGTTCATTTCCTACCCTTCGACTGGATCTTCCGAATTGGGCTCTATTGCATAAGTGTCTCAACCTTCAGATCTGGGCGGAGCGTCCAGTTCCACGGCTACACGAACCATTAATCCTGCTTTAAGGCTTGGTTAACAGTCGATCAAATTTTTCTCAGCTGGTTGTATAATTCCATGTCTCCGAAAGTTTTTGTTCAATTAATGGGCTATGATAATGCTTGAAACCTATGGAAGCGATTCAAGCTCTATTTGAGTTCAATCTCGTGCTAAAGAAGATTATCTTCGATAAGTTTTCCAACAAACTCGTAAAGATAACTTATCAATGTCTAAATACCTAAAACTTATGAAGATTCATTCTGATAATTTGGCATAGGCCGACAGTCCTCTTCCACCTCGCCATGTTGTTTCTCAAGTATTACTCGACTTAAACAAAGAGTACAACCCAGTAGTAGTTGTAATTCAAAGTAAACTCGACATCTCGTGGCTTGATATGCAGTCAGAATTTCTATCATTCGAGAACCGGCTGGAACATTAAACCACATCCAAGGCAATGACATTTAATCAAACTGCATCTGTTAATGTAGTGTTCAATCATCCTTCCCCTATTGCTCAGTCATAAAATCAGGGAAATAGCTCAGCAACTAATCAACGACATTACAATGGTTCAAGTGGCAGCTCTGATAATCATGGTGGGAACAACAATGGAAGTCTAAGGGGATGGGGTCATGGCCAAGGCAATCGCCCGACATATCAAGTCTGCTCGTGCTATGGGCATGTTGCTAATGTCTGTTATCAAAGATATAATAGGGAGTTCGTGCCAAACCAAAATCAGAACAAAGGGAATCAAAACCAAGGAAATTCTTGATCTAATCAAGTTGCCTTCGTTACTTATCAGACCACCAATCCCTTTCTTACTACGTCTGAAACAATGAGACTTAAATTGGTATGCTGATAGTGGAGCAACCAACCATGTTACTGTCGATTACAACAACCTAAACAATCTCGACTATAAGAAATTCTTGTATAACTGGGAATGATTGCAAATTAAATATGATTGATGTCTTATGTGTGCCTGAAATAGTAAAAAATTTGGTTAGTATTTCAAATTAGCAAAGGATAATGTTGTATTTGTTGAGTTTCATGGTGATTCTTGTGTTGTTAAGGACAAACTTACATGCAAACCTCTACTGAAAGGGACTCTTAATAGGGCTTATATCAATTAGATGCTGCAGCAGTACAGATTAGAGTTGGTTCGAAAGGAGTGGTAAATAGCTTGCCCAAGCCCTTGCACAAAAATAATGATTGAGCTGTGTTTGAAGTTGGTTTGAGTGTGAATACGGTTGAGTCTAAGGTCTTAAATTCTATTCTAAAAGAACGTAATCAGTCAATTAAAACTAATGAAGAACATCTGTTTTGTGAATCTTGTCAACTGGGCAAAGCACATTCATTACCTTTTCCTCTTTCAAGTTCTCGTGCTAAACACAAATTTGATCTTATTCACACAGATGTCTAGGGTCCAGCACCTGTGATGTTTTCAAATGGATATAGATATTATGTGTTATTCATGGATGATTATAGTAGATTTCTGTGGATTTATTTGTTAAAATTAAAATCTGATACATTGACTGTTGGAACGTACCAGCACGTAGCGGAAGCGACGAGGATCCATAAGAATTCTAATTCATTAATTTTGGTAGATATAAAAGTATGCTATAACAGAAATAAATGGGTTTCAAGATATACCTCTATAGAACTTCTTCAGAGCTTGTATCCAGCTGCAAATCTCTCCGAATCTTGATGTAGACCACCCCAAGATCTTTCTTACTATCCTCTTGGTGCTCTAAATTGAATTGTGGGACTCAAAATAAGCTTGAATTAAGGGAATATGGAAGTAAACTCACAACAACAACCCAATGAAGAACACCTTATTCTCACGAATTTTCAACTAAAATTCTATCGGTTGCATTTTTTCAAAATCACTCCAATCTCTTCAATATATTGCAGACCATAGGATGCAGCTCATGCTTGGAGTAATTGAAGACCAAGATGGTGGGTTTAGTGTGAACAACTTGAAGAAGACAATGGAAAATGCCAATTTTTCATTTTTGAGTTTTTCCTTCTTCTTCCACTTTTGATAAATTGATTTCATAAATCAATTTATTTTATAAAGTTAAAAATATTATTAATTTTACAAAATTAATTTTCTTAAATTAATAAATAATTATTTAAACAATTCAAATAATTCTAATTAATTTAATATCAAATATTAAATTAATTTTACAAAATAATTCCGTTTAATTCTAATTTGAACATTTCAAATTAACTTATCACGCTACTCTAGAGTTAACCCATTTACGAGCTAGTAGGGGAACCTCGAGGATCTATAGATCATGAGCTCCAACGATGCGAGATTAATTGGCTAGACCCATTAGACCGAATTAACTACCATTCGTTAACTAATGGGTCACTACACTAAAGCTCATAGCTGAACTCCCCTCATTGTAAATATATTATGTCCACTCGATATAACCATGATTAGCAAGTTAATCCTTCACAGTTTGTTCATAATAACGGCTGGGTCGAATCTCTGTTTTACCCCCGAAATTACCTCTTGTTCTTTAAGTTTCATTGATCCTCTAATGAATAATTGATTTGTGATCCAATCAACAAATCGAGTCCCTCTCAGGCCAACAAGAGGGAGAGGCCTCTTGTTCGAGACCCAGAATCAGCACTTAAAAGGAATAACCTCTCTACTAACCCTAATCGAGTAGGAGTGAATTTCGTCTTGTACTCTATGTCTCCAGTTATCTATCCGGTCTTATCCCCAAAATGGGAGACTTATTGAGCAGAGCTGTTGATCTACTCTCATCGTTTGCAGATCAAAGGATAATCGAGAACAAACAGGAGTTCATAGTTAGCTTCGGATTAAGGTCAACTTACCTAGGTCATGACTTTGAAATAGTCAGTCTTAAACAGTAAATAACGTTATAAAGTAAGAGTGACTGATTTCGTAGTCCGATCTTATACAAAACTCATTTACATAGGACGCCCTCACTCCTCATGTCTTAACATGTACGAATTAAGATCACATCGTTTGTAACACTTTACAACTCTTTGTAATAACTACAAAGGTGGCCGCATCCAATAGTGTTACCATAATAAGGCACCCAACCTTATTCATATACTATAGATCATTTTCTACTATTTACTCAAACCTGATCCATTTGTATGTCTCTACATAAAGTTCAAGTACTCATATAATAGTCAAGGGCTTTTAGGTTAATTGGATTACTAATAAGCAATATATTCAATAACAACTTATTGAATTTTCAGAATAAGTTCTATTTTTTACAAACCACGAGTTTTAGGACATAAAACCCAACACTGACAGCCTTCAACATTTTGTGCAAATGATCAAGACTCAGTTCAATGCCACCCTAAAAACTTTCCAATCCGACAATAGTGGAGAATATGTCAAAATTCATCATCTATGCCATGAATTGGGCATTACCTCTTGTTTCTCTTGCCCACACACTTCAATCTAGAATGGCCATGCAAAAAGGAAACATAGACATTTAGTTGAAATGGGCCTCACGTTGTTAGCTCAAGCATCTATGCCTTTACATTTTTTGTGGGATGCTTTCCTTATTACCTGCTAATCAATGGTCTTCCTACACCGATCCTTCATGGCTCTTCTCCTCTTCAACTCATGCATCAAAAGAAACTTGATATTGTTGGAATTAGTGTCCTAATTCTCCCGGAGTCTCGTTGTTTGTAATAATACACATTTTTTTATGAATAAAATAATTGTTATTTCATTATGGTATTTACTCATATCCAATAAATAAAGCTCAATGGTTATCTTTTGTAACTTAAGCATGTATATGTGATATACAAGTGGATCATGCCTTAAATAATAATCTAAATAGATCTGCAGTATAAGGATTAAGGTGGGATACTTGATCCTAGTGACACTACGGATACGACCTGCTTGTAGAGGTTTGCAACTGTTGTAAACTACTACAGATGGTAGATCTTGACCATTTATGTGTAGACATGTGAACGTGGGTGTCCTATACAAAGAGTTTGTATAATACCGGACCACGAGATGACTAGACTCTGTATATAATGTCGTTGATACTAGAGACTTACATCTCACCACGAGATGATAGGTTCTTCCATCTCCCACTTGCTCAATCGTTTACATGATTGTGGTGTCTTCTTGTTTTCTGCCTCAAACCAAGTCCACACAGAGCCCACCCTCTGGACTCTCACACCAAGAATACCAAGGTAACCTTCTTGGTGGTGTCATACTCAACTCGACGCTGTCGAGGTTCTATGGAGGTCGTTCGTGGTGTTCGGGGTGTTCGTGACCTTGGCGATCGCTTAGTTCGAATGCACGGTGTTCAGTGTAGCAGTCGTGTTGGACGAGCGTTCGTGTGTTGCTGTGTTGTTGTGATTGAGCATTCGTGATCAAGGAACTCGAAGACGAGTCTGCAAAAGTATGCTTCTCTTGTCCTTGATCTTTTGTACAACATGCTATAATTTATGTATTATATACATAACCGTATGTTTTTGTTTTTTATTATAATTGTAAAGTTCATATACGATTGTAATTTGAAATGATCCTTCCGTTGCTCATGGAAATCCTCGTGTTCGATTTCCTTCAGATATTTCTACCATCAGAGTATCTGGTCATATGTGTTTTCCATGCCTAAAATCATATCATACTCAGAAATTTCAGTTTCATTCTAAAAAATATGTATATTTAGGACCTAACCTTGTTCACAAAGATCGTCGTTGCCTAAATAAAGATGGTAGGGTGTATATCTCACTAGCTGTTAAATTTCATGAAACTAACTTTCCTTTTTCCCGTGGTTTTCAAGGCAATGGATCCAAGCCTTCACAAAGGAACCTTTCTTCCCAACCAACGTTCCCTGTTTACCTTATTCTTCCTAACCTTGGTATGCTCATTCAGAATCTCCCTGATCCACAAACGGTGTAACCCAATCATGGCTCATTTCCTCTTGGTTCATCCCCAAACGCAACTACTCCAATCCAAAATCCGACCCAACAATATCCTAATCCCACATTTGTTCCCAATTTTTCCCTTATCGCCAAACCCAGTACCCTATTCTCCTTTGGGCCCAATCTAGGGATCCTTATCTGTCTTCATAGATGATATTCCTCAACAGATGTCTATCAGCCCTATTCCAAACTCTATTTTGCAGTTTCCAAGTCCCGAACCAATAAGTGTGGCTTGCGTCAGCATAAAAGGATTGGACACTGACCGAACCAACAACAGTGAATGTTACCCGTAGTACTCTTCAATGGAAGGCAGCCATGGACAGTGAATATACAGCCTTTATCTCCAATAACACTTGGCATCTGGTTCCTCCATCACCATCTTTTAATGTTCTTGAGTACAAATGGGTGTTTCGTCTAAAGAAAAATCTTGATGGAACCATTCAACGTTACAAAGCCAGGTTAGTAGCCAAAAGATTTCATCAATGTCCTCGGATTGATGTCTTTGAAACATCTAGCCCTGTTGTTAAAATCTTGACAATTCACGTTGTCCTCAGCATTTCTGTTACCAAAAGATAGGCTCTTCGTCACCTAGATTTCAATAATACTTTTCTCAATGGTACTCTCACTAAGGATGCTTATATGCACCAACCTCCAGGATCTACCAGCTCCACACATCCTGAATATATTTGCAAGCTTGACAAAGCAATTTATGGACTCAAACAAGCACCACGAGCATGGAATACCACCATGTGCAATGCCTTAATAAGTTGGGGATTCAGGAACTCAAGATCTGATACATCCTTGTTCATATTTCACTCAAGCGAATCTATTATCCTGCTACTTGTCTACGTGGATGGTGTCATAGTCACTGGTAATAACTCCCATCTAATCACACAACTGATTAAATCACTAGATTGCAAGTTTACTCTCAAAGATTTAGTTCCTTTGACCTACTTC
Source organism: Benincasa hispida (assembly GCF_027475165.1). Classification (NCBI taxonomy): domain Eukaryota; kingdom Viridiplantae; phylum Streptophyta; class Magnoliopsida; order Cucurbitales; family Cucurbitaceae; genus Benincasa; species Benincasa hispida. The sequence goes on from NC_143487.1 coordinate 6,409,535, forward strand.
CTTGGTATTCTGCTTCACTATCTTGAATCTGGTTTTGTGTTAAATCAAGCTAAGTATGTTGATGATTTGCTTAACATACTAGATCTATCTGATCTTAAGCCAACCTTCACATCGTGTACTATGGGTAAACATTTTTCAGCAACTGATGGAGTTCCATTAACCAATCCATATATATATATAGGACTACTATTTCCGCTCTTCATTATCTGACTCATACTCAGCCTGATATAGCATATATAGTGAATCATTTAAGGCAGTTCTTGAAAGCGCCTACATATATTCATTGGCAAGTTACAAAATGTGTCCTTCGATATGTTGGTTGCATACACGATTTTGAATTGATGTTTGAGTCAAGCACGAATCTGGATATCACTGCATTCTCTGATGCTAACTGGGCATCGAATATTGATGATGGAAGATCTATAGCTGCTTATTGTGTCTTTATTGGAAATAACCTTGTCTCGTGGTCCTCCAAGAAACAAAAAATCGTGGCACACATCAATACTTAATCAGAATATAGAGCGTTAGCTCATGCTTCCTCAGAGATCATTTGGCTCCGAAAGTTGCTCTAAAAAATTCAACTATTTCCTATACACACGCCAATTCTATGGTGTAATAATATAATTTTTGGAGCCCTTGATACTAATACTGTGTTCCATGCTCATACTAAACATATTGAGATTGATGTTCACTTTATGCAGGATCAAGTTCTTCAAGGCAAACTTGAAGTTAGGTATGTTCCTTCCTCCGATCAATTGGTCGATTGTCTCATCAAACCACTTACACACCCTCATTTCTTCTGTCTGCGATCCAAACTTGGAGTCGTTGATCTCCTCGTGAGTTTGAATGGGGGATGTTAGAGAAAAAGCAGAGTTAGATAGATATATTTGGACGAGTCAAAGGTCAAAAGGAGACATCTCAGGACAAAGATGCCACATCACATAAGGATGTCAATTGTGGAAATTAACCAAGATAGGAAAATCTGTTATGATCCAAAATTTGATATTATTCCTTTTTTTTTATCCCTCCGTTGTGATTGGTCCAAGTGTCCATTTTGTTATTCTTTATTATTTTTTTCAATTATAATAAATTATCCTTTATTTCTTGTAGAACCCTAAAGGGGAAAATGGTGTATAAATAGGGCATTGTACCCTTGAATAAAATATAGTGAAATCTGAAGAGCAATCTCTAAAAATCTAGCTACTATCTCAAAATCTAAGTTCCTCCCCTACAAATACACATGTTTTCATACCTTATTGGTGTATGGTGTTTATGTGATTTTCGCAAACAGTGTATTTAAGATATTGTCAAATTTAACAACTAAACAAAAATCACACATAAGCAGTTGTTGGGTGCAAATTTAACTTTCAAAACAAAGAGGGAACCAACTTTTTTGGTTGGAGAATCCCACATTGAAAAATTTGGTGTTATAAGTCTCTTTTATGTATTCTAACCTTGTGTTTTGGATTTGGGCCCCAAGTGATACCCATGTGAGTTCGGTGGATGTCCCACACGCATGCCACCGCTGCCATCCGATCGGCCGAGGCGTGTGTGTAGGTGTGTTGATTATTTTTTAATATATATATTATTTTATTTTTTATTATTTTTTTAACCAGAAAAAAGAAGGAAACGGTCCGTTCGTCCGCGCGTTTTGTCAACAAATTCTATTATGTTCCATCCATCCATCCGTACCGTTTGCGCACATTCTGTGGTGGAGCGCTCTTTTCGCTCCCTACAGTTCGACGATGAAGGCCTATAAAAGGCGAGGCCTTCAACAGTTTGAAGATAGAAAATTCATTTTCTCATTTCCCACTTCGTTTTCCTTTCCTCCTCCATCCTAGCTTTCCGAGCAGTGAGTTTAGAAAGGGTGTATGTTTCAGTCAGTAACGGTACATTTCCGACCGATTTTCATTTGGCTATTTTATCCTGGGGACGACGTGGTAATCTTCAGACCTACTTGCACATTTGGGAAGAGCCACGAAACGTCTTAAAGACAGCGAACTCCGCGACTCAACCTTAACGAGTTTCTGTTTTGTAGGTTTTACTCTTCGTTTGACCGTTGTGCCTTGATAGTTTACTGTTCGTCATTTTGAGGGTCTTTCTGTTTCTAACAACAGTGTATCTTCTTCCTAAAGTTGTGGTCGGTGCTCAGATTTGATCGTCCACAACTCAGATTCGGCGACCATCAGGACTACTCGACTTGCCGGAGTTCATCCTATTTTGATGTCGTTCCTAGATCTGAGCACCACTGTTCAGATCCACTATTGTGATTGCCTAGAAAACTAACTAATGCCTTGTGTTTTAAAGATGAACAAGAGCAAATAACGGAAGCACAATATATTGCCACCTCCCAGAACAATGCCTTCATACTATTCTCTAAAGAATAAAAATGTGATTTTTCCATCAATAATTAATGCAAATGCTTCCTGGTGAGGCGACATAAGCTTTCCCTAGCTCGAGTAATTTGATCAAGAATGCATAGCATCAATGTCTATACCCATCCTCAATTTAGGGCACGTATGGATTAACTTGTGAAAAAGTGTGTTTCAAAAAAAAATATTTTTATTTAAATATTTTTTATGAAAACGGATTAAAATACACTGAAAAAATTATTTTGAATGATTGTCAAACACTCAAATTTCTTTTTAAATGATTTAGTTTTTAAATGAAACACTTGAAAATGTATTCCATACATACAGTTAGTTTATTATTAACCACGAGCTGTCGGAAGAGAAATCAGTTAAATCAAACTGGCCTTCTTCTTTGTCTGCACCTGTCATCTAGACAAATTTGCTTTGTAGGTTTCTTTATTTATTTATTTTTCTTTTTAAGAAGTATCGTTGGAGGCATAATGCAGGAACAACAAATGAAAATAAAAATCTTTACTAACTAATTAGAATCAAATATTTCTCAAATTTTCAAAATTAGTAAGATAAAATAACATAACAAAATCTAAACAAAATCTTTTTTTAAAATATCTAAAAATAAGGGATGTGCCGTTGAGTTGGAGGGTAAAAATGGAAAATAAAATAAATGAATTAAACCCATTTGAATTGGTAGACATTTTTCCATTAAAAAAAAAAAAAAAACATATTTTCCAAAACCACTCCCTCCAATTAGACATATATTGCTGTTTCTCTTTCTTTTTCTTTTTTTCTTCAATAAGCCAAAATTATGATTTTGTAGCTTTTAAGTTATTTTTGTTTGTGTGTATTATTTAAGATATTGCTTTTTAAAATTAAATTAGATTGGGTTTGCTTTGATGTAAATATTTTTTTTTTATTTATTTGTATTCAAAATTTAAATTTGTGAGATTATGTTTCATTCTAGATTATTTGAGTTTTCGTTTTAAATACACCATAATTTTTAGAGATTTAGTATAGGATAATTTTGTCCATTATTAAATTTAAATAGTATTAGAATTAGTTATTCAACCAATTTCACAAAGAAAAATCTATTTGGTCATTTTTCTAAAACATTATTTCATTTTGGCCATTTGTCCAAATACCCCATTTTAAGAAGAGAGATTAAATTAAACAATTAAAAATGAAACATCTAATAAAATGGAATAACTTTTCAAAAAATTGATTGATATTTCACTTGCATTATTCATTCTTAAAGAAGCTTGTACATTTTTTCCTTTCTCAAATATAACATAGATGTGGCTTTTTTTTTTTTTTTTACAATAATAAATGTGGCTGTTGCTAATATATGCTTTTATGTTATACATTTGAACTTGAGTTAGAATTAAATTGTTTTACTTTGTTTAAAAGAATTGAACTTAATACATAGTTACTATATTATACTCAAAAGTGTTAAAACTTAATTTTCGTAATCATTCTTCTTATATGGAAAGACAATTAATATAATTAATCTCTTTTTTAATACCTCATTATCATTATCATTACTAGTGAGAGTGACATTGTTGGACAAAACCTTAATCTTTCTTCATTGCAAATTCAAATGTTTTCTTTAGAAAAACAAAATGAAATTTGTTCCCCTACTTTCCCGCCACTCTACATAACAGCGATCATCAATAAATATTATTTAAAAAAATATATATTTTTTAGTTTTATAATCCTATCATAAAAACACTAAGGTGCCGTTTGAATTGAGGTTTTCTCAATGCCCAATATATCTAGAAATAAAATTACTAGGAATCAAAGATGACTATGTTTGGTTGTGCATGGAAAATAATGTCTGGGAATAGTATGTGGGAATTAAAAAAAAATTGAGATTGTGAAAACAAGTCCATGAGGGTTTATGTCCAAAGTGTACAATATCATATCATTGTGGAGATAGTTTGAGGGTCTTGTCCCTATCAAGCATTTATTGAAATACCTTGAATCTGTTTGTTGACGCTTTGAACAATCAATACGATTGCTTAAATTATCTATATGATCACTGAGCTCCGCTACACGATCGCTGAGTAACAAAATGCTATATGATCACCTACCCAATGCTATACGATCGCTTACCAAATGTTACACGATCGCTGAGTAACAAAATGCTATAGGATTGCCTACCCGCTTACTAGCTACACGATCGCTGAGCTATGCTAGACGATCGCTAAGTAACAAAATGCTATATGATCGTCTATCCAATGTTATACGATTGCCTACCCAATGCTATATGATCGCTTACCAAATGCTACACGATCGCTTACCAAATGCTACACGATCACTTACCATGTTACACGATCGCTGAGTAACAAAATGTTATACGATCGCCTACCAAATGCTATACGATCGCCTACCAAATGCTATACGATCGCTTACCAAATGCTACACGATCGCTGAGTAACAAAATGTTATACGATCACCTACCAAATGCTATACGATCGCCTACCAAATACTATACAATCGCTTACCAAATGCTACACAATCGCTAAGTAACAAAATGCTATACGATTTCATGGCTGGAAGGAAGAAAAATCGTGCTAGGAAGCGGAAGAAGAAATGAAAACCCACACTTCTCAATGGGTATGCAATTTCTTCATTTGTGTGGGTAAAAGATACCTAGAAATTACCTTTTCCAAGATAAATAAACAAATCCCACCAACCAAACATGAGCTTTGTAAACTCATTCCCATTTCCACCCTCTTTTCCTTCCAACCAAACGGCCCCTAAAACCTATTACAACTAATCAAGGTGTTCAAAAAATTTCTATGATCTGCAAAAATCCGATCAACCCGATCTAACCGTGCAATTTTGGTTGGATTATCAACTCATTTGAGTTGGATTGGATTCAAATAAGTTGGTTAATCTCAAGTAACCTAAACTAAACGGAGTTTATTATTAATTTTAAAAAGTACACACGCACGCACGCACGCGCACACACACACATTAATTTTATGATTTTGTTTTGGATAATTTATTCTCTAATGACTAATAAAAATAATTTTTTAACGCTTTGGAAAGAAAAATTTCCATAATATAAATTGAAAATGAGTTGACAATCTTAATTCAATATATGAAAATAATTAAATAAAACTTGCATGTATTGACAATTTACTTATTTTTATATAAAAATAAATAAATGATTTGAATAATCCAAGTCAATTCAATACAAATGTTTAATTATTGGGTTGGACTAAGTTCATTATTTAATAAGGGTCATTTGGTTGAAAAAATTTACAACCTAAACAATTGAGTTAGAGGAGAAAGTGTTTTTAACCCAACCTAAGATAAACAATGAAAGGTAAATTATGATAAATTCTTAAAATAATTGGGTGATTAAAATGCAAATAATGCATGAATTATTAATGTATAAATTTTTAGAAACGAGTTAAATAACATATGGCTGGGTGTGATGATGGATTTGTGTTTGAAATACTGAAAGCTTAAAAAAGATCATCCTACGGTTGAATTCAATTGGCGTCATGAATGTTAAAGATCCACAATAATTACAAATTTGGCAAAAAAAAAAAGCTTTATAGTCATTTTCTTTGGGCACTGTACGGGGTACATCATTCGGACAATTAATACACACTTGCATATATTATATATAGTCAAGCAAGTGGATGCAGCCATGATGGTGCCCGTGTGACACCATAAAGAAAAATATATATATCATATATTATAAAATTTTAGCCTATAAATTCGAATCATCCTGTAATTTCGGTAGAAGAGAACCATTATTTAATTTGCACCAAAATTTGGAACAAGAAAATAAAATGTCGGATCATTTTTGTATATTATATTATAGGAAATTAATTAATGATAGTGTACTCAATATTTGAAGTTTTGATATGGTCAGTCGATCAGAAGAAAATATACGCAATAATATTGTGGAGGTTGGTGTTTGTGCTTTCCCACTTATAACCCATTATCCAATGAGTTTCCCTTTCCTTTTCAAAATCAGATATTATAAACTATTCCATCTCTCTATACATACATATACATGCTTAAATTTTAAATATTGCTTTGTAAAGCTTATGAAATTTTTATTATTTTTATTAAAATAGGTTGAAAATGCGAGCAAAATTTTATATTAATTAAATAAAGAGATCATCATATATATACAATTAAAAATAATTATCTCAATTGATATGAAGTTTGTACATTATCTACCTTCATCTTCATAGATCATATTCTATTTTAAAATTACTTAACAATAACCGAAAGTAGAATTCATGTAAGTTCATATAATTTATAAAAATTGTGAGATTTTTCTACATTTTTAATATCATCTCAACGTAATTTTTTTTTTCCTAACTAATCTATCATCAAGATGGAAGATAAATATGGAAACATTGAGACATAAAATAAAGTGTTTTTTTTTTTTTTTTTACATACATATATATATATGTTAATTACTATATAGATAATGATTATGTGCCATCTATATCTAATTTTATGCTTTCTTTAATTTTACATAGTAAACATAAAATTAAAAAATTATTTATTTATTTTTTAAATTAACACGTGATAGTTAATATTTATTGGATGTTATCTTAACTACACAAAATAGATGCAAAGGTCAAATTTTTTTTTCTTAATATATTGGCTTGAGCATAGATATATATTAGAACCACAAATATAGGAATTGATATTTGGGTGAATTGAATATTAGGTGTGACTATAGTAGATTGAAAAATGATATAATTTTCTTTAGAAGAAAAATTATCTCATTATTTTTTAGTACAATAAAGAATGGAGAATTCAAATTCATCTTGACCACTTACACATTTATATGACAATTAAATTATAGCATTATCTTAATTATGGTAAAATATACACCTACAACAAGAAGGAAAAAAAGAAAAGAAAAGAAAACAAGAAGAAGGTTAAAACTAGAATAAGAACATTATGGTTAAATTATAGGTATATCTTTATATATATATATATAACAAAATTATATGTTTAGTTCTTTAAACCTTTAATTATTTGTCCCATATGCAACTAAGCTTTTAACAATATCTAATATATCATAAACTTTTAATTTTATAACAATGTCTTTGATCTATTTTTACTTTTTTTAATTCACACATATACTATAGTTACGAAATTGAATATATCAAAATTTATTTAAATATTTAGTTATTTTTTGAAAACTTTTGAATATGTCATGAATTTATTAGACATAAAATAGTTCAATGAATTATTAAACAATTTATAAAATTTAAAGACCTATCTTATATCAAACTTGTAATTTAGCCACACATTAAAAAAAAATAGTTTGTTTTCTTTTTAAATTTTAGGATGATAGACATAAAAATTGATTTTATATCAAATTCAGTAATTTTTTGGATTTTTATTTAATATGTGTCATGATTTTATTATACACTAACACGAATATAAAAATTCAAAGATGATTTAATCTATACTTATTTGATTTAGTATAACTTTATAAAACTATTTTAGGGCCTTAAGAAGAAAATGGTAATTGTGGTTATTGAATTGAATTCCACTCATACTTGGAAAACAAAAAGGGTTATCATTTTTATGGTGAAATCATGGCCGACAAGTGCATCATCAAAGTGTATTTAGCTTTTATCTTTAAAGTACATTTGTTTCAAACTTTGACATTTGGTTGAGTGGAACCAATATTATTACTCCAACCTTTTCTTCTTTTTCTTTTCATATTTTTCATTTATTTCTTTTTTCTTTTTTTTCGTCCCAAAAAAAGAAAGAAGAAATGATGCCCCGACAGGAATACATTTTATGAAACTTCAAAAAAAGTGAATTTAATTAGCTCTCATAGATTAAAACTTTTTCTTTTCCTAAAATATAATTTAAGTGGGGTTTTTCTGTCCCCAAAAATGCATTACTTCCTTAACATCTTGTAACCTAAATTTGGAATCCGTGGGGTTTTAAAAATTAATATTCTTTCCCATTTACTAAAGTTAATTATATTTTAACAGCTAAGCTTGTATATACGCATGCATGTATATAGATGTATGTGTGTATATACGAACTCCGATATTCTATTCTATCCAATATATTGTAAATAATAATAATAAAATTAAAGATTTAAGACATTTCAATCTTTAGTTTTATATAGTAAACAAGTTGTATCTGTTTTTTTTTTTTTTTTTAATCATAGATCGTTGTATCTGTTTTTTTTTTTTTTTTTAATCATAGATCGTCAGATGGGATCGCTCATCGACTTTGCTGGTGTTACGATTAAGTTTGGTAATTTTGAGTTTTTTTTTTTTTGTTGTGATTTTTCTTCTATTTCTGAAGAATATGGTAGGTCAAGTTTTAGCAAGTCTAAGTGGTTCTTTTAAACCATTTTTTAAATTGGTATCTTTCTTGTAAAAAGGATATCAAGTCAAATCAAAGCATATATCACCATATAATAGATAAGACTTATATTATAATTTTTTTCAAAAAAAAAAAGAGTAAAAAGAAATCTATGTTTGATCTCCCCGGCCCCTTCCATATTTGCAAAAAAATAGTGAAAGAAATGAAGAAATAAAAAATTAAAATTAAAATAATCATCGAGCACCTAAATAAATAAAAATTTCAATTAAGGACAACCTAATTAGTAATTGTGTCTGTGATTAAAAGCCAATTGGGAGTCTGAAACTTTTATAGAGACCTCCTTTAAGTAGCTCATTTAATTAATTCAAAGTTGCTTTAATTTGCTTACACAATGTACTTTAATAGCTTTACACATGGTGATGGCGTGCTTTTATTTGTTACGTGTCAGTTTTGGTTTAAAATTTAAATCATCACTTTAGTTTAGTTTAGATTAGAGTGTATTTGGTTTAATTTTTCAAGTATTTAATTTTAAAAATAAATTATTTTTTAGAGTTAAAATGTTTAACAATTCCAAAATAGTTTTTAAAACACTTTCAAAATATATTTTAAAAAATTTTATCAAAAGAATTAAAATTAAAATGTGTTTTTCTCAAGTCAATTGCCCTTAATCTTTATCGACCTACTTATTAAAAATTATATGAGAATTAAACATTTTGATTTCAGTAAAAATAAAAAATAAAAAAGTGGCTACGAAATATGGACCTTTGTTATTAATATTGTTGTTTTCAAAAGTTATTAGAGAAATATTGTTGTTTTGGGAGTTCGAGGCTAGAAGTCGAGGATTGTGGATTCGATTAATGTAGAGGTCGAAGGTTGAGAACTCGACAAACAAAGAAAAAGTTGGAAACAATATGTAAATTAAGATTGTTGAGGGTTGAAGTTTCGACATACATAAATCGAAACTTCAACCCTCGACAAGGAAAAAGAAATCTCGCTAATTTTGTGATGAGGATCTCGCTCTAAAAGGGAATTTCGCTAATTTTGTATATTAGGTTGTCGAAGGTTGAAGTTTTGACATACATAAGTCAAAACTTCAACTTCCTTGTGATGAGGATCTCGCTCTAGGAGAAAATCTCACTAATTTTGTGATGTGGATCTCACTCTATAAGGGAATCTCGCTAGAAATGTGGGCTGAATCTCGTGAGCATCGATAGGAAGATAGTTTATTAAAGAAATGCTTGAGAATCTCGCTCTATAAGGAAATCTCGCTAATTTTGTGATGGAGATCTCGCTCTAGAAGGGAATCTCGCTAGAAATGTGAGTTGAATCTCGTGAGCATCGCCAGGATCTCGCTCTAGAAGGAAATATCGCTAATTTTGTGATGGGGATCTCGCTTTAAAAGAGAATCTCGCTAGAAATGTGGGCTGAATCCCGTGAGCATCGCTAGGAAGACAGTTTGTTAAAGAAATGGTTGAGGATCTCGCTCAAGAAGAAAATCCCGCTAATTTTGTGATGGGGATCTCTTTTGTGATGGGGATCTCGCTCTAGAAGGGATTCTCGCTAGAAATATGGGCTGAATCTCATGAACATCGTTAGGAAGATAGTTTGTTAAAGAAATGTTTGAGGATCTCACTCTAGAAGGAAATCTCGCTAATTTTGTGATGGGGATCTCGCTCTAGAAGGGATTCTCACTAGAAATGTGGGCTAAATCTCGTGAGCATCGCTAGCAATTTGTTAAAGAAATGCTTAAGGATCTCGCTCTATAAGAAAATCTCGCTAATTTTGTGATGGGGATCTCACTCTAGAAGGGAATCACACTAGAAATGTTGGCTGAATCTCGTGAGCATCACTAGGAAGACAGTTTGTTAAAGAAATGCTGCTGAGGATCTCACTCTATAAGGAAATCTTGCTAATTTTATAATGGAGATCTCGCTTTAGAAGGGATTCTCGCTAGAAATGTGGGCTGAATCCCGTGAGCTTCGCTAGGAAGACAGTTTGTTAAAGAAATGCTTGAGGATCTCGCTCTATAAGAAAATCTCACTAATTTTGTGATGAGAATCTCGCTCTAAAAGGGAATCTCGCTAGAAATGTGGGCTGAAAATTATTGTTGTTATGTTTATTGTGATAAGTTGATATTTTCTAGTATTAACTTTGAAAATATAGTTTAAAATAGATTGAAAAAGTTTAATTTAATTTAATTTTTTTATTTTGTATTAGATTTGAAAAAATAGTTTTAAAAAGTTTACCTCATTTTAATTTAAAATATTTAATTTGTTGTTATTTTTAAAAATAGTTATAAAAAGTTTAATTTATTGTTATGTCTAAAAATAATTATAAAAAGTTTAATTTATTGATATGTTTAAAAAGTTGATGTTCATAAAACTTAAAAAGTTTATGTTTATAAACTAAAAAATTTAATATTTTTTAATATAATTCTTATAAAAAGTATAATACAAAAAATTGATGTTTTTTTTTTTTTTTTTAGAAAATGACAGGCAAATGCTTGGGATTTTTGTTTTTTACGAATGGTAATATGATTGATGGTATTGATGGAGTTGAGATACCAACCACCAAGTGGGAGTTTTACCATAAATGTGAAAAGTAAATTATTTCGAGAAAATAAGAAATAAGGGATGCATTGGAGCGTCAAGATAAATACACCCGATAATATTATTATTTTTTATATATATTTTATTAATAATTTATTTCAAACATATTTAGTAAAAATCCAGGTACACACGAGAAAATAAATAAATGGGTTGCACAATCTAGTAAACATGAAGTACAATCATACGATCGGTATGAAGGTATGTTTCATGAAGACTGGATGTCATAGTCTCAATGCCAAATGAGGAAATGTTCAAATATTGAAGCTAAACAGGTCCGAGCGGTAGTGTTCATGTAACAAGTGGCAAGTATTCGACATTCCATGCTCGCATTTGATGGCCGTTTGCTCACATTTTAACATGAACTACGAAGATTTTATTGAGGACTACTACAAATTGTCAACGCATGCTAAATGTTACTCTCCTCGATTTCAACCTGTACCGCATGAAGATTACTGGATCACGCACCCTAATATGCCCGTCTTACATCCTGATCCATTGTTGGTGAGAAAACCTGGTAGACTGAAAAGTTCATGTTATCACAACGAGATGGATTTGATAGAACCAATCACTCGACAACGATGTGGATTTTGTAATCAGTTAAGACATAATCGAATGAAGTGTTTTTTGTTACTAAGACGGGTTCCAGATAGTTAAGGATGAAAAATAAATAATTTTTTTTTATTATATATTCATTTTATTGTATATTCAATTTTTTTATTATAATTTATTGTTTATTAAATTTTTTTATTATAATTTATTGTATATTCAATTTTTTATAATAATTTATTGTATATTCAATTTTTTTTATTGTAATCAATAAAGTTTTACATTATTCTTTACCCTCACACTGTATATCCTAAGTGAATTTACCGTCACTTTAATTGACGTTTAGTTAGTTGGACGAGCCTACGGTTATCTGTATGTTGTTTTAATTCAATTTAATTTTATATCACTGGTCTAGTTAATTTAAATTCTAAATTATCAATTTAAAAATTTAGTTGGAGAGAAAAAATTTGTGTGACTAGGACAGCCACACATGTAGTCAGCCAGTATAGATACATGTTTGATCTGCTTCAACCTGAACAGGTGCTGAACCTAATTGATTATTTTATACACATTTTTATTATATCTGTCTTTAATATTCTCTAATATAATATTTTGTGTTTCAGGTTATTTAGGAGCCATACAAAATTATTATGCATACTTTGCCTAATTTTTGTATGAATGGTCAAAACATATGGCGGACGATGAGTCCTCTCATATGTTTTCACATTGGCGAGTGACATCTTCCTGACAGGATGATGAAACAATTCGATTTTCAGCAGGATGTCCTATCGCCTTGTAATACTGAGCTCGTACAGCATGATATTGACCTAAGGACTGGAGATTGGTCCGAAAAAGTTGCACATTTGGTAGTGCGATAGCACTATCGTGCAAAGTTTATTGCAATGGGGGTTTTTCTCGAACAGTTTGACACAGATGTCACTCCAGAATATATTCATTAGTATAATAATATCACAAGGCGCTACGTCACTCATTCGGGAGTAGCTGTGGGTCATCTGGTAAATGAATGAATATTATCTAATTATTTTTAATTTAAATTTATTTTAAATATTGGCTAATTGTTTTATAATTCACAGAGATCGAACAACAGTAGACTCCGTGAGGTTCTGAATGATCCGAACCAAGTTCTTGCTATATGTAGTGACAACCAAAGCTATATGGAGGAAATTCATTATATGTACGATATACCTATTGTTCCTCCATCAGCTCCTAGACGTAGAGGACCTGTTCGGGAAGAGGATGAGTTTGATGAGGTTGCACATAATGTGGAAGAGTTGCCCCCTATGATGCAGACGCAGAGTCAAACTGATTATGTTTCCGATGATGATGATTCAGCATTTGGTTCAGGACATTATGACTAAGAGGCTGGTCCTTCGTCTTCATACGTGCATGGACATGGTCGGGGTTATGGAGAGCATAATGAATATTTATATATGAAGTGCCTGCAAAGGTACCAGGGCAACATCAAAGAGAACCCGAGCAACCTCAAGTTCGAAGTCCACGATGACAACCAGCTCGAAATCGACGACGTCCGCCTCGTGGGACACATTTATTTTTGTATTTATTTTTATATAAATGAGATATTTAATTAAAAAAATTTTATGAGATATTATTTTTTTAAAATTTATTTTTTTTAGAGTTTAAATAAAATAATAAAATATTTTTAGAAATTGTTTTTATAAAATGGAAAAGAAAAAAAGAAAGAAAGAAAGAAAGAAGAAGGTGGAATGTGTAATAATTTTTTTTTAAAAAAAGGAAAAATTTATACAGATGACCCAAAAATTGAAGTGTCTCGCTATCTCGCTCTCGCTCTCAAAATCTCGCTTTCGCTCTCAAACTCTCGCTCTCTCTCAAAATCTCGCTCTCTCTCTTACTCTTCCTCTTTCTTACTCTCTCCAATACAAAATTATTTTTAACACATCAAATAATTATGAGTGTTATGACGAATTTGATTGAGAAGTTCAATGGCAAAAAGAAGGAGATTCATTAGCTTGTTATTTAGTCAGACTTGTTGAGATGACAGAATCCGTAAAAATTATTCAACAAGCTTTGAAAGGAATTCCAAGAGGACCTTATGAAAATTTAGAAATACGATCTTTTGATCGAGGAAGGTCTCCGAAATGATAATTAAAAAGACTCAAAATAATAATGTTTCAAAAAGCGAAAGGGCAAGGTCAATGGTTCAAAATTCGACCTACAAATGAAAAACGAAAGGGCAAGGTCGAGAGTTCAAAATTCGACCTACCTTGTCGAATTTTGAACCCTCGAGTTATTAAAAACAATAATATTTTTACAAATAGTTTAGAAACAACAATATTTTCCTAAATAGTTTCTAAAAGGACAATATCCTTTTAATTTTCTCTACGAAATATGTTGTTTGAATTTTTTGTGTACTAAAAAATATAATAACAAATAAATAAAGAAATAAATGTTTTTATAATATGGAAACAAAAATCGATTTTCATCTCAAATTTGTCAAAATTGTATCAAATCTTCTTATCATGAATTTTTAATTCATCGAATTGAAACCTAAACTTAGATAATTTAAATTTTGCTAATTTATCCGCTAATTTTAATAAAAAGTAATTAAAAATCTTGAAAATTTATTAATATAAATAACAATCAACTTTTGAGTAAAAATAAATTTGACCAAGACATAAATTAACCAGTAACCTGAAAATTTCACAAATTTAAGAGAAGTAATTTAGCTTTAATGTTTTTTTTTTTTTGTTTTTAGTGAAATTTTGTCAATTTTATAGCTTACACATGTTTTAATGAAATTTTGTCAATTTTATATCCTACACAGGTTTATAATAATAGAATGCATAAGGGAAAAGGAAAAGTGTCCTTTAACCATATTTAGAATTACAATAGTTCTAATGAGTCGTTTGGTTTAAAGTTTTTTAGATGTTTGAAAACAAACGATATCTACGAATAAGATGTCTAGAAATATCATGTCTGAGAATCAAAGATGATTGTGTTTGATTGTGAATGAGAAATACAATTAGAATTTTATGAAAAAAAAATTATGTTTGTATTTAATCTATGGAATTAAGTATGACAATTTTATACAATTGTAATATATTAGTTAATTAAAAAAACAAATATCATTCAATATATTGATAAAAGTTAATTAATTAAGAAGCAATAACAATTTTAATTATAACAATTTGAAAATTGATTAATTAATAATTAATAATTAAAATTAACCAATTAATATATTAAATGAATGTTATATTAATCATAATCCAATACTTAACCAGTTTTATAATAAATGAAGTTAAATATTAATAACTTTAATTTTAATTAAATAATATAAGTAAATATATTTTAATAAATAATATATTATATAAAAAGTGAAAAATGAGATAAAAATATGATAGGTTAATAGAGAATAGTAATAAAGAATACAAAAAATGTTTTATATGTTTATAATGAAAGATCAAATTAAAATTAATCTCAATAATTGTTTGACTATAAAAAAACAATAAGTATTCAATTATTATTATTGAAAATAAACTTTTGTCCTAACTAAATTTAACTAATCCTAGTTTATTAATTAAATATATTTAAGATATTATAAGCTAATTAATTAATTGTTTATGTAAAAACGTAATTGTATTCATTTAATAAATAGTTATTGTAAAAATAAGTTAAGTAGATATTTTAATAGATTATTATTGATTTATTAAAATAAATATTTATATTGATTTGTTAAATCAATATTTATTAATTAAGTAATTAACTATATTAAAAGTGAAATTATATGTAAAATGAAAAGCGAATGAGGAAGAAAAAAAAAATCTGCAATTTTGGAAAAGAATAGAAAACTCTTGTCTATGGGAAATAATGATGCATATGAATAATTTATTCTTAGATAAAGTGTTGAAAACTATTAAACAAATATGAGTTTTGTATGATTATGTCAATTTACACGTATAAAATCTCAACCAAACAACCCCTAAAAATTTTAGGTTAAATATGTAACTTGATGAAAATTGAAAGTTTAAGATGAAAATTGATATAATTTAACTATCTTATGGTCAGTAAGCAATTAATTTTGTCATTTATTATAATATTAGTCATTTTAGCGACCACTTCACCATATTAGTAAGTTAAACTTTATTGTTAGAAGTATTAGGTCTCGGTACACATTTTTTTTTATTATTTTGGTGATATTTTAATTGTATTTCGTTGATTTTTTTTTTTTTGTTTGTTTGTAATATAACGGACATTTTGATTCACATAGTATATTGTGTCAAACCTAACAAACATATGAAAATATCAATTTATCTATGAAAATTTAAAACTATGATGACATTATAAAATATTGCGGTATAATTAAGATTGTTGTATAATAGTTTTAGTTTTTCATAGATACCAAACTTAATAAACATTCAATAATTCCTAATAAATTATTGACATTTTTAATATAATTATCGAATATTTGAACTAAAAGGGAGTTATTGGATCCTATGCATTAAATTATTAAGTTATTACAAATCCCATCAATTAATATCATTTTGTAGAAGTGTATAAATTAGATGATTGATTAAATACGTAATTGTTTATGTTCAAGTAGCATAAATAATTAAGTTCATGTGATGTGATGTACTAATTGTTTGATACATTAGAATTATTGTAGAAGTTAATTGTTCGCATACATTGCATATAAAGTCAAATGATTTTCTTTTTTTACGATAATTGATCAGAAGTTACTTCAAAAAAAAGTATTGCATGTCGATGGTTATTAAGTTAGATCATTTTGACACGTCAAACCAATTTATAAATTAAAATTATTTCAACTGAAGTACAAATTGAAAATATATGTCTATAGGTCGTCGTGTACATGTTTTTTTTAAGAAGTCAAAACATTATTTATTTAATAGGACGATATTTAATTTTTTTAAGACAAGAAATATTTAGGATAGTTTGCGAATAAAGAAAAATCAGCCAACTTATTTATAAATATAGTAAAATATCACTATCTATCAAAATAGAAATCTATCTAAATCTATTTTTAAGTGATAAAAGTCTATCACAATATATTGTAGTCTATTATTGACAGACTGACATTTTTGTGTACATAAAAAATATTTTCAACAGTTTTATGATTTAAAACAATTATCCAAATATATATTAATTTTCTAAAAAGGGAGAAACGGAAAGAAAATGAGATATAAATACTTTTCATTTTATACACACGCTTGTGTAATAATGTCGTACACGCTTTGCACGTGTTGGGTCAATTTTGTTGATATATATATATTTTTAGAATTATTGAATATTTGTTGTATAATTGTGTTGCTACAATAACCTTTAAATTATAGAAAGGAATCATAGCCAGAGAAGAACCTAAAAAGATTAAGAATAAAACAATGAATAAAATAAAATAAAGCAATACCTATCCACCAGATGCATCAACCCTAGCATGTACCACCCAACATTGTTAATTTTCTTTTTTACATTGACTTTTTACCTTTAATTATTTCCTCTAAACAAATCTGACTTCTACTTTTCTTTTTTCCCCTATTTAGAAAAAAAATCGATCCAATATATTTATAAGCAAGTGTGTAGATTTGTGTAGGTAGTTCAAGATTTTGAAAAATGTTAATATGTATCCTTCCTATTTTGATCGTGAAAATTAAAACTACACTTACGTTAGGTTTACATTAGGTTATTTGAAGCCTTGAGTTAGTTATTATAATAATATGTATTTTTGATATAGACTATTTTAGTCTGAGTTACAAATAAGGAGAGGAGATAGTTACAAACTAATAACTACAGTAGACAATAAGGAAACGTTTGGTTCAAGAATTATCCTAGGACTATAATAACCACTTCTTGCTATAGTAAATATTATTTCAAAACTCCTCAATTAGTTACAGTCAACAATATTTCAAAACTCCTCAATTAGTTACAATCAACAATATTTCAAAACTCTTATTTACTACAGTATTTACTATTTGCTATAATTTTTACTATTTTACATTTATCAATTTTTTTTATTCTTTGCTACAATGTTTATTATCTTCTAATCAAACCAAAATGATTTACACCTCAAACACATACTATTATATCTCAAACTAAAATAATCTACACTCCAAACACAAACTATTATAACTTAACTATAATAACTAACTCCTTACCTCAAACGTCTCCTAAGAATTTTCAAATAATTTTATTATAGTTAAGTATGAGTTATAATAATTAGGAATTTCAATTAGTATAATGAGAAGTTGAAACGTGGAATGAATAACCCACATCACCTCTAAAGCAACTTAAGCCCCAAAAGCCTCCCAACGAATTCTCATATTTATTTTAGTTTATGAAAGTAAATAAAATAATGTATCTTGGGGGATTAACACCGGTTGTATTAATTTGGTGTGTGTTGTATTGATTTTGTTTTGATATAATAATAGAGGATAATGTAATCCTATAGATTAGCCTATGCATTCCCCCATTCAACAAAGTTGATCGCTTTTGGTAAAAGGTATTAGTTGCTTGGTAAAGCATACACGAGATAAATAAATTGAATTCAAATTTAAACATAAATTTGATAAAGAAGTCAACATAATTTCAACTCAAAAACATTGCTTGTACACCATTGATTTTCTCTCCTGCAAAAAATTCAAATCAAATTTTATCTTTTTCTTTTGGAAGATTTTCACACATAAAATTTTTGGAATAGATGCATTTAAATTTATATTTGTCAATGTTTTTATGTTGGGTTTAAAATTGGTATAGGGGTAAATGTATAGTTATTTTTAGAAAATAATATATTTTTAATCCCAATTTTTGGAATAGGTGTGTTTGGTCCCTAAAAAATCTTATTCTCTGTTTTTTTTTTTTTTGGGGGGGGGGGGGTTTCTTTTTTTTGGGAGGAGTTTTAAAGTTTAATATTGAGATTGAGAATAATTTTGAGATGGGTATATGCCATATTGAGTTTGTGGTTAAAATAAGTTGTTAGAGGGGGAAGGGGGAAGGTGGGATTGAATAAAGTTCATTGAATTTATTCATATTCTTATGTTGGGTTTAAAATTGGTATAAGAGTAAATGTATAATTATGTTTAAGTTTAAGTTGGATTTTAAGTTCTATATTGAGTTTGAGATTGAAATGTGTAAATATGAGTTGATTTGTTTCAATTTGTTAATGTTCTTAAGTTGAGTTTTAAGTTTTATATTTATTTTGAATAAAGTTCATTTGAATTTGTTAATGTTCTTATATTGTGTTCCTATTCGTATAGGGGTGATTGTCTAATTATGTTTATGTATAAAGTTGAGTTTTAAGTTATGTACGGAAGTTGAGAATGTTATTTGTATATTGAGATTGAGTTTAAAATGTGTAAATACGGGTTAGTTTGAGGCTAAAATTTGTGGGGGAAGGGGTATTGAATAAAGTTCATTTGAATTTATTCATATTCTTATGTTGGGTTTAAAATTGGTATAGTCGTGATTGTATAACTATATTTTAGTTTAAGTGGGGTTTTAAGTTCTATATTGAGTTTGAGATTGAACGTAATTTTGAGTTTGTTTGTTTCAATTCATTTTGTTCTTTGTTTAGTTTTAAGTTCTATATTCATTTTGAGATTGATATAAAGAATCACTACAAGAAAAACGGGAACTCCCGACGCCGTTTTAATGTGTCGGGAGTTAGGTCGTCGGGAGAGACCGTCTCTCCCGACGAAGTAAAGGACTGTCGGGTGTTCCCCAAAAACTCCCAACGCCGTAAAGGTTCGTCGGGAGTTTTAGGGGAACTTTCGACGCCGGTCGTTAACCGTTGGGAGTTCCCTGGGAAGTCCCGATGGATCCCCCGAGGTCCGTCGAGCGGCGTCGGGAAACCAGACCCCTTCTTCTTCCCCACTCCCCCAAAATTTTTTCTCTCTCCCTCTAAGAAAAACCCTAACCCCCCTCCTCTGCCGCCCCTCTTCACACCCGCCACCCCATTTTCCTTCTTCCCTTCACGCCCCCGCCACTCCCCCCTTGTCGCCACCCCTCTTCACGTCTGCACCACCGCCTGCCCTTCCCCCTTCGCACCGCCGTCCGCCGTCGCCTTCCCCCTTCATTGCTTGCAAATTTGTTGTTTATTTTCAAGCTTTCATCAAGGTTCGTGTATATCCATTTCATTTATTTTCTCTTATTTGGTATCTTAATTTATGCCATTATTTTTAATTTTTAGCATTTGGTAATGTTGGTAATGTTTAAGTTTTAGTGTGTTACTAATGTTGGTAATTAATGTTGCTAATGTTTAATTTCTAGCATGTTGGTAATCTAATATGAATTATGAATTATGGATTATGGATATTATTGTGGATTGAGTTTTTTTTTCCTTTTAATTCTTAAGGTTATGGATTACTTAATTTACTATAATATATGTTACAATTTCTACAATTTGGTGGATTATCACTCCCCCAAAATTATGGTTTAAACCAGACTCTTTCTTCTTCCCCACTTTTTTAAAATATTGTACTTAATGCATTTAATATTTTAAAAAAGTTTAAAGAATCTACTAGACATAAAACTAAATTTTTTGTCTAATAGAAAATTGAACTTTAAATTTTGTGTCCAATAGGATTGTAAATTTTAGAAGATGTTGAATAGATGAAAGGCCTATATTAGACACAAAATTGAAAGCTTGGAGACGTACAAAATAAAACATTTGAAAGTTGTTAAGACAATTTAAGCTATCTAGGGACCTATGTGTTTATTTTGCCTTAAGAAATGAAAATTATGGAATTAAATGCTTAATAATACTTTGTACTTTGTCCTCTAATCCAGTTTATTGTTTTGGATTACAAGTTGGTCAAAAAATATTTATTTTTAAGGATGAATAAAGAATTGATTAAACTAAGGAATAAGTTATCAGTGGAGTATAGAGAAGAAGTATCACAGTTCTTAGATATGGCAAGGTTTCATGTAAATGATTCCGGATGAATAAGATGTCCATGCAAGAATTGTATGAATTCAATTTGGGAAAAGATAGATATTGTGGAACGACATCTATTAACATATGGAATATCTCCCTCATGTTGTGAATGAGTATATCATGGAGAGCCAGTAAAATTATCTAGAAGTCATACAAGTCATTCAATATAGGATGTTGAAGTAGATAATATAGAGAGTAATGTTGTCGAAGAAAATGAGATGTTTAATCTTATAAACGATTTACAAGTTCCAATTGAAAACGAAAATGCAAATGAAGAAAGGATTGAGAATAATGAAATGTCCTTTAATGGTCAAGAAAGAGATACCACGAACTTATTCGAGGATTTAATACCGAAGCACGTAATGAATTATACCCTGGGTGTTCGCAATTTTCGTCCTTAAACTTTTTAGTGAAGTTGATGCATATCAAAGTTCTGAACGGCTGGAGTAACAAATAGTTTGACATGTTGCTGGAATTGTTAAAAGCACCGTTTCCAACTGGCACCTCTATACCTACTTCCTTTTATGAAGCCAAGCGAAAATTGTGTGATTTAGGGCTAGGTTATAAGTCTATTCATGCGTGCAAATATGCTTGTGTATTATATTAGAAAGAGTTTGCAAATTTGCAACAATGCCCTATTTGTGGTGAGTCTCGGTACAAAGTTAATGATGTCAAGGGTAAAAAAATACCACATAAGGTATTGCGTCATTTTCCATTGATATCGAGATTAAAACGATTGTTTGCTTCAAAAGAAGGCGCTTCTGACATGAGATGACATAAAGATAAGCGAGTTGAAACGGATGATGTATTGCGACATCCTGCTGATGCAAAGAGGTGGAAACATTTTGATCGTGAATTCCCTCATTTCTCTTTAGATCTTCGAAATGTTCATTTGGGATTAGCTTCAGATGGCTTTAATCCGTTTGGAAATATGAACACTTCTTATAGTATGTGGCCTGTGGTGATAATTCCTTATAATTTGCCCCCTTGGAAATGCATGAAGGAAACAAACTTCTTCATGTCTTTGCTCATACCTAGTCCAAAATCTCCTGGAAAGGAAATTGATGTTTACTTGCAACCGTTGATTGAAGAGTTGAAAGAGTTGTGGACAATTAGTGTGCGAACTTATGATTCTATTGCTGGTGAGTTTTTTCAACTATATGCTACCTCATTATGGACGATTAATGACTTCCCTCCGTACGGTGACTTATCTGGGTGGAGTACAAAAGGTTATCAAGCATGTCCAATATGCAAAGAAGATAACTCGTCCTTCGGGATAAGAGGGAAAATATCATTTATGGGACATCGACGTTATCTTCCGAAGAATCATAGTTGGCGTCGAAGTAGACAACATGATGAAAAAGTTGAACGTAGTCCTCCACCAGTCGTAATGAATGGAGAAGATATATTACAACAAATAAATACACTAAACTTTTTTATACTTGGCAAACATCTATCGAAGCAAAATAAAAAAAGAAAGCGAATTCTAAACTAGACTAAAAAAAGTATTTTTTTCCCCACTTCCATATTGGTCTAGACTATTATTACAACATAAATTAGATGTAATGCATATTAAAAAAAAACATATGCGACAATTTGGTGGGCACATTGTTAAATATTGAAGGAAAGACAAAGGATACAACGAACGCTCGATTAGATTTATAAGATTTGAAGATAAGAAAGGATCTACACTTGATACAAGTCAAGAACAGATTTGTAAAACCACACACAGCAT
Source organism: Benincasa hispida (assembly GCF_027475165.1). Classification (NCBI taxonomy): domain Eukaryota; kingdom Viridiplantae; phylum Streptophyta; class Magnoliopsida; order Cucurbitales; family Cucurbitaceae; genus Benincasa; species Benincasa hispida. Next base: position 6,432,077 of record NC_143487.1, read on the forward strand.
ACACATTAACAAATGGTGAATGGATTTCATTTTTTAAGTATTTGAAATCAGTGATATTCCCTGATGAATTTGTATCTAACATATCATGATGTGTCAATGACAAAGATGGAAAAATATCGAGGCTGAAAACACACGACTATCATGTGTTGCTTCACAGACTACTCCCTATTGGTATTCGAGCATACCTACCGAAGAACGTATCCACTGCTATTGTTGAGTTGTGTACATTCTTTCGCGACTTATGTGCAAAGACAATATGTGTAAGTGATTTGAACAGACTACAAGCAGACATCATAGTCATACTTTGTAAATTGGAGAGAATATTCCCACCTGCCTTTTTCGATGTAATGGTACACCTTGCATTCATCTACCATATGAAACCAAAGTGGTGGGTCCAGTTAGTTACAGTTGGATATATCCTATTGAAAGAAGTTTACGAACATTAAAACAATTTGTACGAAACAAAGCAATTCCTAAGGGGTCTATAGCGGAAGCATATGCAATGAATAAATCATGGAACTTCTGCTCGCGATATCTAAGTGGGATTGAAACGAGATTCAATAGAGACGAACGAAATGATGATAAAATTACCGATCACGAGATATTTGATGAATTTGAATTATTTAGACAGGGGGTTCGACCATTAGGGGCGTCAACTTTAAGGACACTATCAGCGGAGGAAAAGCGTATTGCACATTGGTACATTCTCAACAATTGTAAAGAAATAACAGACTATTGCAAGTACGTTTCAAACTCTTTTCTTTTCTAAATTCTAGGGTATCTCCTTTGATATAACATTTAAATGATCAATTTTGTAGGCAACATTTGAGGTTAATTCGTCGTGAAGTTCAAAGCGCCTCTGACTTATATATAAAACATCGACGCAAAATTTTCAATTGGTTCAAATCTTCGGTATACATAGTCATTTTTTAGGCAACAGTTGAGGGATGATTCATTCGTATTCATTTTTAATGTATAAGTAATTATCAGGTTCTACAATGGCGTGAGAGAGAAGATATCTACGATGATTTCTTTTCACTTGCAATGGGATCTTCGTCTGAGGTGCGCTCTTACAATGGATGCATTGTTAATGGGGTATGGTTTCACACTGTAGAGCGTGGTAATCGTCGAGAGACACAAAATAGTGGAGTCCTAGTGGCCGGGGAGATCAGTGAGAACACAAGTGTGGATAATAATTTCTACGGTGTTGTAGACGAAGTATTAGATTTCCAATATGCGAACAGAAGACGCGTTTTCTGGTTGAAGTGTAGATTGTTTGACACAGATAACAACAAAATTAATAGGACACATGTAGATTTAGGATACAAATCGATCAATACATCACAGTTTTGGTATGTCGACGAGCCTTTCATCTTTGCTATCCAAGCACAACAAGTCTTTTACATTGATGACATCAAAAATGGTAGCAATTGGAAAGTTGTTCAAGTAGTCCAAAATAAACGAATATGGGATGTACCGGAAGTGGATGATGTTGAAAATGCACAATTAGATTTACTAGAAATTGTTGGTGGCGTCCGAGTGGATGAAACCATTGAGGAGGTTACTTTATGCAGAGTTGACGTTGATCCTACAGTTGTGGAAGGAACAATTACTATACATGTCGATCATGAATTCATAAACGATGATGATGAAGAACAATTATCTCCCAATAACAGTTCAAGTGCTAATGAATAATTTGAATTAGATTACGATGATGAGTAATGATGTATCTAGTCAATTCTCTTTTCCTCTAGCTTACATGTATTTATTGTTAATTTAATATCATTTTCTCTTTTTTATGTTTGTATAGATACGATGTCAACCCCTAATAGGCAACGGGAGGCTGAGGAAGAATTCCAGGAGTTATATCTAGGCAACACGGTATCTTCTGTGGGTGATATTTCAGGTTAGTATATTTTGAAATATATTCTATTAACTGAAATACATCATAAACTATTTTAAATTTTTTATTCTTCAAATAGTGGCTCAGCATCCAATCTGAAGAAATGAGAGCATTCGTGGAACATCGAGTTGGAAAAATATGTCCAAAAACATAGGAGAATTCCAATCGTGATAAATGAGGGTGAGATGAAGTCGATATCTCAACATTCGGTACGATTTAGTAATGCGATAGGCGTCGCCATGAGATCTGCATTTCCAGTACGTTGTCGTACTTTTGCTGAGGTTCTAAACGAGTTCATAGAATTGGCTAAAAGTCAATTATTGGTAAGTAATTATAAGTTTATTCTTTTACAGTCATGAACATCATCTATGTTAATTCTTCTCTCCCTCTTTTTTAGGCTCATTTCGAATTTAATTTGTCCAGTCAATGACTTAACTATTTTATAAAACATCAAATGCAAAACTTGTTCAAAGAATTTAGAGCAGATTTGCACAGACATTATAGAAAATGTGGAGATCCTTAGCAAGCACGTGCCAGTTTGCCTAGTTGGCTTAAAAATAGGCCAGAAGATTGGTACTTTTTGTATGACCACTTCGAGAGTGAAGCGTTTCAGGTACAATATTTATGGCGTGTATCATTTGCTACATTTACTAATACATCACACTATTGACATATTTTTTTTTCTTCAAATGTAGGAAATGTCTGTAACGAATAGGAAGAATAGAGAGAAATTACCATTCGACCACGTAGGTGGATCGAAGTCATTCCTTAAAATTCAGGTAGAGTTGCAGGCAAAGGAGGGTCGAGAAATAGGACATGTTGACCTATTTAGGGAAACACACTCTAAAGGTGGCAAGTTTGTGAACGAGACAGCTAAAAGTGCACATGTAACATTTTTTTCTTTAGTGTCGTGTTTTTTTTTTCACTTTAACTTTAGTCACTCGTTCTTACCCATTTAATTATTATGTCTAGCATCAAATGTTGGAATTATAATCCAGCACCACTGTAGAAGGTTCTCAACCACTAACAGGGGATGAAATCTATGAGACCGTTTTGAGTAGACGACCCGGATATTCAAAAGGTCTAGGTTGGGGCCCTAAGTCTAAGTCAAGAAGAAGTACCATCTCATCAAGCTCGTCATCTACTCAAGGAACGAAGGCGGGAATGGATGAATTGAGAGTCAATTTCCAACAGTCTCAGTCAAGGATTAAGGAACTTGAAGATGTTCAGAAAAGAATGCAAGAGGATCATGCAAGACAAATGGAAGAAATGAAAAAGATGATTGAAGACATGGTACGATCACATAGAGGAGACCCGTCAAATTAGGTATGATTACTACATTATTTAGTTGTCTAATATGTTACTATCCTACAATTATGGTAGCAAAGTTTAGTTATGTCTTAAGTAGCTTTATGATAATTAAAGAATTGTTGGCTATCCTGCAATTATGGTAGCCAAACAACTGAATTTTGATGTGTTTTTTGTTGGCTCTCTCATTGCCTCTTTTTTTGACTTTTTATTCAACTGTATCTCTCTCTCTCCTTGAATCTCGCTCTCTCCCTGAATCTCGCTCTCTCCCTGCCTCTCGCTCTATCCTATACTATTCTTTCAAGTTTAAACATCTGTAAGAACAGTCTTGGATCGCAAAGGTGCCCTTAGCAGCTCACACCCTGATTTAGTTGTAAATATGTGTCATTTAAAGCTACAACACTCTCATACAAATTAAGCATCCCATCATGCCTTGATGTTTCAAAAGTCTAATCACAGTCCTTGAATCTCGCTCTCTCCCTACCTCTCACTCTCTTCCTGCCTCTCACTCTCTCCTTTACTATTCTTTAAAGTTTAGACATCAGTAAGAATAGTCTTGGATTGCAAAGATGCCCTCAGCAACTTCACACCCTGATTTGGTTGTAAATATGTGTCATTTAAAGCTTCAACACTCTCATACAAATTATATAAGCATCCCACCATGCCTTGATGTTTCAAAAGCCCAATTACAGTCCCTGAATATCGCTCTCTCCATGAATCTCGCTCTCTCCTATACTATTCTTTAAAGTTTAGATATCTATAAGAACAGTCTTGAAATGCAAAGATGCCCTCAGCAGCTTCACACCCTGATTGACATCCAAAGTAATGACTTTCTTTACCAAAGCACCAACTTCTTTGATATTAAACTTGTTCAGGAGAGTAATACTAGAAATGGTGGACATTGGTTTCACAGTCAAATCATCCATCACCATGTAAGTAACCATGTCCTTCACAAACCCTCCTCCCACATTTTTTTTGGCTGTGTAATTGCACTATTTTGTGGAAATGTGAAACTTTAGGCTTCAAAAGGGTGTCTTTGCTCTGATTTGGTCGTAAATATGTGTCATTTAAAGCTTCAACACTCTCATACAAATTAGATAAGCATCCCACAATGCCTTGATTTTTCAAAAGCCTAATCACAGTCCATGAATCTCGCTCTCTCCCTGCCTCTTGCTCTCTCCTTGCCTCTTGCTCTCTCCTATACTATTCTTTAAAGTTTAAACTTTCATCTGCCCCTTATTTCAGCCACATTTATTCTCTCTCTCTCATTGCCTCTTGCTCTCTCCTTGTCTCTTGCTTTGATTTAGTTGGTAATGATGCCACATACCGCACACATATACAACTAAAACTAAAAGTACATATTGTTTTATGAGATTTTTGTAAGGATGATCAAAAGTTGATTTATAAAATTTTTGTATGGATGACCATTTTTTTTTTGCCAATGCAATTTGATTAGCTTTTTAAATTTTTCTTAGCGTCAAATATTGTTTTAATTGTTTTTTTTTTCTCACTTGTTTTTACTCTTATTCTCTCCATTTGGTTTATTTGGTATCTAAAAAACTCTGTTTGTTGTCAAAGAAAGAAGAAACAACTTTGTCATTTATTGTCTTCGTTATTGTGATTAGAAGCAAAATATGGAGAAAGTAGTGTTGTTTTATTGGGATGATCCTCTCTATTTTCCTTTTAAACATAAATTATTAATGCAAAGAGCAATAGTTAGCTGCAGTCTAAGTTACACCCAGTTTCATATATTCATTCCTCAACCATTTTGGGTACAAATTTGAGTTTTATGTGTGTTGGTCATCATTTTTTACTCGTTTGGATGTTCATTACCACCCGTATTGGAGTTTGAACGTGAATTTGAATTGTTTATCGATATAACATTTCAATGTTTTTGTTTTATTGTAGAATGTTGTTCGGAGATGAGCTGGGACAATTGTTGAAGATGTTGTGTTCGAGAAGTGTTCTAGATGTTGTTTTCATTTTACTTCTTTTATGTATTTCTTATATGAATGTTTATCGACTTTGTTGGGATATTGTAATTTTTTACTTGTTATAAAATGGACTTCATTTTTGTTTATGTGAATCTTTATTTGTATAATATGTTTTACAGGATTTCAGATCAAATTTTAAAAAAATTACAAACGATATATTAAATTTTAATACTCCCCACGCATATAGGATCCCCCGACGCACTATAAAACGGCGTCGGGAGTTATGGTGGAACTTCGGACGCCTATGTGGCGTCGGGAGTTAGGGGGAACTCCCAATGCCTAAGCGGCGTTGGGAGTTAAGGGGAGCTCCCGACGCATTGTAGTGCGTCAAAAGTTCCCCCTAACTCCCGACGCTGTTCAAAAGTTCATCAGGAGATCCTCTCCGGACGGATTTCTCCCTACCAAGCTCTCGACGACCGTTTATGCGTCGGGAGATCCTCTCCCGACAAATTTTTCACACTTTCCCGACGAAATGTGACGTCGGAGAAGTCATAATTCCTGTAGTGTATATTGAGTATTAAACTTATTTAAACTTGTATTTTGTAGGTATCTCGAAATTTATGTTGAAGATGCATTTCCCGACAAACTAAGTTAGGTTGTAGAATTGTGTTTTATAGATACTTTGTGGATATTATGTAATGTTATTTTAGAGTTAAGAATTTGTGGGTGTTATGTTATATTTAAGACGAATAGTACTAGTAGTTGTTTATTTGACAAATTCTTAAGATTCAAACATTTTTTCTAGATATTATTTAATATTGTAGACTTTTAATTAATTTTAGCCATTTTTATTTGATATTTGTAAGATTCAAACAGGTATGACATTTGCAATATATATATATATATCAAATTTAGTAAACAAAGAAAAAAGATATTTCCAATGTCTAAATATGTAATCCCAACAGTACAGGGGTCGGAAAAAAGTGTAATTTCGTGCTTGTTTTTTACCTTTTTCCCGACGCTAAAATAGGTCCCCATCGGCTTAAGTAATCATCTCCCGATGGTACATGGGTCAGAAAAAGTGTAATTTCCCGCTAAAATAGCTCTCAAGAGAACTTTCTTGACAGTCGAATCGTAGATTAAGCATTGGAATAAGAAACCATCTCCCGATGCCACGTGGAACCGTCGGCATAAGCTGACTTCTCCCAACGGTGGAAAATTATTCTTACTTTCAAGATAAATAACTTTTTCCGATGATATAGCTTAGGGTCGATAACAAGGCCCTTGTGTGTGTGTGTGTGTGTATGTGCGTGTGTGCGTGCGTGTGTGCGTGTGTGCGTGTGTGCGTGTGTGTATGTGGTTCGTTCATGGTTCGATATTCTGGTGTCCTAGGCGTAGAGGAACTTTGTACATCCTTCTTTCATTATACATGTAAAAAAAAATGAAAATATTTAAAGAAAGATATAAGAAGACTTCACGTGTAACAAATTATGATCGAACAATTTGGTGGGGTGCATAAAGATAGGCGTAGCCTAAGATATACTTAAATATTTTTTGGTTTTTAACTCTCCATTAACTCTGAACTATTTAGTTTTTAGTTTCAATTACACTCCAAACTTTAAAAATTTTCTTTTTAACAAATGAAGTTTGAAAAATTTTAAACGTAAATAAAATACATTTTTAATCTCTAGTTCAAAATTAAAGTCTATCTAGTTGTGGAGACTTCAAGGGACCCATTCTAGTCTCTAAAGTCACAATCTCTTGAATACAATCAAGTTTTAAAATGTCGATGTCTTATTTTTATCAAAATTTTGATGAAGATATCGATAAAATATCGACGTCGATGGATATTTCTGGAAAGAAAATTATGAAAACAAAAAGTTAAAATAAATTTTAAATTATAAATAAACATTTTATGATTTCAAATAAGTTGATATGTTTATTATTCATATTATATTATATTAGTGACCATTTGTTGTTTAATTTTATGTTTCGATAAATTTTTCTACACAATAATAAAAATGTTGATTCACCACTTATGTCAATATTGAATCCAAGGAAATTTGAAAATATCGACAAGTCATAAAAATTTTAACTCGTGGTGGAAATGTTAAAAAAAGCTAAGAAAAGAGCAATACTTGGGTTCCTCCTAGATTATACTCATTTTCATGCATCACTTTCAATCATAAAGAAGAAAAAAATATTTTTTTAAAATATGATAGGTTTGTCACGTGGGTAATTTTGATGGAGTCGACATTCAACATATAGAAGCTATTAGGATTAAGTATTCTAATTACATCAATTTTAGTAGATTAGCATGCATGTTCATGATAATAACATAAATAGGGTTTCAAGAATTTCAAGAATATAACCTTTGATGAATTCACTTGATTGTTGCAAACCTCCACGAATTTATTCTTCAAACTTTGAAGTAGACTACCATAAAAGCATTCTCTACTATTCTCAAACCTTAGATTGGATTGTGGGATCCAAATTGAGAGATATTTAAGGTAAAAATAGGAGAGTTGGAGAGGAAATGTTTTTTAGAGAATTTTTCTTCAGAAATTCAGATTGCATGCCCCACTTCTATGAGATAAATCAAGTATTTATTCAGATTGAACATGCAATAGTATTTAAATGGAAGATTGACACTTAGTATTCTACTTAATAAGTGGATTAGGTGTATCAATTAGTGGGAAGTTCCAACTTTTTCCACTAATTTCATTTATATTATTATTAAATGAAATTTCATAAATTTCATAAATAATAATATTGAAATTTTAATTTAATTTATAATTAATTTAATTTAATTATTTTGAATTTCACAAATTCAAAATTTTAAATAAATAAAATTGTTAATTAATTAAACAATTTAATTAATCAATTTAATATCAAATATTAAATTAATAAAATACCTAATTCAATCATGAATTATTATTCATGTAATTAATATTTAAATCATATTTAAATATTTTCCTCTCTCCAGAATTGTTTAATTGTTAATTAAACAACGTCATTCTAAAGTTTAATTTTTTTTACAAGCTAGTAAAGGAACCTAATGAACCTATAGATTAGGAACTCCAACGATTTGAGATTAATTGGTTAAACTCTTTAAATCGAATTGATCAATATTCGTTAATTATAAAACACTCCACTATAACTCAGTAGTTGCACTTTTCTCACTTTAAATATATTTCTATTCTATCCACTTCATTTAACCATAAGTAGTAAGTCAACCCTTCATAGGTTTAAAATTACTATTTTACCCCAGCAATATATCTTGTTCCTTAAGTCTCCATTGATCGTCTAATGAACAATTGGTTTATGGTCCTACCAATAAATCGAGTCCTTCTTAACCATAAAGATAGTGGGGTCCCTATGTTCAAGACTAGGAGTCTAAGGGAACAACCTATCTGCTAACTCTAAGATGGGTATGAGTGAATTTCATATTGCAAGACTATGTCCTCGACTATTTATTTGGTGTTACCCCTAAAATGGGAGGCTTATTAAGCAGCGATGTTGAGAAATTCTCACCCATGCAGATTAAAGGATTTACCCTGAATAAACAAAAGTTCATAGTTAATCCAGGATTGAGATTGAGTTACCTTAGGTCATTGAATTGAAATAGTCAATTTTAACAGTAAACGGTTGTTATAAATAAAAGTGACTATTTTGTGATCCAGTCTTATGCAAACGTCTTTTACATAGGATACACTTACTCGCATGTCTCCACAGTATTGATATACAAAGCAGATCACATCTATAGTGTCCCCAAGATAAAGTGTTCAACCCTATCCATATATTTATAGACCGTTTTGACTATATATTCAAAGCTGATCATCTTTTATATCTCTACATAAAATTTAAGTATCCATGTTATAGCCATGGTTTAGTTTATTGGATTTAGGAATCTATAAATGCAATTTATATGTTCAATGACAATCTTATCGAAACAATCTCGATAACATCCTTATTGTATATAGAAATATATTTAAAGTTTAAAAATTGGGAGTTTTATGATTGAATATTTGGATGAGATGCATAAAAAATAGAAGATAGACGTAGGAATTTTTGGTAGGGAAATTTGCAAAGAGAGGATGAGGTGGGAAAGAATGATTGGAGGTGAGGTGAGAGCGGGTTAATGTAAGGGTAATGGAGCAGCAAAAGCTGCTATGTAGGACCCCAATGCCAAAACTTGTTTTCTAACTTCACGGACAGTCCAATATTAGATGTGAAATCTCATCCCATCTACCTATTGTCCTTCGGATCCACAACCATTCTCCCTTTCTTTTCTACACTAATTCCAAAGAAAAAATTTGTGCTCCACCCTTGCTACGTAATTATTTTTTTTTAACGAATATAAAAAAGAATGTATAGGAATTAGGTGCAACCTAATCATATTAAGTAATATAATAATTTAAATTTCTCCCTAAACTCTCCTAATTTCCCTCCAATTTATTTGTTTTTAATCTAGTATCAATTTCATATGGGTTATGTTATTATACGACATTTAGGGTCTCCTTAATTTTAATTTGTTTGTGTGTGTTCTCTCCTAAAGATTGGGATAGTTTTTTATTTGCGGTCGTGGGTGATTAAGGTCAATCTACTAATTAATGACACAATTTAATTTTGTGTTTAGTGCTACTCACATGTTTTCTTTAATTATTGAGGCCCAAAATAAATGGATCTCATCTCACAATAAAATTAAAAATCTTATTTCATTTTGAATGGCGAATAGGCTGCAAATAATCTGATGAATAATGAAAACCAAGTTCCAGCAAAAAATCCCTCATGCACGTTGGCATTTTCCCTTGGATCATGGGTGTCTCCATGTGAGAATCGTACGACACAGTTTTCCTTTTCTTTTTCTAATTATTTTTATATCATATATATTCATAATTTCACCATTAATACAAATATGTATATATATTCCTCTTTCTTTCCCTTTCCTTTTCCTTTTTGGTTATTTTTTTCCTGGTTTTATGGGCTACACGTGTGCCCCAGCATTTCTTCGATTCTCTTTTAAAAATTGAAAATCTTTTCACTTTAACCAGCTCATTACACTCAACACATCTATACATACGCCTTGCTTGGCTGTGGCTGCCATTTGATCTCTCAGTAATTATATTATATCTAATCTCAATCAATATACTATCTTTTTCATTTCCAATAATATTATCGGTTTATGTTTATGAGCGTACTTGTACCCTGCACTATGATTGCAAATCAAATTTTAAATGTATTTCCCAACTGGCTCTTCTTTTTTTTTACTTTACCCTACGAAGCTGCATCCTCTTCGATTTCCTCAAATTTCTTGGCATTATTATGTTGTCAGTAATGCAAATACTTGATCCATTAATTTTTTATTTTTATTTTTTTTTAAAAAAAAGCTTATATTATTTAGTTATACCTAATATAATTAAGATAAATAGAGTGTATATTTCGTGTAGTAAAATAATAATTCTGTTTAGAACGTCTAACAAAAGTAAATTTTTTTGTTCCTTTTGGTTTCCTTTCATTCACAACGACATTGGTTAAATTGTTGTATACGATCGCTTAATCTGCAAAGAAAAGCAACTTAAAAGTTAGAAGAGAGAAGAGAGTAGTAACTGTGAGAATTAATGGAGAAAGCTCAAAAAGGAGCGTAAAAAAGGCGCAAAATACGGCCTCTATTACCAACAAACCCAAATTCTTTCCTATAAATTCCAAAACAAAACCAACTCTCTTTCTTCAACCTTCATTTCATCTTCTTTCTCCCAAAAGCTTTAGACATGGACGATTCGGCTCCGCCATCCCCACCAGAGCTTCATCTTCACACTCTCAGACCCCTCAAAGTACTCGGAAAAGGAGCCATGGGAACCGTCTTCCTCGTCCACGACCGCCTTTCCGATGACCCTGCTCATTTCCCCTTCGCTCTCAAAGTCGTCGATAAATCCTCTTTCCTCTCCAAACTCGACGCCGAGCGCCGAGCTCGTTGGGAGATTCAGGTTCTTTCTCGCATGTCCTTCCCTAAACCTCATCCCTTTCTTCCCCACATTATCGGTTCCTTCGAATCAGATGAGTTTTTGGGCTGGGCCGTTCCCTACTGTCCCGGCGGCGACCTTAATGTCTTGCGTTACCGTCAATTAGATCGGGTTTTCTCGCCGGCAGTCATTCGGTTTTATTTGGCTGAGATCGTCTGTGCGCTCGACCATCTTCATGGCATGGGCATCGTCTACCGAGATTTGAAGCCGGAGAATGTGCTGATTCAACAATCGGGTCACGTCACTCTCACGGATTTTGATTTGTCGCGTAGTTTGACACGCAGGACAGTAAAAGACGTCGTCTCTCTTGAAAATTCCGGCCACGAGAAGCCGCCGATTTCCGTCCGCCAAAAACACAGGCGGAATTTGACGCGATGGATCATGGCGACTTCCAATGTTAAAAACGGATTAAAAAAGACTAAATCGGCTCGGGTTAGTCCTGTGAATCGCCGGAAGCCGAGTTTCACCAATGGCGAGCGGTCGAATTCGTTTGTCGGAACGGAAGAGTACGTCTCGCCGGAGGTTGTTCGAGGCGACGGTCATGAATTCGCCGTCGACTGGTGGGCTCTGGGGATTCTCACGTACGAGATGCTTTATGGGACGACGCCGTTTAAGGGGAAGAACAGGAAAGAGACGTTTCGAAACGTTCTGGTCAAAGCTCCGGAGTTGATTGGAAAGCGTTCGGATTTAACGGATTTGATCGAACGGTTGCTGGTAAAGGACCCCACCAAGCGGTTGGGGTACGTACGGGGCGCGTGCGAGATCAAAGAGCATCCGTTTTTTAACGGCGTTAAGTGGGACCTATTAACGGAAGTCACACGACCGCCATTTTTACCTCCTCGTGAAGAAACGGAATGGACGGAGAATTTAACGCTCGGTTGTGTGAGTATAACGGAATACTTTCACAGACAGAGATCGCCACCTTCGTATCCACCGTCGCCGTCGTCAACAACTCCATCGACCTCCTTCAGTTGGCACAATAATGTGTCTTTGACGGAGTTCTAACCCACGTGCGGGATTGCACGTGTAAGAATTCGATATTATTTGGCCTCGTTGTGTAATTTTAATGTACATAAATGGAATAACCCGCCAGTAGGTAATGTGAGAAACGGTGTTAGTGAAAATTGACAAAATTTAATGCGTTGTTAAGGTAATATAATAATAGGCAGAATTAGTACTGTAAAGTCGGGATTAATTGGTAACAAAATCAAGAAATGCCTTTGTAATTGAATGAAATATCACGCGCCGGGGAGGCGCGTGTTTTCCCCTCCGAATTTTAATTTCCTCATTTTTATAGTTTATGCCTTTCCTTCCCTACGAAAGGGGAGAGGGAATCAAATTCCTTGGCGTTTCTTTTAATTCATCCAAGCAAGAATTGTTCTTGTTTTTCTTCAATATTAATTTCGTAATAAAAAAATCTTTTTTTTTTTTTTTTCAAAATTATACTTTTGTTCTAAAAAAATAAATGAGCATTCATGAATGGGAGGTTGGTAGTGAAAGGTAAAGTTGGAAATGGTACGTACTACTACGATTCACGTGCTTTGCTCAAAGAGTTGGTGATTCTCATAGAAATAAATTGGAAAATTTTTTAAAATTAGAAAAATAATAATGATTCTGGGGTATCATTTTATAGAAATTGATGTTTTTGTTTGTATTACTATTATTTTAACTGCGAACAATAAGGTAGAAAACAAAAACGAAATGAATTATCGTAATTATTAAAAAAAAAAAAATTAGAGCGGCTATGAAAAGGTTAAAAGGGGGATAGGGATATGAGTAGGAGTGTAAATTGGGCGGCCACATTAATTTAAGGTTTTCCTTGTATAGAAAATGGAGCTTATCCTATCATTACTAGACAAATTTTTCTTAAATTGCGGGGTTTATTTATTTATTTCTTTCTTTTCAAATGAATGGTATATAATCTCTAAATCTGATATATATAGCTTTCTTATCCTACATATATATAGATATTTGTTTGGTTCTGTAGGCAATTATTAATTCCAACTTCCTGAAAAACCTGAAATATTATAAAGGTAGTTTATAAAAAATAGTTCGATAATAATGTTTACACGACTAAAAAGTGTGCTGCTTTCTTAAATATGGAAAATGAACTTATTAAAAAAAAAAAGGTCTAATATAACATCATTGATTTTTGTTGGTTGTTGGGCATTGTTGTAATTTGATGTGAGAGAATCACGTGAAGTAGATTGATATACAAAAAGTTGTTAAACACAGTTTATAAATGAGGGAAAACATTGTCTTCTTTTGTAAATGTGGAATAGACCCCTTAAAGTTGAAAAATATAAAAGCTTCTTTTTAGACTAGTAGGGGATTATTATTAATTTCTTTTCTTTTTTTTTTGGCAGATTTGATAATGTATGTTTCCTGCCTTATCTTTTATTAGAAAAATTTAAGAAAAAATAGAAGAATAATTTATTTATTGATTGATTGATTATTATGTTAGTTTTAAAAAAAAAAGGTAGTTTAGAATTTAGATTGTGGTAGTGGGGGGGGGGGGGGGGGGGGGGGGGGGGGGGGGGATTGTATATTTAAAATAGGGAAATTTGATTAGACTGATGAAACGAAGGGGAATGTAAAAGGTAGAGAAGAAAAAAGAATAGATAGAAATTAAGTATTCTATGTGTCGGGTAAACTGAAGGTAGTGTGGGAGAGCTAATTAATGAAGTGAAGGCCCACACAACAGTGGCGGTATTGAACTAAAAGCATAGCGTAGTTTATTTAGTCTGTCATTGGGAGGATGGAGCCCCTAATGTGAGGGACCCCATGCGATGGGCTCCATAAAAGAAAAAAAATGGATGAATTTTAAGGGCAGCCCCTCCCTTCCCTTTTAAGGCCAAATACCAAAAGGGTAGGCTCTATCTTGGTTCATTTGTTTCCATCTTACAAAGCTTTAGGGCCATAGTCTCTGTTTCCAATAATTCAGCCCTTCCCCAAATTGTCTCTACCTTCAATATCTTCCGGACAGATTCATCCTCTACTCTACTGCCCTTTTCCAACATTATTCTACATCAATCACTTTTGTTGATCACCACTAAAATAGATCGAGATTAAATTTTTAATTTAATAAAAAAATTTGTCCCAAAAAAAAAAACTTAGCATCGTGCGGTATTTAGCTATCGGCACTTCGACACTCAAATTAGAAAGGAGTTGAGATGAATATCGATAATAGTAGTAGTATGGAGTGTTCTCAATGTGCATTTTGACGTGTGATTTCGATGGCTATATAGAATTCGTATTATATAACAAACATCTAATCTCATAACAAAACCTCCATGAAATCATCGAGTCGTTAAATTTCGGGCAATTATAACTCCACCACCAAAAACAATTGTCAATACTTGCTCGGTTTAGCTCTTTCGGGGATTTCCCACTATGTCTTCGTACCGCTACTATTAGATTTTCACTAGGCTTTCTTTAGGTTATCTGAGTTCACTCTAAGTTTCCCATAAGTCCTTTGAGCTCCTTAAGGTATTTCGTGGGTTTTTTTAGTTCCTTCATGAATCATCTAAGTTATCTATATTCATAGACCTCCTTATCTCTCTAGATTCTTGTTAACGGCCTATCTCGATAACTCCATCGATAGCAAATCCTTTTCTTTTCTTTTCTTTATTATTAGTAGACAAATAACTCTTTGTTTCCAATTATATACATTTCTCATTTTTAACCTATTGTATGCGGTTATATTATTGCTTAGCATACACTGTTGTAGAGTGAGTTTGACATTTCTTTTATAAGAATTAAGGTAAATTTGCTTGGTTAACAAAATGTAGACTTGAAAGTGATGTCCAAACTGAAACGAAGGGTTGATGTCCATGTACTTCTTCAAATTTATTAACGAAATGTAGCATTGAATTGTACATCAAATTAATGCAAAAAAAATTTCTTTTCTAAAACCAATATGCAAGTAAGTTTGGTACCCATTTAACTTCGTTTTGGTAACTATTTCGTTTTTTATTTTTTATTTTTGAAGATTAAATTTATTTCCTTTTCATTTCTTATCATGATTTGCATTTTTTTTTAAGTATACGAGCTGTATTCTTAGCTAAATTTCAAAAACAAAAGCAATTTTTGAAAACTATTTTTTTTTGTTAACCATTGATAAAAAATAGATAATAAAGTGAGAAATTTTAAGGTGGAAGGAACATTTATAAGCTTAATTTTAAAAAATAAGAAACTAAAATCCAAATTATTACCAAACGAGGCTTTCATTTTTCATTTTTAAAATTAAGCTTATTTCTTCCCTGTTTCATACTATGATTTGCATCCTTTCTAAGTACAAGAGCCGAATTATTAGCCAAATTCAAAAAACAAAACATAAGGTTTCTAAAAGCTATTTTTTTTAGTTTTCAAAATTTTGGTTTGAATTTTTACATAATTGGTAAAAAAATAGATAATAAAGAAAGAAATTTAGAGGTGGAGTAGTGTCTATAAGCTTGATTAAAAAAAAAAAAAACAGAATAGTTACCAAATAGATATTTCGATGTTAACACAATGGCCTAATATGTTCAAGGTCACAATTGTACTAAAAAATGTTCAATTAAATATTAACTATACCATCATGAACTGGCGTAGTAGTAAATAAAAGGCATGACCTTGATAAAGAGTAAAGACATAACAGATATTTGGTTCAATTTATGGTGGCCACCTACCTGAAATTTAATATCCAGCGAATATATTTTAAAAGATTTGGAGTTTGTAGTCCAATGGTTAGAATAATTGCCTTCTAAGCAATAGATCCAGGTTATATATTTTATATTTTATATTTTGACGTAAAAACAATGGCAAGGTTTTTAGTGTTTTTTTTTTTTTTTTTATAAATATATAACAAATGTGAGATATAAAGATTTAAATCGACTTCAAATAAATGAATATATGCAACAATTAGCTCAAGCTATATATTTATAGTAGCAATTAAGTTATCTTTATATTTTTACCATCGATAAGAGGGGAAAATTGAACTTTTGATAAATATAAGAGTATAAAAACTATATCAATTGAGTTATGTTCATTTTAACGTGACAATATTAGATAAAATTAATAATCAAATTAATCCTTTTTGTTTCATATATATACAAATTACGTAAAGTTGACTTCAATGAATTTGACTTCACATTACTACCAATTATGACCTTGAACAAGGCAGTTTAAGAGTTAACTTGTTTTTTCAAAAAGAAAATTAAGTAAAGTTAAAACTTTATTTACCAAATCAGGACAACATTGCATTTTATATATATATATATAAATAAAGGGATGAAGGATGTGTATCGTAAGTTATGTGTTGCTTTTTGGTTTGGAAACAATATCCCAACATCATGATGAGAAGAAGTGGCATTAATGGAGGGGAAGCCTACTAGCCCAGTGTGTAACTTTCCGACCCACCATTCTTTTTATAAAGATTCAACTAACCATTTTGTTTTTTATTTTTATTTTTAAAAATTAAATCTATATTATCTATATTTTTTTTATCATAATTTACATTTTTTTTAACCATTTGAATTCTTAGTCAAATTTCAAAAACAAAAACAATTTTTTGAAAGCTATTTTTCCCTAAAAAATTAGCTTGGTTTTTTAAATTATTGATCGAAAGGTAGATGACAAAGGAAGAAATCCTGAGGTGGAAGTCCGTAGACTTAATTTTCAAAAACAAAAACAAATGACAAAATGGTTACCAAACGAGATCATATATATATTTTTTTTAAGTTTTTTATCTAATTTTTATTTGATCCTTAATCTTCAAAATGTTACAATTTTAGTTTTTAAAATTTTGAGTTTAATTTCAATCTAGTCTCTAAATTTTAAAATATTATAATTTTACCATTTAAATTTAAGTTTTGTTTCAATTTGGTCCAAAAGATTCAAGATTTACACTTTTAACCGCAGCTTTCGCTAAATATTTGCTTCCAGTCTTTAGTATTAACGTCTATTAATTAATTTAAAAGAATCCGTGGATTATAATCCATTAAGTTTTCATGATTTTTTCATCAATATTAATATTAATTTTAATGTTTTACTTCATAATCATTTTTAGTTAATTAATAGATATTAACATCAAAGACCAAAGTGAGTATTTAGTAAAAAAATTGACGTTAAAAGTGTAAAATCTTAAAACGTAGGTATCAAATTAAAACAAAACTCAAATCTCAAAGATAAAATTGTAACATTTTGAAATATAAGAACTAAATTGAAATAAAAATATAATATTTGAAATCTATGAATCAAATGAAAAATAAACCCAAAATTTAGAGGTGGAGAGACATTTTCCTTTTTTAGAAAAAAAGATAACTCTTAATCGTATAATAAATATTATTAAAGCAAACAAAATTTCTTACATAATTTATAAACGTCACAATATTAAGTCGATAGGTAATAAAAACAATGAAACTTATTCTGATGGGTTTTTTAATGGTAATTATTATTGGTTAAATTGTTAAAAGTTGGAGAGTACTAAAAATCAAATTAGGATCTATTGTTATTTTCAAGCTTAGGGACCAAATATTCTTTCTAAATTTTTAAAAGTGATGTGTTTGTTCTATTTCAATTAATGTTTATCCGAGGATGATAGTTTAGAGATTTTATATATTATTTGTTCATAACTTATGAAAAGATAAAATGTGTTCAATGATTTAGAAAAATGAAAGAAGCTAAAATGATAAAAGAAATTAAACTGAAATGAACATACTATAGACTCACTACTAAAAAATATTTTAATAACATTTTACACTAACCAAAGTATACTTAATTTAGTGGTATTGACGCGTATTCTGATTTGAGGGGTCGGGAGTTCAACCCTCGACCTCTTCGAATCGCAATTGTTGTACTAAAAAAATTTCTTACGCTATAAATAATGAAATATCCAGTAAAAATTAATATAAACCCCTAAACTCGTTTGCATGCATTTACAAAATTTAAAATGTGAAAAAAAAACTAGAAGTATCAAAACAATCGCTCACTTTGAGAAATTTCTTGAACCTTAAAAGCAAAATCTTTTCTTCACTCTCTTCAATATGTGAGGATCATTAGGAAATCACTATATATGTTTTTATATAAATTGAAAAGTTAAAAAATTAAAAAAGAGGACATGCGTTATGCAAAAGAGGGAGAGAGGCGATAACTGCCTATCGAAGATAAAAGAGATACTTGAAATAGAGAAATTGTTATAGAAGGAAATGAAATATTGGGAACGATGTCGTTACTAATAAAATAAAAAAAAATACATACAAAAAAAGAAAGAAAGAAAGAAAGAAAGAAAGAAAGAAATGGAGAGGAGATATCTAATGAAAAATGTGATGTTGAAATTAGCTATTTACAAATAAAATTTAGATCTCAAATCATAATTTGATTTTTTTTTTTTTAATTCTCTTATTTGATATGAAGTATAGATTACTAGAGATAGAATTTGATTTTTTAAAGAAAATATCCTAAATAAGAGATTAGAAGATAAAATGTGATTTATTTTTTTAATACCTTTATTTAACACGAAGTAGATATTAGAGATAAAATCTGATTTAAAAAATATTTTCATGAATAAGAGATTAGAAAATAAAATATAATTTTTTAAAGAAAATTTTACCCTTTTTTTAAAGAGAAATATAGATTATTAAAGATAAAATGTGATTTTTTTTAAAAAAATATTTTTCATGAATCCAAGATTAGATAATAAAATTTGAATTTTTATTTTCTTTTCTATTTATTAATATAAAATATATATTAGAGATAAATCATGATCTTTTTATTGATTTAAATGTGAAATTAAGATATTCCAATAACCGTAGCCTATTTTAGATACTATGTATATATATCTATATATCTAGATATATATATTTGTGAACACAACAAAAAATAAACTATGATGTATGTGATTTATATATACATTTTTTCAATATATTACTAATATATATTTAATATATACATGAGATATCGATGAGAAAATGATCATTTTTCAAATAGGCATATGAGAAAAAAAAACCTCATAAAATAAAAGTAAATATTGATTTAAAATACTATACATTAAATGAATATCAATCAAAATTAATAAATAACGAAAACAAAGCTACGGAGGTTAATAAGAAAAGAATTAAATATTTTAAAATTTTAAAATAATGGTAAAATATTAAATTGGTTTAAAACAAAAGATAAAAGCTCTGAATAAAATAATTTAAAATGAAATATATGGTGTAAAAAAGAAGAATCTAAAATAAAGTTGAATTTGAGTTTTGAAAAGCCTATCATCTGTGTTGGACTTGAAGAACTCATAAGCCCATGAGTCTTTCTCTTGGAAATGCACCTGACCGGCTGACCCCTATTTTCTTTCTAATTCCTTACTTCTTCTTTTATCTCGTTCGTGAGCCCAGCCACATCTCTCCTACTTTTTGTCTTTCTCTTCCAATTACTGCACGCTGCCGCTCCGATCCGGCTTCCTTCGACACCACCGTCGTCAATGGAAAAGACTCGCGGAATTTTGCATTGTCTGTTACCCCAACGCTGTGTCAAACCACCATCCAGCTAGGTTTCGATGCCGCTGCTACAGTAGCTGCAGCCGCCCCCTCCGAACCACTGCCAACCGCCCCGCCTCTCCTCCATCTGTGAGTTCTTCAAACTTTTGTTTTGTCTTTTTTTTTTTTATTACTTTTATTTAACTTATGGTAGGTATTAAAGATAAATTGTGATTTTAAAAAAAGATTTTCATAAGAGATTAGAGGATAAAATATGATTTTTTTTAAAAGAAAATTTTTTGCCTATATTTAAAGAGTGGTAGAGATTATTAAAGATAAAATGTAGTTTTTTTTTTCGTGAATGATTAGAGAATAAAATTTGATTTATATTTTTCCCCTTTATTTAATATGAAATAGATATTAGAGATACGATGTGATCGTTTTAATGATTTAAATATGAAATTATGTAAGACATTTCAATGACCATCAACTAGAGGCAAAAGGGGAAATCAAATGTTTCTCCCCATACTCCTTTTATATAGTGAGTGTGTGTGTATATATATATATATATTTGTAAACACACCAAAAAGTAAACTATGGTATATGCAATTTATATATACATTTTTTTCAGTATACTACTAATATATATTTAACATATACCTGAGATCTCGACAAAAAATGATCATTTTTCAACTAGGAATATGGAAAAAAAATAAACAAAATCTCATAAAATAAAAGAAAATATTAATTTAAAATACTACACATTAAATGAATATCAACCAAAATTAATAAATAACAAAAACAAAGTTCAAATTTGAAAATAATATTAATAAGAAAAGAATTAAATATTTTAGAACTTGAAAATAATGGTAAAAGTATTAAATTGGCTTAAAATAAAAGTTAAAAGCTCTTAACAAAATAATTTAAAATGAAATATACGGTGTAAAAATGATTTTAAAGAATAAAAAATAAAGTTGAATTTGAGTTTTGAAAAGGCTGTCATATGTGCGAACTCAAAAGCCCAATGAGTCTTTCTCTTGGAAATGCACTCGAGGAAGAATTTCACAAAATGACCCAAAACCCAAAACCTTTTCTACCAATGATCTCTTCCTAAAAATTTTTCTACCAATGACCTCTTCCTAAGAACTTTTCTATCACTGACCTTTTTTCCATGCGAAATTTTAAAATTATCCCCAGTTTTCTTCACCCTTCAGACCGCACCACATTTCTTCTTCCTTCAACGATTTCTTCAGCCCTTCATTTAATGTGCATTCAATACATCACCAACATTCCACCAAAACATTTATTCCCAACTAATATTCTGAAGAGAATGGAACGTCACTCTTATTATTCACTTTTTGTCGTCGAACTCCCCACGAAATTCTCTCATTGTTCTCTCGTAGTTTTCTCTTAGAGTTTCAGTCCAACATCTTCAGATTCTCTCGTAACTCTCATCGTTGGATTCAGTCCACATTTCTTCTTCCTTCAACGGTTTCTTCAGCCTTTCATTCAATGTACGATTTCTTCTCCCAGATCGCTTTCATAATAAGTATCGTTTAGCATTAAATTATTGGACGATCGTTTATACATTACTATATGATTGTTTATACATTCATATGCGGTCGTTTATACATCACTATGTGATCATTTATACATTACTATGTAATCGTTTACTATGCGATCGTGTATAAATTACTACACGATCGTTCATAAATTACAATATAATCGTAGAGTAAATTATAAACGATCATGTAGTAGTTTATACACGATCGTATAGTAAATTATAAACGATCGTGTAGTAATTTATACACGATCGTTTAGTAAATTATAAACAATCGTGTAGTAATATATACACGATCGTTAATACATCACTATGCGATTGTTTATATATTACTATGCAATCGTTTACTACACGATCGTGTAGTAATTTATACACGGTCGCATAGTAAATTATAAATAATTGTGTACTAATTTATACAATACAATCGTTTATACATTACTATGCGATCGTTTAGTATTATATATACAATTGTTAATACATCACTATGCGATCGTTTATACATTACTATGCCACTATTTACTACACGATCGTCTAGTAATTCATACACAATCACGCAGTAGTTTATACACGATCGCATGGTAATTTATACATGATCGTTCACTTATCCATAATTTGTTTATCCCATTGTAGATCAATGGCACTACTTCGCATCTTTGTACAATTTGGTGGGGATTAGGATGAGTCCAGAAGAAACTATGTTGATGGTCATATGAAAGGTTTGAAAGTCAGAAATGATATAACAGTCGGTGAATCAGTGAGTATGATGCACCAACGACTGAATATCGATCAGGATATGTTTGATATACACATCAAATGTTGCTAGAATCTATTGGTCCCAGCTCCCCTAATTGACATAGTCGACGATACTTTAAGTACGTCTTCATGGCATTTGGTCCTTGTATTAGGGGTTTTCTAAACTGCATCCGACCAGTAATCATTATTGATGGGACCCATTTGCATGAGAAATATAAAGGTATGTTGTTAATAACAACATGTATCGATGGAAATAATGACATATATCCTATCGCCTTCAGTATTGTAGATGGTGAGAATGATGTATCATGAACTTGGTTCATGACTCATTTGAAGGCTTCGATAGGAGATGTTCCCAATCTAGTGATTATATCAGATCATCACATCTCAATTGAAAAAGTTGTTGCAAAGATATTTCTTGATACATTTCATGCCCTGTGTACATACCATATTCGGAACAATTTGGTGGACAAATTCAAGAATAAGGACATAATCCCACACTTCTACCTAGCGGCGAAATCATATAGAATGTCTGACTTTCAGATATATTGGGCTAAGCTCCATCAATATCCTAGTGTGACAGCCTATCTTGAGGAGATTGGATTACAATGGTGGGCAAGGGTTTATCAAGTCCATTGTAGGTATGACAAGATGACGACAAATATAGTAGCATGTCTCAATGGAGTGTTGAAAGATGCCCGAGGACTACCAATCACAAAGCTATTAGAGCATATCCGCGAGTGGCTTTAAGGTTATTTCTATATCCAACGTACACACGCAATGACATGCATAAACATTGTAACTAATTACGCAATGAGTATTCTTAAGGAATCAGAAATGATATCTATAACATATCATGTTTCTCCAGTGGATATGCATATAATTAATGTGGACGATGGATATTTAGGGGGTTGGTTGATATTCGTTCATGGACATGTACGTTTATGGAGTTTAATTGCCTCGAGATCCCATACTCCGATGCAATATCTGCAACGACCCTGAGAAACATTAATATTCAAACATTATGTGCAGAATGATTTACAATTGAATGTGTGCTTGCTGCTTACGCCAAACCAATCTTCCCAGTCGGACACAATCAAGAATGGGTTGGATATGTTAGAGATTTTGAACCAATTCTATCACCGCAAAAGGTAGTAAGTGTAGGTCGACGTCAAACCGTCAGGATACCTTCAATTGGAGAGGAGCCACAACAAATACATAGGTGTACACGATGTGATCAGAAAGGACATAACAAGAAAACATGGAGACAAACATTGATAACACCTAGTACTGACTCATCTAAACTAAACAATATGTAATTTTTGCTTCGTTTTTTTTATACAACACAAATTATACTATACAATATGTAATTTTAGCACCAATTATATTGTACAAATTTATACTATATAATATGTAATTTTAGCACCAATTATATTGTATAAATTTATACTATATAATATGTAATTTTAGCACCAATTATACTGTACAAATTTATACTATACAATATGTAATTTTAGCACCAATTATACTGTACAATATGTAATTTTAGCACAAATTTATCTAAACGATCGCTTAGTTATTTATTTTCTTAGTTAAATGTATAATACCAATTGTATTCTACAAATTTAGCACAAATTTATCTAAACGATTGCATAACAAAACCTAAACAATCTAATAGATATCTAAACGATCGCGTAATAGATATCTCAACGATCGTATAACAAAAACTAAATGATCGCGTAACAGTTAGTCAAACGATTGCATAATGGATGTCTAAATAATTGTGTAATAGTTAGCTAAACGATCGCTTAGTATTCTTTAAACGATCGCATTACAAAACCTAAATGATCGTTTAACAAAAACTATACGATCCCAAAACAGATATCTAAACGATTGCATAATAGATATCTCAACGATGGTATAACAAAAATTAAATGACCGTGTAACAGTTAGCCAAACGATCGCACAATGGATATCTAAGCGATCACATAACATTTAGCTAAACGATCGCTTAGTATTATCTATACGATCGCTTAGTAATCTCTATCTGATCACTTAGTAATATCTAAATGCTCGCTTAAAGTATTCATAGAGACGCGTGTTCACCAAACGGTCTGAAGGCTTTTTAAAAATTGGAGGTAGTTTTGGAATTTCGCATAGGAAAAAGGTCAATGGTAGAAAAGTTTTTAGGATGAGGTCATTGGTAGAGAAGTTTTTGGGTTTCGAGTCATTTTGTGAAATTTTCCACCCGACAGGCTAACCCTTATTTTCTTTCTAATTCCTTACTCTTTCTTTTATCTTGTTCGTGAGTCGAGTCACATCTCTCCTGATTCTCGCGTTTCTCTTCTAGCTACCATACTCTGTCACTTCAATCTATCTTCCTTCGACATCACCATCGTCCAGAAGAAGACTTGTAGTGATTTTGCACGATCTGCTACCCCAACGCTGTGTCAACCACTATCCAGCTAGGTCTCGATACTGCTACTACAGCAGTCACAGTCACCCCCTCCAAACGATTGCTAACCACCCTACCTCTCCTCCATTTGTGAGTTCTTCGAACCTTTGTCTAGAATATATTTGTTGGATCGACACCAGCGGGCAACGGAAGAAATCGGGATCAATAAGCATTCTAATTC
Source organism: Benincasa hispida (assembly GCF_027475165.1). NCBI lineage: Eukaryota > Viridiplantae > Streptophyta > Magnoliopsida > Cucurbitales > Cucurbitaceae > Benincasa > Benincasa hispida. The sequence goes on from NC_143487.1 coordinate 6,456,648, forward strand.
ATTAATTTTGGTTTAAAAGAAACATGCTAAAATAGAGTATAATGGGTTTCAAGAACATACCTTGGCCGAACCAACGAAATCTCCATTTTTCAACTGTAAAATCCTCTAAATCCTTGTGTAGACCACCACAAGATCTTCCCTACTATCCTCTTGGTGCTCTAGATTGAGTTGTGGGACTCAAAATAAGTTGGAATCAAAGGGAATATGGAGAAAGCTCACTGAATCAACCCATTGAAGAACACCTTCTTCCTCATCCTTCCTTCACTCCGATCTCTTCAGTATACTACAGACTATCATGCAAAGAGATATGTTGTATGGGATGCAACTCATGCTTGGAGTAAACTAAAGAAGAGGTGACGGGTTCCTTGTAAGCTAATTGAAGATGAACTTTGAAAAATCTCATTTTCAATTTTGTGTAATTTTTCAATTTCCAAAATTTATTTTGATTTATTTCTAAAATCAAAATTTATTAATCTTACAAATTAATTTCATAAATTAATTTTTCAATAAAATTAATAAATAATTATTTAAACAAATTAAATAATTCTAATTAATTTAATATCCAATATTAAATTAATTTTTACACAAATTCATCTTCATATATTTAAATCATATTTAAATATATTTTCTCCAATTTCGTTTGATTCTAATTTAAACGTTTCAAATGAACTTATCACACTACTCTAGAGCTAATCCATTTCTGAGCTAGTAAGGGAACCTCATGGACCTACAGATCATGGGCTCCAACGATTCGAGATTAATCGGCTAAACTCATTAGACCGATCTAACCCACATTCGTTAACTAATGGGTCACTCCACGAAAGCCCATAATTGAACTCCCCTCACTTTAGATATATTATGTCCACTCGATATAACCATGATTAGTATGTTAACCCTTCACAGGTTGTACGTAATAACGGCTCGGTCAAATCTATGTTTTACCCCCGAAATTACCTTTTATTCCTTAAGTCCCCATTGATTCCCTAATGAACAATTGTTTTGTGATCCAATCACAAAATCAAGTACCTATCATACCAAATGAGAGGGCGAGATCTCTTGTTCAAGCCCCTGAATCAGCACTTAAGGGAACAACCTCTCTACTATTCCTAAAGCCGGTAGGAGTGAATTCCCTCTTGCACCCTATGTCCCCAGCTATTTATCCGGTCTTACCCCTAAAACGGAAGTCATATTGAGCCGACGTTGTTGAGCCAACCCTCACCTATGCAAATCTAAAGGCAATCTCGAATAAACAGGAGTTCATAGTTAGCTCAGGATTAAGGTCAAGTTACCTAGATCATCGCTTTGAAATAGTCAGTCTTAAACAGTAAACAACGTTATAAAGTAAGAGTGACTCAGTTCATGGTCCGATTTTGTATAAACTCTTTTGCACAATGACACCTCCACTCATCATGTCCAACATGAACGAATTAGGATCACTTCGTTTGTAACACTTTACAACTCTTTGTAACAACTACAGAGCAGACCGTATCCAATAGTGTTACCAGAATAAGATACCCAACCTTATCCATGTACTATAGATCATTTTGACTATTTACTCGAACCTGATCTACCTTTATGTCTCACATAAAGTTCAAGTACTCATCCAATAGTCAATAGACTTTTAGGTTTATTGGATTTCTATTCAAGCAATAGATCCATTCAATAACACCTTTATTGAATTTTCAGAATAAGCTTCATTGTTTACATACCACGAGTTTTAGGACATAAAACCCAACAATATTGTTGTTGTGTGTTCTGAGTTATGTGCGATGAACATTTAATTTTTTAATTGTGTATTTTGAATTCTGATAATGTGGTGTGGATAGTTGATGTGTTGGATGTTTGAATTACTTGACTTAGATGTAAAGGACGATTATGCTAAAGTATGTGCTATGAGAGTTGAATTTGTTGACATGTGTCCTGATTATGTCGCGTGGATGTTAGATGTACTGGATGCTAAATTACATGACTTGTTTATGGTTTGAGTGCCTCGAGTAAAAGGATGAGCAGGAGTTGGCTTCAAAGACTGGGTGTTACATGACTTGTTTGTGGTTTGGGTGCCTCGAATAAAAGGGTGAGCAGGAGTTGGCTTTAAAAACTGGGTGTTACATTACTTGTTTGTGGTTTGGGTGCCTCGAATAAAAGGGTGAGCAGGAGTTGGCTTTAAAAACTGGGTGTTACATTACTTGTTTGTGGTTTGGGTGCCTCGAGTAAAAGGTGAGCAAAAGTTGGCTTCGAAGACTGGGTGTCAGCCAACTACCATTTATCAAAATAGAGTTCTACTAAATGTCACTTATGCACCACCAGAGATCTGGTAACTAAATGTTTACCATTATGAATGAAGCGCCTTGCTAGATTAGTCTTGGCTCCCGCTCTGCTAATTGGTGCCAACTACCATTAGTTGGAGTAGAGTCTCCTAGGATTTTTTTTACCAATAAGTTAACACAGTTTGGTGTATCACCGAGAGAATAAGGTTCAAATTCTAAATAATGCTTCAAAGATGTCACTAATGGAAGAGGAATCCAATTTAAATATTGAATCCTTTTACAACCTAGTAAAAGTTAGTTACCAATGGTAACATTCTAACAATTTTCTAACTAAAGATACGACATAAACAATTTAAGATTTTGGTAATTACAAGCTTAAAACTTAAATAATTGACTACAAGACTACTTAAACATTGAAAAAAAAACTATCGCTACGAATATTACATCAAATTCCCTCCATGTTAGTAAAATGAAACTCGTCCTCGAGTTTACGCTGAAAGCTTAAGCTGGCCTTGTGGTAAATACTCCGTTAGATTAGTCACATTGAAGATAGGGTTGATATGAAGAACTCCAGATAGTTCAATTTTGTAGGCATTATCTCCATATTTATTTAGGATTTAAAAGGTCATAGCTTCTTTGGTTGAAGCTTGTTATAAGTGCCTATAGGGAATCGGTTTTTTCTGAGATGGATCATTACTAAGTCGCCTTCTTTGAATTCTTTGGATCTTCTATGCTTGTCAGCTACTATCTTGTATTTGGTAGTCATTTTCTCCAAGTGCTCTGTGACTTCCTTATGTAGTTCAACAACTCTTTGTAGCTTTAGCTTCCATGCTAAGATCAATAGAAGAAGGTAGGTTAGTAAGATCAACAGTTAATCTAGGGAGTCTAGTGTATACTATTTCAAATGGTGACCTCTCTGAGCGATTTTCATGTGGTTGTAGGTGAATTCTATTTGTGCCAAGATAAAAGTCCCATTATTTGGGTTTTTCTTCTCTAATGCAACGAATAGGATTACCAAGGGTCCGATCAGTGACTTTCATTTGCCCATTGTTTGGGGATGGCTCATTGTGCTAAACTTGAGTCTTGTGTTAAACATTCTCCAAAATGTTTTTCCAAAAGTACCTTAGGAACTTCACATCCCTGTCTAAAACTATAGACTTGGGAATTCCATGTAAGCGCACAATTTCTTTAGAATAGATTAGCAATATAAACGGTATCCGCTGAAAGATAATGAGACATTTTGCTAAACCAATCAACAACAACTAGAATAGAGTCATACCCTCTTTAAGATTTGGTAGTCCTAAAATGAAATCCATGGATAAGTCCTCCCAAATGCTCTCAGGGGTCAGTAAAGGGGAGTATAAACCTGTGTTTTATTGTTGTCCTTTTGCTGTTTGGCACATGTAGCAGTGTTTAATGAATTTTGTCATATCTTTGGGAATTTGTGGTCAATAGAATCTGTCATTTAAGACCTGTAAAGTCTTGCCCACTTCGAAGTGTCCTGCTAATCCATTACTATGTAATTCTTTAACCAAGGATTCTCAAAGAGAAGCTCTAGGTATGCACAAAAGATTATTCTTAAAAAGGAAATTTTTAGTTAAATGAAAATCATTATAATTAACATGATCAACACATATATGTCTTCGGATTCGGGGTCATTTTCATACAAAGTGGATAGAGAACCAAATGCAACTATTTGGCCTTTAAGGATTGTTAAGAGAATAGTTTTTCTACTTAAAGCAATGACCACAAAATTAGTATTTCTCCCTTTGTGTTTTATGACAAAATCAAAGCGTTGAATAAAAGATAACCAATGTGCGTGCATTCGATTAATAGTCCTTTGTGTCTGTAAATATTTGGGACATTTGCAAATATAGATATTAGACTCAAAGTATTAGTAGATATAACATAATATAAAAGAAATTATAAATATGGCCAAATTTAAATAGTCTATCGGTGATACACCATATTATTGGTAGGAGTCTATCAGTGATAGACCATATCACTGGTCTATCACTGGTAAGAGTCTATCAACAATAGAAGTCTATCGCTGATAGACTTGGCTATATTTGCAATTTTTTAAAAAAATGATGTTATACACTTGGTTATTATTCCTCAAAATGCTACCAATTGTAATTGCCCTAAATATTTAAGAGAAAAATGGTCAGAAAATAATATGAACTCATGTCCTAGAAGATAATTTTCCCAAACTTTTAGCGCTCTCACTAAGAATAGAGTTCTTGCTCATAGGTGGTCCACTTTTGGCGAGATTCACAGAGTTTTTCACTAAAATATTCGATTGGATGGTTTTGTTGGGAGAGGACTTCCATATTCCATAACTAGAGGCATCAATGCCATTTCAAGAGGATTATTAAAATCGGGTAATGCTAAAACAGGGGTATTGGTAAGTTTATTCTTTAATACGTTAAAGCTCTTTGTTTGGTCTTCTGTCCAACAAAATTTTATTTTCTTTAAACATTCTATAAGGGGAGCTGTAAGTGTACTAAAGTTCTTGATGAATTTCCTATAAAATGATGTAAGACCTGAAAAACTTTGGATGCCATAGACTAATTTAGGCAAAAGGCCAATTTTGGATGACTTGAATTTTAGCTAAATCCACGGGTATTCCACACTCATTTATGATGTAAACTAAAAAATGAATTTCATGTACTAAGAATACGCAATTCTTTTGATTGGTGGACAAAGTTTTGAATAATGTGTGAAATAGGAAAGATGTTCTTATAGGGATTTGTTATAGACTAGTATGCCATCAATGTAGACTATAGGAACTTATTAAGAAAAGGATGGAGCATTTGTGTCATTTGTCTCATAAATGTGCTTGGAGCGTTGGAGAGACTAAATGGCATCACGAGTCATTCATAGAGACCTTCATTTATCTTAAAGGTCGTTTTCGATTCATCCTCAAGTCGAATTCTAGTTTGATGGTATCTGCTTTTTAAGTGTATATTGGAAAATATTTTGGCTCCACCAAGTTGATCTAAGAGACCCGATATTCTATGGATTGAAAACCTATATTTTATTGTAACTTTATTAATGGCCCGATTGTTTACGTACATCCTACAAGATCCATATTTTTTTTGGATTTAAAAGGACTAGAACGACACATGGACTTAGGCTTGGTCTAATATGGCCCTTTTCTATTAGCTCATTGATTTAGTTTTGTAGAATTGTATATTCCCCAGGGCTCATCCTATAATGTGGGAGGTTTGGAAGTATAGATCCAGGAATGAGGTCAATATGGTGTTGGATGTCTCATAATGGAGGCAGGGTAGTAGGAATCTCTAATAATTTTGGGAATTCTTCAAAGAAACGTTTGATCTCCCTATTGTTGGTCATATGAATGTCATTTTGTAAGGATCCTTTACTATTATTGCCCAAATTTCAGTATTTTCCTTATGGATAAGGCCCATTATTAATAATAGAGAAAAGTTATTTCTTGGAGCTAGTTTTTTGTTTAGACTCTGTTTTCTTTAAGTGGTTACTACTAGGAAGAAGTTTAATTTCCCTACCTATCCAAGTAAAATCATAAGTATTCTCTCTACACCTATGGATTGAATTGACATCATACTGCCATGGATGGCCTAATAACACATGACACACATCTATATCGATAACGTCACAAATTATTTGATTCTTGTAAAGGATACCAATGGAAAGAGGAATGTTGTAAGTAAAACTTATCTGGGTCTCGTCACTTTTTATTTACCCAGCTGACCTTGTAGTGGATGTGGGTCAAGTTTGAGATGAAGGGTTTGCACTAGCTTGGTGGATACAACATTCTCACTACTACCACTGTTAATGATTACATTGCATACTTTCCCATTTATGGTGCATCTTGTCTGAAATAAAGAGTGTCTTTGTGGGTGATTCTCTGTTTTTGGTGTAAGCAAAATCTTTTGTATAAAACAAGACAATTGTTCCCCTTCATCTAGTTCTATCTCATTGAAATCTTCTTCAGACTATTGTTGTTATTCTTCTTGTTTGAGAGTCCCCTACTTCAGCATATGCTACTGCCCTGAGTTGGGGGCACTTATTGGACAAATGTCCCTACTGACCTCATCGAAAGCACTTGCAAAGATCGGGTTGTTTGTAAGTACTTGTTCCACCTTTCTTACTTAGTTGTTCTTGAGCTTTTGCTCCTTGGTTCCATTTGGAAGGTTGGTCATCTTTTGACTTGTTGGCACTCCCACCTTATATGGATTTACTCATATCAAAATTTTTCCGTTAAATTGGGTTGAAAGATCTATCCCATGTCGACTTCCTGTAGCTATTAATTTTTTGTCTTCTTTCCAACTTAAGTTCAACCTTATATGCCATTGTAATGGCTGCAGGTAGTTTATTTACATGTTAAAGACCCATCATCTTTGAATGTCTTGTTTAAAGCCATCAACAAATCTAGCAATGTGGTAATTCTCGCTCTCATTAATCCTTGTTCTTACACTCAACAGATGGAATTGTTCTACATAATTAGTCACATTTCGAGTGCCTTGTTTGCATTTCTGGTATTGTTGATATAGAATTTATTCATAGTCGGTTGGAAGGAATCTTTCCTTCGTCATCTTCAGCATCCTTATCCAGATTTTAATTGGGGCTTTTCCAATTAATCTTCTATTCATTTGGATTTGGTCCCACCATGTGGAAACGCCTGACTTTAACTTGAATGTTACAAGTTTCACCTTCTTACTCTCGAGTGTATTCATGTATTGAAAGAAGCTCTTAACATTCTTGATCCAATCAAGAAAGGCTTCGATGTCTACTTTGCCACTAAAGGTTGGTAAATCAATCTTCATTTTATAATCTTGCTGCCTATCTCTTGTTTTTTTTATTTTTTATTATGATATTGCCTTTGAAAATTTCGTCTCCTTCGTTCGTTTAGTCTAAGAACTCAACTTCCTGATGATTTAGACTCTTTTTCTTGATTTTCTTGGTTAACTTCTTGGAATCTTGAAGCTAATCGACTTCTTAGTGAAGAGTTAGATTCACTATCGGTTTCTTGCCTTGGTTGCTGCCATTTCTTTCTTGTTTATTCCTTCTCCATCTCTCTTCTCTTTGTTTCCATGTCGTCATAGAGGAAGGGTAGCCAACACCTCTTCCATTTGCCTCGACAGCCAATCACTATCACGATTAATTTCTGCCATATCGATCTTTGTTTCTCTTAGAGATTCTTCTACAACCATCAATCGGGCAGTAGAAGTGTTAGGGGTTAGAGGCTCGACTTCCTCGGGTTGGATGATTACACCCTTCCCTTTGAGTATTGGGTTTTTTCCGACCATAAAGTACCCATAGTCGTAGGGCTTTGTTATCATTTTTTGGTGTATCATCAAGAGAGTAAGGTTCAAGTTCTGAATAATGCTTCAAAGATATCATTAATGGAAGAGATATTCAGTTTAAATATTGAATCCTTTGATAGCCTAATAAAAGTTAGTTACCAATGGTAATTTTCTAACGACTTTCTAACTAAAGATTACAACATAAAGAATTTTAAGGTTTTGGTAATTACAAGCTTAAAACTGAAAGAATTGACTACAAGTCTACTTAAACATAAAATAAGAAGTTCTCGATACTCCTATATTACATCATAGTTTATTAAGATGGTTTAATTTTCCATATTGGCTAAATGAGAAGTTTTGATTGGCATGTTTTAAGTCTCACATGGTTATGTTACTAGATGTATGTTATGATTGTGTATGCTCGTAACTCTGTTAGTAGAGTTACTTACTAAGTATTATGAATACACTCCAAATGTTAGAGGCCCATGACAGGTAGTTGTTAGCTGTACGATGGAGATTTGTTTGCACAGTTGTTTGTGGTTTTGATAAAACTTCCTATATTTTCTTGGTTAGATTTTTTGTCTGGATGTTGCTATGTTTGCACTTTTTTTTAAGAAACAGAACCAAGAACTATGTTATCTTTGTTTGATATTGGATGCCAGCAAAAGATAGGTGCTTTAATTTGTTTTGAGGATGTTTATAAGGTGATAGGCAAGTTGATGTTTAGAACAACTTCAAAATCACTTAGGAACTTCTTGAGCCAAACTACTTCCTTTGTTGCTTCACAAGCAGCTACATATTCAGCCTCCCTAGTGGAGTCTACAATGCATTCTTACTTGATGCTACGCCATACTACAACTCCTCATTTCAAGGTGAACACTGATCCTGACATGAATTTTCTAAAATCATTATCATTTTGGAAATTAGAGTCGGTGTATCCCATAAAGATCTAATCCTTAGCTCCATATACCAGCATGTAGTCCCTCGTTCTCCTAAGATCCTGACTATTCCCATTGCATAACAAATGTCTGGCCTAGTGTAGAGCATAGCATACATTAAGCTACCTACAGCTAAGGCATAGGGAATACGTCTCATATCCTCAATTTCTTGAGGTGTCTTAGGACACTATTTCTTATACAAGTGAATCATGTGCCTGAGGCAATAAACCCTTTTTAGAGTTATGCATCCAATATCGAGTCAACATTTTGTTGATATAAGTTGTTTGAGACAGACAACATTCTGTTCTTACGATCTCTAATAATTTGGATCCCAAGAACATACTGCGTTTCTACCAAAGCTTTCATTTGGAGTTGGGCTACTAGCCATTTTCTAATATCAGTAATGTACCTTACATCATTTCCAACGAGTAGTATATCATCCACATAAAGTACCAAGAAAGCTACTTTAGTGTTGATGATTTTCTTGTAGATACAAAGTTCATCAACGTTCTGACCAAAATCAAACTATTTGATCGAAGTATCAAATCTAATGTTCCAACATCTGAATGCCTACTTTAACCCATAAATGGGTCGATTCAACTTGCAAACCTTTTGCTACTGACCTTAGGCTATGAATCCCTTGGGTTTAGACATAAAGATGCTCTCTTCAAGATTGTCATTTAGAAAAGCAGTCTTGACATCCATTTTCCATATCTCATAATCATAATATGTGGCTTTGGATAAGAGAATTCTTATAGACTTAAGCAAAGCAATAGGGGTCAAAGTTTCCTCATAGTCAACCCCATCCCTCTGGGCATAACCCTTTACTACAAGTCTAGTTTTGAAGGTTTATATCTTTCCAGCTACATCTCTATTTATTTTATAGATCCATTTACACCCTATGGGTTTAACCCCTTCAGGTAGATCTATCGCTCATACTAAATGGAAATACATAGACTTCATTTCAAGGTCCATGTCTTTAACCCATTGGTTATTGTCTACGTCATGTATTGCCTCCTTATAGGACAATGAATCCTCAACGCCATCATCTGGTATGACAACCTGAGTTTCAGCTAAACCCAAGTAACAATCAAATTGTGATATAAACCTCCCATTGCGTCGAGACACTCTCAACAATTAAGAAGGACAAAACTGACCTGAACTACTGACTTCTTCATTAACTGTTGATGAAGGACCAACTCCATCAACAACTGTTATTGACTCTTCGGTAGCTTCATTTAATACTAATTTTCTCCATGGTTTATGATTTCTCATGTGGTCTTCCTTCAAGAATGTAGCGTTTGTCGATACAAACACCTTGTTTTCTTGAGAGTCCTACAACAAACCACCTCTCGTCCTTAGGTAACCAACAAATTGGCATAACCTTGAACGAGGTTCAAATTTCTTAGTGTCATTAGCACATATGCAAGACAACTCCAAATTCTGAAGTAATGCAAATTAGGTTTATGTTGGGTTTTATGTCCTAAAACTCGTTGTTTGCAAATATTAGAACTTTTTCTGAGAATTCAATAAAGTTGTTGTTGAATATATTTTAGAAATCTAATAAACCTAAGTCCCTTAACTATTATATGAGTACTTGAACTTTATGTGGAGACATACAAGTGGATCAGGTTCGAGTAAATAGTCAAAATGATCTATAGTATATGAATAAGGTTGGGTACCTTTTTCTGGTAACACTATTGGATGCGGCCTACTCTGTAGTTGTTACAAACAGTTGTAAAGTGTTATATACGAAGTGATCCTAATTCGTGCATGTTGAGACATGAGGAATGAGGGTGTCATGTGCAAATGAGTTTTGTGCAAGATTGGACCACAAAACATGTCACTCTTACTTTATAACATTGTTTACTGTTTAAGACTGACTATTTCAAAGCGATGACCTATGTAACTTAACCTTAATCCTGAGCTAACTATGAACTCCTGTTTGTTCGGGATTATTCTTTAATCTGCAAATAGTGAGAGTAGACCAATTTCCTCTGCTCAATAAGCTTACCATTTTGGGGATAAGACCGGATGAATAGTTGGGAACATAAGGTGCAAGAGGGAATTCACTCCTACCCGACTAGGATTAGTAGAGAGGTTGTTCCCTTCAAGTGCTGATTCTGGGTCTTGAACAAGAGGCCTCACCCTCTCATTGGCCTGAGAGGGATTCGGTTTGTTGATTGGATCACAAATAAATTGTTCATTAGAGGATCAGTGGAACTTAAGGAACAAGAAGTAATTTCGGAGGTAAAATGGAGATTCCACCCAGCCGTTATTACGAGCAACCTGTGAAGGGTTAACTTACTGATCATGGTTATATCGAGTGGACATAATATATCTATAGTGAGGGGAGTTCATCTATGGGATTTAGTGGAATCACCCATTAGTTAACGAATGGGGGTTAGATCGGTCTAATGAGTTTAGGTGATTAATTTCGGATCGTTGGAGCCCATAATCTGTAGGTCCGCGAGGTCCCCCTACTAGCTCATAAATGGATAAGCTCTAGAATAGCATGATAAGTTAATTTGAAGTGTTCAAATTAAAATTAAATGAATTTGGAGAAATAGTATTTAAATATGATTTAAATATTTAAAGATGAAATTATATTAAAAATTAATTTAATATTTGATATTAAATTAATTAGAATTATTTAAATTGTTTAAATAATTATTTATTAGTTTTATTAAAAAAATTAATTTATGAAATTAATTTTGTAAAATTAATAATATTTTCAGTTTTATTAAATAAAATTGATTTTTGAAATCAATTTTGATAAAATAGAAAAAGAAAAGAAAAACTCAAAGTTGGAAAAATTGATTTCCATTTACTTCATAAACTAGCTCACCAACAACCCAGTTTAACTCTTCATTAACTCTAAGCATGAGGTGCATCTCATACAGCAAACTTCTTTGCATGAATGTCTACAATATATAGAAGATTTTGGAGTGTTTTGAAGGGAGAGAAACCGAACAAAATTCTGATAAAAAGTTGAGAGAAGAAGGGTGTTCTTCTACATAGTTGCTGTTGTGAGCTTCTCCAAATTCTCTTAATTCCAGCTTATTTTGAGTCCCACTACTCAATCTTGAGCTCCAAGAAGATAGTAAGGAATACCTTGAGGTGCTCTACAACAAGATCCTGTGGAGATTTGCAATTGAATCGAAGCTTCGAGGAAGTTCTTCAAAGGTATGTCATGAAACCCATTTTTTTCTGTTGAAGCATGTTTTCTTTTCTGCCAAAATGAATGAATTGGAGTGTTTATGGATCTTGGTTTTTTCTGTTGCACATTGGTACCTTCCAACAGTTTACCTGTTGGGTTTTATGCCCTAAAAGTCGTAGGTAGTAAATGTTATTAATTGACCGTCATCAATAAAGAGTTATCCATGTTAATTTAATAAATTTTATTGATTATGTTGTATTTTATTTTGTCTTAATAACCCTGAATCCAATAAACTATCATCCAAGGCTGCCTTATGAGTCTTAAACTGTATGTAGAGACATACAAGGATAAATGTTCAAGATACAACATAAAGGGTCTATAATATAGGGATAAGGTTGGGTACCTTATCTTGGTAAAAATATGGATACAACCTACTTTGTATTTCGTACAAATGCAATGATCCAACGGGTTCGTGTAGGTGACAGGTGAGTGAGGGTATCTTATGCAATGAGTTTGCATAAGATCGGACTGCGAATTAGTAACCACTAGATGTAACACCTTTAATTAGTTAGGTTCCTATTTCGATTGAATGACCTATGCAACTTAGTCTTAATCTTAAGTGTATTATGAACTTCTGTTTACGAGAGATTGTCCTTTGATTTGTATGGGTGAGAGTGGTCAGTTTTCCGACTCAATATGCATACCATTTTGGGGATAAAATCGAGTGGGGAACTGGGAATATAATAATACAAGATGAAATTCACTCCTTCCCGATTTCAGGGTAAGTAGACGAGTGTTCCCTTAAGTGGTGTCTTCGGAACGACAACAAAGGGCTCTACCCTCTCATTGGCTCGATATGGGTTCTGTTTGTTGGTTGGACCATAAACAGGTTGTTTATTAGAGAAGCACTGATACTTAAAGAGTCAGAGGTAACCCAAAGGGAAACGATAATTTTATCTAATTGGCATGACGAACACTCGTGAAGGACTAACTTGTTGTTATTGTCTTAATTCGTGAACACAAAAATATATCTATAGTGAGAAAAGTGTAGTTATGGATCTTTAGTGGAGTGTACCCACAGTTAATGAATATTAATTAACTTAGTTAATGAGTTTAGCCAATTAATCTCATATCATTGGAGCTTCTGATCTACAGATCCACCAGGTTTCCTTGTTAGCTCACTAAAGGATATTGAAGAGGAATGATTTGAATTGTTCAAATCAATTTGAGGAAATTGTATATTAATATGATTAATATGTAATTGATTATGGAAGTGATCTATAATTTAAATTAAGTTGGAAAGAAACATTTGAATGAGATTCAAATAATTAGTTCAAGTGAATTAGATTCACAAAGAATTAATTAACAAATAGAGAGGTGTTGCACATAAACTTATAATGTTTATGGTAATTAGATATATACGTTAAATTGGATTTAATGTATAAATGATTATTTAATTAATGTGCTAATTAATTAAATAAGTGTTATTTAATTAATTGTGCACAAGGATAAATTAGGAAAGACTTAGAGAAGGAGCTAACCCTTCTCCATATAAAGTCTTCCTTATAGCCCTTTTAGGGCAAGATTTTCATTGTGCAAATTTGCACTAGCCACCAAAAAACTCCTCTGTACTCTCTCTAAAGAATTCTCCTCGTCACCCTCTTCCAATAGTTAGATACCACGTATCCTTGGAATCCTAGAGAATAACAAGGTTATTCTCGTGGCCAGATCATTCGAGGAAACGTTCGTGTTCAAGATCGTTGAAGGAGTCGTTCGTTGGAATATGGAGGGGATTGTTCTAGGAGCTTGGGAATTTTCAAAGGTAAGAATGTTTCTTCCATCTTATTTCCCTTCATCTAAGCATAACTTTTATTTTAGTACACTGATTTTGTTTATTTAAAAATCGATTTGCATGATGCAAGACGTTCACATGCTTCCGCTTGGGATTCGGTCCCTACATACACCCTCTCCATAACTTGAAAGGTGTTTCAGAAACACTCTTCGAGGGAACATTATTCAAGATGTAAACTACAATTTTTACTCCAACCCCCTAAACGAGCTTGGCAATTGAGCACAGCTCATCATAGAACGAATCATGTCTAACAAGATTCTATTTCTCATTTTTGATACATCGTTCTGCTAAGGTGTACTAGGTGCTGAAAGTTAGGATTGTGTTCCATGTTCTATCGTATAGTCTTGGAATGTTATATCCATGTCATCTCACATCTCGGTCAGATTGAAATGTTTTAATCATTTCACCTAATAGGTTTTCAAAGTCAGTCTTATACTCCTTAAACTTTTCAAGGGCTTCAGACTTATGTTTTATTAGGTATAAGTAACCATATCTTGAATAATCATCTATGAAAGAGATGAAGTATTCGTACCTTCATCGAGTTTTTACATTCATTGGACCATAAAGATATGAATGTATGAGCTTTAAGGGCTCTTTGGCTCAATAACCTTTTCCACTAAAAGGTCTTTTAGTCATTTTTCCTTGAAGATGGGATTCACATGGAGGTAATGAATCATCTTCTAACTCGATTAGAAATCCATTATTTACCAATCTGTCGATCCCATCGAGATTTATGTGACCTAATCTCAAATGCCAAAGATATGTATTATTGTTACTTGGAGAAATTGTTTGCCTTTTTGTTTGAGTATAGCAGTTTTAAACATCTCATGATTTAAAAGTGTTTTTGCTTTAGTTGGTATGAACACATACAAGTTGTTTTCTAATTTAGCTTAACAAATAGTTACACCATTTTTCCTAAAGAATGCTTCATCAAAAAAAAAAATAAAAAAAATTGAATACATTTGTTCAATTAAGCAAGAAATAGATACAAGGTTCCTCATAATTTTAAGAACTATATACAAGTTTTCTAAAAACAAGTATCTATTTCCAAAAAACACTTTGCAGCTCCCACTACACGAGCCGAAATAGTGTCTCCCTTTGCAACCATGGGCGCCAATTCACCCTTTTCGAGCTGCTCAAAGGAACTAATTCCTTATAAAGAAGAAAAAACATAATTAGTGGCTCTCGTATTAAGTATCTAGACATTATGGTAATTTTCCACTAAACAAGTTTCTAGAATCAGTAAATTATATTTACTTTCCTTGTTTTTTCTTCTTCATAGTGAGGTATTTAGAGCAATTGTGTTTTCAGTGACCATCCACATTGCAGTGGAAGCACTTCCCCTTGTCGGCCACCTTGACCTTGTCTTTCCCAGCAGTAAGAGTCTTCCTCTTCCCTCCTTTATTCTTCTAGATCTGCTTAGAACCAAATGATGAGAGAACAAACTTAATTCTAGAAGATGAACCCTTATGGAACTTTTTGGAATGGGCAACATTGCTTCTTCTTCTATCGGTCCCTTACTTTTCATAAGAGACTAATAAATCTGTAACACGTTTAGAAGGGTAGTTATGGTTACTCTATTTTATTCATTACTGCGTTGCTGCGAAATTGAAGGAAACTCTTCAAAAGAGATTCTAGAATAAAGGACACCTGACTTTGCTCATCAATGACACGCCATTAATCTCGGCAACATTTAAGTGGTTTATCAGGTCAAGAACATGTTCTCTCACTGATTGGCCTTCCTTCATTTGCACGTTGTAAACGTACTTGAGGGCCTCATATCGGATCTAAAAGGACGGTTGTCCATACATTTCCTGGAGGGACTCCATGATCTTTTACAGTGATTGTGGCCTTGTGTTTCTTAGTAAGAATGTTAGACAAACTTGCTGAGATGTAGACTCAGGCCTTGTCATTGGCCTTTGTCCAACGGTCATGAGCATCCCTCGTTACTTGGGATGCATTTTGAGCAGGGATTAGAGGACACTCCTCCATTAAGACGAACTGCAGATCATCTATAACTAGAATCGAATTCAAGTTAGATTTCCACGATGCATACTTTTCACCCGTTAATTTTTCGTTTTTTGCTAAAGAAATAGTTATGGAAGACATGCTGAAAAGAATAACAAACAATTGGGTGCATCGGTTATATTTTCCTTAACCCATTACACAAAATACAAGCATTCAATCAATTCAGCAAAAAAAGTAATCAAAGAACCCTAATTAAACTATTGATTTAATTTTTGCAACGATACTTAAGAGGTTTTAGAGCAACAGCCACCGAAGGGTGGTCAGCTGCCCACCCCCTGAATTGAGAAAATCTCAGCTAATTACTAATACCAAAATAACTCTGATTTCTAGAGTTCTTAGCTACCCATTTTTGGCCAAGGATTCATTAACTAGCTTAATTTATCACGTAAGTGTGACCTTACCATTTTCAGATCCCAAAGGTACGCTTCAATAGGCCACCGTAAAGAAAGACAACTATTGGAGATTAACCTAAGAAACCCTATCCATTACTGGAGTTTGTGCTATTCACAATCCGATGATCATGCCCTTCGAAGTGGTGGTTGCTCAAAGATGACATGTAGGTAGATCATAGGAATTCACGGTGCAATCTAATGGAGGAAATCGTAGGATACGTTGACACGCGTCCTTCTCCTACTTACTATGAATACTTTCTCTATTCTCCTTGGTATTGACCCATGCAAACACTCTTCGAAGGAAGGTCATGTTCAGGGCGACACGAAGTCGAACATGAATCTCACAATGTGAACTCTTAGGGACATGAGAGCTAAAAAGTAATATATCCCACATACCATTTTCTCCCATTAAAGTCTACGCCTATTATAACTCTTATAAAAAGATCTTACCCTGATGTTCTAGGTGAATAAAACCATTTAATTAACCTAGTGATATTGCATGTTAACAAGATTAAAGTTAATAATTCAACTCAAGTTTCGAGTCAATTCCCAGATACAAGGTGTTCTATAAACTGTCATCTTAAGTACCCCCACATAGACAAAACTTCACCGATAGAGTTCCGTTATAACCTAAACTCTTGTTTGTCCGACTTGGTCGTATTTTAAAACTATTAAAAAAATAGGACTTAATTATAATCTTGTTAGAATTAATGTGATATAAGGTCTAAATTAATTTTAAACACTTTAAAATTAATTCCAATTCCCTAAGATCCAAAGTTTGCATGCAACTCATTATTATATGTTGACGGTTACTAAATATTAATTTTATAACTATTACAAAATTAATTATTAGACTTATGATCATGCTTTCTATGGTTTAATTAATTAATAAGAAAACCATATTACATGCATTTCACGACTTTAGTATAACAATTATTTTAAACTATAGATGTGTCATGCTCAATGCAAATTGATTTTCAACTTTATTAATAAAACACTTATATTAAATAATTCATGAAAATCAACCAATCATACACAAAATATTATCAAATATAACCTTTTATATTTACCTAAGTAATATTATGCATCATGCTTTTCTAATTTCATTATTTAACATATTCAAATATATTAAATAACTCATGAAATTATATGTGTGTGTATGTGTCTGTGTCTGTGTATATATATATATATATATCATGCATTAAAACCATACATTATAACCTTTATAATATATTAAAATGCACGAACATGCTTAACCTATGGTGGGATTTATCTTGATGACATCCATAAAGCATTTAAATAGTAAATGAACCAGTAATTTGGCCCCTGGGATAAAATAAAACAATAAATTACAATAATTTTGCAACTTTTATCCTAAAACAACTTTTGTCGCTCCAAAAGCAGACCCGACCCAACCCGAATAGCTTCGAACTAAACCCCAAAACCACGAACCAAGCCAACCCAGTACAAAATCATGTTGGGTTTTATGCCCTTAAACTCGTAGATAGTAAATGTTATTAATTGACCGTCATCAATAAAGAGTTATACATGTTAAATCAATAAATGTTATAGTTTTTATTGTTGTCTATTTTGTCTTAATAACCTTAAATCCAATAAGTAACATCCAAGGTTGTCTTATGAGTCTTGAAATGTATGTGGAGACATACAGGGATCAATGTTCAAGATATAGCCTATAGAGTTTATTGTATAGGAATAAGGTTGGGTACCTTATTCTGATACCACCATGGATACGACCCATTTTGTATTTAATACAAACGCAATGTTCCAATGCATTCATGTAGGTGACACACGAGTGTGGGTGTCCTATGCAATGAGTTTGCATAAGACTGGACCGCGAAATAGTAACCACTAGATGTAACACGTTGACTAGTCAGGTTTCTATTTTAATAGGATGACCTAGGCGACTTAGTCATAATCCTGAGTATATTATGAACTCCTGTCATGAGGGATTGTCCTTTGAATTGTATGGGTGAGGGTAGCCAGCTAACTGATCCAATGTGGCTATCATTTTGGGGACAAGACCGAGTGAGGAGCTGGGAACATAATAATATAAGATGAAATTCACTTTTTCCCCCCTTAAGGGTAAGTAGATGAGTATTCTCTTAAGTGGTGTCTCTGGGACTTGAATAAAGTGTGCTACCCTCTCATTAGCCTAATAAAGGTTTTTGTTTATTGGTTGGACCATAAACATGTTGTTCATTAAATGAGCACTGGTACTTAACAAGTCAGATGTAACCCAAGGATAAAACGGTAATTTGACCTAGTTGGAGTTATGTACACTCGTGAAGGACTAACTTGCTGGTATTGGTCTATATGCGTGGATATAGAAATATATTTGTAGTGAGAAAAATGCATGCAGTTGTGGGTCTTTAATGGAGTGTACCCACAATTAACGAATATTGATTAACTTGGTTAATGAGTTCAACTGAATAAGATTCAAATTGTTAATTTAGGTAAATTAGATTCACAAAGAATTAATTAATAGAGAGGTTTTGCACATATACATGCGATGTTTATAATAATTAAATATATACACTAAATTGGGTTTAATGTATAAAAAGTTATTTAATTATTGTCCAAATTAAAATTAAATAGGTGTTATTTAATTGGGGTAATTAATTAAATAAGTGTTATTTAATAAAATGAACTAATTAATTAAATAAGTGTTATTTAATTGAGTATGGAAAATGAAAATATTAGGAAAAGGGTATCGCTCTGCTCTATATAAGGACCTCCTATGACCTTTTTGGAGATACACAAGACATAATACACAACACCCTAGTGTTATTGTGTAGAATTTTCTCTCAGCCACAAAAGAGATCCTTTCTGCCCTCCAAAACCCTTTTCTCCTCTCCCTCTCCCAATAGTTGATACCACCTATTCCTCTATTGGAATCCTATAGAATAAGATGGTTGCTTTCTGTCGGGAATGTCCTAGAACTCGCAGTTCGTAAATTTTTTGTTAAACATTCAATTTATAAATAAAATATTATTGAGTATCTTATTCAATAAAGTTGTTGATATTGCATTTTATTATGAAAATCTAATAAATATATCCATGGCTATAGTATGAATACTTTAACTCTATGTGGTGACATAAACAGGATCAAGTTAATAGTATATAGCCTAGATGTCTATAAGTACATGGATGAAATTGGGTATATCATCCTAGTAACACTATTGGATGCGGCCCATATTGTATAGGTAATACAAATGATGTGATTCACAGATCATTCATGTAGAGACACGTGAGTAAGAGCATCCTATGCAATGAGTTTGCATAAAGACTGGACCTCGAAATAGTCACTTTTCTTTATAACGACCGTTTACTGTTAAAACTGACTATTTCATACTAAAGTAACCTAGGATATCTATCTTAATCCTGAGCTAGCTATGAACTCCTACCTATTGAGGATTGTCCTTTGATCTGCAAGACTACTCAATAAGCCTTCCATTTTGGGGATAAGACTGGATAGATAGCTGGGGACATAGCCTTCCGAGATGGAATTCACTCCTACCCATCTTAGGGTTAGCAGACAGGTTGTTCTCTTAAGTGCTGATTTCTAGTCATGAACAATTGGGGCTCCGCCCTCTCGTGATAGAGAGGGACATGATTCATAATTGGTATTATGAATTAGTTGTTCATTAGAGGGTTAGTGGGAGCTTAAGGAACAAGTTGTATTTACAGGGGTAAAACGATAATTTTGACCTAGCTGTAAATACGAATGACATGTGAAGGATCGATTTACTGATTATGGTTAACATAAACATAGTGAAAAGAACCCCCATCGGGGAGTGAAATAGAACATGAAACCGTAAGCTTCCAAGCAGTGGGAGGAGACCAGGACTCTGACCGCGTGTCTGTTGCAGAATGAGCCGGCGACATCTACAGTGAAGAGAGTGCAACTATCGAGCTATAGTGGTGTGCCTTGATAGTTAACGAAAACTAATTAATTCTGTTTAAAGAGTTTAACCAATTGATTACAAATCGTTGGAGCTCATGATCTGTAGGTCTAGTAGGTCCCTCTACTAGCTCATAAATTGGAATAATAAATTGAGTATTGATTCGATGAATTTTGAATTTAGGGTTATGAATTTGAAATGTTTAAATTCGATTTCAAGATTTTCAATCGATTGTATACAATGCAATTAAAACGTTTAATTTAGTTAAAATTAATTCGAGATTGGAGAATCAATTAATATTTAAATTATGATTTAAATATCGATTATATGAAATTAAATCATATTGGTGGAATTGGTATTTTATTAATTTAATATTAAGATATTAAATTAATTAAATTAGTTTTATTTAAATTAATAATTTTTTAATTAATTTTATAAAACTAAATTTTAAATAAAATAGTTTTATTTAAAAGAAAAATCAATTTCCTAGAAATTGATTAGAGTTAGTGGATTTTTCCCAAAAATTGGAAAAATCCACTAACATCTTTTGGGTGGTTTATCACCCAAATCCAACATTAGATCTTCAATCAATTCAAAGTAGGAGGTGCTCTACATGCAACCTATGAAGCACAGACACATATACGGCTATACAATACGGATACGATCGGATACGGCGATTCATCAATTTCTAAAAAACTAAGATACGGATACGTCTAAGGATGCATCATTTTTTTATATATTTTTTAATATGTATATTTCTAAAAAATGAGGATACTGATACGTTGAAGATACATTTTTTTCTTTAAAAAAATCTAGGATATAGATAAATTTATCGTACAAGTTAATAACAACAACACAAAATATAATACAAAAAAAACAACAACTAAGATGTTGAAGTACAATAGTTAATAAAATGCAATAAAAAAGTGACTCATATTGCAAAGAAGAAGAAGAAGATTAGAGAGATAAGTATGAAGATAAACGAAGAACTTATTGTTGAAGATATGCAAATGGTTTATATTTTGGTGGACTATGTGGGGATTCAAATATGAAGATGGAGATTAGATGATTCTAGTCTAGGGTTTGGTCTGATATATATATTTTTTTCCTTTTAGTTTTGGACTCGAATAGTGAGCTTTTTAAGTAGGTTGTCTAATTTTAGATTGGGAAAGATTAGATGAGTTACTTGTCTTTTTTCTTAAAAAAAAAAATACGTATAGAAACAGATACATTAAATTACGTGTCAGATACATATCTGAAAGTATAAATACGTCAAATCGCATGTCAGATACGTATCTGGGAAGTATTTGGAAGTATCGGTATTTGATACGTGTCTAATACTGATTCTTTGCCTCACATGAAGTATCTCTTCATAGAATGCAACCATGTTCTAATGCATGAAATCAATCTATATAATGGAGCTGAATTAAGGATGAACTTGAGAAGGTGTAGTAGGGCTTTTAGTTTTGCAGCACCTTGGATAGTGGAAAAGATCTTGTTGGTGGTCTATCTGAAGAATCAAGCTCAAACCTATGGAGATTCTGCTAAATTCGTGAAGAGAACTACAAAGGTATTGTCTTGTTCAAATCCTCTTATGAAAACCTCCTAAGTAGCATGTTTAAAACTCAAATTAAGTATAAGTGCTTATTGATTCCGAATTCTTCCGTTGCATGTTATACTACTCCTTGAAGTTTTATTTAAAAGAAAAATCAATTTCATGGAAATTGATTAGAGTTAGTGGATTTTTTCTAAAAATTGGAAAAATCCACTAACATCTTTTGGGTGGTTTATCACCCACATCCACCATTAGATCTTCAGTCAATTCAAAGTAGGAGCTACCCTACATGCAACCATGTTCTAATGCATGAAATCAGTCAATATAATGAAGCTTCGTGCATGAAATTGAGAGAGAATTATGAGTTTTTTTATCCAAGTTGCTACAAAACTAAAAACCCTACTACACCCTCTCAAGTAAATTCTCAATTCAGCTTAAGTAGAGTGTTTCCACCACACATTCCTTCTTAAGCATAGTGGAGACGATCTTGTTGTTGGTCTATCTAAAGAATCAACCTCAAATTTATGGAGATTCTACTGAATTCGTGAAGAGAACTACAAAGGTATTTTCTTGTTTAAACCCTCTTATTAAAACCTCATAAGTAGCATGTTTAAAACTCAAATTAAGTGTAGTTTAATTGCTTATTAATTCTAAATTCTTTCGTTCCATGTTATACTACTACTTCAATTGGTATCAGAGAATGATTTAAGCATTTAACTATTGTTAATTTGAGTTTGGTGGTGAATTTCTAAGCATGTTTGAATATGTGACTGATATGGTTTAAATTCAACTTTGGCATTTAAATTCTCTTTGACTCCTTAGTTAAATTTGTAATTGGCTCTTGTTTAATGAGTTTATATGTGTTCTCAAGAGTCTGTAATTTATTTGGAGTCATTAGAGTTGAAATTAAGTTGTAATCAGATAAAGAAGTGAAAAAGGTCGAGTTTTCATAAAACTGGATCGTGAGCTTCTGTCCAGGCAGCGTTGCAACGCTGCCCTTGAGTGTCGTGACGCTGCTCATAGTCAAGTGAGGAACGAGTTTCATCGAGGAGCGAGGATCAAGTTTTTCTTTCAACTAGCCGTCGAGGATCGAGTTTCAACTGAACCAGATGAGTTTGACAGACTTGACCAGCTTTGATCAAGCGAGGAAACAAGTTTTTGTCCAGTTTTGACATTCTAGTGAATGAGATTGGAGTCAGTTCGATCGATTCTCTTCTTATCAGTCCGGTTCGACCGGTTTTCCCTACTTTGAAGTTGTTTTGTTATACTTTTTTGTAATAATTTAATCTTTTGTTTGTCTAGAATGCCAAAGTTGAACCATATTAGTATTATTTAATTATTTTATGCATGTAATGTACATTATTTTTTAATTAAAACATGTTTGTGCATATTGTATGTTATTTAGATTTAAAATCCCACCATAGGTAAACACGTTACATGCATTATTGTATGTTATAATTAGTTATAATATATAGTATGCATGTTTTAGGGTTTGAAAAGTTGATGTAATTGTTATATTGATTTTGAATACCTTTGAAGCATGATATGGTATATTAAAGCATGTTTATTTTATAAATTTGTTATAAAATGAAATTAGACTTTAAAATCCATAACAAATATAAACAACATGCTTACTTAGGTTAACAACTAGTTTTAACAGTTAAAATAAATTGTTACCTTAAAAAATTTGCTTACAAACTCAAATTGGTTCATAAACCTATCTAAGGTTGGGGGTACTTAAGTTGATGGTTTACGTAACACCTTCTACCTAGGGATTATGACCGAAATATTGAACGTTGTTAACTGATTTTATGAGCTTACGTGAGCGGTGTAAGGTTTAAAACTGGTTTAAACACTAAGACATCGTAGGTTAATATCCTTAAATTTGCATGGATAAGGTTTGGTTCAACAGCGCCGACTCAATAAGCCTCCCATTTTAGGGGTAAGACTGGGTAGATAGCTAGGAACATAGGATGCAAGATGGAATTCACTCCTACCCGCTTTTAGGGATAGTAGAGAGGTCGTTCCCTTAAATGCTAACTCTAGGTCGTGAATAAAGGGCCCCACCCTTTCATTGGTCAAAGAGGGACTTGGTTTAGTGATTGGATCACAAACCAATTATTCAGTAGAGGATCAGTGGGACTTAAGAAGCAAAATGTAATCTCGGGGATAAAACATATTTTGACTATTACGAATAATCTGTGAAGGGTTAACTTACTAATCATGGTTATATCGAGTGGACATAATATATCTACAGTGAGGAGAGTGCAACTATTGGGGTTTAGTGGAGTGACCCGGTAGTTAACAAATGGTGGGTAATTATGTTAAAGAGCTTAGTTGGTTAATCGCGGATCATTGGAACCCATGATCTGTAGGTCCACGAGATCCCCCTACTAACTCATGTCAGACTAAACCTTATAACAGTGTGACGAACGAATTTAAAGTGTTCAAATCCAGTTTTTGGAGCAAAGCGTTAAATATATACGATATTTTTAACCTAATGTTTAATTGTGAATTAAACATAAAAAGAGAGAAAATAGGAGATAGTTAAATAAGATTTAAATATCAAGATTATGAATAATGATTTATATTCATTGGGATTATTGTTGGATTTAATATTAAATTAAATTAATTAAATTGCTTAATTAATTATTTAATATTAATTTAATTTTAAAATTGATTATTAGAATAAGTTTTGAAATTAAATGGAATTGGTTAAAATTGCATCAAAAAGTCAATTTGTTGACTTTTGATTTAAAAGTCAAAAAGTCAAATTTGTTGACTTTGGACTTTGAGAGTCAAACTTTGACCAAGTTAGTGGAAGATCAAACATTTTTTAGTGGAAAATGCCAACTTTTGCATGACTACGTGTTGTCTTCATTTGAAGATATTTGTCCCACTAAATCCCACTTTGAGTTAGTGGATTTTTTAGTGTCAAATTCTCATCAAACTCAAAGTTGCATGTTTTGGATGTAATGATGTTTAAAATGAAGAGTTTAATAAATTTTAATATCCTTGGCCATAGTGGAATTGGATGAGATTATGAGATAATCTCATTGCAATTTTCTCTCAAAGTCTTAACATTTTTCCTCTCCAATTTAGTCACTCACCGGATCCCACCATCCCATTCTAAGGCTGGAGAATAGTCGAGAACACTTTCATGGTGGTCTAATAACCATTCGTGAGAAGATTGGAGCTGATTTGGAGAAGATTCAAAGACTACAAAGGTTGTATTCTTTTTCCCTTTTTTCTTGTTTTATTGTTTTCGTGCATATCTTTGTAATTAACCTAATTATAGTACTTTATATCCGTTTTTCTTCCACTCCGGATGTATTCGTGCCTTCAATTGGTATTAGAGCATGCTTAAAATACTCAATTTTGGTTAATTTATGCATATGGTGGGTATTGATTCATGTGATGAATGTTGTATGTGCTAAAATAGATAATTACGGTTTTGGCATTCATTTTCCACTTGGGTTGTAATAATTATTGTAATTGCCCAATGTTTTAAGGGCTTTAACGTATCTGAAGGGTCTGAAAATTTGCTAGAATCATTAGAGTTGAAATTAGGCTGTAATTGCTCGATTCAGGGAAAGAGGACAACTCCAATTTGGTGACAAATGGCTCATAGACCCTAATTGCACTCCCAGACCCGGTTTAAGACCTGTGACTGACCCAGAAGGCTGATTCAACCCGCAATGCTGATGGTTGGTGCATGTAGGTTATAGACCCGGTCCAGACCTGACGCTCGCGACCCAACCCGTCAGCGCTCCACCCTTCCAGGTCTATCCATGTTGAAGCCGAGCATGTGTAACCTAAGTGTGCCAGCCTGGCCCCAGCCATTAGTTCGCTTGGTCACCCACGTCAGCAACCCAAACGCATTTTTTGGGCCCAACTACTTCTCTTCGACTCGTGCCCAACTGACCTCGTGACCCGCGTCCGCTCCAACTGTTGACTTGCGCGCCTAGTGGTGGCTCAACCGATCCAGATGGTCTGGACCGATCCAGTTCAAGCTAGTTTGACCAGTTTTGATTGGTTTTGGGCTGTTTGCCTATTTTGAAGGTCGGTTCAAGCTTTTTTCAAGCGGTTCGAGCTAGTTCGAAGTGTTCGGAGACGGTTTAAGGCTGGTTTCTACTTATTATTGTAATAAGTGTTACTTTTAGCTAGCTTAGGATGCCAAAACTAGTTCATTTTAGTGTGTTTGTTTAATTATGCATTTTGAATGTATGAATTAAATAATTTATCTATTGTATACATATTGTATGCCATGTAGATTTTGAAAGAACTCGTTTACAAGGAGATCCATGAGCAGAAATAGATCGTTCAAATTCCATTTTGATTGAAAACAAACATTTACAATAAACACAAACAAATTATGCATTCTAACAAAATTACACCATACTTTTAAATGAGAACAAGATTTTAGAGATTATACCTTTGAAGAACACTTCTTCGCATAAATCCCTCGAACTATCACAAACTCCTCTTACAACAACGAAATTCGAACCAAAAGTGTGAAGACACCACCACTTGGAATCCTCAGTATTCTCAGGGTGAAACCCCAGGAGTGGTGGGCTCTGACTATTTTGAATAGGAAGGAGTTTGAGAATTTGGAAGAGGAAGACGATTGAAGAAGAACTATCGTATATTCTCAATCGTGTAGACAAAGAGTCTATCTATAGTCTCTGTGTAAATCGTGTAATGTTGTTTTCATATGGTCTAAAAGAAAAAACTATTTTTTCATTTATTCCATTTTGCCATAAAAACCAACTAACCACCTACTAAGGTGGTTAGAGAGAAAAAGGGATTAATTATCCAAAATGATAAATAATATAAATATATATGATAACCAACTTATCATATTATATTTATAATATATAGTTTTAGTATTGCATCACATACAATATAAACTATAGTTCTTTTTCTCTATTTTATGGCATTTAATATAAATCATATTTATATTAAATTTAACAACTATGAATCTCATTCATAGAAAATATATTTGAATCACATTCAAATACTTAATCCTCCAATTGAACTATAATGTATCAAATACATTATGTCAATTATATCATATATAATTGAATATATATAATTAAATTCCCTCTTATTAATTTGAACAATTCAAATTAACCAAAAAACTAATTCTCAACTAAATCCTTTTGAGCTACCAAGGGGACCTTATGGACATGTAGCTTGAAGCTCCAATGGTATGTGAATGATTAATTAAACTTTTTAATTACATTATCCACCATCCGTTAACTGACGGGCACTCTAGTAAAGACCGACAGTTGCACTCTTCGCACTATAGATATATTTCTATGTCCATTGGATGTAACCAATCAACAATACAATGACCCTTTACAAATTGCTCGTAAGTAAAACTAGGCCAAAAATACCGTTTTTCTTCTGTAGTTACATCTAACTCCTTAAGTACCACTGATCTCTCTAATGAACAATACATCATAGTCCCACTATGACTAAAGCTCTCTCGGGAAAGGAGAGAGTGTGGTGTCAGATTGTTCAAGACCCGGAATCAACCTCTAAGAGAGCAATTTATCTATTTACCCCTGCTTTGGGAAAAGAGTGAATTCCATCTTGTGTGGTTGAGTTCCAAACTCCCCACTCAGACAAATCTCCAAAATGGTAGGGTTATTGAGTCGGCGATCTGGCCACTCTCACCCATACAAATCAAATGACCGCTCTCATAGGCAGGAGTTCATAACTCACTCAGGATTAAGGTCATGTTACCTATGGTCATCCTAGTGAAATGAAAGTCTCTGTTATGAACGGTATTATATAATGAGACTAAGTATTTCATGGTCTGATCTTATGCAAACTCCTTTGTATAGAATATCCCCGCTCGCATGTCTAGTACATGAATGATCAGGATCAGATCATTTGTAGCACTTTACAACATTTGTAATATCTACAAAGTGGGTCATACTCGTAGTGTCACCAGGATAATGTATCCAACCTTATCCATATGTTACAGACAATTTAGGTTATCATTTAAACATGATCCACCTGTATGTCTCCACATACATGTCTAAGTTACAACGATAACCTTGGATGTTAGTTTATTGGTTTGTGGTTAATGCAATTAAAATATCACATATTTTATAGACAAAGTGTATAAAATATATAATATTATTAATCACATACAAGTTTGTTCATATAAGGTTTACAAGCTATAGAACCCTATGAGATTTAGGGCATCAACCCAACAATCTTCCACTTTTCCTAAAGCTAGTGGAATGTACAAGATAATAAAATACAAGTACACAAAAAGATAAACTAGGGCATAACACGCCCAATACAAAATCTCCCAGTTGCCCTAGTCTAGCTGTGGTCTGTCCCATAGACCCATACTCTACAGTTGAACCTAAAATATTGTAGCCATGAGGGCCTTCGTAAACGAATCAACAATGTTGTGCTCTGAATCTTTCTTTGTGACAATCACGTCCCCTCGATGCACAATCTCTCGGATGAGATGATATTTTCGCTCTATGTGCTTGCGGCGTTTATGTCTCCTTGGCTCACGAGAATTAGCCACTGTACCACTATTATCACAATAAAGTGTGAGGGGCTTTGACATGTCTGGAACAACTTTTAGATCAGTCAGGAATTTTCTAAGCCAAACAGCCTCCTTAACAGCTTCACAAGTCGCTACATACTTAGCCTCCATGGTGGAGTCCGCGATGCACCCCTGCTTGGTGCTTCGTCATACTACAGTCCCTCCGTTAAGAGTGAACACTAATCCTGATGTGGATTTTCGAGAATCTCTATCAGTCTAAAAATCAGAGTCTGTGTATCATGTAAGGATCAAATCCTTAAAACCATACACAAGCATGTAGTCCCTCGTTCTCCGTAGATATTTGAGGATATTCTTAACGGTTGTACAGTGATCATATCCTGGTTTATATTGATATCTACTAACTATCTCCACTGTATAGCAGAATTCAAGTCTAGTACATAACATCGCTTACATCAAAACTCCCCACGACAGATGCATAGGGGACCCGTTTCATATCCTCAACCTTGTGAGGTGTCTTAGGACACTGTTCCTTAGACAAAGTAACTCCGTGCCTAAAAGGCAACAGGCCACTTTTGGACTTCTGCATCAAATATTTGATCAACATCTTGTCAATATACGGTGCCTGAGACAGCGCTAGCATTTTGTTCCTTCGATCTCGAATGATAAAAATACCAAAAATAAACTGAGCCTCTCCTAAATCTTTCACCAAAAAATTGTTCATTAGGGGATCAGTAGGAACTTAAAGAACAAGAGGTAATTTCGAGGGTAAAAAAAAAAATTTGACCCAGTCGTTATTACGAATAACCTGTGAAGGGTTAATTTCCTAATCATGGTTATATCGAATGGACATAATATATCTACAGTGAGGGGAGTTCAACTATGGGCTTTAGTGGAGTGATCCATTGGTTAACAAATGGGGATTAGATCGGTCTAATGAGTTTAGTCGATTAATCTCGGATCATTGAAGTGCATGATCTGTACGTTCATGAGGTCCTCCTACTAGCTCAGAAATGGATTAGCTCTAGAGTAGTTGATAAGTTTGAAACGTTCAAATAGAATCAAACGGAATTGGAGAAAATATATTTAAATATGATTTAAATATATGAAGATGAATTTGTGTAAAAATTAATTTGATATTAGATATTAAATTAATTAGAATTATTTAAATAATTATTTATTAATTTAGAATATTAATTTATGAAATTAATTTGTAAAATTAATAAATTTTGATTTTAGAAATAAAATATGATTTTAAAATCGAAATAGTTTTTTGAAATTGAAAAATATACAAAATTGAAAATTAGTTTTTCATCTTTAACTAGCTTACAAGGAACCCACCTTCTCCTTTGGGTTACTCCAAGCATGAGTTGCATCCCATGCAGCACATCTCTGTGCATGATAGTCTACAATATATTGAAGAGATGAGAGTTAAGAAAGGGATGAAGAACCAACTTAATTTTTGCTGAAAAATTCGGATGAAGATGGTAATCTTCAATGGGTTCTAGTCAATGAGCTTTCTCCGTATTCCCTTTGATTCCGGCTTATTTTTTTTGGGGTTGATACCCTAAAGTCCCATGTCCTGTAGTTTGTAAATAGTTTGTACGAACATTTGTGTTGTTAATATATGATATTTACTTCATATCTTGTATTATTGCTCATTTACTTGTTTTATTTCTTTACCACAAACAATAAACATAAAATCACTGATTATCTGTATGTGACTCAAGCATGTATGTGGTGACATACAAGTGGATCATGTCTTGAGTGATAACCAAAATGGTTTATAATATATGGATATAGGAGGGAAATTTTATCTTGGTAATGCTATGGATGCGGCCCACTTTGTGGAATGGTCACAAATATTGTGACTTGTCACAGATGGTCTAATCCTGATCATTCGTGTTGGGGACATGCGAGTGGGGGCGTCCAATACAAAGAATTTGTATAATACCTAACCACAAAAGTCTCGTTATGTAACACTGTTCATGACAAAGACTTCACTTCACTAGTATGACCATAGGTAACATGACCTCAATCCTGAGTGAGTTGGGAACTCCTGCCATTGAGGGCAGCCCTTTGATTTGTATGGGTGCGAGTGGCCAGTTCGTCGATTCAAACCTACCATTTTGGGAATTCGTTTGATTTGGGAGCTGGGAACTCAACTACACAAGATTGAATTCACTCCTTCCCTGAGGCATGGGTAAGTAGATAGATAGCTCCCTTAAGGGCTGATTCCAGGGCCTGAACGATGTGGCGCCATACACCTTCTCTTGGCATGAGAGGTGTTCACACATAGTTAGACTATGTTGCATTGTTCATTAGAGGAATCAATGGTACTTAAGGAGTGAGATGTAATTATAGGGACAAAACGGTAATTTGGCTCAGCTGTACTTACGAGCATCTGTGAAGGGTCATCATACTCATGATTGGTTATATTCGATGGCACAGAAATATATCTATGGTAAGAAGAGTTCAGCTCTTGATCTTTAGTGGAATACCTGACAGTTAACAGATGGTGGATCTCGTGGCTAAAGAGTTTAGTCAACTATTCACGGATCGTTGGAGCTTCGAGCCACAGGTCTATTAGATCCCTTGGGTAGCTTGGATACAAACGAGAACCAGTATTTGAGTTAATTTGAAATGTTCAAATTGACAAGAGAAAGTTCAATTATACATGATATAATTGGACTGGTTAATTATATATGATATAATTGGCTAAATGTATGAGATACATTATTTTGGAGGAAATTTGATATAAATATGATTTATATCAAGTAGAGGAGAAAATACTATAGTAGATATGTGATATCAAACTATAGGATAAAAATATAATATGATTATACTTATTAATTAATTAATTTTTTAATTATATGATAATTAAGCCAATTTTCACGTTCGAACGTGGGTTAGTGGGATCCATTAGTTATTATAACCGATAAATTAAAATGAAAAATGTTTTCATTTTGAATCGCCTGTCGTAATTGTTCAAAAACAAAGTGAGAGTGCGCGTTGAAGAACAGAGAACAATCGCTTATTTTTTTTTCGAGAACCTGTACGATAGCACTCTCCGCCTAAATGATCATCTACGTCGCGCCTAAACTATTGCACGTTATTTCCTACACGATCGGATAGCTTCTCTAAACTATCGTATAGTGTGTCGGGTTTACTAAACGGTCGTGTACCTTTTGCTAAACGATCATTCAGTAAGTTCTACATGATCGTGTAGCTCCTCCTAAACGATAAGCACTTCGGCTATGCGATAGCGTCGTTTTTCCTCCCACTTGCTTATTGCCTACACGATTCGTGTTTCCTCCTTCCTCTACCAAATTCACCAAAGACCACCCTTTGGGTTTTCACTCTGAGAATACCCGGGGCGCTTTAGTGGTGATTTTTTCCCCGCGGCGTTCATGTTCGTGTGGTTGTTCGTGTTGCTTTTGTTGACGCTGTTGTTAAGCATTGGTAGATCGCATGGAGGGTTCCGCTACTTAGAGTTCCGAAGTGTGAAGAATGTCTTCAACTGGAATGGAACTATTTCCCTTATGATTTTTTTGTTCTTAGCATGCCGATAATTAAGATTTGTTTGCATAACTGTATGTATTGAATGTATATATTTGCATTTCGGTCACTGTGAGATTGGAGCGATCCGAGCATGCTCATGGAACTCTTAGACATGAGATACTTCAATTTTGAGTCCCACAACTCAATCTAGAGCACCAAGCGGATAATAGGGAAGATCTTATGGTGGTCTACACAAAGATTCAGAGGATTTTGCAGCTGGAAATGGAGATTTCGTTGGTTCCGGCAAGGTATGTTTTTGAAACCCATTATACTATGTTTTTAGCATGTTTTTTTATGCCAAAATTAATGAATTAGAATGCTTATGGATCCTGAACTCTTCCACTGGGTGATGTTGTTGATCCAACAATTGGTATCATAGCATCTTATAAGCATTCAATTCAGATTAATTCTTGTTTGGTGGGTGTTTTGTATGAAAATATGAAACCGTTGTAATGATATGTTTCTGAATTTTGGCCTTTAATTTCACTTTGATTTCCCGTTTGAATTTGTAATTGGCTCTTGCTTGATGAGCTTTAATGTCTTCCCAAGAGTGTATAATTTATTTAGAGTCATTAGAGGTGAAATTAAGCTGTAATTCGAAGAAACAAGCGAAGGGGCCGAGTTGCAGATTCCAAACGATCAACCTCTGTTCATATCGTCGTTAAGCTTCAGTAGCTAAACGATCGTTTAGCTTCATACCTTAGACGATATGAAGGAAAAGATAAACGACCGTATAGCTTTGGGCATTAATTGTTTAGGTGTTGTACGCTAGACGATCGTCCACCTCTGGATCTAAGCGATGCATTGTTTTGCTATGTGATGGCACTACATGATCCTGTAGCTTTGGGTTGAAGCTAAGTGATGCGGCGAAGAGCTATGAATTGGCGCTGAGCGATCGTTTACCTTTGATCCGGAGCTAAGCAATGCGATGAAGAGCTATGCGATGGCACTGAGCGATCGCTTACACGATCGTTTACCATTGTTCGGGAGCTAAGCGATGCGACAAAGAGCTATGCGATGGTGCTGAGTGATCACTTACACGATCGTTTACCTATGAGCGGTAGCTGAGCGATGCGTCGATTCCAATGTGATAGCACTAGGCGATCGTTTATCTGAGGCGTGCGCTCAACGATCAAAACACGGTGCTAAACGATGGAGCTATTCGATAGTGTTTGACACTAAGCGATCGTGTAGCATCCTCCAGCGCTAGACGATGACACTATACGATAGAAGGCAAACACTATACGATCGTGTACCTTTGTTAAACAATAGGCATCAGTTGCTAAATGATCAAGCAAACACTAAACAATTAAGCCAATTGTATGACGATGGTCGTCATTGCTAAACAATCAGACTTGGCGAGATTTTAAGCGAGAGCAAGAGAAGCCAGTTCGACCGGTTCTCTTTAGGTTTGGTCCGGTTCAGCTTAAAATGGTTTGTGGTTGGTCCGGTTCAGTCTTTATTGGTCCGATTAAGACGGTTCAGGTCCGATTCAAGCGGTTCTGGAGTGGTTTGAGCAGTGTTGAAGCTATTTTTGTAATAGTTAGGCTTTTGTTTGCTTGTTTTTGCTAAAACTAAAATCATATTAGTACGTGTTTAACTACTTTGCATTGGATGTATGTTATAATTCAATAAATCTTGTATATGCATATAGTATGCCATTTAGATTTAAAATCCCACCATAGGAAGCATGCAACATGCATTGAAAGTATGTTATAATTTGTTATAATATATAGTATGCATGTTAGGGTTTCTTGTATTTAATATAAGTTTTTTATTAGATATTGAATGCATGTATGTTGTTGATGTTTAGCATGTCTAAAGTTTTATAAGTTGTTATAAAATTGTGTTAGACATTTAAAATCCATACGAAGAACAGCTGCATGCTCACGTAGGTTAACCACTTGTTTTAATTAGTTAAAATAGGTCGTTAAACTTGTAAAACTAGGGTTACAAACTCAACTGATATATAATCCTGTCGAAGGTTGGGGGTATTTCAGTTGACGGTCAACGGAACACCTCCTACCTGGGGATTATGGCCGAATAATTGAGCGTTGGTAACCAGATTTATGAGTATCTGTGAGCGATGTGAGGTAATAAAAGGGTTTATCACCTAGATATCGTAGGTTTAAGTCCATTTATAAGAGTTATACATGGATAAATCACATAGACTTAGGGTTATTTTTATTAGCCAAAAAAGAACCTAAGTATAATGTTACCCAAACATTAAAACTCTTCAGTGGTAATGAATAACTTCTATATGACAGAGTTATTAGAAAACTTCAGTGGGAGATTAATAACCTACACGGTATGTTATTCTTAGCTCTCGCGTCCTTAAGAGTTTACAGTCTGGATTTAAGCGGTACTTCGTGTCACCCTGGAAGTGACCTCCCTTCAAAAAGTATTTTTAGCTTAAATTTAGATTCGAGTGAATAAAAGGAAGTTGTTCGATTAGAGATCGTGGGTATGATTTCAACTGCCACGTCTTTATATAGTTCACACTGTGAGATTCATATGATGTTTCGTGTCACTCTAGAAGTGACCTCCCTTCAAAAAGTTTTTTGTATGAGTCAATACCAAGGTGAACGGAGGAAGTAGTTCATAGTAAATAGGTGAAGGAAATGTGTTAACATATCCTGTGGGCTCTTCCATTAGTTTGGACCATGAGATTCCTATGTTGCGCCTGCTAGTTAGCTTTAAGCGGCCCTTTGCTAGTCGTTTAACGACGACTATCCCCTCGGAAGGTTGTAACATAGGATTTGGAACAACACAAGCTACAGAAATAGTTAGGATTTCTTTGGTCATTAGTGGCCTCTGACATCCGAAAATAGTGGGTCTACACTTACAGAATTATTAATTGTTTATAATGTTTGACCAAAAGTGGTACCTAAATGACTATCAAAATATGAGTTATTCTGAAGG
Organism: Benincasa hispida; assembly: GCF_027475165.1. Lineage (NCBI taxonomy): Eukaryota > Viridiplantae > Streptophyta > Magnoliopsida > Cucurbitales > Cucurbitaceae > Benincasa > Benincasa hispida. Next base: position 6,491,072 of record NC_143487.1, read on the forward strand.
TAGTATTTAGTCAATAATGTCTTGATGTAGTATCATTGCAAAAGAATAATCTTGGGTAAATTATTAAAATTGCTAAAATTTGATTGGATATTTAATTTCATAATGACAAGTTCAATAATAAAAGTGTTGGCGTCAAATAAATTTATTGGGAATAATTATGTGAATTAGAAATAATTTGAACACGATACTTGTGATAGACAATTTGTGATTTGTCTTAACTGAGGATTGTCCTCCCATTCCTAGATCTAACACATGTTTGGGATGTATATGACGATGGGTCAAGGCTAATGATATAGCTCGTGCTTATATCCTCGCCAGCTTATCTGATGTGTTGACAAAAGAAGCATGAAGATATGAGTAATGCCAAAGAGATTATGGAATCTCTGCGAGGGATGCCATTAAGTATGTTTACAATAGTCGCATCAAAATGGGGACCTATGTTTGTGAACATTTCTTGGACATGATGGTCCACTTTTATATGGCATAAGTAAACGGTGTTGTCATAAATGAGAGAAGTCAAGTTGGTTTAATTCTAGAATCTCTTCTGAAGAGTTTTCTGCAATTTTGAATGCATTAATGAATAAAATTTGACTACTCTGTTGAATGAGCTACAGGCTTACCAGATAATATTGAGAACAAAGGGTCTGGTGTCAGAAGTAAATGTTACTACTGCCAAGAAGAAAGGAATGTCCTCCAAGCCTTATGTTGCTTCCTCTTCAAATAGTAAGAGTATTATTGTGAAGAAAGGCAAAGGAAAAGGGAAGAAGAAGCCTACTAGATTGAAAGGCAAGGATAGCGTTGCAAAGGGAAATGTTTCCATTGCAAGATGAAGAGCACTGTAGGAGACACTACCCTCAATATCTTATCGAGAAGAGAGCAGAGAAAAGGTAACCAAGTTAACTTGACCCTGGGACTATTTGCTCAGCTCATTCAGTGGGTGAAGTTGCTACTTGTTTTTAATTTTTAAAACTTGTATAGAACAAATTGTATATATTTTTATGATAAATGAAATGTTCATTTTCAAAAATTATATTTGTTCTAGCAACCTCTGTTGAGAATCAAATTGTTAAATGCCATTTGTAGATATTAAGATATCTAAATGGCTAGATCAAAGTATAGAAAGTTTAAAGATTTCTAGATCTGACTGTTAACAAAGAGTTGTTGAGACAGGTTATATGCATCTTGCTCAAAGAGTTGAGAGTGCCTCACGTAGTGGGAGAAAAGTGTGTTTCCTGGTCATTATTGAGATTAAGATGCAATTCCCTTATAGTTTTATCTAAAGGCTATTGTATACTAAAATGTTTACAATAATTCTCTTGGCTAAAGTGTTTGAGAATTACATAGTAGGACTAGGAATATTAGATAACCTAAGGCAAATGGGAGAAATATCAGGTATAAAGATACCAAATGGTAAAAAATAGGTATGAGATGCCTTAGTTTATTGTATTTCTTTATAAAACTCAGAAACTCAGTCTTATATATCGGATGTATAAGCTACCACTGGAGTTTTAGTCCAAGTGGGAGTTTGTTGGGTTTTATGTCCTAAAACTCATGTTATATAAACAATGGATCTTATTCTAAAAATTCAATAAAGGTGTTATTGGATAGATCTATTGCTTGAATAGAAATCCCTAAACCTAAAAATCCTTTAACTATTGGATGAGTATTTGAACTTTATGTGGAGACATAAAAATCTTACTTTATAACGCTGTTTATTGTTTAAGACTGACTATTTCAAAGCGATATCCTAGATAACTTGACCTTAATCCTGAGCTAACTATGAACTCTATTTTATTTGAGATTGCTCTTAGATTTGCATAGGTGGGGGTTGACTCGACAGCGCCGGCTCAATATGACTGCCATTTTAAGGGTGAGACTGGATAGATAGCTGGGGACATAGGGTGCAAGAGGAAATTCACTCCTACCCGCTTTAGGGATAGTAGAGAGGTTTTTCCCTTAAGTGTTGATTATGGGGTTTGAACAAAGGATCCCGCCCTCTCATTTGGCATGAGAGTGACTCGGTTTTATGATTGGATCACAAAAAATCATTCATTAGGGGATCAGTAGGGACTTAAGGAACAAGATGTAATTTCGGGGGTAAAACAAAGATTTAACCCAACCGTTATTATGAACAACCTGTAAAGGGTTAACTTACAAATCATGGTTATAACGAGTGGACATAATATATCTACAGTGAAGGGAGTTTAACTATAAGCCTTAGTGGATTGACCCATTAGTTAACGAATGGAGATTAAATCGGTCTAATGAGTTTAGCCGATTAATCTCAAATCGTTGGAGTCCATGATCTGTAGGTCCATGAGGTTCCCCTACTAGCTCGGAAATAGATTAGCTCTACAGTAGTGTGATAAGTTCATTTTAAACGTTCAAATTAGAACCAAATGGAATTGGAGAAAATATATCTAAATATATGGAGATGAATTTGTGTAAAAATTAATTTAATATTATATATTAAATTAATTAGAATTATTTAAATTTTTTAAATAATTATTTATTATTTTTATTAGAAAACTAATTTATGAAATTAATTTTTAAAATTAATGAATTTTTATTTTAGAAATAAAATATGATTTTAAAATCAAAATAGTTTTTGGAAATTGAAAAATTACACAAAATTGAAAATGAGTTTTTCATCTTCAACTAGCTTACAAGGAACTCACCTTTTCCTTTGGTTTACTCCAAGCATGAGCTGCATCTCATGTAGCACATCTTTTTGCATGATAGTCTGTAATATATTGAAGAGATGGGAGTGAAGAAAGGGATGATGAACCGACCGAATTTTTGCTGAAAAATTTAGATGAAAAAGGTGTTCTTCAATGGGTTCTATTTAGTGAGCTTTCTCCATATTCCCTTTGATTCCAGCTTATTTGTAATCCCACAACTCAATCTCAAGCACTAAGAGAGTAGTAGGGAAGATCTTGTGGTGATCTACACAAGGATTCAGAGGATTTTGCAGTTGGAAATGGAGATTTCTTTGGATCGGCCAAGGTATGTTCTTGAAATCTATTATACTATTTTTTTTAGCATGTTTCTTTTATGCCAAAATTAATGAATTAGAATGCTTATGGATCTTGATTTCTTCCGCTGTGTACTGGTATCGATCCAATATAATAACCGTGATAGAAGGTTGATCGCAAGGTAGGTGGAATGCGTTGATACTTCGAGAGAAACGAGCATGAACGCATACCTTGGGAGTATCAACAAAATAAGGTGATGCTGACATTTCACATACCACGACAGAAGTGGCAATGAGTCATAATGGGATTATCATGCTATTGGCGTTTAAGCTCTATAAATAGCACCTTGGATCTTCACTTCAAAACATCCAAAGTTTCTGCCTTAAGGCAGATCCTTATGATCACAGATGAGAGCATGAACAGAAACTCTTTGAGGATTCTTCACCTCCACGACCTATTCCGAGTGACGACTGGAGTTTCATCAGAGATAGAGCTCGAGAAAGACTACTCCACCATCTATTCATAGCACCATCAGCAACCTTGTCGCATTTTGGATGAAAAGCAAGAGATTGTTTTCATCTAGCATTCCATTTCTCCTCTTATCTCTGTATTGTATTACATTTTGGCTTAAGACATCAATACAGTTTATAATCAATGCATATTTCATTCCTTCAACACCATCTTCATCATCATCATCTTCTTCTTTATCATCATCTAATTCATCATTTAGTTTTGCATCGAAGACAGTTGCATACTCAATCGTGCAGTCTAGAGATAAAACGCATGTAGCAATCCACCAAGAGGTGTGCGTTGTGCAAGTATGGTGAGTTAATCCCCTTCGCTTGGTGTGAGGCCATAGCAATGCTTGTCTATGAGTTGTCGCAATGCTTGTCTATTAGCTGATTAGCCGCAACTAATTTCCTGAGAGGGTAAGTAGTGGAATACACTAAAGCAAAGTAAGCTTTGTTCCTAGAGATAGGCACGATCTTATGCTCGACGCAACCATGTATTATGGAGATATAAACATGTGGCTGCCACAGAGAGGTGTGTGATGCGTTAGTGTGGCAAGCTTGGATTACTCGATCGACCTAACATAATGAATATTATTATGTGTTAACAATTGCTATATCTCTACCAATTCTCATAGTTAAGTTTCCATTGCACAATCTGTTTAGTTAGGAATAGGAGTAGCGCATAATCCATTAACTTTTGTCTTTTTTAATTTTATTCATCGCCTCAAACGCATTACTTCACATTGTTGAGTTACAAGTCCCCTTGTTCGACCTCGGATCATCCCGAGAAACTTGCGTTCTCGTTATACTTGGCGAGAAAGCAAGAAAACTTGTGACGGAAACGCATGATCATCGTATACGTGCTTAACGTATATTGCATATTTTCTAGTCCAACGCATGACCGTCGACGCATGGAGATTAATGCATAACATAAGACGCATATTTTCCCCTCCTCTCTTTCCAACGCATCAATAATCGATTGAACGGTATTGTGAATCTTCACACGAATGAATGCACGTGTAAGGAATTCAAATCACTTGGTATCTCGTGTTCACATGCAATTGTGGCCGCCAAGGAACAAAACATACCCATTCAGAGTCTTTGCAATCAATTTTATATAGTGGAATCTCTAATGACTGCGTATGTGGAGCCTATAAATCCACTCGGTTACAAATTTGAATGGAAGAGAGCTCTTGGGTATGTAGAAAAGACTATCCTTCTTCCAAAGTTTGTGGAACAAGTCGAGCGACGGAGATTGAGAATAATACCATCCAGACGAGAATTTCGCAAACAAATGAACTATGGTCGGTGTGGGAATTATGGGCATAACAGTCACAATTGTAGCGAACTGCTCACAATCATGTGACGTACTGAAAATGGCAGAAATCGTGACTCAAATACCTTTCATTTAGTTTAGTTTATAACTATCTTTATCTTGTAACGGTTTGTTGGTATGTGTTATAAATACCATTGATCAGGCCCCAAATAAGAGTTTTTCATACTTTCTACTCTTTCTGTCAATAAAAACAAGCTATAAGCAATCTTCAAGTGAGAAAGAAAGTGAATCTTTTTGCAAATCACAAAAACACAATCTTGTTATCGAATCATATCGATTTCAGAGTATCAAGTTTAATCGCGTATCGATTTTCTTCTATCGAATAACATCGAGTCAAAAGTTTTTCATCTTCGAGTTGCTTCGAGTAAAGATTAATATCGAGCAAGGAATAGAAACTCGTGGAGTACAGAAGGAAATTTCCATGGAGTATCAAACAGAAAATTATTGAGTATTAAGTATCTAGCATCGAGGATTTAATAAAGCATAACACAGCCATTTCTTCACAATCTCGCTCTTTTTCAAAATCTCGCTCTCTCAACCTCCATAAGTGTTGCTCTCCCTAAAAGTCTCGCTCTCTAAATCTCGTTTTCTCTCAACGTCTCACTCTCTCTCAAAATCTCGCTCTCTCAATCTTGCTCTCTCTCAAAATCTCGCTTTCTCTCAAATCTCGCTCTCTCAATGTTTGAATTTTGAACCTTGAGCTTTGATATAATGTTTTATATACAATTGATATAATGAAAAGAGCAATAGCTCAATTATACATGTTTTGATAAAATGTATTATATTGAACTTTGAACTTTGAAATTTGATAAAATTGTTTTATACATGTTTTACATACATAAAAAATACATGTTTTATGTACATAAAAAATACATGTTTTATACACATAAAAATTATGGAATGTTCGCCCACAATTGACACGCTAACTGCATCATATATTCACTCATTTTCTCCTGAGTGATTACGGAAGGATCAACACCAATCACCAAATGTTCTAGTAATTTTATTGCAAAGATGCCACAATCAAGCGACCCGTGTTGTATGTCGGCATTCATAGGTCAAGTGATTTTCCAACGGGATGTGGATACGTCCGGCTTTGAACGATCCACGTCACAGTAGTGAAGTAGGGAGGTTACTGTGAAAGTCACTGATATTCATTACCGTATACACGAAATCCACATCTACCCATTTGACGTCGAATTTACCGGTGACGTAGTTCTAGTACGTGTCTTCATCACCCATAGTAGGGCAGCATCCAGTGTCGTCTTATTCTTTATTCATTTAAATACTTCGTCATGAGCATTAAGGTGACTCTGCCAACTAAAATGAGAAGTTAAGTAACGAAATATATCATAGTAAAATGACCCTGCACAACAAAATATATCAAAATTTATCGTTACTCGAATTAGCAAGATGGTGAACTTGTGCATGCACATGTCAGGTCGTTTATAGATTTTTTCTTTCATAAAATGAAATAAAGTATTTATGGTCTGCACAAGAAATTACTATGTCAGTCAAAGTACAAGATATCCAACTGTAAAAAAGTTTAGGCTAGGAAACTTACATCGCACTTAACCCACGAACTCAGTTCAATCAATTCCTTAAAAAATTGCGTCGATAGTGGCTTAAAGGAATTCTCTTGAACTTTATTATCGATATTCTCATCTGTGATCCAACCCATCATTTCTGTAAAAATATTAAGTGGAATGTCATGTGCTACGTTGTGCCCGATAATCTCTCTAAATAGTGACGTAGACACACCCGAGAGAGGATACTTAACCTTTTCAAACGGAAGGTGTACCCTAGAATCCACATTTTTCTTTTTTAATTGAGCTGAAGGTGTCTATTTATCGACACCTTTCCTCTTACAAGTAGTTCTTCAAGATTCATACATAAACAGATAACAAAAAAGTACTCATCAAGAAATATAAAAATATAAACAAAGATTACTGATCAATTAATAACTAAGCAATGTAACTCCTTCCGTGGTCGTAACAATGCCAGAAGTTTCAACCTCTGAGATGCCAGACATGTCGGCCTCTATATGTGGCACGGTGAGTAAGTCAGACATGTCAGCCTCTATATGTGGGACGTTGGCCTCTATATGTTGGACATCAGTGGGTGATGTTATGGTATCAGGCTCTAGAGGAGGGAATGGAGTAGGTGAAGTGGTGGTATTTTGAGGCTCTACAGGGAGGATGAGAGTATCAGAGGTAGTCACATCAGTGGTATCGGGATCCTAAGATGGGATGAGTGACATCGTGACATCGTCACCTGTATATTGAATGGGTGACCTTGTCATCTCCTCAATCACCATGGAACCCTTCAATTAATAAATTAAGATGATGAGTTCAATAACACGTAAAAACTAAATACATAAAGACATAAAATGATAGTAAATGCAAACCTTACACATAGACAGCAACAGTGACAAGATGGCCGACAATTATCCTTCATGTCTGTCATGTTTTCCTCGATCTTGGATACACGACTATCTAAACTCGATATACGGCCATCCAACCTCGATAGTGAGCTGTCAATGGTTCGCATGTACGAATAAATAGAATCGTTGGGGATTGGTTCTCTCCTTGCGGGCAGCACACTGAGGACACTCTTCATTCATAGATCGCTCTCTATGGGAATCAACAAGATAGACATCAGGTGGTTCAACTCATGTTCATCGTGTACGTCTCCCACCACATCATGGAACATATCATCACTAGGTGTGTATGTGTGAGAATATATTAGCATGCAGCAAAAATAATAAAGATCAATAAGCATTCTATCTAGTTCATTAATTTTGGCAGAAACTAAAGCATGCTCATCTAATATAAGAGGGTTTGAAGTCATGCCTTTGTAGAACTCTTCAAGATCTTGATCCTCAGCAGTTTCCTTCTCCAAAACTTGTTGTGAACCATCTAAAGATCTTTTCCATTATCCTCTTAGAGCTTTAGAATGAGTTGTGGGAATCAAGAACAACTTGAATGAATAGAAATTAGGTGTAAAACTCATTGCTACTAAACCACTTGAAGAACAATTTTTTTGCCCATTTTTCAATAAAAATCTTTTTAAATGCATGCATCGATTCCACTCCAATCTTCTTTATTTATTGCAGGTGAACATGCAAAGAAGATGGTTGCATGAAATGTAGCTCATGCTTGGAGTAATTGAGGAGAAAGTGAATGGTTTTTTAGTGAGCTAGTTGAAGATGGTAATGGAAAAAACCATTTTCCCATTTTGTGCACATTTTTGTAATTTTCTAATTTTTCCAAAAACCCAAATGTTATGAAAATCCATTTGATTTTTAAATTGAAAACATTATTAATTTTATAAAATTAATTTCACAAATTAATTTTCTTAATTTTAATTAATTTAATATCAAATATCAAATTAATTTTTACACAAATTCACCTTCTTATATTTAAATCATATTTAAATATAAATTCTTCTATACCATTTCATTCTAATTTGAATGTTTCAAATTAATTTATCATGCTACTCTAAAGCTTATCCATTTACGAGCTAGTAGGAGAACCTTGCGAACCTACAGATCATGGGCTCCAATGATCTAAGATTAATTGGCTAAACTCATTATACCGAATTAATCCCCATTCGTTAACTAATGAGTCACTCTACTATAGCCCATAGTTGAACTCCCCTCACCGTAAATATATTATGTCCACTTGATATAACCATAATCAATAAGTCGATCCTTCACAGGTTGTTCGTAATCACAACTAGGTCAAGATTATCGTTTTACCCCTGTGAATACATCTTGTTCCTTAAGTTCCTACTAACCCTCTAATGAACAATTTTGATTCATAATACCTATGAATCAAGTCCTTTCTCTATCATGAGAAGGCGGGGCTCTGATTGTTCAAGACCTAGAATCAATACTTAATTGAACAACCTATCTGCTAACCCTGAATCGGGTAGGAATGAATTCCATCTTGCAGGGCTTTGTCCCTAGCTATTCATCCGGTTTTATCCCCAAAATGGGAGACTTATTGAGTAGTGTTGTTGGACTACTCTCACCCATGTAGATCAAAGGATAATCCCAAACAAACAGAAGTTCATAGCTAGCTTAATATTAAGATTGAGTTAGGTTACTTTATAAATGAAATAGTCAGTTTTAACAGTAAACGGTCGTTATAAAAAAAAGTGACCATTTTCCTGGTTCAGTCTATATGCAAACTCATTGCATAGGAAGCCTCCACTCACATGTCTTAACATGAATGATCTGTGGGTCACATCATTTGTAGTAGTTTACAACTCTTTGTAACAACTACAGCATGGGCCGCACCAATAGTGTTACTAGGATGAGATACAAAATTTCATCCATATACTTAGACCATTTAGGCTATATACTAATAACTTGATCTTATTTACATCACCACATAAAGTTAAAGTATTCAGACTATAGCCATCGATATGTTTATTGGATTTTCATAATAGAGTGCAAAATCAACAACTTATTATTATTGATAAATATAATGTTTAACACGAACTACGAGTTCTAGGACATTCCCAACAATCTTCCACTTGGACTAAAACTCCACTAAGAACAAATATATATAATATAATGTTGAGAAACATAAAGGGAAAATACAATAAACTAGGGCATCTTAAATACCATAGATATTCTCCCACTTGCCCTAGATTAGACTACTCGGAGTCCTAGTCCAACTAGGTGGCCCTCAAACACTTTAGCCGAGAGGGCCTTTGTAAATGGATTGGCAAGGTTGTCTTCAGAGGCATACTTTGTGACGATCATATCTCCTCGGTGTACTATCTCTCTGATGAGATGGTACTTTCAATATGTTTCCACGTTTATGACTCCTTGGTTCTTTCGAGTTGACAATAACACCACTATTGTCACAATACAGTGTGGTAGGCAGGTGTATATCTAGATTACTTCCAAAGTCAATAATTTGCGTAGCCATACTGCTTCTTTAGCAACTTCACATGCAGCCACATATTCTGCTCCCATTGTGGAGTCAGCGGTACAACTTTGCTTAATGCTTTTCCAAACTATAGCTCCTCCATTGAGAGTGAAAACTGATCCTGGAGTAGATTTCGTAGAATCTACGTCAGTTTGGAAATCAGAATCAGTGTATCTTGTAAGGATCAAATCCTTAGGTCCATACACAAACATATAGTCCCTCGTTCTCCTTAGATACTTGAGGATGTTTTTTACAGCAGTTCAATGACTGTGTCCCGGATTGGATTCGAACCTGCTAACATTTTCAATTGCAAAGCATATGTCAGGGCGTGTACATATCATTGCGTACATCAGACTCTCAACTACAGATGCATATGAAATTCTTGTCATTTCCTCAACATCTTGAGGTGTCTTAGGACACTTTTTTTTCGATAAATGAATTCCATGTCTAAAAGGTAACATATCTCTTTTGAAATTTTGCATATTATATCTTAATAACATCTTGTCAATATAAGATGCCTGAGATAATGCTAATGTTCTATTCTTTCGATTTCAAAAGATTTGTATGCCTAAAACATATTAAGCATCACCCAAATCTTTCATTTGGAACTGTGTTGCTAACCATCTTTTTACGTCAGCAAGGAAACTTGTCTCATTCCCAATGAGCAAAATATCATCCGCATAAAGAACTAAGAATACTACAGTTTTGTTGACTATCTTCTTGTACACACAAGGTTCGTCAACATTCTATTCAAAGCCATAAGATTTGACCGTAGTGTCAAACCTTACATTCCAAAATATGGATGCTTGTTTCAATCCATAAATGGATCGATTAAGCTTACAAACTTTTTGCTTCTGTCCTTTTTGGATGAACCCTTCTGGTTGAGACATAAAAATACTTTCATCAAGATAGTCGTTCAAAAAAGTTGTCTTGACATTCATTTGCCATATTTCATAGTCATAATATGTGGCAATGGAAAGAAGTATTCTTATCGACTTTCTCATGGCAACAAGAGACAAAGTTTATTTATAATCACCTCATTCTCTTTGGGTAAAACCTTTTGCCACGAGTCTGGCTTTATAGGTTTGCACCTTGCCATTTTCAACCTATAGGTGTAACCCCATGTGGTTGATCTACAAGTTTCCAGATAGAGTTGAATTACATAGAGTCCATTTTATCGCCCATAGCTTTTATCCACTGTTCCCTGTCAACATCTTCCGTTGCCTATTTAAAAGATAATGGATCCTCTAAACCATCATATATATGATGTTTTGAGTTACTGTTAAACCCATATAGCATTCAGGTTGTTGAATAACCCTCCCACTAGGTCGAGGCATCCTCAACTCTTGGGATGGACGTGACGGGACAACAACAGTTGTTGATGGACCAGCTTGATCAACACCTCTTGTTGATGTTTCTGTAGCATCTTTAGTCATTTCTTGCAATATTATTTTACTGCGAGGTAGATGGTTTTTTACATGATCTTCTTTCAGGAATGTAGCATTTGTCGATACAAATACTTTATCTTCTTGGGAATCATAAAACAGTTCTCCTTTTGTTTCTTTGGGGTATCCTACAAAAAGGCATAATTTTGAACGCGTTTCCAATTTCCTAGGATTTTGTACAAACACATGTGCTGGACAACCCCAGATACGGAAATTATGTAAACTAGTTTTACGTCATTTCCATAGTTCATACGGTGTTTCTGAAACACTTTTTGAAGGAACAACGTTTAGAATAAATACTGCAGTCTGTACCACATACCCCCAAAAGGATTGAGGTAACTGAGCATAAATCATCATTGATCGGACCATGTCTAAATGGTTTTTCTCCTTTTTGCAACACTATTTTGTTGTGGTGTTCCAGGTGCCGTGAGCTGGGATTGAATTCCATGATCTACTAGATAGTTCTGGAATTGTAAATCCATATACTCACCACCTCGATCAGATCAAAGTGTTTTAATTCTTTTACTTAACAGATTTTTTGTCTGTCTTAAATTCTTTGAACTTTTCAAGAGTTTCAGACTTATGATTGGTTAAGTAAATGTAGCCATATCTAGAGTAATCATCAATAAAACAGGCAAAATACTAATAGCCTCCTCGAGCTTTAACATTCATCGGACCACATAGGTCTGAATGTATAAGTTCAAGAGGCTCTTTGGCACGAAGTCCTTTGTCAGAAAAAGATATTTTAGTCATTTTTCCCTCAAGACATTATTCACATGGAGGTAAAGAACTATCTTCTAACTGATTTAGATGACCGTTTTTTTACCAATCTCTTAATCCTGTTGAGATTAGTGACCAAGTCTGAGGTGCAAAAGATAGGTGTTAAGAGAAATTTTCCACTTCTTATTTTGAGTCTCAGTCATTTTAAACATCTCGATATTTAAAATGGCTCTTTCTTCAGTTGGTTTTAATATGTACAAGTTATTTTCGAGTCTTGCATAACAAATATGAACACCTCTTAAATAAAAAAACACTTCATTACAATTAAAAGATATTTTGTACATATTTTCTAGCAGACAGAAAATAGAGATCAAGTTTCTTTTCATCTTAGGTACGTAATATACATTCCTAAGTAAGATAAAAGAATCTCCAAAAAATAGCTTGACATCTCCCACTGCTTGACCTAAAATGACTTCACCCGTTCCCACCTTGAAAGTCATTTCTTGTTCAGAAAGTCCTCTCCAAGAACTAGTTTCCTATAGAAAAGTGCAAACATGATTAGCGGCGCCTGAATCCAAAATCCAGGTAAGGTGAGTATTCTCCGCTAGACATGTTTCAACAACTAGTAAATCAAATTTACCTTTCTTTTCCTTTTCTGCTTTCTTCTTAGCCAAATACTTTTGGCAATTACGTTTTCAGTTTCCATCTTCTCCGTAATGGAAACACTTTCCTTTGGGAGTTTTGTTTTTATTTTTCTTTACAGTGGTTTCCTTTTTTCCCTTTTCCTTTCTTCTTCATTTTTACTGCTTTATCTTTCGAAGAAGAAGGAACAAACTTCTTATTATCTGTGGGTCTCGTTCCAGATGTAGACACTTTATAAAACTTCTTAGGTTTAGAAACAACATTTATTTCTTTTTCCTTCAGTTCCATCATTGACTGATATGTTTGTAACTCATTCAACAACATGATCAAATTATAAGTAATTTTGTTCATAACAGCGTTTGTTTTGAACGACAGATAACTCTTCGGGAGAGATTCCAATATCATACTTACTTGACTCATCTCATCTATCATCGCCCCATGAGCCTCCTCAACATTAAAATGGACCATCATATCGAGAACATATTCTTTTATGTTGGTTCCATCTTCCATGCGCGTAATGTAAACAAACTTCATGGCTTCATGTCGAACAAAAGATAATGATTGCCCGAACATCTCTTGAAGCAACGCCATTATCTCACGAGCAGTGGATATAACCTCATGCTTATTATTAAGTATATAAGCTATACTTGCTAAGATATAGGTCCGGGCTTTCTCATTAGCCCTTACCCACCTACCATAGATGTCCCGAACATTTCGGTTCACTGTTGAACTAGGAATTGGAGAACATTCCTTCTTCAACACAAACCTCAAATCATCTACAACTAATATCATATTGATGTTGAATTTCTAATTTGAATATCCCTCACCATTAAATTTATCGAAAGCTAACAATTGTATGATTGAATTCGATATCGTTGAAACATTTTAAACAAACTTTGTTAAATAATGCATCTAAATCCATTTTTAGCAAAATAATAAAGTATCAAATAAATCTTTATTTATTTGCAACGATACTTTAGTGATTTAGAAGAATTTCTACCGAGGGGCAGTCAAGAATTCCTTCATAGAAGCAAAACAATTATTGACCAAATACTATATCAGAATAACTCTTTATTCCTATAGTTCTTTTGGTTATCGTTTTTTGTCAAGATCTTTACTAACAATTAGTAATTCTTGTAAGTGTGACCCACCATTTTCAGATCTTATATAACGGTATGAATATGCCCTCGAAATAGAAGACAATACCCAAGACGGAACTATAAGACCTTATTCATTTTTATTGAAGCCTGGGTTTTTCCGAATCCTATGTTACAACCCTCTAAGGGGATCGCCACGGTCAACGACTAGCTAGTGCTGCCTAGAAAGGACAACAGGCTCCAAGCGAACCTATTTAAAATCTTTACTGAACTATGACTGGCCATCATATTAGCAAATAAATGTATTCCTGAGCTTAATGCGTGAAAAAAATGAGGGATTAGCTCGCAACATAGGAATCTCACAGTTCAAACTAATGGAGGAGACCGTAGGACAATGTTGACTCACCCACTTACTATGAACTACTTTCCTCATTCACCTTGTTATTGACCATGCAAACACTTTCCAAATGGAGCAGTCGCAGTAAAAGCGATACGAAGCCGAGCATGGATCTCACGGTGTGAACTCTTGAGGACATGAGAGCTAATAACTATATATCGAATATATTGTTGATCTTCCACTGAAGTGTTCTATGTGTTTGGGTATTTACTTATGTATAACTGCTAAATTTAAACAACCTAAGTCTAAGTGGTTTATCTAAGTATAACGCTTGTAATTGGATTTTAACATACAATGTCTAGGTGATAAATCGTTTTATTATCTCACATCGCTCACGCAAGCTCATAAAATCAGTTAACAATGCTCAATCTTTCGGTCATAATCCCAAGTGGGAGGTGTTCTGTAAATCCTCAACTTAAGTACCCCCAGCCTTAGATAGGCTTATGAACCGATTTGAATTTCTAACCGAATTTTATAAGGTAATAATCTATTTTAACGATTAAAACTAGTTGTTAACCTAAATAAGCATGAAGTTGTTCTTTGTTATGGATTTTAAACATCTAACCCAATTTTATAACAGCTTACAAAATTTTAGACATGCTAAACATCCACAACATTCAACAAAGGCATTGAATATCTAATATAACAATTATATTAAATATAACCCTAACATGCATTAAAACATTTTATAACATACTTTCAATGTATGTAACATGCTTCCTATGGTAAGTTTTAAATCTATATGGCATACTGTATGCATATACATGAGTTATTTAATTATTTCATACATCACATGCATAAACAATTAAACACTAACTGATATGGTTTTAGTTTTGGCATAAACAAGCAAACAAAAGCCTAATTATTACAAACAACGTCAAAACCGTCTCTGAACCGCTCAAAACCAAACCCAAGCAACTTGAACCGGACTGGATAATCCGAACCAGACCAACTAAAAACCCTTTGAAGTTGAACCGGACTGAACCTCGAGAAAAATCAGTCGAACCGGCTGCTCTCGATCCAAGTTCAAAATCTCGCTAAGGATGATCGTGTAGTACTAGAGTCTATCATCTAACACGATCACTTAGTGTCGGGCAGAGGTACACGATCACTCAGTGTCTTTCATCTATCGTATAGTGCCATCGTTTAGTGCACGGGTAGAGTTATACGATCGTTGAGCACCATCGCATAGCGCCTCTTGTCATCGTTTAGTGTCCGCTGCAGCTACACGATCGTGTAATGCCATCATATAGCACTTCCAACACATCGTTTAACTCCCACGCAAAGCTACACGATCACATAGTGCTATCGTATAGCATTTCAGTGCATCATTTAGCTCCTGCAGGTACACGATCGTATAATGCACAACATCACAACGACCAATGCCCACAACATCACAAAGAGAAATAAAATGCCAAAACTCAGAAAACCATATCAGTACATCAGTTTCATATATCTCATGAAAAACACCCACCACACTAAAATTAAACCGATTTGAATGCTTATATGATGCTTTAATACTAATTGTAAGAATATATCATCATGCAGCGGAAGCAACTAGGATCAATAAGCATTCTAATTCATTAATTTTGACAGAAACTAAAGCACATGCTCATCTACTATAAGAGGGTTTGAAGTCATACTTTTGTAGAACTCTTCAAGATCTCAATCCTTAGTAGTTGTCTTCTCCAAAACTTGCAGTGAACCACTTCAAGATCTTCCTTACTATCCTCTTGGAGCTTTAGAACGAGTTGTGGTCAATAACAGCTTGAACGAACATAAATTAGGTGTGAAGCTCACTGCTACTAAACCACTTGAAGAACAATTCTTCTGCCTAATTTTTCAGTAAAAATCTTTTTAAATGCATGCCTCAATTCCACTCCAATCTTCTTTATTTATTGCAGGTGAACATGCAAAGAAGATGGTTGTATGAAATGCAACTCATGCTTGGAATAATTGAGGAGAAAGTGAATGGGTTTTTAGTGAGCTAGTTGAATATGGTAATGGAAAAAACAATTTTCCCATTTTGTGTACATTTTTGTAATTTTCTAATTTTTCCAAAAACCCAAATGATTTGAAAATCCATTTAATTTTAAAATTGAAAATATTATTAATTTTATAAAATTAATTTCACAAATTAATTTTCTAATAAAATTAATAAATAATTATTTAAATAATTCCAATTAATTTAATACCAAATATTAGATTAATTTTTACACAAATCCACTTTCTTATATTTAAATATAAATTTTTCTATTCTTTTTCATTTTAATTTGAATGTTTCAAATGAATTTATCATGCTACTCTAAAACTTATCCATTTACAAGCTAGTAGGGGACCTCGTGGACCTACAGTTCATGGGCTCTAACGATCCAAGATTAATTGGCTAAACTCATTATATCGAATTAGTTGAACTCCTCTCACTGTAAATATATTATGTCCACTTTATATAACCATAATTAGTAAGTCGATCCTTCACAGGTTGTTTGTAATCACAACTGGAATCAATACTTAAGAGAATAACCTATCTGCTAACCCTAAATCGGGTAGAAGTGAATTCCATCTTGTAGGGCTATGTCCCCAGCTATTCATCCGGTCTTATCATAAAAATGGGAGGCTTAGCAGTGTTGTTGGACTACTTTCGCTCATGCAAATCAAAGAATAATCACGAATAAACAGGAGTTCATAGCTAGTTTAGGATTAAGATCGAGTTAACCTAGATTACTTTATAAATGAAATAGTCAGTTTTAACAGTAAACGGTCTTTATAAAAAAAAAAAGTGACTATTTTCGTGGTTCAGTCTATATGAAAACTCATTGTATAGGATACCCCCACTCACATGTCTCAACATGAATGATCTGTGGATCACATCATTTGTAGCACTTTACAACTCTTTGTAACAACTGTAGAGTGGGCCGTATCCAATAGTGTTATGAGGTTGAGATACCAAATTTCATCCATATACTCATTAGACCATTTAGGCTATATATTGTTAACTTGATCTTGTTTATGTCACCACATAAAGTTAAAGTATTCAGACTATAGCCATAGATATGTTTATTAGATTTTCATAATAGAATGTAAAATCAACAACTTATTATTATTGATAAATAGAATGTTTAACATGAATTGCAAGTTATAGGACATTCCCAACATTATATCCCTTCCTCCACCCTTCCACATTCAGCATCCTCGTGTGTTCATCCCCTCCCTCTACCTTTCCACATTCATCCTTGTTACCTCCACGATGATCATCACCGTTTCTTTCGGAACTACCCCCACTACTCGACCTACTGCCACTTTTAGCACTATCATCATTGGCACCTAAATCGAATATAGGTCGTCTGTCCACTGGGGTATCCCGAAACTCACTCTCAGCGTCGGTCATGACAAGACTCTCTTTAACCTTTGTCTGCATTAATAACCTAATAAAATGGTTAGTGTTAATTTAATAACCAAATAAACATATTATGCATAGAGTAGACGTACATTGTTAGACTTGAATATGTCTCTCTCGAGTACTTTGAAGGACACTGAGTGGGAGCATGACCATTGTAATATGCGAGGCAAAGCCACCTAACTCATTCGCTCCGCAATGTTCCCAACTATCGATGCTGTTAGGATCTCGTACATCCATACCTAAATAAAATTTAACATATATTAAGAACAATAGTAATGTTAAATCAAATAACTTGATTATTATGTTAAGCAAGTTTACATGGAACGTTGTGGAAATCTATGCAAAGAACACTTCATGACGTAATTTTTATTTCCTTTCACCTTCGTCTTGTATAGATTACCCTTGTCATTCAATGTAGTCTTTAGGGCGTCGAATGTCCTCTCCCAAATAATGATACCTTGGTTTAGACTATTGTAGTACTATATGTTCTGAACGTCCTTAAAACGGTTAAGGCCCATTGCATTTTTCTGCTTGTTCTTTCCCATAATTGCAACCTCCACGTAGTAGACTAATGTGATATTCACAACATCCTCATCGTTTTCAAACTCCAACTCCTTGTATTTTTCTTCTAGTAGACGGACATGTAAGGTATCATTCATCACTCGATTACCGAAATACTTGGTGGCAAGTTCATATGAGGACTGCTCATTCTGATCAACTCGCATAGGGGATCGCCACAAACCAAACACCAACAAAAATCCATCATTCGAAAAAATGACGACCTTTCCACCCACAGAGAATGAGATTGAGTCAGCTCCCGTGCTCTTTACTTCTCTCAACAACATATGATGGATAATTGAGCTATTGAATACCATGTCAACTTCTACAAATCGCTCAAAAACTGTTCTCTTAAACATCTCTAGCTACCTTGGGGTAAGCTTCTCCTTCACAGTCTTGTTCGCATTAGTAATGTAGGCCAAACTCGTTACTTGACCGGGAAATTGGTCGACTACAGGTATTCTGAAACGTGTTGAAATCTTAAATCACTCCTGCATGAAATAAAGATTCAATCAGTAAACTTCTTCAGAAAAAAAATTGTAAAAAATATTCTGTTTAAGTTTCACTGGTATCGCTCTCTCTAGTAACTATCACTTATCTCACTCACATTATATCTTTTTACTCGTCTTCAACCACATAACACATCAAAAACCAAAAAAATAAACAAAAAAAAACCATAGGTTCACAGTATTTCTAAACCTAGAACGAACCACCTTTTCCCGTGTCGCTCTCTCTAGTGTCGCTCTCGCCGATTTCACTCTCACTTATCTCACTTGCATTCTCTATTTTTACTCAACTTCAACCACAGAACACATCGAAAAAAAAAACAAAAACAAAAAAGCCATAGGTTCACACTATTTCTAAACCCAGAACGACCCACAAGGCCCAATTACCGATCAGTTTAAGACATTTTTCAGGCAAAGATTGAAATCACTTACCAATCAGATTCGATTTATCGGTGATAGTGTAATCATTTGCAAGCCCAAATGGATTTTAAAATGCAGTGGAACTGTTCGGAGCTTATGAGCGATACAAAGCCGTTACGCTTGAAAAATTTGAAGAGTTTTTAGTTTTGGTTGGTTTTCAGTAAAAGATAAGAATATAAAGAGGTGAAGACAATTTACATAATTTGATGTGATGATGATGTCAAAAGAGGTCAATTGACATTATGTTTTAAAAATGGGTCATCCTTATAAATTTTCCAAGATATTTTATTTTATTCGGTTTTAAATTATTTTCTTTATTCTTTTCCTCCCTCCTCCCTTTTCCCCTTCGCACGCACGCCGAAACCCTTCCCCCCCTGAGCTTTTCTTCTTTCCGCTCGCCGTTCGTGGGTTTTAGGCCGACGAGATCCCGCCGCCAGCCAAGCCGCGTTCGCCCTTGACCCAGCCAAGCCGCGTTCACTCGTGACTGAGTTCCGCCGTCCCTCCTCGCGTCTCAGCCGCGCCGCCCAACGTTCCCTCACCGTCCGCCTCCCTCTCCCTCGCGAAACTAGTCGAAGCTCGTCCGCCGCCACAGATCTCCTCCGCCGCGCGCCCCTCTGCGCGCTGACCTCACCAGATCCGTCGCCGCCCAGCCCCTGCCGCCGTCTTGGGTGCTGTCAGATTTGTTTGGGTAAGTTTGTGCTATTTCAATTGGATCTCTCGGCCGATGATGTTTCGCTTCAATCTATTGATACACTCTTGTTTGGATTTTAAAGTCGAAATTTAGGAGCATATTTATAGAGCATGATAAATCTATCGAGATGTCAAACTAATGTGAGGAATAAACAGAACCAAGATAAAGTATATGCTAAAGCCTACACCATAAAACACTACATTGAGATTGTACCAGACCTGAACAACCATATTAGGCACAGCCTATTGGACCTAGCAAGGAAAGCTGGAGTAGAATAGAACGCAAACTGGATAAGCGAATCCAGTGATTTTTTCTGCATAGGTAATCTACATAGAATAAATAAATTTAGTTGGGAAGAACAACAATCAAAGCAAACACATGAGTGAATCCATCAATTTTTATCCACTCAAAAGGACTCAACAGAGCCAAATTCACAGTCATGAACGCACCATCAATTTTTATCCACTCAAAAGGACTTCACAGTCATGAACGCAAACCCACCTAATATTTCAAACAAGTAAAAGAAAAAACAAAAAAGCAACCAATCCACGGAAAACATTCATGAGGAAAGAAGATTCATATCAAAAGAAAACCAAAAGAAATCAGCAACAAAGATAAAACACTCCCAATGGGAAAGAAAGAAACCAGAAGAAAAACCAAACTAGTTGCTAAATAGAAACATCAGTGCTCCACAGAAAGCAAAGCAGCCAAACTTCCTGAAGAAGAACAACAAGAACAAGAACATTTCCCTCAAACTCAAATCCCACTTCCAATCACAATTCCCCTCCACTTTCTCTCTCTAAATGTGAAAGGATGAAAGTTTTTTTAGAAAAGGAAACTCCGTATTTCCTCTTTTCCTTCTATACTAGTCTCGATACAACCATATTCACACAAAAGGAAGGGGACAAAAATAATCGACGGAATGAAAAAAAACATTGGAATCGAATAAACAATTCTAACAAACTAATAACAAAGGAATTAGCAAACCTTTAAATGAGCAACAACTTTATCTTTGTCGAAAACACCGGTGCACTCTACGATGTATTTCGCATAGGTCTCACCCGATGGGATCTCCTCCGAATTTCTAAAACCATGATATATTCAACTTAATCCATTGCAAAGAAACTTGCATATTCGAATTAATTAGCCCTCAACAATTGAACAAACTTAAATTTTTTAAATTAAAAAAAAAAGCTCAAATCATGTACCGTCTTTACAAGTTCTTGATAGCTTATTTGAGCAAAATAAAAAAAAAGAAGCTAACCTCATATCGAAGCAAACTGATGGAAAATCTGCTAACCTAAGGAAGAAAAATACATAGGAAAAAGAAAACTAACCTCGAATCGATGTAAAATCATAGCGAGAAGCTTTTAGACAAAATGCAGAAGTGAGAGACAAGAGGAACATATAGTTTCACGCTAGGTCAAAATGAGCAGAAGATGTGGGAGATGGTAGGATAATGCAGGAGTATTTTAGTCCTTTTGATATGTTTTGAAAATTTGGGACGTATTCCTGGTTAAACACTGAAAAACTCTCTTTCTAAAATCTGGTTCCTAGGGTTTTCTCCAAAAGAGTTTATTTCTTTAACTCTTTTTTTTTTTGTTGAAAAGTTATTTTTAATAGTTCTCAAACACCTCGATTTTTTTTTTTTTTTTTTTTTTTTTTTTTTTTTTTTTAAAAAAAAAAACTTTTTTTTAAAAAAAAAAACTAAACAGAAAAAACGATTAGATAGAAATGAAGAAAGGAAAAAGGAAGACTTTTAAAATATAACCCGATCCGTCCAACCTAATTATGTATGGTGGAATCAAATTGATTTTGACTTTAAGCATTAGATCGCCTGTCTCAGTTAAGAGGAGTCATGAATAGAACAGGTTCAAAATCACGATCAATTCCTTTTTTAAATCTTGCGGCAGCTGCACGAGCCCTTCCTGCACGCCATAAATGACCTACGAATAGGAAGAATCCTAGAACAAAATGGAGGTAGCTAACCAACTTCTAGGAGAGACACAATTGATTGTATTAATTTCGGTAGCTACGCCCCCACAAAATTTGAAGAACCTAAAGGAGCATGGGTCATATATTCCGCGGAACGTCGTTCTTGCCAAGGTTGGATGTCTTTTTTTAGTCTGAGCTCTCATGTCAATTACTTCCATTCCTCTCATTAGACCATCTGTAGCACTTATAGCTACAACTCTAACTCGATTATTTCCTAATAATTCCTATACTTCACCAGTCACATTAATTTTTTGACCGGTAGTATCTTGACCTTTAACTATCAAAGCGTTGTAAATATTAGGCATTTTGCCCAGGGGAAAAGCTACATCTAGTACCAGACCAATGATTTGAGCGATACATCCCAAGTTATTTTTTTCAAGCGTGGAAACTTCAGGACTAGAAGTCGTAGGATTTATTCTCGATACGAAGCTTTTGTAGATGTGTTTCTGGGTATTCCTTTAGCATTTCGTCTAAGAGAAAGAGTTCCTCTAATTCTATAACTTTTTTTTATAATACTCTTTTCTTGAATATCATTCAAAAAAAATTTGGATTGACCAGTATTCCACCAATTAGTAACCCAAGATTCTAGGCTTTTATTAAATGAAAGAGAGATCCACAAAGACAACAATACTATAGATGCAAGATATAGAAGGGGAACGAATGCTTTCTTTTTTGCCATTTTTTTGTCTTTGATTTTTTAATGAACTCACTTCATTTGTTAACTCTCTGTACTACTAATATTTGTGTTTGTTTTTTTTAAAAAATAATCCAGGTGTTTGAGAACTATTAAAAATAACTTTTGAACAAAAATAAAAAAGGAGTTAAAGAAACAAACTCTTTTGGAGAAAACCCTTGGAACCAGATTTTAGAAAGAGAGTTTTTTAGTGTTTAACCGAGATACCTCCCAAATTTTCAAAATGTATCAAACGGACTAAAATACTCTTGCATTACCCTACCATCTCCCAAATCTTCTGCTCATTTTGACCTAGCGTGAAAGTATATGTTCCTCTTGTCTCTCACTTCTGCATTTTGCCCAAAAGCTTCTCGCTATGATTTTACATTGATTCAGGTTAGTTTTCTTTTTCCTATGTATCTTTCTTCCTTAGGTTAGCAGATTTTCCATCAGTTTGCTTCATTTTGATGTTAGCTTCTTTTTTTGATTTTGCTCAAATAAGCTATCAGGAACTTGTAAAGTCGGTACATGACTTGAGGGTTTTTTTTTTTTTTTTAATAAATAATTTAAAAAATTTAAGTTTGTTCAATTGCTGAGGGCTAATTAATTCGAATATGCAAATTTCTTTGCAATGGATTAAGTTGAATATATCATGGTTTTAGAAATTCGGCGGAGATCCCATCCGGTGAGACCTGTGCGGAATACATCGTAGAGTGCACGGGTGTTTTTGACAAAGATAAAGCTGCTGCTCATTTGAAGGTTTGTTAATTCCTCTGTTATTAGTTTGTTAGAATTGTTTATTCAATTCCAATATTTTTTTTCCATTCCGTCGATTATTTTTGTCCCCTTCCTTTTGTGTGAATATGATTATATCGGGACTAGTGTAGAAGGAAATATGGAGTTTCTTTTTCTAAAAAACTTTCATCCTTTCACATTTAGAGAGAGAAAGTGGAGGGGAATTGTGATTGGAAGTGGGCTTTGAGTTTGAGGGAAATGTTCTTGTTGTTCTTCTTCAGGAAGTTTGGCTGCTTTGCTTTCTCTGGAGCACTGCTGTTTCTATTTAGCAACTAGTTCGGTTTTTCTTCTGGTTTCTTTCTTTCCCATTGGGAGTGTTTTATCTTTGTTGCTGATTTCTTTTGGTTTTCTTTTGATATGAATCTTCTCTCCTCATGAATGTTTTCCATGGATTGGTTGTTTTTTTGTTTTTTCTTTTACTTGTTTGAATTATTAGGTGGGTTTGTGTTCATGACTGTGAATTTGGCTCTTTTGAGTTCTTTTTGCTTAAACGAGTCCTTTTGAGTGGATAAAAATTGATGGATTCACTCATGTGTTTGCTTTGTTTGTTGTTCTTCCCAACTAAATTTATTTATTCTTTATACTTTTTTGGTGTATCAGACATTTTATTGTATGGTTTTAGACATTATTATGTAGACTACTCATGCAAGCTAGTTTGTACCTAAGGTCTAGTACAATCTCAATGTAGTGATCTATGGTGTAGGCTTTAGCATATACTTTATCTTGGTTCTGTTTATTCCTCACATTAGTTTGATATCTCAATAGATTTATCATGCTCTATAAATATGCCCTAATCTTTGCGAATTGTTTTTGTTTCAATGGCTCTCCATAACTTTAAAGCATTTATTCAAATTACAAATTTTGAGTTCAAGCCTTATGACAGACGATGAGATGTTATTACCTTCAAATGATGAAATAAATCATGAGACGTTAATGAAGAACATGGGGGTTCAAGTGTTCATGAAGTGTAGATAAATGAAGAACGTGATCAAATTGCACAACTTCTTATGTTTTTTTGATATTTTGTTATCTAGGAAAGATGATTATGTTAGGAACCAAGGTAGTATGAGATGCCTTTGTCCCACATTGGTTAGCATGGGATGACCAATGTGGTACTTAAGTGGCTTGGCTCTCCCACTCCAATAGCTGGCTTTTGGAGTGTGGTTCTCCAAGGTGCTTAAGTACCTAACAATAGTATTAGAGTCGGTTGTCGACGTTTTAGAGTGGAACTGGCAGAGGGTTCTGACTAGATGTGGCTGAGTGAAGTACTGCTAGAGTAGCTGTCGGGAAATCGGCTTGCTAGGGATGGGGTATTGTTAGGTGTTATTGTGATATCAAAATATTAAAGAATCTCATTCATTCTATATATTAGAGTTTAATAAATATAGGCATACATGAAAGCTCTAGACTACAGTGAAAAGACAATAAAGGACAAGAAACTAATAAGCTCCTCTATTTACATTTATACTCAACACTCCCCCTCAAGCTGGTGCATATATGTTGATCATACCCAGCTTGTTACAAAGGTAGTCAATTCGGATTCCATTTAAGGCCTTTGTAAAAATATCTCCTAATTGATCTCCAGTCTTCACATATCTTGTAGACACCAAACCTTCTTGTATTTTCTCACGAACAAAATGACAATCAACTTCAATATGTTTAGTTCACTCATGAAATATTGGGTTAGAAGCAATTTGAAGAGCAGCTTGATTGTCACACCACAACTTGGCTGGAACAGTAATACTTAAGCCTAATTGAAATAAGAGTTGATGTATCCACATTATTTCACATTATGATTGTGCCATAGCTCTGTATTTTGATTCAACACTTGATCGCAAGACTACATTTTGTTTTTGACTCTTCCATGAAACCAAATTGCCTCCTACAGAAACACAATAGTCAGAAGTTGATCTTCTGTCTTCCTTTGATCCTGCCTAATTAGCATTTGAGAAATACTCAATCTTCATATGTCCATGGTCTTTGTATATGATTCCACATCCAGATGCAACTTTCAAATAATATCACTGCAGCCCAATGATCCACTGTGGGTGAAGTCATAAACTGGCTCACAATGCTTACTGAATAAGCTATGTCTGATCGTGTTACTGTAAGATAATTCAACTTTCCAACCAATTTTCTATATCTCTCAGGATCTTTAGATGGTTCTCCGTCTTTTGTAAATTGATGATTAGGCATCATTAGAGTACTACATGGCTTGGCACCCAATTTTCCAGTCTCAGATAGCAAATTAAGCACATATTTTCTCTACGACATAAAGATACCTTTCTTGCTTCTCATGGCTTCAATACCCAAGAAGTACTTCAAAATTCCCAAGTCTTTAGTATGAAATTGACCTTGGAGAAATGTTTTAAAAGATAACATACCTAATGTATCACTCCCAGTAATGATGATATCATCACTGTATACGGCGAGTAAAATAAAACCACCCTTAGATCGTCGATAGAAGACAGAATGATCTAACTTGCTTTTCTTCATTCCAAACTGCTTAAGTGCTTGACAAAATTTTTCAAACTTTGCTCGTGGACATTGTTTTGACCCATACAATGATTTGCAAAGGTGACGTACTTTATCATTCTCCCCTTGAGCAACAACTCCAAGTGGTTGCTCCATATACACTTCCTCTTGAAGATCACCATGGAGAAAGGCATTTTTAATGTCAAGCTGATGCAAAGGCTAACCGTGAGATGTTGCCATGGAAATAAACAATATGACAGAAGTTAGTTGTGCAACAGGAGAAAAAGTATCAAAATAATACATTCCTTATGTTTGAGCATAGCCTTTGGCAACCAAGCGCGCTTTTAACCGAGCAATTGAGCCATCAGGGTTGACCTTAGATGCAAACACCCATTTGCATCCAACTGCATTCTTTCTTGCAGGAAGAAATACTAAATCCCATGTACCATTATCATCTAAGGCATTTATCTCCTCTATCATGGCATACGTCAACAGGATGTGACAAAGCTTCATGAATGGTTTTGGGAATCGAGATTGAATCAAGAGATGCAACAAAAGAGCATGTTGAAGATGATAAGTGGTCGTAAAAGACATAAGGAGAAATAGGGAAAGTACAAGAACGTTTACCTTTACGAAGAGCAGTAGGAAGGTCATCACTTGGTCCTGGATTAGATGACGAAGAATCTCTTAGAATAGGACAATCATCCGGAGGTTGTTGTTGTCGAGAGTAGACTTGTTTAATAATAGGTGGACTAGGGGTGACAGATCTCGAAGGAGATGGATTAAGATTGGGTCTGGGAGTTGAAGGAGATGTATTAAGATTGGGTGTGGGAGACTGAATGGTATATGTGAAGAGATCATCGTCCTTCCCCTGACTCGTAGTAGACAAAGATGGAGTGTGAGGGTTGTCCTCAAAGAAGGTAACGTCATGAGATACGAGATATCTGTTCAAACTAGAACAATAACATCTGTATACTTTTTGAACACAAGAATAGCCTAAGAAAATGCACTTCAAGGATTTAGGATCTAATTTGGTCAAATTAGGACGAAGGTCTCGAACAAAACAAGTACAACCAAATATTTTTGTCGGAAACAAAGGTTATGTAGGAAATAGAACATGATATGGAATTTGACCTTTAAGAATTGATGAAGGCATGCGATTAATCAAAAAACAGGCCATTGAAATTGCATCAACCCAAAATTGCTTTGGAACATGCATTTGAAAGAATAGAGCTCATGCAGTTTCAAGAAGATGTCGATTCTTTCGTTCAACAACTCCATTTTGAGAAGGAGTATCAACACAAGATGATTAATGAAAAATTCCATGCTTATTTAGATACGATACGATGTAAGTACTCTTGAAAAATATTCACCGACATTGTCACTTCTCAACACTTTAAGGGCACTGGCGGTAGAGGACTGCGACGACGCATGAAGTTCACGTGTGGATCAAATGGACGCGGGACCACCATGGTTCGTAGTTTAGCAGTTGAGTTTCCCTTTGGAACGAGCAATGTCAAAAAATAACGCATAAAACTAATCAAACTTGCAACGGCGATGACGGCGACGGACGGTGGACACACTGCAGATGGCGGCGACAAGCAGAAGTGTAAACCCAAACACTTCCCAAAACCCTAAAGACAAATGAGTTCTAGACTCTCAAACCCTAAGGTCCACCAAATCCTGATTGGCTAAAGCTCTGGTACTATGTTATTGTGATATCAAAATATTGAAGAATCTCATTCATTCTATTCATTAGAGTTTAATATATATAGGCATATATGAAAGCCCTAGACTAGTGAAAAGACAATAAAGGGCAAGAAAACTTATAAACTCCTCTATTTACATATATGCTCTAACATTAGGAACCAAGGTAGTATGAGATGCCTTTGTCCCACATTGGTTGGAATAGGATGACCAATGTGGCACTTAAGTGGCTTGGCTCTCCCACTCCAATAGTTGGCTTTTGGGGTGTGGTTCTTTAAGGTGCTTAAATACTTAATATATTATTATTATCTTTTTTGTATTGTTGTTGGAGATCAAATTATCTTTTTATGATCATGTATATAAATTTCAAGATAGACGTGCTTCTAAAATTGAAATACCCATAAATATTTACTTTTAATAGAAGAAATAATGGAATTAATGTTTGATTTTAACATAATTGGTTTATAGTGTTTAATAGTCCTTTATGGTAATTTGACATTAGTATAAACACTTCTGGTGCAGAACAAACTAAACAAATGTATGTATATTATGAAAAAACATAACCAAACATGTAAGCGATTAAATTCAAAACAATTTTTATAGAAAATGTTTAAAAGAAAATGCACTGTTGAAAAGCACTTTTTTTACATAGACATCCAAACGCACCCTTACTAAAGAGCCCTCCTGCTAATTAGTACCCTTTTTTTTTTTGCCTGACAGGGAGGATTTTAGGTTGGTGCTGAAAATATTTGTGCTTTCAAGTTGTTTAAATTTTCCTACGTCACTGGTATGGATAGGAAGTATAGCAGAGAGTCGTCAGATGAGGATGAAGTGAAAAAGGACAGGAGAATAAGCAGAGACAAAAACAGGCAAGGTAGAGATAAAAGCCATCAGGACAAAAATTTGCACAGAGAACTAGACAGAGTAGACAAGAAAAAATCATATCAAAGTTTTGATGAAGATGAACAGAGAACTGAGAGAAACAGAAATAGACATGATAGAGACAGAAAGCATCATGGTGAAAATCGCCATAGTAGAGGACAAGAAAGAGAAAACCGAAAAGAATCATATCAAAGTTCTGATGAAGATGAGTGGAAGAATAGGAGGCATGACCGTAGAGAACGTGAAACTGAGAATGAAAATAAAAATATGGATCGCCATTTGCATCATGATTCAAAAGATGAGCGTGACAAGGAATTGAGTAGAAAATCAGAACACCGAAGGAATTGGACTGACAATGATAGGGAGAGAAAGCATTCAAAACATGATTACAAGTATAGCAATTCTCAAGATCAACGAGATAAGGAGGTGAGTGGATGGAGAGAAGATAGGAGAAACATTGGGGAGAAAGAAAAGGTGGGTACAGGAACTATTGACCCTCTACAACCTCCCAGACAGGATAAACAGTCCGAGAACAATTTGAATCCTGATTCTTCAAATTTGGGAAAGAGTGGGGGTGTATATATTCCACCATTTAAGTTGGCCAGAATGATGAAGGAGGTCCAAGATAAAAGCAGCATTGAGTATCAACGTTTGACATGGGATGCACTCCGAAAAAGTATTAATGGGCTTGTCAACAAGGTCAATGCTACTAATATAAAGAATATCATTCCAGAGTTATTCGGAGAGAACTTGATCAGGGGTAGGGGTCTATTTTGCCGTTCATGTATGAAGTCACAAATGGCATCTCCAGGTTTTACCGATGTATTTGCTGCACTTGTTGCTGTTGTGAATACTAAGTTTCCGGAAGTGGGTGATCTCCTATTGAGAAGAATTGTCTTGCAGCTCAAAAGAGCATATAAACGGAATGACAAGGTAATATTGCATGATGTTTGTAATTTATATAAAATTTTCTATTTAGTAGCCAAACCTTCCATGTTTAAATTTTTGCTGATCCTCGCTTTTATTTATCTTTGACAGCCTCAACTACTTGCTGCCGTGAAATTTATAGCGCATTTAGTTAATCAGCAGGTGGCTCATGAAATAATTGCATTAGAATTACTCACTGTGTTGCTGGAGAATCCTACAGATGACAGCGTGGAGGTGGCCGTTGGTTTTGTTACTGAATGTGGATCAATACTCAAGGATCTTTCCCCTAAGGGGCTTCATGGTGCGTAAGCCATTGTCATAAATTATGCAAATTGATTTATTGTATCTGCATTTAGCATTGCTCAATCATTTTAACTCACCATGTCACTGCTTTTTGTTTGCATGGATCTGTGTCATGAAATTATCATTGTCTAGGCATGCTCATTCTGTTTGGCTTTCTGGCAAGTTTATGCCATCTGCTGCAGATTATCGTCTTTGAAGTTGCTACCATTGAAGGATGGGATCATTGAATATTTTTGCATTTCCTATCAGAAAAATAAATGTGTTATTTATTTTAGTCTTTAGAACTCAAGGATATTGTTCACCCATGGAATAGATTTTGTTCATTCAAGTTTTATTTATTTATTTTTAGTCTTATTATATTAAAAAATAAAATTCCCCATATGAACCACACCTATTTAACCCCAAGATATACTCACGTTTCTTTCATTTCTTATTCATTGGTTGTAGGAATATTTGAGCGTTTTCGTGGAATTCTTCATGAAGGGGAAATAGATAAAAGGGTTCAGTTTCTGATTGAAGGCCTATTTGCAATAAGGAAAGCAAAGTTTGAGGTATAGTCTGTAATTCTCACGATGGGATGAAGTCTTAAATAATTAATCGTTTTAGCAATGAATCATTTGCCTCTTAATGCACAGCAATTGCCTTTTCAGTTGGTTTTCATATATATGTTTATAAAATCTACCGCAGCCAGATAGTTTCCTTGTTTTTATTTGATGTAAAATGTGTTTGAAGTAAATTGTAGTTAAAGTCCACGCCAAAAAGAAAGGTATTTCTTTCATATTAACATCTTTTAAATTTCACCTTTTGCAATGTACCAAAAAGGTCCAGTATGAAGGGTATCTAATTGTTTGTTTCCGCACACATATTTCCTTGTATAGCAGCAACAATGTTGTATTTTTATTTTTATTTTCTTTCCTTTTGGATTTGATTCAGGGCTATCCAGCTGTTCGTCCAGAACTGGACCTTGTAGAACAAGAAGATCAGTTAACTCATGAAATCTCTTTGCAAGAAGAGATAGATCCTGAAATTGCTCTTGGTATTTTTTCCCTCAAATAATAAATAAAATAAAAACTTGTGCATGGTTTATTTATTTATTTTTTTAATATTTGTCCTGTGTTGCTTCCAGATATCTTCAAGTCTGATCCTAATTTTCTTGAAAATGAGAAGCGTTATGAGGATTTAAAGAAAAATATACTTGGTGAGGAATCCGATGATGAAGAAGACCGATCTGATGCTGGATCAGATGATGAGGAAGATGAGGATGACGAAGATGAATCTGAAGAAGAAGATGAGGAGCAGATGCAAATAAACGATGAAACAGAGACTAATCTTGTGAACCTCAGAAGGACAATCTACCTGACAATTATGTCCAGTGTAGATTTTGAAGAGGCAGGGCACAAACTTCTAAAAATTAAACTTGAGCCTGGTCAAGAAGTAAGTTCTTTTAGTTCTTTCTGTTGCTAATACTTTTTTTTTTTTACCAAATTTCATAGCCTGACTGCACTCTTTCTAAAATCAAAGTTTGTTTACTGTTTTATGATAGTGACCTGTAATACCGATGTTTGTCTTGCATGATTTTTGTTGCATTTGGTATATTATACAAGTGGTACAGGTGTAAATGTGGTCATTCGTTTTTTGTGGTCTTTGCAGATAGAGTTATGCGTCATGTTATTGGAATGTTGCAGTCAGGAGAGAACTTACCTTCGATATTATGGTCTGTTGGGGCAAAGATTTTGCAAGATCAACAAAGTGTATCAGGAAAATTTTGAGAAATGCTTTGTCCAGCAATATTCCATGATTCATAGGCTTGAAACTAACAAGTTAAGAAATGTGGCTAAATTTTTTGCCCACTTACTTGGCACTGATGCTCTCCCATGGCATGTTTTGTCATACATTCGCTTGACGGAAGAAGATACCACTTCTTCATCTAGGATTTTTATTAAGATCCTCTTCCAGGTATTTCTCGTCTGTCCTGATCGTGATCTATATGATTGTTTTTCTTTGTTGTTAATGTTGCTAGTACTTGAGATAGAGAAGTTTAATAACTTACCGGTTATCAAATAACACCGCTTTCTAGTTTTTACTTGTCATGGTTGACGGTAGGTCTGGTGCATCCTTTGGTAATGAATGGAACACTATCCATTCCATTGTGTCTATTGGTGACTAACGTGCCAATTATCATCTATTTCTCATCAATGACATTACAAAAGTTGTTTCGTTTTTATGGAAATGTGATGGTAGCTGCTGTATAAAGTTAACTAGTAGGCATTAGAGTTGAGAAGTTTGGGTTTTAAATTACTATGGTAGACGTTAATTTTGTATCTTGGTGTTCATTGTGGTGCAGGAATTATCTGAACATTTGGGAATTCGACTATTAAACGAACGTCTCACGGATCCAACAATGCAGGATTCGTTTGAATCCATATTCCCTAGGGATAACCCGAAGAACACAAGATTTTCCATCAACTTCTTCACGTCTATTGGGCTTGGTGGTCTGACAGAGAATTTACGAGAGTATTTGAAGAATATGCCACGGCTAATCATGCAACAGCAAAAACCTATGTCGGACTCTGATGAGGAATCTCAAAGCTCCGATTCTTCAGATTCAGATTCAGAATCAAGTTCTTCAGAGTCTGAATCAGATTCAGAAGAAAGTGAACGCGAAGATAGGAGACGTGGAAAGAAGAGAAGAAAAACTGGAAGGTGATATCGACATAGATATGTTTGTATATTTTCTCCATGTACTCTTTGCAAGATGATTTATCTTCCTGCTTCCTAGGTGTTGTAATAACTTTTTTATTGTTTATATGGAAATTTTGTCCCCCTAACGACTATTAGTTGTTTTCATCCCTGAAATAGCTAAGATTAATCTGAAGGTGCCTAGATTTTTACTTCTCAAATTGAATATATCAATGATAAGATAAGATGAGATACCCATTGTTCAAGTTCAGGCCCAATGGACACTTTTTGTTTGATAACAAATTGAATTATATCATGGAGGTGTTGTTGTTCACGATTATTATCATTATTGAATTTAACTTTACAATATTTGAATTATATAATTCTGTTACCAAATATTTGATGTTAAGATTGTGTATTTTCATTTCTTGAGACATTAAAATAAATCATCTTTGCTTGTAAGCAAAAAAGAAGCTAACTGAGTAGCAAAAGGCAGGATTCTGATTTGTTTACAAATTACAGGTGTTTCATATTCAAACGATGATGCTTCTCAACTACCTACTTTATCAAAATAGCTTAAACATGCACATCCAGCTTCGTTTACTTAACGTTTGTGTATAACTCTATTTTTATTAATTGGGTTTTGGTATATAGAATCTAAAACAATAAGGAAATAAACATTATTTCGATCTAGTACTTTATTGAGAATTTATGTTATTTTACATAAATGGTGTATATAAATAAATTTTATTTTGAAAATTTTATATCATATTTATAACTATGTGAGTAAAATTCATGATGTTAATCCCTTTCTATTTTGGACTAATTAGTCACGCCACTGCAAGTGTATGATATCTTTTATTCTTCTTTCCTTTAATTGTATGCACAATTTTTGTGTGAGATATTTGTATGTGTAGATTTTTTAAAGGTCATATTCATATTGGTTGCGTGGAAAAAATGCAATCACAGACCAAAAAATTGAGTGTTTAAATGATATAGGATGCAAGTTGTATATGTAATAGTAGTGTCACATATTAGTTTACGGAAATGGATGATGTTATAATTAAATATCACCACCCATACCCAACACAAATATTAGTAATCACATAACAACATCCAAGTTATATGTCCACCTCACTAGTTGCAATGCAACCTCCTACTATCCTTATACGTAAAAGATATTTCTGGAAACTCGAAAAAGAGATTGAATTTAAATAAATTTTTAGTTAATTGTAATAGAGTTGATAATATAGATTAAAAATTTATAAATAATTAAACATATACATACATACATACATATATATATATATTTTTGGTTGAATGGAATATTCACCTAATTCTCAAACTAAACTTTTGCTTTTTGATAAAAAGAAATTACCAACAATTTAAATACTAAATAAACATTACAAATGAAGAGGTCTTTATTAACTGAGTTATCATCAATAGATTATTTTTATAATAATGATTGGCCTTTTCTTTTAGAGTATTTTGTAAGATCAGAATATGACAATCGGTAGATTTTTGTGTAACATTAACAGTTTGGAGAAATGTCCTTTTCGAAAATAAGTGTTAATTAATCTTTCAAAGCATATACTTATATTTTCCTGTTGGTTGTGTAATCAAATTAAGCTTTGTATTTAATATAATTTTGAAAGGCTATGTAAACGATGATAGTGATTTATTAGACGAAACTATTTTTGCGTGTAGCTCATATATTAGGCAATATATGAATTATTTAGAAACAAATGACATGACTGAGACTTGATAAGTTTGAGGTGATCAAACTAATAAATAAAAATTTGCGCAAAAGCTATAAAGGAACTGAATGCACGTGTAAAAGAGAGAGGTTTAGGTCCAAACTCACAAACTTGGTTGAGACCAAGCCCTTGATCGAGTCGTGGCTTTTCACCAAATGGTGTGGTGCGACCAAAAGATTTAAGCTTAGCAGAGATTTAACTACAAAACTATAATTTAAATATCTTAAATCAAATTCTCCATATAAATACATCATTATAACCGAATAAAAGTAAGCCAAATCTTCATTTTAAAAGTCCTAATCAGATGCGTTTTTTACTCTTGATTTAGATATTATATTATATGTGATAAGTACTACAACAATGTATAGATTTCTATTTCTTTTGAAAGGTCAAGTTCTTTCTCCCTTTAAACAAAGTGGCACATGAAAGTCAGTATATTGCCTTATCAAAATTTTCCGTATGTAATTGTTTAAGTATATTATGAGGTATGTGTTATTTACTTATTATTATATTGGAATTAGATGAGGTATCATTCTCCTTATCCTTTATTGTTGTTATTATTATTATTAAAAAAAATCAATCTGTGTCTTTGATAATCATAATATAAACTATTATATATTTAGGTCAGGGCAATTAAAGTAAATATGCAAAAGAAATGTTATCATATTTTTTCAAACTAATAATAATTTTGACTGTTTGGTTGCTTCCAGATTAATTTAAAAAAGGTTCTAAAAGATTTTAGCATTGTGTCCCTTATTTATTTATTAACGTGTTATAATAGTAGTAAATTTCCAATTTTATGTTTAATAGGCTTTTAAACCTAAAAAATGTCTACTAAATTCATCAATTTTCTATTTAAAATAGATTTGAATTTATATGACAAATTTGAGATACTCTCAACTTTTATTATTATTATTATTATTATTTTATCTATGAAGTATGTAATTATGTGTAGCAAATAAAAGGAGTACAAATGTTAAGGAACCAACCAATAGAAAAAAAGGATTAATTTATTTGAATCTAAAATGTCCCAAGACAAAGACTGTCGGGTGATTGAAAAATTTTAACACATTCGCAAAGTTATGTATATAATATTTTTGGGTTAATAAGGTACCATCTTTCACAACGTACAATCCATATTTTCTTATCCTCTTTATTCTTTTCTTCTAAGCTCCAACTACATAAACAAATATTCCTCTCCAATAAATATTTAGATTATGAAGAAGCAAAAGCAGTTTTAAAATAGGATAAATTAACCCATGAAAAGTCAATTTTACGACCCAATTATAGATACATGCTTTTTTTAACTTATGGTAGAAATTTTAGCAATTGTGAATTGTATAAGTTTGAATATTCAATTTTTATCAAATGGGGGTCGAATTTTTATAATTATTTTAAGTTTGAGGGTCTAATTTTAATATAAAAAGGTTGAGGACTTATTTTACAATGGAAAGTTCAAGTGTAATTGCAACTACGACTATATTTCATGGATGATTTTTGCCTTTTTTTTTTGTGATGTAAAAGTATTTTATTATTTATTGAAAAAATGATTGCCAACCTCACTTTCTTTTTTATTATGAAAAAACAAAGAACTGTACCGGAAATTTGTACGGATGATCCAAAAATTGGGTTCAAAATGTCAAATGACTCGATTTTTTTTTTTTTTTTTTAAAAGCCAAATAACCCTTTGTTGACGTCAGGTTCGGGTGAAACTATCAAAATAAACTTGTACACGTGGAAAAACCCTCTCTTGCTCTCGATGGCGATCCATTTGTGAATATCCATCTAACAATTTGCGAACATCCACCATAGAGCCACACACCACTGCAAAAATGAACTGTCTTCTTATCCCTCACTCTCTCTCTCGGTCTCGATCTCGTTATCGCTCTCACAAAGGAATGAAATAGAGGAGAGTTGTCGGTTTCGGTCATATCTGGGTATGGAATGGAAGAGGGTTGTCGATTTTAGCCAGATCGGAGGAGGGTCGTCGATTTTGGCCAGATCTCACTGAGGAATGAATGGATGACGATTGTCAAAACTATGAAATGGAGGCCGTGTCGATCGTCGAGTGAGTAGAAAAGGTGGAAATTCATCCGAGAAGAAGAAGGAAATCGCATTGGAGTCAAGAAGAAAAGGAAATCGCGCGAGAGAAAATGAAAGGACAAATTTGTAACTTCATTCATATGTGATATCAGCAAAAAGTCTTTTGGTATTTCTTTTTTAAAAAAATAGAATAAATTGATATTTTGAACTTAATTTTTGGATCATCAATATAAATTTTCTGAATGGAAAGGCAATAAAGAAAGGGTAAAAAGGGCACTCCATAGGCCATTGGGTTATTTTATTTTTTTTATTTTTTATTTACGAAAGGAGGCATTTGAGTTATAGAAATTAGTAATCAGTATATTTGATAGTTCGTTACTCCAAAAAGTAATTGTAGATAAGAAGGTAAGGATGTTGGCGATGGACTGAAGCAGAAGAAGGCGCCAGAGAAGATGAGGAGTTTGATGGCAATTCCCATTCCCCAAATCCCAAATTCAGAAGTGGATCAGAATTTGGCTTCCAATTCCACTGTGTGTGTGACTGTGAGTGCGTTCTACTCTCCAATGGCTTCAAAACCCACCTCCTGTATTTTCGAATCCCTGCGAATGAGTCAAACCCTTGCAGAAAATGACACCATATCCGTGATTCTAAGTTGTCTTCATATACCCTCTCCCTCTTTCACCCACATTTATCGAAAAATACCTTTTAGAATTTTAGTTTTGGTTCTTTACTTTTTAGTATATTTCGATAAAGGAAGTAATTTACTTTTTCACTTCACCATTCTTGCCTTTCACGAGATGGCTTGAGTTATAGCTTCATTTGTGGGGCTCTCTCTGTTCTATGATTCTATCTGTATATATACCACCTCACATGTGCTTCCTCTCATTCACTCCTCCATCTTTTCCTTTTCATTATTCATTTGTTGCATTACATGCTTCTGAATGTAAGATTGTTCCTTCTATCTTGCATTCTGGGTTATGTTCTTTCTGAAATTTGGGGTTTTGCATTCTGGGTTTATTACTAACGATTGAATGCTTCTGATTCTTTAGCTGGGTTGTTTGCTAAGTGCCAGTTTTATGGTGTCTTGATCCTATCCCCTCACTGAATTCAGATTTGCCTTCTATTTCACATTGTTTCTGCCCTGATTTGATTAGTTTTTTTTCCTCGTCCTCTTTTTGGTTACTATGAAGATTTCCCAATCTCTTAAAATGTGGGTGGTTTTGGCGGCCTTAATTGCGTTCCTTCTCTGTCATTGTGATTCTCTAAAGGAGTGTACAAACACTCCTACTCAACTTGGATCACATACTTTTAGATATGAGCTCTTATCATCACATAATGGAACATGGAAGGAAGAGATGTTTTCTCACTACCACTTGACACCAACTGATGACTTTGCTTGGTCAAATTTGCTACCAAGGAAGATGTTGAAGGAAGAAAATGAATTTAATTGGGAAATGATGTATAGACAAATGAAGAATAAAGATGGGCTGCAAATTCCTGGCGGTTTGCTCAAGGAAATTTCTTTACACGACATACGGTTGGATCCAAACTCGTTACATGGGACGGCTCAAACAACAAATTTGAAGTATCTATTGATGTTGGATGTGGACAGGTTGCTGTGGAGCTTTAGGAAGACAGCTGGTTTGCCTACACCTGGAGAACCGTATCTTGGGTGGGAAAAATCAGACTGCGAGCTTCGTGGTCATTTTGTAGGTGAGTCAAGTCTTTGAATCGTGCTTTTACTTGTCCATATGGTTTTTGTTGTTATGTTCATCTTTTCTGGCATCTTCTGTCTTCTGAGAATATACCATAAGACTAGTCGCACAGAGGGCCATAATAGCTTTGGAAAAGACATTTACCTTTAAGTATTAAATTTATGAATTCATTTAGTTCGTGTCAACAGTGTCCATTGACTCCACACTCTCCCATCCCCAACCTGAATTCTTATTTCTTAAAGGGTTGGTGGTCAGGAAGAGGCAATGAATCAAAAAAACATGTAGGCTTAGTTTAATTTAAATATAAAGCGTGGCATTTTTTTTGCTTCTTTGTTCTTTTTTCAATATTAGCCATCCTTGAAATTCCAAGACCATTATACTGGTAGTGCTTGATGCCTCTGCTTTAGCTATGAGAAAAAAACTCTGTGTTTGATTAGAACTTTAGAGAATTAACAGTTCCTGCTAATATTCACCACTTTGTTCGTTCTTGCATATTGATTAGTTGAGACTGTATGGTGTAGACCAAATTTGGAGAAAATTTTATTAATGAGATAATACCTCAAATGCAAGACAATGCTCCGTATGTGTAGAGGAATCAAAAGCTAAGCTTAACTTACAAAGCTAACTAACCTAACAACCAAACTAAACGAGTTAGGTAATGACAAAAAATGCTGGAAACTCTTACCAACTAATTAATAGGAAAGACCGTACATCACTATATTTTTTTTGTGGTGATAGGAAGGATTTGGATTTGGGAACTTGTCGGAAGTTTAAGATGTTACTTGTCAGTTCTCATGCTAATTTGGCTTGTACTTCCAATTTCAGACTTAAACTCAATCTCTACTTAAGTTTGGCCACTGCTGAATTCAGAAGTCTAAGATCTCTCTTTTTCTTTCTCCCGAACACACATATGCACAATAATTGTTCTTGGTTGTTTTCTATCATGTTATAAGTTCAGTTCTTTGACTTTCAAGTTTGTCACATAGGTCCTTGAACTTTTAAAAGTATCTAATAGGTCTCTGAATTTTCAGTCTCGTACCTATTAAAACTTTAAACTTTAAATGGTGTCTTATTAATCGCCAAGCTTTTGGTCTTGTGTCTAATAAGTCCTTAAGCTTTCAATTTTATGTTTAATAGGTCCTTAACTTATTTGGCAAGTTTAAAAATTCATGAACCTATTGGATACAAAATTGAAAGTTTAATGTTGTATGAAAAAAAAAATTCAATGTTATGATTTATAGATTTACTAATGTTAAAAAGTATTGAATATGTCAAGAACCTATTAGATTCAAAATTGAAAATTCATAGATCAATTAGATACTTTTTAAAGTTCAACAACCAATTAGACACAAACATGAAAGTTGAAGGACTAAACTTGTAGTTTAAGCTTTGACTTATCTAGTTTGTTGCAAATTTGGTATGAACGTAATTAGAGAGTATTTCATGATAAGACTTTGGATTGGACGGATCGTCTTGGAGATCTACTCGCTTACTAGCTTCTTCTTGGAGTTCCCAATCAAAGCTTGTTTTAGATTACTCTATTCAAGACATTTGTCTTAATTGGAACGCTTTTCTCTCTTCTATGTAATCATGTACTCTTTAATTTTATCAAGTGAACTTTTGTGTAAGGATATGATGAGGGTGCTAAGGTTGTGTCAACCTAGTAGAGATAGCCGGGTGCACCGGCTGATCCTAGATCTCTTTGGTTAGTTATATATTTGTTCTTTTGTTTCTTGTACTTTGAACATTATACTCTTTTCATTACATCAATGAAAAGTTTTGTTTCTGTTTTAAAGAAAAAAAAAGAAAAAAGTTTGTAGCAAGGCAATTATGTTCTTATGACTGCGATGATATTTGATTGCTGCTGAATATGGAGGCCTTCTCTCTCTCTCTCACTTTGACACATGGCCACATGTCTATATGTGTTCTTGATCTTTTTTGTGATCTGGTGTTTAGAAAGTAGATTATGAACTGCAAATTATGTTTTTGTAGCTTTAGCCTATGTGATCAATAATTGATAACTTGCTCTTTCAAACTGAAGGACACTACTTAAGTGCATCAGCCCAAATGTGGGCAAGCACTGGGAACCCTGTTCTTAAAGAGAAGATGTCTGCACTAGTTTCTGGTTTGGCAACTTGTCAGGACAAACTGGGCACAGGATATCTTTCTGCTTTTCCCTCTGAGGAGTTTGATCGTTTTGAAGCTATTCAACCTGTCTGGGCACCATATTACACCATCCACAAAGTAAAGCTTCCTTAAGACTTAAGACACACAATGTCCTAAGAAGTTAACACATCGTTTGATCTTGTCTATTGTGACAGATATTGGCAGGATTGTTGGATCAATATACTTTTGCTGGTAATTCCCAAGCCTTAAAAATGGTTACATGGATGGTTGAGTACTTCTACAACCGCATTCAAAATGTCATATTGAAGTACACTGTAGAGAAACACTATCGAGCACTTAATGAAGAAACTGGTGGCATGAATGATGTGCTCTACCGGTTGTACAGAATAACAGTATGTGATTCCTCTATTCTTACTCTCATTGGTCTAATATTATCTATAATGTGATGGTAATATCCATCAAATTGAATTGCCATTTAATATATATTTTCATGCATATGCAACGGACAACAAGGAGGAAACCATCCAAACACTTCACGATTCGTTCTACGAGAAAGAAGTCTAATTATATCCAAAAAGTATATCTTGAGAAATCACATGGTCCTGTTGGTTTGATTAGATGAAATTGTCTGGATATCTTGTGTGGCATCAACTTGACACTCATTGGATGATTAACTTGCCTATGATAATTGATTTTAGCTTTTCATATGTTCTAGGTGTAGTTAGCTATTTATTGTTGAGTTTCTAAGTTTTGATGTACAAAGTGTTGGTATCTATGCATAAGAGTCTTATGAAGTGTGCTTTGTAAATACATGCAGGGAAATACAAAGCATTTATTACTGGCACACCTTTTTGACAAACCGTGCTTTCTAGGCCTTCTTGCCTTACAGGTATCTATTTCTTGTTCAATCCATAGTTGTACAGTAGAGTTGGTGTTTTATTGAACATTCACAGTTGATTATTTGGGAAAGAATGAAATGTTGTGCAATCTAGCTTTTATTATTTTATTAAAAGTAACAATTTTTTATGCTCCTCAGATTTGAGAACAAAAGTTCTAAAACAAGATGAAAACCGTTGGAACTAATTTCGTTGTTCATAAAACTAAATCACAATATTATTTAACAGTGTAAGATCCTGTTTGTTTTGAATGGGATACTCATATCTCGGGGATCATCTCCTTTGATTATAGGCTGAAGACATTTCAGGTTTCCATACCAACACACATATCCCAATTGTTGTTGGAGCTCAAATGCGGTATGAAGTCACCGGTGATCCACTGTACAAGGTAAATTTCCTCACATCAGTTCATGTCTGAACTAGATTTTTTAATACTTTTTCTTTATATAAATATTCTTTATGATTATTCTTAGTATTTTGAAAAATAGAACAGACAAGGCGTGCATTCCTGACAAAGACACATAATTTATGAAGACTATGTTGTAATAATTATGAACAACTTTTCTTATCTCTTCCTAAGTTTACTTACAGTTTTCCCCCTTCTCCTTCTCTTCTTTTGTGGCACTTTCTTTCAGTTCGTCAATATTTAGTATAATTGTAATTTCTGCTCTGGTTTGTGATTGAATGACAGGTTCGACTTAGAAAGCTATTTTTATTGAGCTACTTTATATTCTTTATTCCAGGAAATATCCGCATATTTTATGGACATTGTTAACTCCTCCCACAGCTATGCAACAGGAGGGACATCAGTGCATGAGTTCTGGTATGAACACTTGAGCCTTAAGTCATTTAAAATTATGTGCCATGTATTGTAGGACTTTAATGCACACTCATTTGTTTAGCAGTCAATTCTCATTTTCTGTTTCTGCATTTGGTTTTTTGCATATCTACAAATGCAAACATATAATCCATGTATATTCAACCTGAGTGCCCATCTTTCAAAAATGTGTTTGTCTTGTGTTTCAAAACTTGCATCCTCCTTAATTATGGTGTTATGCAATTAAAAAGTGAGAATTAGGCTCAAGTTAGTTATTTGCTTATTTTGTGCTTCATCTTTTATGAAAATCTTGAGTTTGCGTATTACAGTTGTTTCTATTCTAACCTTTTCTTCTTTGAAGTTGGCTTCTCTATCTTTTTTCCATGCACTTTCTACCATCACATTCTTTTCTCCTTTGACCTATGAGCAGGACAGATCCCAAGAGATTGGCAAACACTCTAGGAACGGAGAATGAAGAATCATGTACAACTTACAACATGCTTAAGGTATAACTCTTTCCTTTGGCTATAATTTTTGTGGAATTATTTTAATTCTCAGCTAACCTCATTTGGAAATAAACGACCCTTTATTTTGCTTTCTTCTGGGAAGAAGAATAAGATATTGAATTTGATAGAATAGAACCCCACTATATTGATATGAAAGATAACAGGAATTACAATAGAATTTGCTAGTCCGGACACTCACGGATACCAAGAAAAAAGAACTCATTTTGGGAGAGAATTCTCTTCAACTACCATATAGTGTTCCCAAATGACCCTCTCACTTTATTGAATTTGCTTCTTATTGGCCACCCATTCAAAGCAAAGAGGGAAATCTTGTGGACCCTCATTATCAAAGCATATTTATGACTCATTTGGAATGAACGAAACAATCGGGTCTTTGAAGATAGAGAGATGAATTTCGCTCGCTTTTTTTATCATCTTTTGTATATCGCTCTCACTTGGTGTAAACTCACCCCATCTTTTTGTGATTATAGTCTTACGTCTCTTACTACACAGTAGAATACTATTATGTAATCTCTCGTGGCAATTTTCCCTTTTGTAATTTCATACTATCAGTGAAATTTTTCTGTTTCTCATAAATAAAAGTATTAGGAGTACTTGGACTCTCCCCTGTTGAGATATCTCTCAAGCCCCAATTCACTATCAAATAATGCCTATCCTCCTCTTTCCATTCACCCCTATTTATAAGTTATAATCAAATACCATAACACACTCCCTATCTGTTTTATGTCAGAATAATACACTTTATAGCTAATTAATTTATAGTTATTTACCTTAATACTCTAGTAATATTTCTAATAGAAATCCTACCAGTAATTGAGTAATATGCTGAAATTTTTTCCCCAATCTCTTCCTTTTTTATTTTGTCGACAATTTGTATAGAATTTGATGCATCATCCTGATGGGGGTGAGGGTTACATTATACACATCACGTTGATGCTGTAAAAGCGTTTCTAGATGAAGCTTTTATCGTAATTCTTTTTACTCAAGTTGGTGATATTATAGGTCTCTCGCAACCTGTTTAAATGGACCAAGGAAATAGCATACGCTGATTATTATGAGCGGGCTCTTACAAATGGGGTGCTGAGCATCCAAAGAGGAACTGATCCTGGGGTAATGATTTACATGCTTCCATTAGGTAGTGGCAGTTCTAAAGCCAGAAGCTATCATGGATGGGGGACCCCATTTGAATCTTTTTGGTGCTGCTATGGCACAGGTTTTGACTTCATTAAACTCACGCATTTCTTTTCCTTTATTCTCTTCAATTACTTGAAAATGATCAGTTTTATTCTCATTAATCTTGTATGAGTATGAATGCAGACCTTGTCTTTAGAGGTTTTTGTTACTTGCTCTCATTTTCAATTGTTTCATTTGTTGCCATTTAGGAATTGAATCATTCTCCAAGTTGGGTGATTCCATATACTTTGAGGAGGAAGCACAAACTCCTACGCTTTATGTTATCCAGTACATACCAAGTTCTCTTGAGTGGAAATCAGGAAATGTTTTGCTTAATCAGGA
Source organism: Benincasa hispida (assembly GCF_027475165.1). Taxonomy (NCBI): domain Eukaryota; kingdom Viridiplantae; phylum Streptophyta; class Magnoliopsida; order Cucurbitales; family Cucurbitaceae; genus Benincasa; species Benincasa hispida. The sequence goes on from NC_143487.1 coordinate 6,534,547, forward strand.
AGTTGATACTATTCATTCAGAGGATCCAAACCTCAGGATGACAATGACGTTTTCTCCCAAGGTGATACTTTTACATTTTTCACAAATGCTTTCTGATAATAAGATTTTGTCTATGTTCATCTCACTATTTGATCAGATAGCCTTTTAAGACTTCGAACTTTCAAAAAGACTAAAACCATTAAATAGTATGTGGATGTGTGTATATATATATGTATATATATATATATATATATTTGTGGATGTTTGGGACAGTTTTTGCACACATTGAGATATTCTCACGGCGTAGGTGCCTAATCCTCTAAGCCCTTAAATGTTTTCATAATTCTTATTGACTACTAGGCCAACCCACAGTGGTTTAACATAATATAGTGTTATATACATCATTGGTTTGTAAAAGATGTAACAATATTTTTATGAAGCTAGAAGTGAAATTATAACAAAGAAGTCATAACCGGATGTGTTAAGTAACACTGAAGACCAGTTAGCTATTTCCCTCATAATAGTTGTATTGCTCTGACAACGAGATTCAAACCAACTGAGCTGAGGCTTAGCCAAGATAGACCACTGGACCAGTGGACCTTGGATTACATATGATTAGTCTAGCTACGAGAAGTTGTTCGTCAATAGAAAAGATTTGGAAAAGATTGGATGCAATGTTGCATTATTGTTTGACGTACTTGCACATTCAGAAGTAAGAATAAATACTTCAACCTGTGAAGGTGAAACTGACTAGAAATCTGGAAAACTCTAAAGCGAAGACTCAGTGAATTTGTCACATGAGCAAAAGATTTAGATTTCCGTCCTTGCTTGATCCCAAGCACAAGTGAGGAGTGAAAACGTAATTGTTATACCATCTTTGGTAACTAACTCTGCAAGTCATCTTGTTTTCATTATGCAACTGGTAGAGATTGCCTGAATCCAGGCGAGGAAACTTTCAAATCCAATATGTTTTCAATTTCGCTGCTTGTTGAGTAGTGGTTTCCATGGGAGGTAACTAATTTCCTTGTGACCTGAATTATGCAGGGATCAGCACAGTCATCTACCATTAACTTGCGAATTCCAAGTTGGACAAGTGCGAGTGATGCAAAAGTTTTACTAAATGGTCAGAGTTTGGGAAACAACCCTAATGGTATATACCGCCATAACCCTTCGCAGGTTTTTCTTTTTTATAGGGTAGGAAAAAGCACAATTTGATTTGTGTTTCATATTCGTTTGAATGTGTCTGGCATTTTGTTCTGGCTTTTATACTACTGTACATCCTCTTGCGTCACTTTTCTATTGGACTTTCACCTGATGCTTTTAACAGCACATCTTTGCAGTGAAATTTTATGTTTCATATTCCTATTATCTTATGCTGCAGGCAACTTCAAATCGGTTACAAACAAATGGAGCTCAGGGGACAAGTTAAGCCTTGAGCTACCCATTAACCTAAGAACTGAAGCTATTGAAGGTATTGTCTATCAGATCTGACATAGATGTTTCATTATAATGTTTAGATACTAAACCACTCTTGGCTAAATATACTCAGATGATGGATCTGAATATGCTTCCATCAAAGCAATCCTGTTTGGCCCCTATCTGCTGGCAGCCTATAGTAGTGGTGACCGGGAAATCAAAACCGAACTGGTCGATTCTTTTTCAGACTGGATAACTCCTGTTCCTGCCGTGTACAATACTTTCCTTGTTACTTTTTCCCAAGCATCTGGAAAGATCTCGTTTGCCTTGACAAATTCAAACCAGTCAATAACAATGGAAAAGTATCCTGGATGGGGGACAGATTCTGCTGTGCACGCTACATTCAGGCTCATCTTAAATGACCCATCTGCCAAAGTCACAGAATTGCGAGATGTTATTGGCAAACGGGTCATGCTAGAACCATTCAATTTTCCAGGAATGGTTCTAGGAAACGAAGGAAAAGATGAGAAACTTGCAATTGCACATTCAAACTCAGAGGGACACTCCTCTGATTTTTATTTAGTTGAGGGATTAGATGGAAAGAATGGAACCGTATCCTTGGAGTCCGCAGACAATGAAGGCTGCTTTGTTTACAGTGGAGTGAACTATGAATCTGGTGCACAGCTGAAACTAAGCTGCAAGTCAAAGTTGTCATTAGACGATGGATTCAATAAAGCGTCCAGCTTTGTGATGGAAAATGGAGCAAGTCAGTATCATCCAATAAGCTTTGTTGCAAAAGGATTGACAAGGAACTTTCTTTTGGCACCATTGCTGAGTTTCATAGATGAATCTTACACAGTTTATTTCAACATGATTGCTTAGCCATATAGGTTGAAAGATTGAAATAGTTTACAGATTTATCATTAGCTTTTTACGTTTATAATTAGTGGTGGGGTATGTAACTACAAATAACAATATACTATATAGATTATTCAGTGATCCTATTTTCATTTTTCATCAGTTGCTGAATCGCTTTATAAGAAGCTGATTATTGCAACAGTTTGTGGGATAATAAAGATGTTTATAGCTTGAATTGTGTTGAGCCAATGTACCCAATTGTTGCCACTGTAATAGAGGCTCATTCCATTAATATATAGCTATGTAATGAATAAAATATTTTGCCATGGGTCGGCAGCAATGAAGAGTTAAAAATGGTGGATGACAGTATTCTATTCGTTTGAATGCAAAAGCAAGAAATGATGCGAGTCATTTTCTGAAAATAAAGGCTGTTCACGTGAGGTCTTTCTTTCTTTCTTTTGTGAATGTCACTGAAACTGATTGAAGGAATCGGTCCCAGTCGACAAGTTTCCAAACCTTGGCTTTGCTGATTTGATAATCATTTTTTTGTAACTATTTTTTTTTTTCAAAAACTACATTGTAGAGGTATTATCAAAATTCAAACCAAATTTTAAAAACTAGAATGAATGAGAACCATTGTAAAGAAATAGTGAGAAAATAAATACAATTTTCAAAAAATAGAAATAAAAATAAAATGATTATTGAGTGGAACTCTGGATATTACTATGAATTGTAAATATCATCATCTTCTGCTCGTCTTGTCTTTTTTTTCCCCAATAATTATTGAATAGACAGCTATTAGCCTGTCCCACCTCTCCACATGCTTTGTTTTCTTTTATCCCTTTCAAATTCAATCTTCCTTTTCCCTTTTCAATGCACAGCCTCCTCTCAACATCGCTATACGATAACTATCTCATCGAGCATATAAATATGGTAAAGATTCATCCTTTTTTGGGTGTTCCTATTCAAGCTTCATTCTCTGTTATATTCTCCCTATTGAATTTACTACTTGCCCTCTAACTCGTCAAAAGAGATAAACCCATTACTGTAGAAGATTCATCCAAACCCACCTATTTGCCTAATTATAAATTAAAAAGACTAATCTAAATGACACGACACTAAAAAGAGGATTGTGACAGTTATTTAGAAAATGTTTTCTTTTTCCTTGTAGTGAAAAGCATTTGCGGCCCGTGAAGAAATGTTCTTATCCCGTGAGATTGTGTTTGGTTGAATATGATTTCACTTTTCCATGTTGGCTATTATATTATTGTAACAGTACTATTCTTCATCTCTATAGTCTTCTCAAGTTTTTGATATTTATTGGTCTAATAACTCCACTCTTTACCCCAAACACCATCTTAAATGACAAAACATTCTTGTAATATTATCCATAGCTTCTATCAACTTCTAACCACAATTGATCAATTAGTTTATCCCAAACTAAAAATCATAATATATAAGTTTAAATTTCCACATCTACCTCTGATAACTGTTAATAGCACCACCCTCTGAGGGAAAAAAAATGGTCCATGCTCCTGACAATTATGAATGCACATTCTTGTGAGATGTGAATTTTCTGGAGACACAAGGAATCCCCACCGCCAATCAATTTTTAGTAATGAAATGATAAAAAAAAAAAAAAGGAAAAACATATCTTTTAGAAGAAAAACATTTAGGTGTTCGCTACCATACCAAAAACTGAAAATTTTTAAAAAATTTATTTTATTCGATAATTATTACTTTGTAAACATTTTTCCAAATAGGTAATGATGGATAATGACAACCTAGAATTGGTTCAAAACATGTTAAAGATTAAAAGGTGGACATTAAAAGCTTCATTCTCAAAGAAATAAAATTAAGAAGAAATTATTCAATGAAAATGTATAATAATTAAGAAATTATCCTCAAACAACCCAATACAAACGGCTATGAACCTTTAATCATTCGATTCAAAGGTCTATATAAGATTTGTATAATACAATTAAAAGAAAAAACTACTTATTTTACTATTTTTTTTTTTTTTTTTTTGAAGGTATGACCCAAACTAAGACCCAGTTTCCAATCATATCACTATCAACTATAATGCAATGATATTTAGTCTTATTTTCACTCTAATATCATGCACTTCACTCGATCACTACCAAATTTGCCTCTATCAAATAGACACAGAATATTATGATAATAATCAATGAGTTGTAAAAAGGAAAAAGCTTTTAAAAGGCAAAAGATTTTGGAGTTGTTATACATAATAATACAAACATGAATTTAATTATAAGCTTCCGAACCGAAACTTCTAACAAGCTTTGAGCGGTTTCCCACATAAACAGTCGTTGAAAACAAATGATGCTGCTTCCAAATGATCGAACGGCGCTCCGCTCGGTATCGGCCCACACAGATGGTTGTGGCTCAAATCCAAATGTCCGATATATGAAGCTTCCGATACCGACTTTGGAATTGTCCCCTTCAAGTTATTGTACGACAAATCCAGCACTGTGAAGTACGAACTTTGCTCGAAAACATCTGGTACGTTTCCGCTTAGATAGTTTCGGCTTAAATTCAAATCGCTTATTCCCGAAACTAAAATACTCGGCGGAATGCTGCCTGAGAATTTGTTGCCGTCCAGATTCAATGTAGCCAGAACCGCCATTCTGCCGATCCAACTGGGGATCACACCCGATAGTTGGTTCTGAGAAAGATCCAGGTCCGCGAGACGGTAGATCTTCGAAATAGAATCGGGAAGTGAGCCGGAGATCTGGTTCCGGCTCAGTAAAGCCCGGCTCAGCATTCTCAGATTCCCGAAATTTCTGGGTAACAGACCGGAGATTTTGTTGTTTCGGAGGTCCAGGTGCATTAAATTCGGAAGCGCCGTAAGCGACGCTGGAATTGAACCGGAAATCAAATTGTCCGCAACGTTCAGAACCGTGAGTCGGCGGAGACGACCGATATCCGCCGGAAGGTCGCCAGAGATACGGTTACCAATGAGGTCTAGAATCCTAAGGAACGGCAAGGAGGTTATACATCTCGGAATCTCGCCGGTGATACCCTTCCAATCGGCAATAATAACGCTAGAGAGACGAGTAAGCTTGCAAATGGCAGGAGAAATATAACCGGTCATATAACCAGTTCGGTGAGCCCGTTCGAAAATCGGATCCTCGGCTTCCCCTCGGAGGTTAATGTCAGCAACCCGGTGAGTCACCTGGTCGCAGCTTATGCCGTGCCATCGGTTGCAGCAGTCATCTCCGGTCCAAGAGTTGAAGATTCCTAAATAAGGCTCATGAAGGGCAGCTCTGAAAGCCAGAAGAGCTGCCCGTTCCGACGGTGGGCAGGCATGAACGGCCGAGAAAACGGCCAGAATCAGTAAAATGGGTACGCACCGAACGGCGGTGCGCATGTTGAGATGGGATTCCGTTGAGAAATTAAATGAAAATAGTCGGGTGGGAATTGGGATCAGACTGAAACTGAAGCATGGCCATTGAAGTGAACGCTGCAAATATATAGAGTCATTGAAGAGGGTGCCGATGAAGAAAATGACGATTCTACCCCTAACATGGGTATGGGAAATTAGTGTGACACTTTAAATATGCTCATGTCCTTTTTCGAATTTTCCATCGCGTCTTCTCCACGTCATCCATAGGCACATGTGTAACGTAAAAGTGTGCATGTGTATGATAACGATGTATTGTGTTGTGTTGTGTAGATTAATAATTTAATATTGGATTATTAGATGATTTTTTAGGCAAAATATTGCAGAAATTATAAAATTGTTTGGCAACTCACCAGTTGACTCAAAGAGGAAAAAATAAAAATAAATAAATAAAAGAGTCGGTTTTCACGGGAATGTGTATGATTTGTAGAATGTAATTACTTCATATCATTATCAATCAGATGAGACACTTTATTAGTAGTACTAAGAATTTATAGATTGAAGTCCATAATGTAGATTTTATCCTAAGTTTAATGTCCGTAACCCACATGATTTATATTTTGCTTACATCTATCATATTGGAACTAATTTTGACATTACACAGGTGTTACCTTCACCATAGAGTTATATTCAAACGTCGCGTCTAACTAGATCTAGATCGACAAGAGAAAAAATGTTTTTCAAAAAGGTTTTTTTTTTTTTTTTTTTTTTTTCAAGAGCTCTTCGACCATAGATTTTAGGATTATTTTACTTATTACGGTTTCATTGTAATTCGAACGGTATATCTCAAGCATAAACCTCCTTTCATTAGATCAATGAAAAGTTTTGTTTCTGTTTCAAAAAATTTTAATTCTTTTTGATAAAAACTGTTTAAATTACACATTGAAAATGTTTCAAAAACTATTTTGAATGTCAAACACTTCAATTTTCTTTTTAAATGACTTATTTTTTAAATTAAACATTTGAAAAGTTAAACTAAACACATTCTTAGAGCCCGTTTGGAATGATTTGAGAAATGATGTTTTCTAAAATATTCATTTTTATTTAAACATTTTTTATATAAATTTATTAAAATACACCTGAAAAGCTATTTTGAGTGGTTGCTAAACATTTAAATTTCTTTAAAAAAACTTATTTTTTAAATTAACTATTTGAAATTGTATTCCAAATACACCCTTAATCATGTTCAACTATTTATTTTGTCCACAATTACAAAGTTATATTCTTGAAAGATAATATATCTTCTGTTGATTTAAACTTTATCTTGTTTAAATTTTGAAGTTTATTTTAGTTTACCTAATTAGTGGATTAATTTTCTACCAAGAATTTTTTTTTAATTATTGTTGTTAACTTTTTAACAAGCTACGCATTGATTTTTTCTTCTTGTTTTCCAAGCAAATGAAGAATACATTTAACATATAAAACATAAGGCTTAGAAACACCTTTGGGCCTTAAAATTTCATAAACATAACACTGTCTTTTTGCGTTTGTAATAATTTTGTTTTTGTACTTTAATGAGCATGTATACTAAAAAAGTACTAATACTACAAAATCGAAACTACATAAAAATTAAATTGTTACAAATTAATGTTGAGATACTACATTATTATTTCATGAAAGTTTAAGGACTACAAATATATTTTAGAAGGTGTTTGGGACACTAAATTGAATTATAAAGTATGGATTTAATAGGTTGAAGTTAAAAAGTTCGTATTTTTGTGCATAGTCATAAATGAGATTAGTCGATAAATGTGCAAAAAAGAGAAAGAGAAAAAGATGAAAGTTCTTCGATAAACGAACAAATTTCAATAGTAAACACAGTTGAAATTGAATTATTTAACACTCATTTATGAAGTCAATAGGCCAAATATCTCTTTAATCCAATATAAATAATCTCGATAAATTTATAGGTCCATGATGATTTAACAGGGTATTACAAGATATCTTCCTTTCTCATATTTATCAAAAAAAATTAATAGTCGTAGGAGAAGATTGCTACTACTCGTTGATGGGGAAGTTTTCTTATATGAAAATTCATAGTATCATTGCCTTTTCAATTAGTATTGATATAATCTTTAGAATGACATGTTATCTAACTTTGAATTGAAAGTTTATAGGACATGAAAGTAGGGAAGCAAGTAAAGTAGGGTAGGGGTTGAGTTTAGGTTTATTTGGCGCATTAATAGTTGATGCTAGAGAGAGAGAAAGAAGAAGGGGAGAGAAGGCAAAGGCTTTTTCCTCTTTTCTAGTTTAACTGAGAATAGAATGATTTGAACTACAAACTTTATGATCATTAATACACTCATATATCAATTGAATTATATTTGCTTTAGCGAATAATGCAGAGATTGAGGAGTCATAAATAAAACAATTAAGTCATGTATCTAGGTTATACCTATCTTTGTTCAATAAAAAAATTGTCATGTGTCAATTTTTTTTCCCTAAAAATTGATTTTAAAATTTCTCTTATATAAAGGAATGGAGAACATGGATTAGGACTACATGTAATCATTCTTTGAGGCATAAATCATACTTGCCCATGAGTAATACTTATGTGCAATCACTCATTTTTATTACGTCTCATGGATCTGGTTCAATTACAAAGAGAAAAAAATATTAAAAATATAATAATTTATTATTTTTTTGAAAAATTTGTTATGTGACAACTTATGATTAATTAGTCAAGTGTCTACATATAATCTAAGATGCACTCAAATATTTTTCAGCGAATCATATTCAACTATGTGGCTGCAAAAAACTGATAACCACATGTTTGAGCTAGAATAATGCAGAGGGCCCAAAATAAATATACTTCACATATACAATATAGATGCTTTAAATTTATAGATCCCAAATAACAAAACAAACCTCATGTGTTGTTTATTATTATAATTTTCAAAGTGTGGGTTGAATTTTTACCTAGTGGACGTGGACCACCGTCCCCTGCATTTTCACATTTATTGATGAATTAAGGACGTGGGTTCGTTTTAATTTGGATCACAATTTGTGACAAGTAAATTAAATTGACCCAAGCTAGCTAAGTTACATAATGATTGATCATTAATTGTATTTGTGTAGTATATAATTAAATTTGGGGAGTGATTAATTAGAAAAGATTGAAAAAGGAAGGGAAGGCAGAATTAAGTATCTAAATGTTATTGAGTTTTTGATAAAATATTAGAAGTGCAATTGTCCTACATAAAAAATATATAAAAATTGGTATATTACTGTATTTCTTTATGTGTCTTTGAATGGTGAAATACGTGGGTATTTATACCAAAGAACTATCTAAGAATAGGCATAATCTCCCAACAACTCTCACAACAAATACTCAACAACTCTTATAACAAATTAACATCCCCTCAAACTCAAGGTGGTAAAGTAGAAACCAACTTGAGTTTGCAAGATAACTGACAAAAGCATGCAGGAAAGAGTGTTTTAGTGAATATATCAGCTGATTGTTCAGTCGTAGATATGGCTTGAAGACGTAAAGTGGAGCTTTGAATATGATGATGAACAAAGTGACAGTCAGTCTTGATATGCTTCGTTTGTTCATGAAACACGTCATTATGAGCAATCTGAATAACACTACGATTGTCTCAATGCAGAATAGTAGCAGAGGCCTGGGGAGCTCCCATATCAGCTAGAAGCCAGCGAAGTCACAGGACTTCAGAAGTAGAATAAACAAGTGCCCGATATTCCGACTCTGTGCTAGAGCGAGATACAATAGTTTGTTTCTTACTTCGCTAGGAGATGAGAGAATCACCCAAATAAAAATAGTAACCTGTGGTGGATCTTCAATCAGTAGGATCACCACCCCAATCAATATCAGTATAGCTAGAGAGAACTAAGGAAGACTGAGAAGAGGACCAAAGCCCATGTCTTAGGGTGCCCTTAACATATCACAAAATACAAAGAACAACAATAAAATGAATAGTGCGAGGAGCAGCCATGAACTGACTGACCACATGGATTGCATAGGTAATGTCTGGACGTGTTACGATTAAATAGATGAGACTGCCACTTACCGATATCGAGTGGGATCCTCAAGAGGAGTACCATCAAAAGAGGTTAGGTGGACATTGGAGTCCAATGGTGTTGGTGCAATAACAACATTAGTGATATCAGAATGCGTAAAAAGGTTAGACGTATCTTTCGCCTGAGATAAATAATACCTTTTAGAACACGACGAGACCTAAAGACCAAGGAAATAACTGAGAGTGCCCAAATCTTTCATCTCAAAGTGTTCTCCTAAATATCATTGTAAATCTGATATAGCATGTGAATCATCACCATTGATAATCATGTCATCCACATACAATAGCAGAAGAACGACGCCATGCAAAGTTTGCAAGTAAAGAGAGCTAAGTCATGAGTACTAGAGACAAATTCAAATTGGGTGATAGTGGCACTGAAGGTTGCAAACCAGGCACGAGGTGCTTGTTTGAGTCCATACAAAGCACGACGAAGAAGACAAACTTTCTGAGATGGTGAAGCATTACCAGGCGGTGGTTTCATATAAACTTCTTCAGATAGAGTGACATTCAGGAAAGCATTCTTAACATCCATTTGAAGAAGAGAACATTGTTTGGCAGCGGCTACGGCTAACAAGCTTTGAATAGACGTCATTCAGGAAACAGGAGCAAAAGTTTCCTCATAGTCGATACCATACTCCTAAGAATACCCTTTGGCTACCATGCGAGCCTTATACCACTCAATGGATCCATCAGAACGAGTCTTGATCTTATAAATCCATTTACATCCTGATAGGCTTCTTGCCAGGTGGTAAGTCAGCAAAATCCCAGATGTGTGTTTTCTCCAAAGCCTGAAGTTCCTCATGCATCACTTGCTGCCAAAGAGGGTTAGTGTAGACTTTTTGATAAGAGAAAGGTTTAACCAAAGACATGATAGTGGAAAAACAGTGATAGTCTATGAGATGATGAGGAGTTTTTCTTACCCGAGTGGATCGACGAATAGGTGCAGGTTCTGATTCTGCATCGGGGACAAAAGGCAGATCTGGGAACGCTTCGATGGAAAAAGATGAATCAAGCTCAGGAATGGCCAAGAGGGAAGGGTTAGTCAAAGAATCACAGACAGAGAAGAGATCAGTAGAGGGATCAGTAAAGAATGGGTGGGGGGTAGTGAGGGAAGTATGAAACAAAGATATATTGGAGAACATATGATGTTCCCAAAACGTGACATGACGAGATATGCGAAGCCTTTTAGAAATAGGATCCCAAGAGTGAAACTCTTTATGCTCAGTTCTATAACCAAGAAAACAACATAGGCGAGCTCTGGGTTCGAGTTTGGTATGCTCATGAGGATGGAGAAGGACAAAACACGCACACCCAAAGACTTTAAGATAAGAATAAGAGGGAGAGGTACCATACAACCGTTTAAAAGGAAACATATTATGAATAACCGCGGAGGGCAAGCGATTGATGACATAAATAGATGTAAGTGCAGCCTCACCCCAAAACTTCTTAGAGCAAGATGCAGAGAGAAGTTGAACACGGACAGAATCCAGGATATGGCGATATTTTTGCTCAGCTCGACCATTTTGTTGTGAAGTATAAGGACATGAACATTGGAGAAGAGTACCCTATTGGGTGAAAAAAGAAAGTAGTTGAGCATTTTTATACTCCATTGCATTGTCTGTGCGAAGAATTTTGATAGTGTGTGAACTGAGTGCGGAGAATTTTTATAAACTCAATATAGACTTAAAATAAGGAAAAATAATGTTTCAGAAAGTAAATCTAAGTAAAATGGGAGTAGTCATCAATAAACAACACAAAATATCGAAAACCATTTTTAGTAGGAGTAGGTGCAGGGCCCCATATATCAGAGTGAACCAGACTAAATGGAGTATCGCATAGTGAGTCAGAAGCAGAAAAAGACAGAGTAGGTTACTTTGCAAGTTTGCAATGTAAACAATCAAAAGAACTGAATCGCTAAACATTATTTAAACTACCAACAGAAATTAAATTATGAATCTTGTCAGAAGATGCATGAATAAGACGCAGATTCCACTAAAATGTACTAGTATCAATGACAACGACAGAAAGAGGGTAGAGGGATTGGTGGTGGAAAGACTGTGGGCTCAAATAATCTTCCCACTTTGCAGCCCGTACCAACTATTTGACCCGTCCATGGATCCTAAACCTGACAACCATGAGGGAAAAGAAAACACTAAGTTCGAGGTTACACAACTAACCAACAGAAGCAAGGTTAAAGGTCAGATTGAGGACATGATAAGTATTAGAGAGGGTTATAGTTGATTTGTTAACAGTACCAATTATATAAATGGTCATGTGGTTATCGTCAGCGGAGTGAATGGGAGAAAGTGATCTAACGGGGGTAGAGGTAGATAACAGAGCAATGTTGGAGGTCATATGATTGCAACATGCCAAATCAAGGAGCCAAGATATACCTGGTGATAGCAAGCTCAGGTGCACTAGTAGATAACACCTATTTGAGCAAATCCTGGAGGTCACTAATCTGGAGGCTCGGAGGGGTGTAAGATGTCACATCAGCAGACGTTGCAGCAACAACAACATGTGAAAATCCAGACTTGGTAAAATTTCTTGACTTAGTAGTATAATCGGGGGAGCGAGGCGGTTTGATTGGACAACTGTCCAAGATGTGACCACATTTGTGGCAATACCTACACTTAACGGTAGGACAATTAGAAAACTTATGACCATGTGATTTGCAGTTTTTGCAGAAAGAGGACTCATAAAAAGCGCGAATGAATGGTTGCAAGAGCAACCTCTGATGATAAAGAGGAGACCAGCCCAAGCCTTTTTCCTTCAAAGAGGGTTTCCTAGATTGCCGCATCGAGAGATGATAGGGGATTACAATGTAATAGGGCAGTCCGAACAAATTCGTATTATGGTCGGAGCCCTATAAGAACCTTGATGAGTCGCAGATGATCCGGGCTAATTTTGGCTTGATCTAACTAGGTCCAAATAGGCTGAAGAATAGCTAGATACTCATTCACAGATTGTTCGACCTTCTGATTGGTGTTGACAAGGGCATAGAATGCAATTGACAATAGTAAGTGAGACCAATGGTTTGGAACTTTATAGATAGAAAATCCTACAATTCTTTACCTGTGTTAAATGCATCAAATTGGATATGATTGACTGTAGTGGAAGTATTACCCAACCAGGTGATTGTCTGTTGATTTTTGCTATCCCAATCCTCAAATATTTTAATAAACTTGCTATCATCTTCAGTTACACTTTGGACGGATTGAGTGGCATCTTCGGTAACAATCTACCACAACTTGCGTCCAATCAGAAAACTCTTCATTTGATATGCCCACGTGAAGTAGTTAGTGTCGTTCAACACAGTGCTGGTAGAATGAAAGACATCGATTTTTTCCATGAAAGGCAAAAAAAAAAAAAAGAAAAAAGAAAAGAAAAAGAAAAGAAAAGAAAAGAAAAAATGCAAGGACAAATGAAACCAAAGGAAAATAGAGCTCAAATTAAGGTTTGGCTCTCAGACAACTTGGCTTGGCTCGAAAAGGTCTGGGTCGCAGGTAGTTCGGCTCGGTTTAGTGGCGCTTAGTCAGCTCAACTTGGTCTGGTTCAGCGTGGCGCTTCCTTAGATCTGACGGAAATAAGCTCGACTCGAAGATGGCACAAACAGAAATTAGACTTCGGAGAGAAATAGAGCAGACTAACAATCTGCACAGATGGGTGGAACGGAGACCTGAATGGACAGTCGTTACACGAATGGTTGTCTGGTGCACGGACGGTCCTGGATTTGAGAGATTTTCATATCTGCATGATTTCCAGGACCAGTGAGCTTTGCAGATCTGAAATAGACGAAGGTGGCGGCAGCGATACGGCGAAGCTTCATAGAATCTAGCTTGGTCTGGTGTTGAGTGATGGCGCTTGATGGCTACATAAGCGAGGGGACATTGGCGGAGGCACGGTCTAAAGCTGGGTCAGAAGCTTTGATACCATATAAAAATATTTGGTATATTACTGTATTTTTTTGTGTCTTTGAATGGTGAAATACATGGGTATTTATACCTAAAGAACTATCTAAAAATAGACATAACCTCCCAATAATCTCACAACAAATACTCAACAATTCTTATAACAAATTAACAAAAAAAGATTTAGGAAAGTCATGGGCTTGTCCTACATTGAAAAAGTTGAAAATCATGGGCTTGTCCTACATCGAAAATGTTTAGAAAAGTTATGGGCTCCAAACCTATAAAAGGAGTCAATGCATTTGGTTTTTAGTGATCCCAGTTAGAAACACTTTAAACTTGGGTGTGCTAGCTACAGTTAAATTCCTTTGATGTATTCTCTAGTTTGAGAGTGGGAAAAAGGTGAGTAGTCAAAGTTTTGAAAGAGTATTCTTGTAATTGGAATTGGAAGAGAATTGTTTCATGTGATTGTAACAATTTTTCACATAGTGGATTTCTTTCTGGTAGGCAGTAACTTTTCTCCGAGTTGAAAGTTTTCCACATAAATTTGTGTGTTTTCAATTTTATTGCTTACTTTTGATTTCTTTATCATTTTTTTTTTTTCCAACCAATGTGTCTCCCCCATGGGAATCATATGTTTTGGAAGCAAGTGAGATATTTAATTTTGGAGAGTTAAAATTTTTTGGTGGGTCATAAGGTATCATGAACACGAACAGAAAAGGATTTGTCCGATTGGTAATGTATTAAATGGGGAGGTTTGAATTTAGGCTTATCGTGAAGCTGTACACAAATGGGTGGGGATTCATCGCCTTCAAATTATTTGCATAATTATTCAAAGTACGTGGAGATAAACAAGGCAGGCCAGGCCCCATCAACTTCAAACTGATTGCAATGGAAGATATATATATATAAAATACAATTCAATTCATCTAGCCCCAATTTTAATTGAGTATGGGATGAAAATGACCTTATTTTAAGTCAAATTTATAGACTTATTATTACCTTATTCTGATTATAGATACCCATTATTTGCAACCGACATGGGGTTTTCTTCTTATCCATATTCATGTAAATATATATCGAGCAGCCACCCTAAGAAGGAAACGTTTGATTTATGTTTTATAGGATTGTATTAGCCATTAGGAGTCTTTTTTTCAATTATATTATATTTGATGGACAAATATTGGGGCCTCCTCATCACCATGAACAGATCAAAATCAAGGTCTTCCTCTTACATTCTACGAACAAAGATCAGAGCGAGGACTCGAAAATTGCTGAGAAGAATAATAGTAACTTAGGCAATACTCCAATTGTACACAAATGTCCACAAAGAAGCTTATTTTATTTTCAAAGAAAATAAACAAGTTAATTATTTGTTTAGAGGTTAAACAAAACTTTTCCGACAACAGACAACTAAAACTAATATCTCAAAGTTTAATGGTTTTTTTTTTTTTTAATAAAGAACAATAATTAGGTGTAGCTTCTCATATTCTCCGTTTCTTTATAGATAAATTTTTTTTATTTAATGTTAGTCGAGTTGCATGAAAGATAAGTGATTTTTTTAAAAGAATCAAGTGACAAACACCATATTTTATATTTCATATAATTTATGAATAATAATAGTAATAGTTGCACATCGATTTTTCTTTTAAATAAAAAATATGACAAAATTGTACACGGAAGAAAATAAATGAAGTGAATTAGTTCGAAACAAAAATAAATTAATAAAAAAAAAAAAATCTCCGTTGAATTTGATTTGAACGAAGCTTGAAAAGATCTCAAATCAAAACGCATTAATTAATGAGTCTCGGGAATAAGAAAAGATGAATTGGCTTGGAAGATATGGTTATTATTATTATTATTATTATTTGTATTATTGTTATTGTCTATTATATATTAACTAAGATGTTGCAGTGTTCTGGATAATTGATTAATTAATTGGTCCACAAATGAAGGAGAAGGAGCCAGCTAGATGTAATGTTTAATTAATTTGTTCTCAAATTAAGTTATTGTTTCAAGGGCATATATTCTTGTACATAGGTTGATGATTTCAATTTAATTTCATTCAATTGAATCTACATATTTAATAATGATTTTTCTTTTGAGTTTAATGAGTGTGTAGATTTGAACCTGTAGTTCGCGAGTAATTAAATTAAAATTATCAATATTACTCTTATTGAATTACATTATAAATTCAAATTTTTTAGGTCTCATTTAATAATTATGTAAGACTTTTTTAATAACATCACACGAAATCAATTGTCATAAAATATATACCATCAACTAAAAAGTATAAAGATTGAACCCTCTCACTCATATTGGATTAAAAAAAGTAGTTTTAAATTTTCCTTATTTCGAAAATTTTGCTTGTTCCTTCCAAATTTATTTACTATGGTTTTCACATTTATTTTAATCTTAAATAAGTAACACTGCATAGGTTTGAATATAAGGTCTTTTAAACCAACATACTCTAGTACCATCTTAAATCACCAATTGACCGAAAAACTTAAGTTTATGGGAGGCAAATTTAATAATATATCATCTAATATTTTTAAAAAGTCAACTACTTTTTTTTTTGTTTGAAAAACATGATTTGATTTCTTAAAACATCGCTTTAGAAAGTAAATAACAAAAATAGAAAAGAAAAACTTATAATAAATTGGTTGAAGTAGTTTTTTATAAGCTTAATATAAAGAAACTTTTACAAAAAGAAAAAATGGCAAACTATTATAGCAAAAAAAAAAAAAAATGATTGATACTGATAGATTTCTATAAGTGTGATATACTTTTATCAGTTTTTATCACTAATAGACATTGACAGACTTTTTTCAGTCTCTATAAAAAAATATTAAAATTCTACTATTTTGTGTAAATAGTTTCCCTTATTTTTTTTTTATTTTTGAAAACTCCTTAATATATATATATATATATGTATATATGTATATGAAACAAGGTCTTGATTTTTTTTTTTTGGTTTCCTTTTTTATTTTTAAAAGTTGTAACTTGTTTTCTCATTATTATTTCTTATGGTAATTTTCATTTTTTAAAAGAAATATTTGATTTTTTAATAAAATTTAAAAAGTAAAATAAGTTTTTAAAAACCACAACTTCTAATTTTCAAAACATAGTTTTGATTCAAAAGGTAGAAAGTGGATAACAAAACTAAATATATAAAATTATAACTATAAAAACTATTTTATAATGGACCTTCAAAATTTAGATTATGTCTTTAAACTTTCAATTGTGGATTTACAACAGACTCGCAAGCTTTAAAAAAGAATTGGCACAAGTCAAATATTCAAACATGAGAGTTGAAAAACAACGAGCTCTGTTTTTGTTTTTGTTTTTTTTTTTTTTTTTTTTTTTGGGTGTATAATAGATTAAATTTAGATTAGTTTAGTGGGTGTTTGGTTAAATTTCGTATATATATGCATGTGGAAATGCATGTGGAGAGATCTGTCAAAACCAAACACAATGAACCAATTGGGACAGCAAATGTAGCAGATCCAAACTTTGGATTTCCAACTTTTTCTTTGTCTGATTATGATGCAATTATAACATATATTAAATCCACATTTTTATATTTCTTTAATTCAAAACTAATCTTTCTTCCCCCACCATATAATTATGTGCTTAATCATGTAATTTTCGGTCTATTAAATTAAAGGTATATTTAGAATACAAGTCATTTTAGAAAAAATCGAAGTGTTTGACAACTATTCACAATAATTTTGATCAAAAGTGTTTAAATAAAAATACTTTCTTCTTAAGTTAATCCGAACAAACTCTAAAATTATCTCAAAAATGAGTTTTTCCGGGAGACACAAATATAAAGAACACAAATTATAGGTATACAGAGAGTATTTATTGAAATAGGGAAAGAGATGAGGATGAGGAGAAGGTGTGAGGAGGGTTCCAAAGTTGGAAATATTTTGGGTGGTTACTGGGGGAGTCAACGAAAAATCCGGGTGGTCAACCATATTAATTTGTGTAAAATGCAAGCATATAATTGAATAATATTAATGACCCAAAAACAACGCTTGGGGAAATTGTATATAAATTAATATAATATAAGGTATAAACATGTTGAATCATGCAAGATATATGGCAATTGATTAGGCCTAATCATTTTTGGTAATTCAGCATGTATGAGGTTTGATATCATTACTATATTCCAAGTGCTGTGTAGGCAATAAATTAGAAGGTAATCTACTTGTTTAACTAATAAATTTGAGACCAGAAAGAACAATTCTGCGAAGTTAGTTTGATTTCTTTTGTAGCGTTTACGAGAAGAGCAAGGCAAGGATATAATAATATGGGTCAGTGGTTAGAAGCCCATTAAAGAAGAGTATTTGTTGAGGTCCATTAGAGGCCCATTGCCCATGCCCCAGATTGTTACTTAGGCTTTGGAAGTGAATGTGTGAGGACAATTGTGAGTTTTGTTAGTATTCAATCTATTTCGACAAATAGCACATCTACTTTTCATTTATAAAAATAGCAAAACAGAATAGAAAAATAACAAATCAAAATTGTAAAAGTCCAAAGTATCCCTAACACATTGATACAACCCTTATTAAGAAAAAATCTTAGACACTTTAATTATACCCACCCAAACTTACCAACATACCTTCAATGTAACGGGAAACATGTCAAGCATTTTGCAATGTCAAAATCCATCTGCTGATTTATCTTCCCAAAAAGCTAACTTTATTTTTTAACTTGTCACTTCTAACATTGAATGAATAAACAAAAACTTTTCCTCTTCCCACCAAAGTACCAAACTTCCCCATCCTTCCATCTTCAAGATTCTGCTCCATAGGAGGTGCTCTAGCCGTTCCTTCTAAAGCAACCACAAGAAATTGACAAATACTTATAAGTTCCTATAAGAAATTAAAGACAAGGGTAACCATATGTCAATAACTATTATTATTTAATTTATCCTTAAATTTAATTACATTGTAACTATTATTTAAAACCCACCTGGATTCTTTTCAATCAAAACATTAAAGAATGAAGACATCAAAGTATATATGACTCTAGAGTACCCAAATTGAATTTAATGCAAGCTCACGATCTCTCCAAGCTTTTCCACAACTCACATTAACCCCGTATTGCCTTTTCATGAAACTTATGACATCACATGGATGACATAGGGTCATGCAATTCGTATCTAAAAAAAGACTTCATACATTTAGATACTATCCAAAAATCGCCTGACTATGAGCATCCTTAACAATGCCAATAGAGCATTTATGACCATCGTTAAACTTACAAACAATCCATAAACCACTTTTTTATAAGCAGACGACCTAAGATACCGACTACAAGAAGTGTCTTTGCAACAAAGTTCTAGATGTTTGATTCGAGTGAGCAATCTTATGTTCAAAACTATGTTTAATAGCAAGTAAGTATATAACTTTCTTTAACGCATCATTGCTATTAAAAATAGAACCTTCCTTTATAGTGAAGCCTATGACACAAGAATCCAAATCTAGTAGGTCAATAATATCATACGTGTTATTAGAGGTTTTGGACAAGGAAGCTACTTCACTGTTTCTGGACCCAATATACAATGTAATTGGAGAATTTGATTAACAAGATGGAATACGATCAATTACAACACGAACATCATTATGGGATGAATCTGAAACAAAGGACAATAACCATAATACATCTTTGTCTTCCACGATCATAATAACATTAGGATTGCTACAGCCTTCACGATACATTGTTAACTGAAATAATATATTCAGAAGTTGGGAAAACCTTAGATTGGATTATGTCGACAAAATGGTTAAAAGATATGTTCAAAACAATAGAAACTTCAGTACATCCGAAGTCATGATAGTAGTTATTTTCATCCCACTTACTACTGAACAAAACTCGTAATCAATGAGCAACTATAACAAGAGAGCGGTCAGTATAGAGGATGAAGAAAGCTAGGCTACGTGTTGTATGCTAATATTTTATGTTTGAAACAAAAGGATAATAAATATAATGTTAAAAATAATTTAAGACCCGTGAATCTTGGTGAAGATTAACAGAAAGTATAATATAAACAAAAAAATCTTAGTGAGGATAATTAATATAATATGATATTTTAAATTTTAAAACAACTTTTGAAAATTAATTGAGGTACAAGATTGGAAAATTCAAAACAACTATTAAATCTCGAGATTTATGGAAAATTATCCACTTGGAAAGATGATCTTGGTTGACGTTGAAATTCTGCTAGGATATATATTTGAACAATTAATTACAGTCTCATTAATAAAAATATCAAATTAATTACACTGCAATTAAAAGGGACGATGAGGGTATTTTAGGATTCTCGAAAGTTAGACTAATGTGACATTCATGCGTTTTGTTATAATTAAAAAAGATTCACCTTTTGCTATTTTTTCAAATGATAATGTAATTATTTTTATATAGCTGAATATCCCATTTTGGAAAATTGAAAGAAATCTAAAATGGATAACAAATGTGGGATCCACTCCACCAAACCAGGAATGTGTAAACAACTCAGAAGAGCAGACTGATTCCCCCATTTTCTTTCTCCCAACTTTCTATCCTCTTTTAAATCATTTCAAATCATTTAGAAACTCAGGAGGTAAAAAAAAAAAAAAAAAAGGAAAAAAAAAAAGAAAAAGAAAAAGTCACATCTTTCAAAATCATTTTCAAACATATCTTTTACTTTTCAATCTCAACATAAGTTGGTATTTAACATGTGTAGAGGGATATGAGAAGTTTTATTATTTTATATAAAACTCACAAAGAATACATAATGTACATCCTCTAATAAATAGGCCAAAAATAACATCTTGTAACAAAATAAGAGAAAAAATAGCTAACTAATTGATTTTACAAACTAATTACATCTTAATACTCTCGTCAAGTTGGAGTATGAATGTAAAGAATACTCAACTTTCCTAAAAAGGAATAAAATGAGAAAGAAGGTAATGCTTTAGTAAAAATATTAACTAATTACAAATTAGATCGAA
Organism: Benincasa hispida; assembly: GCF_027475165.1. Classification (NCBI taxonomy): domain Eukaryota; kingdom Viridiplantae; phylum Streptophyta; class Magnoliopsida; order Cucurbitales; family Cucurbitaceae; genus Benincasa; species Benincasa hispida. The sequence continues at coordinate 6,555,170 of NC_143487.1, forward strand.
TGGGGAACAACTTAAGACATCCAACAATAAGCTTCTCTCCAATGAAATGGCAGTCAATTTCGTTGTGTTTAGTACACCCGTGAAAAGTTGGATTAGAGGCAATTGAAATGGTAGCTTCGTTATCACAGTAGATAAGAGCTAAAAGAACACAATCAAGACGGAAATCGCTAAAAAGCTGATTGATCCAAACTAGTTCACTAGTCATAGTCGCTAAAGCCCGATATTCAGCTTTGGTTGATGATCGTGAGACAGTTGCTTATTTCTTTGATTTCCAAGAGACTAAAGAATCTTCTAAGAATACACAAAATCCCGTTATTGATTTTTTAGTATCAACACAAGTTCCCCACTCAGCATCTACAAATGCTTTGAGGTGAAAATTAGTAGTAGGTGTTAACAACACCCCTTGTCCTGGGGATTTCTTCAAGTAACAAAGGAGTTGATGGGTTGCATTCAAATGCCGAGAAGTAGGCTTCTGCAAAAATTGACTTAGGCAATGAACTGAAAAGAAGATGTCATGCCGAGAAATTTGAAGATATAGTAATCGTCCAATAAGTCTTAGGTAACATGTTGCTTCTTCTAATGGTAAAGCTATACCACTATCCTTTGTGAGGCGAAAAGTAGGATCCATAAGCAAATGAGCTAGTTTGGCATCAAGGAAGTTTGTATCTTCTAATATTTGTAAACAATATTTTCTTTGTGTAAAGAACAATTCTTGTTTAGACCAAGAAATCTCTAAGCCAAGGAAGTATTTGCCTGACCCAAATCTTTAACCAAGAAATTGGATTTTAGTATTTGTTTAACTTTGTCAATTTCTGAAGTAGAAGGCCCTATTATTAATATCATCCACGTAAACCAATAATATAACAAAAGAATATCCAGTTCCACGTGTGAATAATGAATAGTCAAACTTGGACTGAATAAAATCATGTGGACACAAAACAATTGAAAATTTCACAAACCATTGCCGAAAAGTCTATTTAAGCCCATAAATTGATTTACGCAAACGACATACTAATTTCTCCCCCTTATTAGGAGCACCATCTGTTTTATACCCCAATGGTATAGTTGCAAAGACTTCTTCAAAGAAATCTCCATTCAAAAAGGCTTTGTTTCCATCCATTTGATAAAAGTGGCTAATTATGAGAAGTGGCTAAATTTAAAGGAACTTTTACTGTCACAATCGTTGCCATGGGAGAAAAGGTATAAAAAAAATAGATGCCTTCAAGTTGGCTGTAAGCCTTGGCTACTAAACAAGCATTGTAACGATCTACTTTACCTTATGGAGTATATTTAACTTTATAGATTCACTTCGAATGGAATATTGTGTATTAGGAATAGAAATGCGATCCATAGTTGCTAATTAATCTTTGATTGCTTCTCTCCATTCAGGAAATGATATGGCTTGATGATAGAAGGATGACTCATCTACGGTAGAAACATTTAGCACAAATGTTTATATGGGGGTGAATAAGCCTTGTAAGAAATATATTTCTGCAATGCAAATTTTCCAGAATTAATAACTGGAATATGGTTGATCATATTACAATGGAAGTCTCTGAGATAAGTTGGAGGTCCACGGTATCGGTTTGATCTCTTCATAATGGGTTCAATGACAGCATGATTTGGTTGTTCAATCTCAATAATATCAACATTTATTTGTTCAATATAGTCCATATCAGTATGTTGTCCTATTTTAATAGGTTGTATTGTATCAGTAGGTGGAATAACACCAGTACTAATATTTTTTGTAGCAATGGTAGGAGTTTGAATAAATGCTTCTCCAACATCAGCAAGTGGTTGGGGTAGAACAACTTAGAAAATTAGGGGTAAAGGATATGGACTTTTGTGTGTTCGAATGAAAAGAAAATAAGGTTTAAAAATATATAACATCTCTGGAAATGATGAATTGCCTCGTAGTTGTATCATACAACTTATAACCTTTTACTCTAAGAGGATAACCCATAAAAACACAAGGAGAAGCTCATGGATCAAATTTGTACGATGAACAACCAAAGTAGAGGCATATGCTAAGCAACAAAAAACTTTAAAGGTGGAATAATCAACTTCCTTTTGAAAAAGTACAAAAAAAGGAGTTTTATTTGCTAATAGAGACACAAGTACTCGACTAATGAGAAAAGCTACTATGAGAACACATTCTCCCCAGAAAATCAGAGGGGCTTGAGATTGAAACACAAGTGCTCGAGATACATTTAGTAAGTGTTGGTGTTTCCTTTCTACAACATAATTTGGTTGAGAGGTGGCCACGCAAGAAACTTGATGTACCAGTTAAGGCAAAAAATTCTTGAAATTGAAGCTCTGGTGCATTATCAGAACGAAACACCTTGATAACTTTTGAAAACCGAGTCTTTATCATTTAAAAAAATCGTGGTATGATAGTCAAGACATCATGCTTGTGTTTTAACAAATATACCCAAATGTAGCAAGAAAAATCATCAACTAAAATAAGGAAATAGGAAAAACCAGCATGTATTGAATGGCTAAAAGGACCCCAAATGTCACTATGTACTAAATCAAAAATATTCTCAGCAAGACGATTATTATTAAGGAAAGAAAGATGTCTCTGTTTGGCTAATGGACAAATATGACAATCTACATAACGAAGTTCAATAAAATTTAAACAGTTCTTCAAGGTATGCAAACGAGAATGAGAAATATGGCTCAATCTTTGCCAAATTTCATATGATGCCTTACAAGAGAAAGCAGTAACGGTGGAAACACTTTTAGCTGGTAACAAGCTTTTCAAATCAGGTAACTATAGGCCACTTATACAATCACCCTTGCCAATCATCTTCAATAATGACTTTTTCTGAATAACACAACCACTGTCACAAAAGTTAATGAAGAACGAACAATTCTTGAGGAAAGAATTGGCGAAAACAAATTATATGTGAATTCGGGAATATATAAAACATCAGTCAAGAGTAATTCTTCTCTTAGTTTGATATCTCCTTTATGTTCAACATAAAACCGAGTCTGATCGGGAAATATGATAGAAACTCTATAAGCAGGACGAATATTAGTGAACATTGTCAAATTGAAACATAGATTGGTAAAAGCACCAAAATCTATAACGGATTAATTGCTTAAAGACATGTTTTAAAGGTCCAACATGGAAAATGACCTAGTTTTTTTTAGAAAAAATGTCAAATACTCTTTTGTTGATGTCATGACCATGTGAAGTTACGTTATTGCCTTTTTTTTTTTTTTAATTTTCCTCTTATTCTCCGATGCGAAAAATCTTCCTTTGCACGTTGTCTTCTTTTTCTCCTCTGTACGTATTCTTCTTCTTTTCCGGCATGACGAGTCCATGCGAGCAGTGTTGAGTTGTATATCATAAAACTCGTAGGTTGCAATGTTACACATTTTCTATTATCAATAAAGATGTTATTGATATTTATTCAATAAAACTGTTGTTGAATAGGTAAATTGTACTTGTATAGACTAAATCCAATAAACTAAGATCCATGGTTATTACATGAATACTTGAACTTTATGTAGAGACATAAAGATGGATCAAGTTTGAGTAAATAGCCAAAATGGTCTATAGTATATAAATAAGGTTAGGTACCTTATTTTAGTAACACTATTGGACGCAACCCACTTTGTAGATAGTACAAACGATATGATCCTAAATTGTTTATGTAGAGACAGGGGACTAGGGGTGTCCTATACAATGTTAGTTTATATAAGACCAGGACCAAGAAATAAGCAACTCTTACTTTATAACGTTGTTTACTATTTAAGACTGACTGTTTCAAATTGATGACCTAGGTAACTCGACCTGAATCTGAGCTAACTATGAACTTCTGTTTATTCGGGATTATCCTTAGATTTTTATAGGTAAGGGTTGACTCAACAGCGTTGGCTCAATAAGCATCCAATATCAGGGGTAAGACCAGGTAGATTGCTGAGGACATATGGTACAAGACGAAATTCACTTCTACCTGATTTAGGGATAGTAGAGAGGTTGTTCTCTTAAGTATTGATTCCAAGTCTTGAACAAGAGGTCCCACCCTCTCATTGGCCTGAGAGGGATCGATTTAGTAATTGGATCACAAACCAATAGAGGATCAGTGGAACTTAAGGAGCAAGATGTAATTTCAGGGGTAAAACAACTTTGGACCCAATCGTTATTACAAACAACCTGTGAAGGATCGACTTACTGATTATGATTAAATCAAGTGGACAAAAATATATCTACAGTGAGGAGAGTGCAACCATTAAGCTATAGTTGTGTATCTCGATGGTTAACGAATATTGATTAATTCAGATTAAAGAGTTTAACTGATTAATCTTAGATCATTAAAGCTCATGATGTATAGGTGTTGGGGTTGATGCCCTAAAGTCTCGTGTCCTATAGTTTGTTAACAGTTTGTACGAACGCTTGCGTTGTTAATATATGATATTTACTTCACATCTTGATTTTCTATTCAGTTACTTGTTTTATTTGCTTTACCATATCCCTAGTTATCTGTATGCGATTCAAGCATGTATGTGGTGACATACAAGTGGATCATGTCTTGAGTGATAACCAAAATTGTCTGTAGTATATGGATATAGGAGGGAAAACTTATCCTGGTAACGTACGGATGCGGCCCGCTTTGTGGAATGGTCACAAGTGTTGTGACTTATCACAGATGGTCTGATTCTGATCATTCGTGTCGGGGACATGCGAACGAGGGCGTCCTATACAAAGAGTTTGTATAAGACCTGACCACGAAGTGTTAACGTCTTGTTATATAACATCGTTCATGACAGAGACTTCACTTCACTAGGATGACCATAGGTAATATGACCTCAATCCTGAGTGAGTTGATAACTTCTGCCATTGATTGTAGTCCTTTGATTTGTATGGGTGCGAGTGGCCAGGTCGCCGATTCAAACTACCATTTTGGGGATTCGTCTGATTTGGGAGCTGGGAACTCAGCTACAGAAGATGGAATTCACTCCTTCCCCGAGGAAAGGGTAAGTAGATAGATAATTCCCTTAAGGGTTGATTTCGGGGCTTGAACGATGTGGCGCCATACACCTTTTTTTGGCCCGAGAGGTGTTCACACATAGTGGGACTATGTTGTATTGTTCATTAGAGGAATCAGTGGTACTTAAGGAGTGAGATGTAACTACAGGGGCAAAACGGTAATTTGGCCTAATTGTACTTACGAGCATCTATGAAAGGTCATCATACTCATGATTGGTTATATCCGATGGACACAGAAATATATCTGTGGTAAGAAGAGTTCAGCTGTTGGTCTTTAGTGGAATGCCTGGCAGTTAACGGATGGTAGATCTCGTGGCTAAAGAGGTCAACTATTCACGGACCATTGGAACTTCGAGCCACAGGTTCATTAGGTCTCCTAGGTAGCTTGGATAAAATCGAGAACCAATGTTTGGGTTAATTTGAAATGTTCAAATTGACAAGAGGAAGTTCGATTATATATGATATAATTGGACTGGTTAATTATATATGATATAATTGGCTAAATGTATGAGATACATTATTTTGGAGGAAATTAGATATAAATATGATTTATATCAAGTAGAGGAGAAAATACTATATAGATATGTGATATCAAACTATAGGTTAAAAATATAATATGATTATATTTATTATTAATTAGTTGATTAATTATATGATAATTAATGCAAATTTCACGTTTGGACGTGGGTTAGTAGGGCAGCGTCGGTTATTATAACCGATGAATTAAAATGAAAATAGTTTTCATTTTGTTCAATTGTCCAAAAGAATTTGTGAGAGCGTTGGTAGTATTGTAAACGATCGCTTAAAGAATCGAGAGCCTATACATAGTTGCCTCGTGCCTAAACGATCGCCCACCTCGCGCTTAAACGATTGCACACTATTTCCTACACGATCGCATAGCTTCTCTAAACGATCGTATAGTGTGCCGATTTTGCTAAACGATCATATACCTTTTCCTAAAAGATCGTTTAGTAAAACCTACACGATCGTGTAGCTTCTCCTAAACGATAAGCATTTTGCTATGTGATAGCGCTGTTTTCCTCCCACTTGCTTATCGCCTACACGATCTGGTATTACTCCTTCCTCTACCAAATTCACCAAAGACCACACTTTGGGTTCTCACTCCGAGAATACTCGGGGCTCTTTTCTGGTGGTGTCATCCCCGTGGCGTTCGTGTTCGTGCAGTTTTTGATGCTGCTGTTGTTGATGCTGCTGCTGGCCGTTGGTAGATCGCGTGGAGGATTTCGCTGCGTTGAGTTCCGAAGTTTCGAAGACTGTCTTCAACTGGTATGGAACTCTCTCCCTTGTTATTTTCTTGTTCTTAGCATGCCGATAATTACTATTTGTTTGCATAACTGTATGTTTGAATGTATATTGTTGTATTTCAGTCACTGTGAGATCGGAGCGACCGAACACGCTCATGGAACTCTTCAGTAAGAGATCCTTCAATAGGTTCATAAGGTCCCTCTACTAGCTCGTAAAAGATTAAACCTTGGATTAGAATATTGGGTAAATTCGAAGTGTTCAAATTCCGTTTAGGGTTTCAATTTGAAGATTTAAAATAAATAAATTTCAAATTAAGAAATTTAATTTTGTTTAATTCAATTGGAGTTTAAAATTGGAAAATAGACGGTTAGTGGATTTATCCCACTTCTTCAATTTGAATCCATAATTCAACACTTAGCCATTTTAATATTGCTCTTTGAGGTGTCAATCAACAATATTGAGATAGAGCTGAATATATACTTCAATTTTCAGAATTGAAGGTGAGTTTTGCATGTTTTTTTTTTTCCTGAAATTCTGTAGAATTTAACTAAGATCTAAATCCTCTCCAATCCACCTAAACTCCCTTTGAATTTTGAGTTCTACCACTCATTCCAAGGCTAAGAATGATAGAGAAGATTCTCTTGGTGGTCTACTGAAGATTTGAAGGTCAAATCTAATAAGGATTTGGAGGGAATCTACAAAGGTCAATTTGCCTCGATTGTTTGTCTCTTGCCCTGAGCTTCATACCACATAGTTCCAGCAACAACAAAAGCACATAAGTAGTGAACAAATTCAATGAATTTTCAAATTCGATTTTAGAAACCCTCTTTATTAAAAGCTGTTTTTTAAGCATGCTTATAACTTAAATTAAGTGTAATTAGAATGCTTAATGATTATTTAAGCTTTTACATTTTTTCCATCAATTGGAAGTCATAATCAGTGTATCCAGCAAGGATCAGATCCTTAGCTCTATACATGAGCATATAGTTCCTTGGTCTCTAAAGATACTTGAGGATATTCTTAGTGGCAATCCAATGATCATATCTTGGATTAGACTGAAATTTGCTAACAATTCCAACTGCATAGCATATGTTGGGACGAGTACTGCTGATTCATATGGAATTCATTTCATAACCTCAACCTCTTGAGGTGTCTTAAAACATTGTTCCTTAGACAGGTGAATTCCATGTCTGAAAGATATCATTCCTTTTTTGGAATTTTGCATTTTATATCTAGATAACATCTTGTCTATATAAGATGGCTAAGATTATGCTAAAGTTATGTTTTTGCAGTTTCAAACTATTTGGATCCCAAGAACATATTGTGCATCTCCCAAATCTTTCATTTAGTATTGCATAGCAAACCATCTCTTGACGTCAACTAGAAATTCTACCTCATTACCTATGAGTAGAATATCATCAACATACATAACTAGAAAAGCGATAGTTCTATTAATGATTTTCTTATAAACACAAGGTTCGTCAACATTTTGTTCAAAGCCATAAGATTTGATCGCAGTGTCAAATCTCATTTCCAAGATCGAGATGCTTGTTTTAATCCATAAATGGATCGATTAAGCTTGCAAACTTTTTGCTCTTGATCTTGTTCTATAAACCCTTCTGGTTGAGACAAATAGATACTCTCTTCAAGATAGCCCTTTAGAAAGGTTGTCTTGACATCCATTTTCCAGATTTCATAATCATAAAAGGCAGCTATGGATAAGAGTATTCTAATAGACTTTATCATGGCAACCGGAGAGGAGGTTTTTTTCATAGTCTACCCCCTCTCTTTGGGTAAACCCTTTTGCCACAAGCCTAGCCTTGTAGGTCTGTACCTTACCAGCTCAGTCTCGTTTTCTCTTGTAGATCCACTTGCAATCGATAGATTTTACCCCTTCTGGTTGATCTATAAGATCTCATACTGAATTGAAGTACATTGACTCCATTTCAAAGTTCATGGCTTTAATCCACTGATCCTTATCCACATATTTCATTACTTGTTTAAAAGTTAATGGATCCTTTAAGCCATCATCTAATATGACGACTTGAGTTTTACCCATATACCGGTTGTTGCACAATCCTACCACTACATCGAGGCATTCTCAACTCTTGAGAAAGATGTGATGTATTGGTTTTATAAACAACTCTTGTTGATGGACCTGCTTGATCAACAATTTTTGTTGATGCATTTGTTGTTTCTCTGGTCATTTAATTTATTACTAACCTATTGCGAGGTTGATAATTTTTAATGTGGTTTTCCTCTAGGAAAGTTGAATTTGTCGATATAAATACCTTATCTTTCTAAGGATCATAAAAGAAACCACCTTTTGTCTCTTAGGGTAACCTACAAATAGGCATACCTTTTTAGAATTTTATACCAAAACATATGCTGAGTATCTTCAGATCCTAAAGTAACGTAAACTACCTTTACGTCCTCTCCATAACTCGTAAGGTGTTTTTGAAACACTTTTTGAGGGAACTAATATATACACCACAGTCTAAACTGCATGTCCCCAAAAAGAACTTGGCAGCTGGGCATAACTCATTATAGAACGAACCATGTTTAACAAGGTTCTATTTCTCCTTTTTGCCACACAGTTTTGTTGAGGTGTGTCAGGTGATGTGAGTTAACATTGGATTCCGTGTTCTATCAAATAGTCCGAGAATTTGAAATCCATATATTTACCACCTCGATCTGATCGAAGTGTTTTAAGCCTTTTATCTAATTGGTTCTCAACCTCAGCCTTATATTCCTTGAACTTTTTGAGTGTTTCAGACTTATGATTCATTAGGTAAATATGGTCATACCTTGAATAATCATCAACGAAGTTGATGAAATATTCATACCCTCCTCTAGCTTTAACATTCATCGAACCGTAAAGGTCTAAATGTACCAGCTCTAAGGGTTTTTTAGCTCTAAGACCTTATCAAGAGAAAAATCTTTTAGTCATTTTACCCTCAAGACAAGATTCACATGACGAAAATGAAATGTCTTCTAACTGATTTAGGTGATCGCCAATCTCTCAATCATGTTGAGATTTATGTGACCAAGTCTCAAATGCCAAAGATAGGCATTTAGAGAAACTTTCCTTTTTTTTTTTTTATTTTTATTTTGAATCTAAGTTGTTTTAAACATATCTATATTCAAAACGGCTTTAACCTCAGTTGGTTTTAACATGTACAAGTTATTTTCTAGTTTCACAGAACAAATTTTGATATCTTTCGAAGTAATGAACACTTTATTATTTTCAAAAGAAACTTTGTAATTTTGTTCTAGTAAACATGAGATAGATATTAAATTATTTTTCATAGAAGGAATGTAATAAACATTTTCAAGTAAAATGTACTTATCTCCTATAAATAACTTCATATCTCTCACTTCTTTAGTTGAAACAAACTCTCTGGTTCCTACCTTAAAAGTTGCTTCGCTTTTTGTAAATTGTCTCTAGGAACTTGTTTCCTGAGAGAAAATACAAATATGATTAGCGGCATCTGAATTTATTATCCAGGTCTTTTATCGTTTCCCACTAAGCATGTTTCAATGACAAATAAATCGTATTTACTCTGTCGTTCGATTTTCGCATTCTCATCTATATAGTTCAAAACTTTAGATGAGTTGGGAGACAGAGGACATTCCTCTATTAAAACTTGTTTTAAATCATCATTTGCTTGTAAATTTAATATTGAATTGTTACTACCATTAACTAAAGCGGAAGTGAGTATTTTAGAAGAATTCAACATGCTGAAAATTTAAACAAATTCTTATTAGTAAATTGCAACTAAATCCAATTCAAGTTTTAGCAAAAAGTAATAATGTACCCATTATCATTATTTATTTGCAATGATACTATAGTGAGTCGGAATTAGTGCTACCGAGGGGCAGTCAAATACTCTTTCACTAAAGCAAGACATTTTTTACTAAATACTATCTTTTGAATAACTCTTATTCCTATAGTCAATTAGTTATCATTTTTCGTCAGAAATTACTGACACTTAGTAATTCTGTAAGTGTAACCCTCTATTTTCATACGTCAGAGGTCGGCCTCAACGATGCTACCGAATTAGAGAGTCAAGTTTGAGAATGGACCTAAGAAATCCTATTCATTTCTGGAGTTTGAGTTGTTCCAAATCCTATGTTACAACCCTCCGAGGGGATAGCCGTAGGAATCTCACGATCCAAACCAATGGAAGATACCACAGGACACGTTGGCACATATCCTTCACCACTTACTATGAACTTCTTCCCTCATTCACCTTGATCTTGACCCATACAAACACTTTCTGAATGGAAGTCATTTCCAGGGTGACACGAAATGTCATATGAATCTCATAGTGTGGACTTTCTAGGGACGTGAGAGTTGAAATCAATATCTCATATATTTGATTTTACACTAAACAACTTCTCCTTATTCACCTTGATATTGACTCATACAAACACTTTTCAAATGGAGGTCACTCCCAGGGTGACATGAAGTGTCGTATGAACCTCACGATATGAACTCTTTTGGGACGTGAGAATTAAAATCAAAACATTGTATATTTGAATTTATTGTGAACAACTTTCCCTATTCACTTAGATCTCGATTCATGCAAACACTTTCCGAATTGAGATCACTCCTAGGGTGACACGAAGCAAGGGGTGAATCTCGATGTAAACTTTTAGGGATGCAGGAGCTAAAAACAACATATCATATATGTTATTAATCTCCCATTGAAGCATTCTAATAACATATCATATACGTTATTAAATTCCCACTGAAGCATTCTAACAACATATCATAAATATTATTAAACACCTACTGAAGTGTTCTACTAATTGTTTGGGTATATTTATACTCAGGTTTATTCTGCCTAATTAAACAACCTAAGTCTATATGGTTTATCCAAGTATAACACTTATAAATGGATTTAACCTACAATGTCTAGGTGATAAACCGTTTTATTACCTCACACCGCTCACGTACGCTTATAAAACCGGTTAACAACGCTCAATTATTCGGCCATAATTCGTAGGTAGGAGGTGTTTTGTAGACCGTCAACTTAAAAACCTCCAACCTTAGACAGGATTATATACCGGTTGAGTTTGTAATCGTGATTTATAAGATAACGACCTATTTTAACTATTTAAAACAAGTGTTTAATCTATGTGAGCATGCAACTTATCTTTGTTATGGATTTTAATGTCTAATTTAATTTTATAACAACTTATAAAAAATAGACATGCTTTGCATCCATAACATTCAACAAGGTATTCAACATTTAGTATAACATTTATATTAAATAAAAGAAACCCCAGACATGCATACTATATATTATAAATCTTTATAACATATGTCCAATGCATGTAACATGCTTCTTATGGTGGGATTTTAAATCTACATGGCATACAATATGCATAAACATGTTTTCATTTAAATGTAACATATATCACATACAAAAATATTTAAATAACACTAATATGGTTCAACTTTGGTATCCTAGGCAAGCATAATAACTAAATTATTACAAAATAGGTAAAAAAGAAGCTTCAAAACTGGACCGCACGAACCAAAGCGAACCAAAGCAAACCAAACCTAAACCGCCCGAACTGAACCACCAGACCTTCAAAAAATGCTAAATCGGTCAAAGGATGGCTAAACTAGACCGAAAAGGTAAAACGGCCGAATCGTACCTCTGGTGCGAACCAGTTCACGAACGTGTGTATTGCTAGGCTGGGATGAGCAGTGTTGCAATGTTCATCCCAGCATTACGATGCCTCAGGCTACATATGAGCAACATTGCAATGATCTAAGGGCAGCATTGTAATGCTGCCTGGCAGAAGCATCTTCTCAAGAATTCTGCAATTGTGCTTGCTTGCTTCAACCTTCAAATTACAACTTAATTTCCTTTCTAATATCCCCAAATAAATTACAGGCTTTAGAGCACACATATTTTGATTTTTTTTAATTTATTTTATTTAATTCCAAAATTAATTAAAATCCAAAATTCAATTTCTAAATTTGAATTTGAAATTTGAAATTTAATTTGATTTTAATTAAATTAAATTAAAATTAAAAAATAATTTAATATCAAATATTAAATTAAGCGAACACCTAGTTCTAAACATGAATCCTATTCATGTAACTAATATCTAAATCAATATTTAAATATTATAAACTCTCCAATTTCGTTTAATTTCGATAAACTAAACGTTAATTATATCGAATATAATTATATAAACTCTAATTGCAATTTTAACACTTCAAATTGAAAATCCTAAATTCAATTTGAATATTTCAAATTAAAATCGTTTCAAATTCACTCAATTTACTAATTCAAGGTGTTCATATTTCACGAGCTAGTAGAAGGGCCTTATGGACCTACAGATCATGAGCTCCAATAATTTGAGATTAATTGGCTAAACTCTTTAGACCGAATTAATCAATATTCATTAACTACCGAATCACACCACTATAGCTCGATAGTTGCACTTTCCTCACTGTAGATATATTTGTGTCCACTTAATTTAACCATAATCAGTAAGTCGACCATTCACAGGTTGTTCGTAATAATGGTTGGGTCAAATGTTGTTTTATCCCCAAAATTACATATTGCTCCTTAAGTTCCATTGATCCTCTAATGAACAATCGGTTTGTGATCCAATCATTAATCGGATCCCTCTCGAGCCAATGAGAGAGTGGGGCCCCTTGTTCAAGACCTGGATTTAGCACTTAAGAGCACAACCTTCTTTTTATCCCTAAATTAGGTAAGCATGAATTTCATCTTGCATCCTATATCCCCAGCTATCTATCCGGTCTTACCCCTAAAATGGGAGGCTTATTAAACCGGTCCTGTTGAGCCAACTCTCACCTATGAAAATCTAAGGATAATCCCAAATAAACAAGTGTTCATAGTTAGCTTAGGATTAAGATCGAGTTACCTAGGTCATCTAAGCGAAATAGTCAGTCTTAAATAATAAACATCGTTATAAAGTAAGAATGACTTATTTCTTGTTCTGATCTTATGCAGATTCATTGCATAGGACGCCTCCACTTCTCATGTCAATATATGAACAAATCAGGATCACTTCATTTGTAGCAGCTTACAACAAATTGTAACAACTATAGAGTGGGCCGCATCCAATAGTGTTACCAAAATAAGGCACCCAATCTCATTCGTTTACTTTAGACCGTTTTGGCTATTTACTCAAACTTGATCCATCTTTATGTCTCCACATAAAGTTCAAGTATTCATATAATAGCCATGGATCTTAGTTTATTGGATCTAGTCTTTATAAGTGCAATTTACATATTCAACAACAACTTTATTGAATAAATGTCAAATAACATCTTTATTGATAAAAGAAATATTTTTTTTTACAAACTACGAGTTTTAGGACATACAACCCAATAGGAGATAGTACATAGAGGAGACGTAATAGTCACAAAAATTGCCTCTGAAGATAATCATGCTAATCCATTTACGAAGACTCTCCCAACTAAAGTGTTCGAGGGTCACCTAGTAGGATTGGGACTACGAGCTTCATATACCTAGGGCAAATGGAAGAATGTTAAGGGTATATAGATGCCCTAGTTTATTGTATTCTCCCAGTACTCAACATTATATATATTTGTATATATAAATCCACTGGAGTTTTAGTCTAAGTGAGAGTTTGTTGGGTTGTATGTCCTAAAACTCGCAGTTTGTAATCTTAAGCATTTTATATTATCAATAAAGATGTTATTGACATTTATTCAATAAAACTGTTATTGAATAAGTTATTTGTACTTGTATAGACTAAATCCAATAAACTTAGATCCATGGGTATTACATGAATACTTGAACTTTATGTGGAGACATAAAAATGGATCAAGTTCGAGTAAATAACCAAAACGGTTTATAGTATATGAATAAGGTTGAATACCTTATTTTGGTAACACTATCGAACATAGCCCACTTTGTAGATAGTACAAACGATGTGATCATGAATCGTTTATGTAGAGACATGCAAGTGGAGACGTCCTATCTAATGAGTTTGTATAAGACCAGGACCAAGAAATAAGTCACTCTTACTTTATAACATTGTTTACTATTTAAAACTGACCGTTTCAAATCGATAACCTAAGTAGCTCGATCTGAATCCTAAGCTAACTATGAACTTCTGTTTATTCGGGATTATCCTCTCGGCTCAACATCGTTGGCTCAATAAACCTCCCATTTCAGGGGTAAGACCGAGTAGATAGTTGGGGACATAGTATGTAAGATGGAATTCACTCATACTCGATTTAGGGATAGTAGAGAGATCGTTCTCTTAAATACTAATTCCAGGTCTTGAATAAGGGGCTTTACCCTCTCATTGGCCTGAGAGTGACTCGATTTACTGATTGGATCCCAAACCAATTGTTCATTAGATGATCAGTGGGACTTAAGAGCAAGATGTAATTTCGGGGGTAAAACAGCTTTAGACCCAACCGTTATTATGGACAACCTGTGAAGGATCGATTTACTGATTATGGTTAAATCAAGTGGACAGAAATATATCTATAGTGAGAAGAGTGTAACCATCGAGCTATAGTGGTGTGTCTTGGTAGTTAACAAATATTGATTAATTCGGATCAAAGAGTTTAATTGATTAATCTTAGATCGTTGGAGCGCATGATCTATAGGTTCATAAGGTCCCTCTACTAACTTGTAAAAGATTAAACCTTGGATTAGAATATTGAGTGAATTTGAAGTGTTCAAATTCAACTTAGGGATTCAATTTGAAGTGTTCAAATTTCAATCTAAAGTTTGAATATTAAATTGTTCAATTTCACTTTAGGGTTTGGACAATTATATTTGATATAATTAACATTTAAATTTATTGAAATTAAACGTTTTTGGAGAGTTTAAAATATTTAAATATTGATTTAAATATTAATTACATAAATAGGGATTCATGATTGAATTAGATGTTTAATTTAATATTTGATATTAAATTAATATTTAATTAATTATTTAAAATAAATAAATTTCAAATAAAAAAATCAATTTTGGAAATTGAATTTTGTTTAATTTAATTGGTTTTGGAAAATAGATGGTTAGTGGATTTATCTCACTTCTTCAATTTGAAGTGGATTAATCCATAATTCAACACCTAGCTACTTCAATATTGTTCTTTGAGGTGTCAATCAGCAATATTGAGAAAGTGCTTGCACATGTTAGAGCTGAATATATACTTCAATTTTCAGAATTAAAGATGAGTTCTGCATTTTTTTTTCCCTGAAATTCTGCCGAATTTAACTAAGCACTAAATCCTCTCCAATCCACCTAAATTCCCTTTGAATTATGAGTTCCACTACTCATTCCAAGGCTGAGAATAGTAAAGAATATTCTCTTGGTAGTCTGCTGAAGATTTGAATGTCAAATTTGTGAAAATTAGCAAGGATGAGTTCCATTTTGTATGTTTATTCCATCAAGCAGCTCCAATACGACTAACCCTGATGAGCAAGAGACAAGAGAGAGAAGTGATTTTGTGAGTGATGAAACGAAGAGAGAGCAAGACGAGCTAGAGCGAGAGATATAGTAATTTTTGAGTGAAAAAAAAGAAGAGTGAGCCAGAATATAGTGATTTGTGTGTGAAAAAAGAAGAGAGAGCGAGACGAGTGAGAGCGAGACTACTTTTTCGCGTGCAAACGAGGATATTTTAGTAATTTCACTCGAATTTGATGTCAACAATGAGTCATTCGGCATTTTTTTTCAAAAATCGGATCATTTCACATTTTTTTACCTAATTTTTGGATCATCCATAGAGTGGACCCATCTATAACCCAAGTTTTGAGAACTTTATCTTTAGCATTCGGTAAGGAAGGTAAACAATTACCTGCTACATGATGTGTTTCAACCTTAGGCTCAATTTGTGCATTAAAAAGATGAGATTGCAGCATTGTCATAAATTGAGAATATTGATCCGACTTGCAAAGAAGGAGGATGGAGAGTTCTTAACTTCATTTTGTTGCTCGGTTCCCACAGAATTTGCATTGATAGGACCATGTCCTGATGAAGACTTCTAAGTCTGAGAAGAATTTGTGGAAGTATTATTATTAAATTTGTATTCATGAGGATATCCGTGCAATTTGTAGCATTTATCAACAATGTGTCCTTTAATTCCACAATTAGAGCAAATTGGGTGTTGTTCATCCTCTTTCTTGAATTTATCAAAGCTTCCCCTTCGATTATCATTGGATGCCAAAAGAGTTGTAGACTCTGTTATTAAAGAAGATTTTCCAATTGAACTCTGATGTTCTTCTTGAATAATTAAGGAGAAAACCTTGCTAATAGGTGGAATCGAATTCATCAACAAGATTTGCGCACAAAAAGCAGCATATGATTCATTCTGACCCATAAGAAAAATAAATGAAAACAAACTTAGAATTAAGATAGTCAATCAATTTCTTGGTTCCGCCGCAGGTATAGTCTTCAATGGGCTTGTATTCATTTAATACTTGCCACGGAGTTCACTTTCACATAGTAAGACTCAACAGAGAACGGACCTTGAGAAGAAGTGGCAAGAACCTTGTGCAATTGATATATATATGTGGTCCATTAACTTGTTGATATCGTTCTTTCAACGCATCCCATATTCTTTGGCGCACCCAGTGCAAACAAGACTTGCTGCAATTTCCTTCGATACTGAACTAATGGTCCAAGAGGTGATGATGTCGTTGTTGCATTGCCAAGCAGAGGATAAATTTCCTTCAGCTTTTGGAATGGTTTCATTTATGAAGCCAAGCTTATTTTTGCCGGATAGAGCAAGAAGCATGGCTTTGCTCCATGAGGAATAATTGCTAGCACCAACAAGTTGTTATGTAACTAGTGTAGAAGTAGGAGCGATTAAATGATGCAGAATATAAGGGCTCAATTGAGCACCAAAATCGACTGAATCAGGTATTAATGACGTCGACAAAATGGTCTGAGAAGTCGCAGGAAGTACAATGTCAACCATCAGAGTATTTGTGGAAACAGAAAGAAAAAACAAATACACGTTTTTATGAATGCTCTAATACCATAATAGGATATGAGAAGTTTTATTATTTTATATAAAACTCGTTTACAATACAGAATGTACATCTTCTAATAAATAGGCAAAAAATAAGAGAAAAATGCTAAATAATTGATTTTACAAACTAGTCATTAACTCATTGATTTTATAAACTAATTACATCCTAATATTATTATTCATAACTAAGAAATTTAATCTTAACATACACTATCAGCTTTTTACCATTTTTTTAAAGGATATTTCACATGGTAGAGACAAAACAATTCTAATCTAACAAAGTAAATTTGTTTTAACTATGCCATTTATCAAACTAAACATATGATGATTAAAAATGATGTTATTGAATTTTGTTTTTCTTTTCTACAAAAGAATGGACTACTACATAATGCTATAAAACGCTTGTTGATAATAACTCTAGATTCTTTTTCAGTGCGATAGGGGCTGGAGAGATTTGAACCACTGGATTCACAGTAACTAACACATATAAATGTGATAAATGTGGGGAAATAGTAATATTGTTGCACATATGAGAGTTAATAACAGGCGTGTCTTGGGGGGTTTTGATTAATTATTATCATTAATTTTATTTTTCACACTATCAAATGACCATGAAAACTGTAGATGCTCAAACAAGAACCTGCGGCAATACTAGCAATGTTGTTATTTTTCACCATGGGAGAGTCTTGAAAAAGATTACCAAAAAATGTGTATTCAACTCCTCATCTCATAGGAATTAGTCTAATCGATAATGTGTAGTTGGCGTTAAAATATCAACTACTGATTTGAATTTATTGCTCTTAATTGATAGTAAGAAAACACACCATTCGATTTGAAATTATAAGATGATTTTGCATTTTCCTCCCAACAACAAGCATACCTTTTTAGTGAATAGTGCTCAATTTGGTGTTTAACATGACATATTTTTCAGTTGATCTTTTTGTTTTTTCCTAAACTTATATGCTGATAGAAGCACAAGTTTTAGCTTTATCTATATTTAGCCCATGTGATTAAGGAAAAGATATGGCACCTCCACCTACCATTTAAGCCCAATATATATTCCATTTTGATTACCTTCGAGTATATTTAATGTATATTAATTAAAAGGTCAAATTCATATTTAACCCCTAATTTATTATTATTATTATTATTTTAAGAAGAAAGAGAAAGTTGAGAGAACGGTGATTGATTTGATGACTTATTTTAAATAAAATTAAAAAAAAAAAAAAAAAAACTTGAGATGAGAGATTGAATAAAAAGAATGTTTAATTATGAAACTGTACTTATTTTTGTGCAACTCGCTTAAGTGTTCAAAATAATTATCACATTCGACACTTTCAAAAGAGAGACTAAGTAATCTCCAAACGAAATATCCAACTTTACTTCTTTTTATGTTGAGCTGAATTTAGTTACCTCTAGTACTTATTTAAGTATTGGAGTGTAGTTGGCTCAATATCATATCGGTGTGAGAATCTCTTATACAAGCCAGTTTGGATAAGATTGAAACCAAATTAAAGGGATGCAGACAAGAGGTCAAGAGCGTCGACAATAATCAAACCAATCAAAATTAAATAGGTTATCTTAAGAAGAAAAAGTAGGTACATTGATATTTTTTGCATTGTAAAATCTCTCATTCATCGTCATACTTTTGTTTTTATTTCTTTTGGCAAGTGGTTAAATACCTTAGAAAAGTTAGCCTGGAAATGGATTTGAAAGGAAAATAATTTTTCGGAATACATAAAAGTGTCTTTTACCAAGAAAATAATTGGTAGTGTCATGGTCATACAAAGTGTATAATGCAAAATTTTACTTTCATAAAAAGACAAGCAACTAAAATATCGCAAAACCCAACGTTCACTTCCCATATTATTTTCAAAATTTCCCTCTCAAAACTAAGAATTTGAATATTATTAAAAAAAAACTCATTTAAAATTGCAATTAAAAACAATTTTCCCAAAGTCCCGACCACATTCTGCGATTGCATTTTTCGGTTTGTTTCCGCCATGGACGATCAACATAACCAAGAAAACCTTTTTCAATCCTTCCCCAATGTCGTCTCTTTCGCATCTCCTGTTCATACGCCGTCGCACCGCCGCCTCTCCAGTAACTTCACTCAACCCAGACCGCCGATCCCCGCCGCTCGCCGCCTTGCTTGGGTTTCTCTTCAGGGGAGGCTCGTTAACACCGAACAGGCCAGCTCGGTGCGATCTATTAGAGGCGGCTTGGGCCCTGAAGAAGCCATCGCTTGGCAGTTGTTCAGCCCCATTGAGCGGTTTCTTATAGTTGCCGTCATTGGCGTCGCGGTTACAGAGTCCAAGAGCCACCATCAGATCGGCCAGCTTAAAAGAGCCGTCGAACTTAGGGTATTGCTTCAATTTCTTTTTCACCTCTGTTAATATAAATAATGGTCCTGTAAATGATTTGTAACCCCACCGGAGTTTTATCATAACAAATCTTGAGTTAGGGCTTTTTGTTCTTCCCCTTTGCCTCTTTAATTTCAGCCCATGAAAATGTAATCTACAATCAACAAAATGGTATTTATGAACTAGTAATGTGTAACCGCAGGTACCCATTAGACTAGATTTTGAAATTTTGACTACTTTCCGAATGAATATAACTGAAACTAAGTAATTCGTTGAATCTTCTGAAATTACTTTGCGTAATCAATGAAATTCGTTCTATACTTTTTTCTGTTATAAAATGAATCAATGAAGTTTTCTCACTTGCTATTGCTAGGTATTTTGCAATTATGCTTTTACAATTTCATACCACTAGTTTTATATGTCCTAATCGTCTGGCCCCATTTGTCTTTTCAAGCATATCTAGGGATTTATTATTAAGAATCCGTTGGTGGTAGTTTAACTTACACTCATTTTATGGGAACTCAAAAGTAATACTAAAGGAAGTTCTTACTCCATGGTTTGGTGTCTATAGTTAAACTGATTCTGTTTTTAAATTTAATGTTTAAATTGCTCGATTGCTTGCAGGATCAAGTGCTTCTAAGCATGCAGCAGAAGCTTGATGATCTATGTAATCAAGTGAATCCTGTGAAGGATCAATCTGGAACTGAAAATGACATGGCTATGAGAAAGAATACTGATTTGGCAGACTCTGGTGGCTTTGGCCATGACAAAATTAAGTTTGTTGATTGTGGGTGTTGGCTTTGTGATGAGCATCTGGATTTGATCAGTCGTTTGGAGGTAAAAATACTCAATTCTCTATTGTCGCTTTGAAAATTATGAACTCATAATCCCTTTTTTGTTTCTTTTCAGCAGGGTAACGCCACGACAAAACCCTCTTGCGGGGTAGAGATGTTGCAATACAAAATGCCACTCACCAATGAAGCAGAGCAAGAGGAGCGTAGAATGTCTGATTTGTCTGATTGGGCGTCCAGTGTCACGTCTGCTGCTGATATACAGGTCAGTCCAATATTTTCTCTGCTTCACCAGATTTCCATATGAATTCAGAATATTAAAATTTGTGTTGGCAATGACCATTCTTCTGAGAGTTCTAAATATTAAAATCTGTTGCAACACCCATCTCTCTTCCCGAACAGTCCCATATATTAAAGTACTTAGTAAAGATTAAAATAGGTAATCTACCTTGGTGCTCTGCTAAAGATATGAAGTCTTCTATGTTATTGTGATCCTTTTGGTACATTCTTTACAGATGAATTCCTTATCCATTGAACAAGATATGTTATTTCTGAAGAAAGATTGTGAGGAAAAAGACGCAAGCATCAAGGAATTAACTAATCTACTCCATTCGTCTGAGGTTTATGGTTCACAGGTAATGATAGTACTCCTCTGTTCTTCAATTTTCCCCTGCTTTTCAAGGATTCTCCTTTAATGAACGACCTTGCATTTTCCATCTCCACAGAGGATCTCTGAGTTGGAAGACATCATTCGTCGGAAGAACATGATTATTTCAAAACTGAAAAAGGACATGGTCGTTCTTGAACAGCAGGTATCAAAAAGAAAACACAAACACGGTGTCAATTTTAGATTCTTACAAGTTAGAATCTCAGCTTTTGTGTGTTTTTAATTCAAGGTTATTCAACTGACGAGGCTTCAAAGACCCTCTTCATGTACATCAAAATCGGAAATGCAGCCGATCCCTTACATGACCGATAATCTTCTTTACGACATGGAAAGTAGTACAAGTCCTTCATCTTCCGACTCAGATTGCTCCCATTCAGAAAGCTCACAACCTCCCCCCACAAGACAGCAGGATATTATTCATCATATCCAAAACAGAGAGCCTTGTTTGACAAGAACAACCCAGAAATCAGGTACTAAGAAGAGACCTTCAACTTCAGATTCTCGCCCAAAGCCTCAAATGGCAACCCCTTTTAAAGAAATATCAATGAACAATCGAAAACCCGAAGTTATGTCGACGCCATCATCCAGGCAAAGACGCTTACAAACTATGGCCAAGGACACACCTCAACGAAAGAGAAATATTTAGTAAAACAGCTAAAAAAAGTTGGAAAATTATGTTTGTTAGAACATTAAGATGGGTTTCATGTTAGGTGGGAAAATGCTTTTGGTAGAAGATGATGTATTTATGCATTCACATTTTAAAGTCGGAGAATATGTACACACAACCACATTGATGTAGAAGATAGTGAGACATGATGCTATGTAATGTCAATGTTGTAGTTAATATAATTAAAATTTTAGAACATGGTCTTCTCAAAGTCCTATTTTGGTGGCTGCTCTGCTTTTGGGAATTTCTTCAAAAGGGAAGAAAGAAAAAAAAAAGGAAGAAGTTGAAAGTTGTGGACATCCGACTTATTTAAGTTATATTTAGTTTTAGCATTTTAAAACATAATTTTTTTTTTCTTTAAGAACACTGAATCATAAATTTGACTAAAGAGAATTTGGAATGGGTGACAAATTTAAAACGTATAATTTATATATAGAAAATTGGCAAATTCTCAAATTTGAATTTTCATTTATTTTATATTTAAAACTTCCCCTTATAACAAATTCACATCTTTCTTATATTGGATAATTGGTATAACAAATTTAAAATATATTAACTGCGAATTTTTTTTCTATTGATTGTGTTTTCTTTTTGCAGTAATATGAGTTATCATTTTAATTTTTGTACTTGTTATATTTTTTCCCCCTCTTTCGTTGGCTTTTTCCCTTTTAAATGCTTTTCTTTTTACAGCCAAACAACTTATACAGCCTATATTCGCTCCATAATTGAATTATTTACGTAGGGGTGTACATCATTAGATTGGGTTGGATTGAGGTTGTTTTTATGATCAATTCAAAAATTCGGATTGATTGGATTGACAACTCAAATGACTCAAATAAAGTCTCCAACCTAACTCAACTCAAATCCGGGTTGGATTGGATTGTCGGATTATAACTCAATTTTCCTTTTAATTAAAACTATGTAGATTTATATACAATACACGACTAATAATAAAATCTCATAAAATTCGAATGTTAAATACCAAATACCTATGATATTTATTGCAAACTTTAAACAAAAACAAATACGATAACAATTTTAAAAGATAAATATTAAAAATTCAAAAATTAATTAATAGAAAGTAATCAAATTTTAAACAAAGTGAAATATATATATATATATATATAATTTGAATTGGGTTGGGTCAACCCAAGACCTAACCTAACCCAACTTTAAAATAGAAAAAGTTTAACCTAACTCAATCCAAGAATAAAACTAACCCAACCCAACCCTTATATTTTGGGTTGGGCCGGGTTGTTCGGGTTTGTTGGATTATTTGAATACCTCTACATTTAGATTCAAAGTTTGGTTTAATAGTTATGCATAAACTAAAATAAACAACTATATGTTATCAAGAGATAGTGTATTGCTTGATTAACCTAATATATTACTAATATACCATCGATATATTTTAAGTATACGGTTAATTAATATACTTAAATAGAGCCTATATTACTGATATAATGCAATAATCTCTAATCACTATTGTTGTGGATCATCTAAGCTTATTCATTATTCACCCATCACTACAAATTTATTCTACAATGAGAAAGAAATGATTTATGAGAAAGAAATTTGTTGTTGAAGTTTTGGATGCTTTGAAAGGCCGACATGAGATAGATTTATATTATGGATATGCTTAATTTTTGATATATCATTAGTATTTCAGTGATATACTTACTTTTATATAGCAATGTGAATTACAACTAATTTTATTTTTTCAATAGTTTTATTTTTTATAGTGACCAATGGGATGATCGACATTGCTATGTCAATTATATAACTATTGATGTTTTGGTTAATAGAGAAGAGATGATGATTTTTTTAGACTTTCTGAATTTCATGGAAAGAAAGTCCAACTTGATGCATTTATCATTTATATCTGAAGTATATCATATTTCAATCATTAATGACTTCAAGTAAAACATAAGAGTATCATTTTTATTGATGTTTTAAGTGTGTTAGATATCAATCAATAACTTTTTGAAGTAAAACATGAGTGTATCTGTTGAATGAGAAATTTTGGATCAATCATAAATTGTCACGTCATGAAGAAATTCCAAATCATCAAATTTGGGACCAATTTTTAGGAGTTGACATGTGTTCCAAATTGAAGTTGAAGATATAAATTGGCGAATTTCGACGATGTTACATGTTTTCTTCATAACCATTGAATTGAATAAAATTAATTCAGTCCAATTTGATATTATTATTTGGGTTAAAAGTTCAATTGAGCCCAAAAATAGGCTTAATTTGACTCAAATGTCAAATAAGGCCAAACTCTAATTAGTTAGGGTCAAGGGCTAGGTCCATGAACCAACTAAGTCCAAGCTCATGAAGCCCACCTGAGAACTCTATAGATAGAGAAGCACTCTTCATTTACGGGGGTCAAAAATTCTACACTCCAGAGAGCCTAGAGGGAATTCTCTACAATCAGAAGACTCTGGACTCCTGAAACTGACCATACTTGAAGACTGAAGTCATTTGGAGATACAAGCATTCTTCTAAGACTCCAACTTCAAGAACATCCACACGCTCCGCTTCCATAAATCAAGATCAAACCACATCTACATCAAATCTACATCAACACAAGTTCAACTCCACGAAATACATTTCTCTAAAAGCCACGTGCAAACACTGATCATCCAAGAAGATCAACAAGCCCAAAGGCCGATCATCTAAGAAGATCAGCCAACTTAAAGATTAAAGTTTATTTTGAAAGCATCAAAGGATTATGTATTAGAGATTGTACTTGCTATACTAAAATTAATGCAAATATAAAAGTTCAAATTCCACAAAACAAGTTTCTCCAAAAACCTCGTGTGAAAAAATTGACACATCTAGTGGGACATCTCTACCTCTCATCTCTCTCTTGTCATCCAAATCAACAAATCAACAAATGGCACCAAAGAAAGCCACATCCAAAGCTGTCATCACAAGCAACGCTTACACGTGGCTTGTCACCCGCACCTATTCAAAAGAGATCATGCAGGAACAAGAATAAGGTTCTGTCCTCACAAAGAAAAGTTGGAAACAACTGAAAGAATCTTCTAAAGGCGGGTCTAAATTAGAGAAAATCCTTTGTTTGACGACTGTGCTTCTACTTCTAATTAATTAGAGAAAGAATCACACTTTGATGTAGTGTTTGTCATGATGGCTGATGTAATGGTTGAGTTGGTCATGGCAAAGATGGAGAGAAAGATAAATTTCCTAATGAAAGTTGTAGAGGAGCAAGATCATGAAATCACTACCTTAAGAGAATAGATGCAGGCTCATGAAGCTGCTGAATCGAGTCAAACTTCTACTGTTAAAGTCAATGACAAAGGGAAGACCGTGTTGCAAGAAAACCAACTGCAACAATCAACTTCTATTGTCTCTTTGTTGGTCCAGAAACTATAGGATATGATCACTAACTCCATCAGGGCTCAGTATGGAGGCTCATCTCAGACTTATTTTATGTACTCTAAGTCATACACAAAGAGAATCGACAACTTGAGAATACTTGCTGGGTACCAACCTCCAAAGTTCTAACAGTTTGATGGAAAGGACAATCGAAAACAACATGTTGCTTACTTCATCAAAACCTGCAAAAATGCAGGAACTAGATGAGACCAGCTAGTCAAGCAGTTCGTCGTACCTTGAAAGGAAATTCTTTCGATTGGTATACTGATCTAGAGCCGAAAGTAATTAATAGTTGGGAACAATTGGAAAGAGAGTTCCTCAACCGCTTCTTTAGCACAAGACGTATCTTCAGCATGATGGAGCTGACAAGTACCAAACAATGAAAGGAAGAGTCGGTCATCGACTACATTAATTGATAGAAAACTCTAAGTCTAGATTGCAAAGATAAGCTCACAGAGGTATCTTCAGTAGAAATGTGCACCCAAGGCATGTACTGGGAGTTTCTCTATATCCTACAAGGAATTAAACCTTATACATTTGAGGAGTTAGTAGCTCGTGCTCATGACATGGAGCTGAGCATCACTAATAGGGGAACTAAAGATTTCCTAGTCCCCGAAAGGAGAAAATACAAGAATGAAACCAAGGACACTGAAAAGATCGTGAATAGTGTCACAAAAGAATTTATGGTCATTAATGGGACCCCGCTAAATTTTTTCTTGAAAGGAACAAAAATAATATTTGAAATAAAGTATGATGGCGGCAATAAGCATCGCCTAACTTGTAAAGAAAGATAGGAAAAAGTGTTTTTGTTCCCTAACTCTAATGTTGTAGACATGTTGGAACAACTGATGGAGAAGAAACTTATTCAGCTGTTGAAATGCAAACAATTGGAACAAACAGGAAAAGTAGACGATCCTAACTACTGCAAATATCATCGGGTCATTAGTCACCCAGTTGAAAAGTGCTTCATGCTGAAGAAGTTGATTCTAAAGTTAGCTCGTGAAATGAAGATCGAGTTGAATCTTGATTAAGTAGCTCAAACAAATCACACCACAGTAGTGACGACTTCAAGTGTCCTAACACCGTTTGCGTCTTATGATAAAAAAGGAAGCATGATCCAATTTGGAACCTCAAACCTATAATTGTTCGAATCCAATAAAAGATTCAAACGACAGACTCGTAGAAGAAAAATGGGCCTATTGAAGATAACGACAAATGATGGATCTTCATGACACGTCGAAAGAGAAGACAACCAAATTCTACCCAAAAAGAGTTGCACTCCTTTCGAAGCTATAGAAGAAGGAACAAGATTCATAAAAAGAAAGGAAAAAAGATGGCATGGAAGCCTAAGCCTGCTAAGGAAGAAGACAAGGACTTCTCTCAACTTCGACAGTCGGTAACTTTGGCAGAATTTCTCCTAAGAAGCTTCCTTGATAATCATCCAAAGGAAGTATCAGAATTTATTGCATGTCACGCTGACAACATAGTGAAAGTCGACAACAATCATATAACTTCTAAAGAAGTCGACAACTTAAAAGAAATGGAGCAAAGAGTTTTTGTCTTCGATCATATCAAGCCTTTAACTACTCGATCTTCAGTCTTCCAAAGATTGAGTATGACCACGATAGAATAAGAAAACCAATGTCCAACGTCTACTTCCACTCGAACTTCAGTCTTCAAAAGGCTAAATATCTCTATATCAAAGAAAGATCGACCTTCAACATTTGTTTTTTATCGTCTCAAAATGACAAGCGATCAATATGAAAGAAAGATGAAAACCTTGAAGGCAAATCCATCTCATGAAAAAAATAACAATGAAAAGATTCATAGTCGTTTTCCTTCACACATAAAGAGGAAGTTGTTTGTTGATATAAATACAGAAAGTTCCTTAACGGTGAAGCTAAAGCCCATTATATTGAAGATTCCTACAAATGAAGAGGATGATCAAAGCCATGATGAAATAAGAGCTTCTGAAATTTAAATGTAGAAACTACTTATTGTGAGAGTATAAACTGCATGATGCTCCTGGCCAACGTAAGCTTAAAAAGTGAACGACCCAATAAAAAATTTCTTTTTGAACTACGTTATGACTTGATCTCTATTTATCATAAAGGTTATATAGGCAACTTGAAGGAAACTTTAAGTTCAATCCAAACCAAAAAAAAAAAAAAAAAAAAAAAAAAAAAAAAACGAACTACGTCGTGACTTGATCCCTTTCTTCAAGGTTACGTAGCTAACTTAAAGAAATTTAAGTTCAGTCAATCAGAAAGGGTACCACAATCACCCTACGTGTGCGCTACACAAAAAATTAAATATGTTCATCTCTATTGGGGACAACACAACAAATTGAAGATGTTCATCTCTACTGGGGGCAACACAAAAAATTGAAGATGTTCATCCTTACCGGGGCAATGCAACAAATTGGAGACGCATGTCATTTGCACGATGCTACACAGTTTGGATGTGTACAATAAAGTTCTCATTAGAAAATTCAATCATCTTATCGTTGACTTAAATAAAGAAGCAGTATTGGGTGTTGCTTACTTTAAGTTCGAAGCATTACTAGTCTATAGTTTGACTGTTCACCTTCA
Source organism: Benincasa hispida (assembly GCF_027475165.1). Taxonomy (NCBI): domain Eukaryota; kingdom Viridiplantae; phylum Streptophyta; class Magnoliopsida; order Cucurbitales; family Cucurbitaceae; genus Benincasa; species Benincasa hispida. The sequence continues at coordinate 6,582,932 of NC_143487.1, forward strand.
ACTATAGGTGTTCTTCAAGATCAAATTTATAAGTTTTATCAATACTTCTTTAAATTCAGGTTCAGTGGCTTTGATGATGCTTCTTCAAATTCAAGTGCAAAGGATTTGTCAATGCTTCATCGAATTTAAGCTCAGACGTTTTTTCAATGCTCCTCCATCTTCATGTTTAGAGGTTTTTTCGATGTCCCTCCATCTTCAAGTTCAGAGGCTTCATCGATACTTCTCCATCTTCAAGTTTAAATTTTTTTCTCGATGCTCCCTCATCTTCAAGTTCAGAGGTTTCGTCAATGCTCATCCATCTTCAAGTTAAGAGGTTCTATCAATACTTTTCCATCTTCAAGTTCAGAGGCTTTGTCGACGCTCCTCCAACTTCAAGTTCAGAGGTTTTATTGATGTTTATCTATCTTCAAGTTCAGAGGTTTCGTCGATGCTTTTTCATCTTTAAGTTCAGAGGTTTCATCGATGCCTCTTCATCTTTAAGTTCAAAAGCTTCGTCGATGCTACTCCATCTTCAAGTTCAGAGGCTTCGTCGATGCTCTTCCATCTTCAAATTCAGAGGCTTCATTGATGCTCCTCCATTTTCAAGTTCAGAGGCTTCGTTAATGATTTTCTATCTTTAAGTTCAAAGGCTTCGTTGATACTCCTCCATCTTCAAGTTTAGAGGTTTTATCGATTCTCCATCTTCATACTCAAGTTTGGAGGGTTTGCAATGCCATCTTCATGCTTAAGTTGCAAATTCAAGATTAATATGGAAGACGAAAAGTCAAGTTCGATGCGGAGGGTAGAAAATCAAGTCTGATGCAACTGGCGGAAAGACAAATTTGATGTGACTATGCTCATCAAGTCTAGTCTTCATGGCTTCGCCTCATCTACAAGATCAAATCTAGTCGTCTTGGCTTTGCGTCATATGTAAGATCAAGTTCAGTCCACCTAGCTCCATCTCATATGCAAGATCAAGTCTGATCCTCATGGCTTTGCCTCATATGCGAGATCAAGTCCGAGTTGTCTAGCTCTGTCTCATATGCAAGATCGCGTTTGGTCTTCTTGGCTTTGCCTTATATGTGAGATCAAATCCTATCTGCCTGACTCTGCCTCATATGCAAGATCAAGTCCGATCCTCATGGCTCCACCCCATACATGAGATCAAGTTCGAGTTGTCTGACTCCACCTCATACGTGATATTAACTCTGGTTTGCTTGGTTCCACCTCAACTGTACAATCATGTCTGGTCTACCTTGCTTCGCTTCATCTACACGATCAAGTCCAATCTACTGGATTTCGCATCTGGTCTACCAAACTTTGCCTTATATGTAAGACCAGGTTTAGTTTGTTTTGCTTCATTACATCTGCTAGATTGAAGCTAATAGAATGTGGAGATCAAAGCCAATAGAGCACTAAGTTTGAAATTGACGGAATGCTCGAGTCAAAGACTGAAGCCAAAATCGACAAAATTCTCAAGTCGCACACTAAAATCGAAGCTAATAGATTGTAAAGATCAAAGTTGATGGAGCACTAAGTTTGAAACCGACGGAATGCTCGAGTCAAATACTGAAGCCAAAATTGATGGAATCCTCAGGTTGCACACTAAGATCGAAGCCAATAAAATGTGGAGGATTCATCGATGCTTCGTCAAGCTTATATGCGAAGAATTCATCTATTCTTCGTTGAGCTCAAATGCGGAGGATTCATCGACACTTCGTCAAACTCAAATACGAAAGATTCATCGATGCTTCGTCAAGCTCAAATGTGAAGGATCCGCTGATGCTTCGTCAAGCTTCAATATGGAGGATTCACCAATGCTTCACCAAGCTCAAGTGCGAAGGATTCATCACTGCTTTGTCAAGCTCCAGTGCAAATGATTCGTAGATGATTTGTCAAGTTCAAGTATGGAGAATTCGTCGATGCTTCACCAAGCTCAAGTGCGAAGTATTTATTGATGCATCACCAAGCTCAAGTGCGAAGGATTCGCCGATGCTTCACCAAGCTCAAGTGCGAAGGATTCGTCGATGCTTCACCAAGCTAATGTCTGAAGATCCATCGATGCTTCACCAAGTTGATGTCCGAAGATCCATTGATGCTTCGCCAAGTTAATGTCTGAAAATCCGTTGATGCTTCACCGAGATGATGTCTAAAGATTCGTCGATGCTTCACCAAACTTATGTCCAAAGATCCGTCGATCCTTCATCGACCTTCTCTAAGGAAGGATGATCGACCCTCACTAAGGGCAAGATGATCCGGCCCTCTCCAGAAGAAGAAGGTCTGACCTTTTCTAAGGGCAATAAGATGATTCTCTAGGGGAAGATAGTCCGACTCTCTCTAAGGTCAAGATGATCCAGACTTCTCTAAAATCAGGATGATGTAAGCCAGATGAACCCATCTTCCCCAAGATCGGTAGTTGCAAAAAAAATAATAAATAAATAAAAGTTAAAAAAACTACCTTTTGCAAGGATATGTAGAAGTTGGCGAACTATGAAAGAATTATTCCCTCAGGTCCAAGTTGTCTGTAGTTGTAATTCCTAAAAAAAATGGGAGCAAGTTAATAAAAAAAAATTGTAATTCCAAATGAGAAGAAAAGAGGAAGTTTAATTTCTCCTTTCCCCTTTCTCTTTTCACTTTTTTTTACACGTTTTTTCTTTTTTGCTTCTTTTTCTTTTTTTTTTTTTCCTTTTTTAAATTTCTTTTCTATATTTTCTGAATTTTTTAAATAATATTTTTTTAATAAATAATGACAAAAATAAGGTTAAGGGAAACAATTTATAAGAATAGGTGTTTTGGGAAAGTATTGACAAAATTAGGGTAGTGGAATCGTGTACCGGGACACGATTTCCATATGGCATACTCATGTACCCGATACACGAGTACCGTTTATTCTAGTCAGTACCACGTCGGCTGACTGGTTGACCGGTCAAGCAAACTCGTGTACCCGGTACACAATTTGCTTATAATTTTTTTTCTTTTTTTTTTAAGTTTGTTGACTATTTTTTTAATTGTTAAACTTAATTCCTTCATTATTAAACTTAATTATATATTTAATCTACAATGAAAACATCTTGCACTCATATTAAAAAAAAATACCATGATATTAAAGAATATTTACAATTAATTCTTTAATTTACAATTTAAAAATGATACAATGTGGGATTTAAAAACGACCTCCCTGGCTCTTACCCCTTATGGGGGTTGTCTTCATGTCCCTCTAAATTAGGTTCACCCCGTTGTCGCTATCGTCTACAACGAATACATCTTCGATCAGTGTCAGCAACATTGAGTCATCTTGTTTGTTAAATAATACCTTCTATGTTGACCAATGTTTGCTGACCCATTGAACCCAATTCTGGTAAATTGTTCTGCACTGAGATAAAATTATTCTGTACAATAAAAAAAATATTAAAGAATATTCATATCATATATATAGAAAATGTATGATTTTAAATCTCTTACCATGCAGTAATAGTAAGAGTCGTCAGATGTGATAAATTGCCTCGAGAAAGTAGTTGTCTGATACAGCTAGCCCATTTGTTAATTCTCCCTGTGCACAATGATCATCCATGCTAGTAGGATAAATATTCCGCATGGATTCGATATCAGTCTTGGTCGTGCTTACCTCTCAAATTGATCTGGTGTAGTGCTGGGAGTGTATAGGACAAAGAAGGTATCGTTTGTCGCAGACCGAACTGTCTCAGCACAAGATCTGGATGATGTCACTCTACTATATGGAAGCATATAAGAGGGCTAACGGTCAACTAGATGTCTTCACCATCACGACAATAATCAGGTAAGGATGACCAAATCTGTGTGTATGGCGTCCAAATAACCTAGACAAAATAAATAAATAAGTATACATATAAAATATTTTAAATATTCATTTATATACATTTTACTACCTGATTGTGCATCAACATGTCGAATATTTTTATGTACACGAGCAATATATTTGCTGACTGTTCAGAGGCAGCTAATACACCACTTCATCTAAAATTATAAAAAATACAATTAATTTATATTCTTACATAAAATGGTAACGAAATAAATATATAAATGAAATAATACCTGGCACTAAGTGGACGATGATCTGGGACCTGTAGTTGGACTTGTGGTGCTATAATTGGAAATCGATCATAAGCCCACACTTGTAATAGTATCAGTGGCCCCGCTGTTTCAACGCTTATGCATTGGAAGCCCGACAAAACTCTCTATACAACCATGTAAGACATGCACCACCCCATAAGTACGCACCAGCGTGCTGATTATGCACCAGAGTATTTGACTTGTCAGCAAATAAAAATCCTCTAATAAGTTGTCAGCAAATAAAAATCCTCCAATAAGCTGCAGGATTTATACTCGTGTGTACCTACGTACGCTGATGTCGTTGGCATCGGGAGGTAATTCTGGAAACTGGGACGCCAACCAAGGGATACTCAATCTTGATCCCTTCAGATCCTCTGATAGAAGGCCTATGAGCTCTTCACAAACGTTCTTACAGCCATACTGTATTGAATCTGTCAATAGTTGCCCGTCCACTCATAACCCAAATTGTATGGCAATATCCTGCAGCGTAATCGTACATTCCCCACAAAGCAAGTGAAATTATGGGTTTCTAGTCTCCAGCACTCAATTAGAGTAGCAGTAATAAGGTAAGAACTATCCCATACTGTCTGTAAACGATGCGTGTTTTGTTGGTACAATTGTACAGAATTAGAAGTACATAAAGAATACAAATACATGAAATATACAATTACATTTCTAAAATCAACAAGATTTTGGAAGGTAGAAAAGCAAAATGGAGGAAAACTATCGAAATTATGGCGAGAGCAACTACGAAATCGGCAGAAATCGATGGAAGCCAAAACGTCTCGGTAAGGATTAATGGTGAGGAAGTCGTGTACTGGGTACGACTTAGAGTAATATGACTGCCTAAGCCTGTGGCCACTCGTGTACTAAATACACGATTTAAAAACCTATTTTTGGGAATATTTTCCCTCCAACCCTATTTTTGTCATTATTTATTAAAAAAAACATTATTTCAAAAAAAATCATATTTTCAATATATTTTTTTTTTTTTTATCTTTTACTTATATATATGTCGTCGCCGGTCCGTGTCTCCTCCAGATAGCGTCGCCGGTCGGAGCTGTCGCTATGCAGGCGCGCTTTTCTCTCTCATATTCTTTCTCTATCTCACGCCAAACTCGCCAAAAAAAGAAGACCAACCACCGCACCGCCTCCGTTCAAGCCACAGCCGCCTCCCATCCTTTGCTTTCCTCTTAACGCCAGAGCACAGTAGCAATTCCACAAAAAAAGAATAGAAGCAGAGGCAAGCCAGTGACCGCCTCCGTGTCAGACGACGTCGATCTTGGCTGTGGCAACCAACGGTGGTGAGCAGCGGCCATGGTGCAATGACTTTGGCGGCTACCCATCCGGCTGAAAAAAAAAAAAGAAAAAAAAGAAAAGAAAGAGAAAGCAGAAGACAAAAAAAGCAAAGATCAAGAAAAGAGGAAAAAAGATCTTAAATTGTTCTCCTACGTTTCTTGAATGGGATATCAAATCCTGGCTTAATTGATTGGAGTTTAAATTAAAGCAAAATCTTATCATAATTAGATTTATCCAAATTGGATGATTGCATGGTTTGAATTTAGTCGGTCAAGTCAAGATTTGAACAAAAAAAATATTGAGATTCTTCTTAAAAAAAGAAATCAAATAGAGATCCAAATTCTATCGAGATTCAAGTAAAATTCAGAATTAATTGCAAGTCGAGGCTGGACAAAAATGCAAGTTCAAATCTAAAATTTTGGACTTCTAATGAAAACTGAATCTCGGAAGAAGTCAAATTTCAATTATAATCTAAGATTCAATTCACCCAAATTAAAATTGTGAATAAGATCTCAAATTTATCCCAAATTCAAAATTTGGCCATATTTTAAAATTTATCTCAAATTCAAGTCTTAAAATTTAGGGTTTTATTTTGATGTACCATTCAAATTTTGACATCTTCCAAATTTTATATCAAATTCATCCAACCTTAAGTTTTTATCCTTATTTCCAAATCAAATTGGAGTAAAGATCTAAAATTCATTCCACGTTAAAATTTGATATACCAAATTTGGTATACCAAATTTTAATTCCAAATTCAAATTATCGAACAATTTTTTTTATCTTGAATCAAAATAAATTGCATATAAAAAGAAAAACCTCAATTGATCTCTTATTAAAATTTGGGCTTATTAAAATTTGGACATATTCCAAATTTTATATACCCCATCCAAATCAATCAAATTGGGGATAAAATCTCAAATTAAAATTTGGTCATATTCCAAAATTTATCCCAAATTCGAATTAAACTTATATAGTAAATTCATAGTTTGACTGACACATCAATTGAGGTCAAATTCAAAAACAAATATATTTGAATTTTGATTCCAACTTTATACTTTTCGAGATTCATTGACTTATATAGGTGAAGGGCATTTGTTGAATGAGAAATTTTGGGTCAATCATAAATTGTCACATCATTTACTAAACTAATGATGAAATTCTAAGTCACCAAATTTATGACCAATTAGGAGTTGACATGTGTCCCAAATTGGAGTTGAAGATATAAATGCGAATTTTGATGATGCCCCATGTTTCCTTTATAACCGTTGGATTGAATAAAATTAATTCGATCCAATTTGATATTATTATTTGGGCTAAAAGTCCAATTGAGCCCAAAAATAGGCTTAATTTGACTCAAATGTCAAATAAGGCCCAAATCCTTTGGCTCAAGGACCAACCAAGCTCAAGCCCACGAAGCCCACCTAAGAAGCTCTCCTCATTTGCGGGGTAAGAAATTATGCATTGAGCCTAGAGGGAATTCTCTACGAAGATGACCACACTTGAAGACTGAAGTCCTTTGGAGATACAAGTAATCTTCCAAAAATCCAACTTCAAGAACATCTATATGCTCTACTTCCATACATCAAGCGTGCGCCAACCGAAAGAGAATCAGACGGTTAAGTATTAAAGATCAAACCACATCCGCATCAAATCTACATCAACACAAGTTCAACTCCACGAAATATATTTCTCCAAAAGCCACGTGCAAGCATTGATCCTGCAAGAAGATCATCAAACCCAAAGGTCAATTATTCAAGAAGATCATCAAACTCAAAGACCGATCATCCAAGAAGATCAACAAGCCCAAAGGTCAATCATTCAGCTAGTTAAAGATTAAATTTTATTTTGCATCAAAGGATTATGTATTAGAGATTGTACTAGCTATATTAAAATTAATACAAATAAAAAAGTTCAAATTCCACGAAATAAGTTTTTTTGGAAACCTTTACACATTGTTAATAATGTATCTCACAACAATAAACATTCATTTTATATCATATGTCAAGGAATATTCAATTGAAGTAAAACATGAATCAACATTCATTTTAAATCAAATGTCGATGAACATCTACTTGAAGTAAAACATAAATCTATCAATTTATTGATATTATAAGTATATCAAACATCAATAATAACTAGAAGTAAAATATGACGGTAGCATTCCATATATATGTTATATATATTGAAATCATTCTATTGATATTTCAAGTATATCATATGACAATTAATAATTACTTGAAGTAAAAGCAAAAGTATATCATTTTATGGATATTTCAAGTCAATCAACAGTGTATCAATATATCTCACAACAATCAACATTCAATTTATTGATATTTCATGTACATCGGTAGTATATATCAGTATTAAAATAAACATGGATTAATAATATATTTTGAAATAAATGGTGTATAATTTTTGTAATGCCCCAAGTTTAGAAGGGGTACATATGAATTGTAGGGTTGTATGTCCTAAAACTCGCAGTTTCTAAAGTTACACATTTTCTATTATCAATAAAAATGTTTTTTAATATTTATTCAATAAAGTTGTTATTGAATTTATAAATTGCATTTGTAAAGACTAAATCCAATAAACTAAGATCCATGGTTATTATATGAATAGTTGAACTTTAGGTGGAGACACAAAGATGGATCAAGTTCGAGTAAATAGCCAAAACGGTCTATAGTATACAAATAAGATTGGGTACCTTATTCTAGTAACACTATCGGATGTGGCCCACTCTATAGTTATTACAATTTGTTGTAAAGTGCTACAAACGAAGTGATCCTAATTCGTTTGTGAATTGACATGAGAAGTGGGGGCGTCCTATGTAATGAGTTTGCGTAAGATCGGATCGAGAAATAAGTCACTCTTACTTTATAACGTTGTTTACTGTTTAAGATTGACTATTTCGCTTAGATGACCTATGTAACTCGATCTTAATCTTAAGCTAACTATGAACTTCTGTTTATTCGGGATTATCCTTAGATTTGCATAGGTGGGAGTTGGCTCAATAGCGTCAGCTCACATTTCATAGGTAAGACTGGGTAGATAGCTAGGGACATAGGGTGCAAGATGGAATTCACGCCTACCTGTTTTAGGGATAGGAGGAAGGTTGTTCTTTTAAGTGCTGAATCCAGGTCTTGAACAAGGGGCCCGCCCTCTCATTGACCCAAGAGGGATCCAGTTTAATGATTCGATCACAAATCAATTGTTCATTAGATGATAATTGGAACTTAAGAAGCAAGACGTCATTTCGAAGGTAAAACAACATTTGACCCAGCCGTTATTACGAACAACTTGTGAATGGTCGACTTACTGATTATGGTTAAATCAAGTGGACACAAATATATCTACAGTGAGGAGAGTACAACTATCGAGCTATAATGGTGTAACTCGGTAGTTAACGAATATTGATTAATTTGGTCTAAAGAGTTTTAGCCAATTAATCTGAAATCGTTGGAGCTCATGATTTGTAGATCCATAAGGTCCCTCTACTAGCTCATAAAATATGAACACTTGAATTAGTAAATTGAGTAATTTTGAAATGATATCAATTTGAATTGTTCAAATTGAATTTCAATTTGAAATGTTTAAATTGAATTTAAGGTTTTCAATTTGAAGTGTTCAAATTGCAATTAGGGTTTGAATAATTATATTCGATATAATTAAACGTTTAATTTATCAAAATTAAACGAAATTGGAGAGTTTATAATATTTAAATATTGATTTAAATATTAATAACATGAATAACATTCATGTTTAAAATTTGGTGTTTGATTAATTTAATATTTGATATTAAATTATTATTTAATTAATTAAAAATCAAATTAATTTTCAATTTTAAATCAATTTGTGAAATTTATTTTTGAAATTTTATATTTAATTAAGTTTGAATTAATTAAAATTAAAAATCAAATTGAAAATAAAATCACCATAATGGAGAAAACAAATATTTCTTGAAGGAGGTGGTGGATTATTCTCAATTATCCCACCAAGCCCACTTCTTCTTGAACCTTGATGTGGCATTGACTCAAATGTTGGGTAGCTACATGAGGAAGAATAATAAAACTCTTCAATTTTGCTGGTTGAGTTGAGATTGAACTGCTGGAAAAGTTTTCTGCAGTTGTGTTCTTCTTACCACCAAAATCCACTCATTTTCCTTGATAAATTCACTTCAATTTTGAGTTCTACCACTCAAATTCAAGGCTGAAAATAGTAGAGAAAATCTCTTGGTGGTTCACTATAGATTTAAAGTTGAGAATTCGTGGAAAACAACTTGGATTTCAAGGATTCTTCAAAGGTATGATGTTCTTAAAAACCCTCTTCTGAAAAATTTGATTTTGCATGCTTTAGAACTCAAATTAAATGTAATTAGAATGTTTATTGATTTTGTTTTCTTCTGTTGTACGATTATACATTTTATCATGAATGAACCAAGATCACATCCGAGTGAGAAAAATCTTGAGGATGTGAAAGCATGGTTAAGAAAGGTTTAAAAGAATTGAAAGTTAAATTCTAAGTTGAGGTTTCTTTGGAATTTTTCCAAAAAGCATATAAGTGAGGACAAAACATACTGAAATGACTCATGTTGGTTTGTAGTGATAGTCTTCACTCTTGGAAGCAACTTAAGATAAGTAAGGATGGCAATGTTAAGTCGCTAGAGATGTAAAGGAATGTAGGAGCCATCAAATGTCGAGTTTGAATTCTGAATCATGCGTACCTGGAGCATTATAATTTTATTGATGCAATCATTCTTTGAAATAAATGAAGGGTCATTTTATTGATATTTAATCTACATTATAAGTATAAAAGTAATAAATCATAATAAATCAAACATCAATTAGTAATTGATTTTGAGTTAAAGTGAGCATGTTTATTTATTGATAGTATATATGAGTAGTATATCATAGAACAATCAAATTTCATTTTATTGATATTTAAGTAAAGCTATAGTAAATCAGAAAGTAATCAAGCATTATTTGAATTAAAATATGGATGTGTCTTTTTATTGATATTCAAGTATATCAACAATTTTGTCAGTAATATATTTCATTTAACATTCATTTGAAAAGAAAAATATGGTAAGCTTAATTCATTATTATCCTCGTTAATTATGATTGAGTATATCGTGCATATCAAATGAATTGTAGTATATCAACAATGTATCTATGTATTGTTATGCTCAATATAAAGAAAATCAATTTTGTATATCAATAATGATATGCATAGAAGTTATGTATAATAGTTGAATTGTTTCATTAAAGGTATTAACACTCAATGAAAATACAATTTTAAATATAACATTGATATCAATATTTTTATTGTGTATGTTGTTCTTTCCTTTTTTTTTATACTCCACATTTTTTTTCTTCAATCTTGCATGAATATGGAAAAAAAAATTAACAAATCAAAGTGTATGAGAGATATGATCTTAAAAATAAAGTATATTAATAAGTTAATAAGAAGCATATAAATTGTTTATCGATATACCAAAATCGAGTATATCATTACAATATAGTTGTTATTCAACATATCAATAATACTTATTGATATACTAATTTATCATGCATATGTTTGAAGACTATCTAGACTTTTCTCAAATTTTATTTGGGTTGGACTAACCTTTTTGATTAAAAAAAATTAAATCAAATTACTTCACCAAACTTTTTTTATCTACTTCTATCAAAATGAAAAGAAAAATTCTAAAACAAAATTCTTACCACATTTTTTTTGGTTGACACAATCTATCAAAATTTGATATGAATTTAAAAAAATACATATAAGATTTTTTGAAAATAGTTTAACCAAAACTATTTGGTCTAATTAAAAAATAAATAAATAAATAAATATATTAGGAACAATATAGCAAAGGAAATAAAGGCAGAAAAAAAATTCATGAATTCCAACCGAAATCTCAATCATAAATCATGAGTTCCAACAGAAAAACTGCTTTGGTTCTTATTTGGGGCTTTCACGTTGAATTTGATGTCTATTTTTCTTTTTCGTTTTCATTTTGTTTGGGTTTGGACATTTTCATGGATAGATTTTAGATCATCATTTATTAATTTTATGCAATTTTTTTTACCAAAAAAACATTTAGTTTCATGCAATTGTTACTTTAACTTTAAAGAAAGTACCAATCTCATCCTTCATTTTTTTCAATTAAAAATATACAAATAAAAAATGAAAATCAATTAATAGTAATCATCTATGTATCGTTTATTTACACAGCTATTAATGACATATTCGAAAGTGATTTTAGAATGTTTAATCGCTTTTGACATATCTAAAATCATTTTTCTCCTAAAAATGTGATGTTCGGTAAGTAATTTTGGAAAACATTCAAAATCATTTATCGTGAATCAATCACTTAGGAAGTATTTTCAAGTTTCTTTTGTTATGTAGTTGTAAGTTATTTTTTTTCTAAAAGACTATTATTTTACATTAAAAATAAATAAATAAATAAATAAAACTCTTCCCATTTCACTTTATTTTATCGTAGAGTTTTTAGGGAAATTTTGTATTTTTCTTTTAACAAAATTTGTTGATTTTTATCTTTGTTTCTCTCTAATTTTTACTCTCCCCTAATTTCTCTCTCTATAGTTTTATATTTTTCATCTCTAATTTTATTCTTTTTTTAAAAAAAAACATCATTTTCTCACTTTTTATCTCTCCAATAGTTTTTTACTCTTAGTTTTTTAGTTTGATCACCTCTTTCTCTAACTTTTTGCTCATTACTTTTCGGATTTTTTTATTTTTGGAGCGATAAATTAAACCGTTTGAAGTTAATATATTGGAGTTATGAAGTCTATGTTTAGGATGTAAAATTATAAGATAGAGCTCTTCAATTAATGTATTAAAAAAAAAAAAAAAAGAGGAAGATAGAGCTACTTAATAAATATACAAACTTGAATAGTGAACATTATTGAAATTGAGTTATTTAACACCGACTTAAATGGGTGGACCAAACATCTTAAAGCTTTTTCTTTCTTTAAAATTTATCTCCATGAATTTTTTTTTGTCATTCTCCCCAGCTTTATTTCTATCTTTGAACTTTTATTGTTTATATTAAATTTCTCTCCAAATTTCTCCTCTCTCTGACATTTTTTTTCTCTCTATAATTTTTGTCTACCACTGTCAAGTTTTCTTTTCAATCTGAAATGTAATATATTTTTTTTAGTAATGTGGCCATTCTAAAATTACCTTTCAAAACAAAAATTTAATCATTCAAAAATACTAAATCATTTGTACAATTATGGAACTAACTACTAACATGATTAATAAAATTTTGGCAAATCTAATAATAATTTAATAATTTAACTCAAAAGACTTATTCTCAGAAATCAACCAAAACACTCTCTTAGAATCGACTAGAATCGAAAATATTGTTTCATGAGTATAAATATTAAATATATGAGATAATTAATATCTGAAATAGTTAATGTTTAGAAGTTAAATATTTGTGTTCAATTTACTAATTTTGTGTATCGAAATCAAAACTAAATAATTACTTAATTAAATGCAAGACACCTATTAATGTAGTCATCAGTTGAATTTAGCATTCATTGATTTTTTTCTATTAATTAATTATTTAATCACTTAAAATAAAAATAAATGAATACTTTAATATTAAACATAATTAAATTATTTAAATTAGTTACTATAATAATGAAACTAATATAAATTAATTAGAACGTTGGCAAATTAATTAGGTTTTAAAGTTACATGAATAATAATATATTAGATTTTAAAAAGTAAATTTAGTGAACAAACAAAGGTATTAAATGTATGTCTAAGATCTATGTGTTCGATAATATAATTAAATTTACTTTTACCCATCAAGTTTAAGTTTTTTTGATAAATTGATAATTTAATATAGTATTAGAGCAAGTTGATTTAGGAGATCCTATTTTCAAACCTCCTAACGCAAATGAATCCTAAAGTCATTGAAGATCACTTTAAAATTTTAAAACCAAAAATTAAAATGATGGTATAATCTTTTTTATACATAAATGTCTTTAAAATCACTATTTCTAAAAATGCTCCTAAATATGCCTTAATACCATTATAAAATGTTGTATTTATTATAAATATGTTAAATTAGATATAATGTAGATGTCCATTATTAGTGTTCATTAACCATATGTCACTTATCTATTAGCCAATGTGTTGTCCATATGTCTCAAGAATACACATTATTAGTGTTCATGTAATCCACCTTCTACTTGTCAACGTATTTTGTGAGTTTTGAAAGACATATTGGTGATCAATCCAAAAAGATTGGAGAAAGTGGAGAAATACATTCTTTGTTATTTTATTTAGTTTTTGCTATTTATTTATTTTATATGTTTATATATTATATTATATTTATTTTATTATATATTATTATTATACTATATTTTCTTCATATCTGTGTTCTCATTGTGCATCGTTATACTCCTCAAATTTACAACTCATTATCAGCACAAGCTCTTATCATTTTCCTCGCTAAAGTTAGGTCCTAAAGGTATGCGAGTTTTTCCCTCTTTCGTTATAATTAATAAATTTAATGTTATTTTACATATTTAATATCTATTAAATTTTCAATATAAATACAATATTTTATGATAGTGCAGCTATGACAAATCTCACAAAATTAGAGTTTGTCAGTCTTGATATTAACAACAGTAATTATTTGACATGAGTACTTGATACCGAAATCCACTTAGATGCTACGAATCTTTGAGAGACTATTAAAGAAGGAGATATGACATCCAGTCAGGATAAAGCAAAAGCTATTATTTTTTTTCATCATCATCTCCACATGGGATTGAAAATGGAGTATCTTACAATAAAATATCCCCATATCTTGTAGAAAAATTAGAAAGACAGGTATGATCATCAAAAAACAATTATTATTCCTAAAGCTCATTATGAGTGAATGCACTTGAGACTACAATATTTCAAATTAGTAAGTGATTACAACTCCACATCATTTAAAATTAGTTCGAAATTATTGTTATGCGGAGAGAAAATTACTGATTTTAATATGTTAGAGAAGACATTTTCTACATTTCATGTCTCAAATATGCTCATGCAGCAACAATATTGAGAAAATGGTTTTAAACAATATTCTAAACTAATTTTATGTTTTCTCGTGGCTGAATAATATAACAAGTTATTAATGAAAAACCATAAATCTCGACCAAGCGGGATGACACCATTCTCAAAAGTGAATGCTGTGAATTTTAATAATAATTGTGGTCGAGGTCGAGGTCATGACCGTAGCAGAGGAAGAAATAATTATTATTTTCATAGTGGTCATTCTAATCATTCAAATTTCAAAAGAATCACACAAAATGATGGTCATAAAAAAGCTCCATAAGATAAGATTTCAAAAAAATAAATGTTTCAGATGTGGAATGATTGGGCATTGGTCACGTACCTGTCGTACATCAAAATACTTAGTTAATCTCTATCAAGCATCCCTGAAGGAAAAAGAGAAAAATGTGGAAGAAAATTTTGCAGACCAGGATAATGACATATTTAATTCAATCTCATATGACAAATTTGAATGTGGTGGACTTATTTGAATCTCCTAAAGAGAAAATCGGCAAAATTGATGGAACAACTTTGACTTTGAAAATATCTAGACTTAATATTGTTTTTTTTTATTCATTTCCATGTTTTTTTTCTTTTAGTAGATGTTAACATGTGTATATTCCAAATATTGTTTTTCTTGTTGTACTTATTTTCTTTTAATGAAGAAACCTAAATCATTTTCATATGTTGGGTGACTCAAAAATGAGTAAAGAATATCTATGTCTGGAAGACGGTGTAACTACACATATAATATTTACAAGTAGAAATTTTTTTTCAAACTAACAATGTTGAAAGCAAAAGTCAATACAATATGATGTTCTACAAACCTAATTGAAGGGTTTGGAAAAGTAAATATTATTTTGCCTAGAGGGACAAAATTTACAATTGACAATGCATTGTTCTCTAGTCGATCAAAGAGAAATCTACTTAGTTTTAAAGATATACGTTGTAATGGTTATCATATTGAGACTGATACAAAGAATAACATGGAGTATCTTTATAACATATCTATTGTCTCATATGAAAAATGTATACTGGAAGAGTTGTCTGCTTTATCTTCTCCATTATATTATACTCATATGCGAGTAATTGGAACATATGCGACAATGAACTTGAAATTTATGAATCCAGATATATTCACAATTTGGCATGACATATTAGGTCATTCAGGGTCTATAATGATGGGAAGAATTATTAAGAATTCAAATGGATGTCCATTGAAGAGTCAGAAGATTCTTCAATCTAATGAATTATCATGTAATGCTTGCTTTCAAAGCAAATTAATCATTAGACTATCACAAGTCAAAGTGGGGACTGAATCACCTACATTTTTAGAACAAATTCATGGAGATATATATGGACTTATTAACCCACCACGTTGACCATTTATATGGACTTATTTTGACCATTTAGATATTTTATGTCTTAATAGATACATCCAGCAGATGGTCACACGTGTGCTTATTATCAAGTTGAAATCTTGCATTTGCAAGATTCCTTACTCAAATAATTAAGTTAAGAACACAATTTCCTGATTATACAATTAAGACCATTCATCTTGATAATGCTAGTGAATTTATATCCCAAGCGTAATTATTGTAATTGGGATAAATGTTGAACATTTTATAGCTCATGTTCATACACAAAATGGTTTAGTAAAATTATTCGTAAAACGTTTCCAGTTAATTGCTAGACCATTGCTTATGAGAGCTAAGCTTCCTACATCTATATGGGGATATCTATTTTGCATGCAACATCACTTGTACACATTAGGCTAGTATCTTATCATAAGTACTCGTCATTACAATTAGCTTATGGCCTTGAGTCAGATATTTCCCATTTGAGAGTTTTTGGATGTGCAGTATATGTTTCAATTACTCCGCCATAACGTACTAAAATGATTTCTCAAATAAAGTTAGGAATATATATTGGATATGATTCCTCATCAATTATCAAATATCTTGAACCCCTGACAGGTGATGTATTTACTGCATGATTTACTGATTTTCATTTTAATGAGACAAATTTTCCAACATTAGGGGGAGAAATTAAGAAGTTGGAAAAAGAATTTACATGAAATGCATAGTTATTGTCTCATTTAGATCCTCATACAGATTAATGTGAATTTGAAGTTCAGAAGATAATTCATTTGCAAAATATAGCAAATCAGTTACCAAATATATTTATAGATGCAAAGAAAGTGATTAATTCACATATACCAGCTGCAAATGTCCCATCGAAAATTGATATCCCAACACAACAAGTTGTCATTAATGAGTCTAGAACACGCCAGAAGCGTGGTAGACCAATGAGTTTTAAAGATAAGAATTCTTGAAAACGAAAAATAATTAATAGTCAAAAGACTTGGTTGAGGATGTAAATACTCATGAAGAAATCTTTAACATGACTAGTGAGGAGGATAAAATACCTAAAGATAATAATGAAATTTCAATAAACTATGGCATCACAAGAAAAAGATGGAACAAAACTCATGTAGTTATTGACAATGTTTTTGCTTATAATGTTTTTTTTATATTATATTTGAAAATGAGGATTTTGAACCAAATCTGTTGAAGAATATTGACATAGAAAAGATTGGCTTCAGTGGAAAGAAGCGATTAAGGCAGAATTAAACTCACTTTCAAAACTTCAGGTTTTTTTACCAATAGTTCGAACACTAGAAGGTGTCAAACCTGTGGGACATAAATGAGTATTTGTGAGGAAAAGAAATGAAAATAATAAGGTCACAAGATATAAAGCAAGACTAGTTGCACAAGGTTTTTCACAAAAACTGGTATTGATTATGAGGAGGCGTATTCTCCGATGATGGATGCAATGACACTAAGATATTTAATTGGTATGACTGTGTACGAAAGTCTGGATATGCATCTTATAGGTGTAGTCACAACATATTTATATGGATCTCTTGACAATGATATTTATATGAGAATCTCATAAGAATTTAAGGTATCTGAAACATATAAATCAAATTCCCAAGAATTGTATTCAATAAAGTTACATAAACCGCTATATGAATTGAAACAATCAAGACGAATGTAGTACGATCACCTAGGTGGATATTTGTTGAAAGAAGGATATCAAAACAATCTAATATGTCTATGTGTTTTTATAAAGAAATCACAGTTAGGATTTATTATTATAACTTTATATGTTGATGACTTAAATATAATTGAGACTCCTGAAAAGCTTTCAAAGGCAATAGAATATCTTAAAAAAGAATTTGAGATGAAATATCTCGGAAAAATAAAATTTTTTCTTGGCTTGCAAATTGAGTATTTAGCCGATGAGATATTTGTTCATCAGTCAGCTTATATAGGAAAAGTTTAAAAAGATTTTATATGGACAAATCTCATCCATTGAATATTACAATAAAAGCTCGTTCATACTACAAGAAGTATGATTTTTCATAGCCTTTGAAGATAGTCTTTTATAAAATAGGCTATGAAATATAATTGAAAAAAAGGTAGAAAAAAGTGGAAAAAAGCTAATTTTTTTTCGTTGCCCGCTTAAAAACTTCTTCCACTTGAGACATCTTTATTCAACTTTCTCCCCAAACCCTGAAGGGGCCGTTTAGATTGAGGTTTTCTCAATGCCCAGGAATTAAGGATATCTGGGAATAAAATTATTCCCGGAAACAATGTCTGGGAATAGTATGTGGGAATTAAAAAAAAATTGAGATTGTCCCTATCAAGCATTTGTTGAAATGCCTTGAATCTGTTTGTTAGCGCTTCGAACAACTAAGTACGGGGGTAACCTATTCAGAATTCGTAGTGAACCACGTATATCTGTGTATCGATCTTCTCTATCTCTACGTTCTCTTTTTTTGTGTTCTTTAATTACCGATTTTGTAACAATACGAGTGCCTACACGATCGCTGAGCTCTGCTACACGATCGTTTACAAAATACTATACGATCGCTTAAATTATCTACATGATCGCTGAGTAATAAAATGTTATACAATCGCCTACTTAATGCTATACGATCGCCTACCAAATGCTATACGATCGCTTACCAAATGCTATACGATCATTGAGTAACAAAATGTTATACGATCGCCTATCCAATGCTATACGATCGCCTACCAAATGCTATACGATCGCTTACCAAATGCTACACGATCACTTACCAAATGCTACACGATCGTTGAGTAACAAAATGCTATATGATTGCCTACCAAATGCTATACAATCGCTTACCAAATGCTGCATGATCGCTTACCAAATACTACACGATCGCTGAGTAACAAAATGCTATACGATTTCACGGCTGGAAGGAAGAAAAATCGTGGTAGGAAACGGAAGAAGAAATGAAAACCCACATTTCTTAATGGATATGCAATTCCTTCATTTGTGTAGGTAAAATATACCTAGGAATATCCTTTTCCAAGGTAAATAAACAAATCTCACAAACCAAACATGGGCTTTGTAAACCCATTCCCATTCCCACCCTCTTTTCCCTACAACCAAACCAACCAAACAAGTTCCATTCTTATCCAATTTCTTCTCTACATGAAGTTGCTGTCTGGAAATTTTATTATCTCCATCAAGCTATCTCTTTTCTCTATCTCCTCAACCACTTTTTCTTCTTATAAATTTCCCCCTAATGAAGCTTGAATGCCCTTATTCGACAATATTGAACCATTTCATTTCACTCTTGCGTCTTCTCCTTCAAGCTCAAGTACACCTCTATTTCCTTCTCTTATCACTGTTGGTAGAGCCCCAAGAGAGGATACGTGTAAATTTTTCCTTCCTATTTCAATTTTATCATTTTGAAGGTAGTCGATGGTCTAGTGATAGTATTAAATCTTGCAGTTCTTGTCAAAATTTCATTGTTGGTTAATTTTTTTTTTCTTGTACTGTTTATGCTTCAGATAGCAAAACATATGTTTCGAGCTACAAAAGATGCAGCCACTTGAAATACAGGTACGTTAGAGTTCTTGAAAAGTGTGGATGTGGATTTAGCCATTGACTATACCAAGGAGAATATCAAAAACTTGTCCAACAATTTTGATGTAGCCTATGATGCCAATTGGTGAGGATTTGTATCATATACTAGTCTTGGGATTTGACCATATTGATATTAGATTTTGAGATTTTATTTCTCAAATGACAGGGCAATGTGATAACACAATGAAGGTAGTGAAAGAAGAGTAGCAACATTGTAGCACTAAACGGTGAGGTGACACTACCTAGTTTCAGATTTGTGGTCACTTCAAATGGGATTTGATTACAATGTTCACATAACTATATACTTGTCTATCACTTGGTTCATTTTTTTTTTTATATGTAGCTGAATTTAGATCTTTGTCCAAAGTGCTTTTTGCACAAAAGTGATGGTTCAACTCTTTCCTTAAAAATGAAATATTTGGGAATACTCTGTTCAACAATTTAATTGAATTCTAACTGACAAGGTTTCTTCTTAAGTTTTCTTTAGATGTTTATTTATTTATTTATTCTGAGATGCTCTTTTAAAACTTCTTTTTGAATTGCCATTTTTAGGTTTTATGATATGTGTTTGATGTTTTGCCTCACTGAATAGTTGAGACAGAAAAATTTTATGAGTTCAAATTATTTTCTTTTGTGCTAAAAGTATCTGTTGAAATGGTGTTTTAGCCCTAAGGGCGTTTTAGTCTTTTTTTTCAATGTCTACTGTCTAGGGTTTCTCTCTGTTTGATTATTTATACCTATCCTGTGTTGAGTACTGTGTATCAGAAAAATTAAAAGAATAAAATTCTCCTATCGTGGTTTTTCTCCCTGATCTAGGATTTCCACGTAAATCTGTGTTTCTTTTCTTCTCCTCTTTTCAATATGGTATTAAAGCATGGCGACGTAGCCCTGGCCGTTATTGATGAGAACAAACCAGAGACTCCAATAGAAAGCTTCATTAGAACGAAGGGATCCATGAACATTGAAGTTGCTGCAGCCATAAGAGAAGCCGTTGAGCATTATTTTCACGCCACTATGCCTCAACTCCTAAAATCCATGTCTGGTCCAACCTCTAGCCAGACCCTATCCGATCTTCAAATCTGTAGCAATGGACTACCTTTGCAGATCCAACAACAGGAGCTCTCAGACCCGATCGGCACACAGATCCGAGCTCCTCCACGACAAACAGACCAGTCGATTACACGAATCCCGTCAGACCAGCGATCGACCCATCTGGAGTTTTTGCCTCAGATCTGATTGACCCATCTGAAGTTCGGCACCAGCGATCGACACATGGTCCTACCAATTTCCACTATATTCTGCCATAACCCACCGATGCATGGGAAACCATCACCCTCAGGAGTTTTTGCTCAAGCCGACATCACCGCCCGTGACTGGCGGTCTACAACCGATCTTCAGCCTTCGTTTTCAAGTCAGTCGTCGGCCCTAACATATGTTCCAGATCGCCCGTGGATGACCCAAGCTTCTCAGTCGGTTCAGCCGAACCAACCGGTTCAACCAAACCCGATTCAACCGAACCGAGTCCAGCCGAACTAGTAGGGTCAGTCAGTTCCCAGCCCTTCTTTTGGTCTGTCCTCGAGCCAAAATGAAGCTACCTTTCCAGGGATTTATGGGAAAAATCAACCTATGGAAAATTCTGGTGGAACTGTTGGTTTTGAATAGCAGTTGGCCAACTTACAACAGCAAATATCGGCCCTTAGATCCACGAAAAATCCTACAAATGGTTTTCATCCACATTCAGACTTCTCTTTATGCTCAGAAATACCGGTAAATGCTTACTCTAATTTACCTGGGACAAATATTATGTCTAGTTCTGTAGGAAACTCTGCAGGGATGTCTATTGGTGAGAAACTTAACGGCAAGAATTACTTTTCTTGGTCCCAATCGGTAAGAATGGTCCTTGAGGGATGTCACAAGTTTGGGTATCTAACTGGAGAAATACCAAAACCAAACTCCGGTGATCCCCAGGAATGTATATGGAAATGAGAGGACTCTCTTCTTCGCTCAATTCTGATAAACAGCATGGAACCCCAAATTGGAACGCCACTTCTGTACTCATCCTTCGCTCGGGATATTTGGGAAGTTGTCTAGAAGCTCTATTCATAGAGGCAAAATGCCTCACGTCTTTATACCTTGAGGAAACATATTCATGAGTGCAAACAAAGAACTCTTGACATAACGTCTTATTTCAATAAATTGTCCCTGTTGTGGCAAGAAATGGACTTGTGCCGCGAGGTCGTGTGGAATTGTCCTATTGACGGAGTTCAGTACTTAAAGATTGAGGAGGTAGACCGGGTGTATGATTTTCTAGCTAGCTTAAACCCTAAATTTGATGGTGTTCGAAGTCGGATTTTGGGACAGAGACCAATACCGTCTCTAATGGAAGTATGCTCAGAGGTCAGGTTAGAAGAGGACAGAACTAGAACTATGAATGGCACTAGCAACAACCACTTAGATTCTGCTGCGTTTGAAGCCAAGTCTTCGGAACCAGAGAGCGACAAACAGAACAGAAAATCCCCACCAATCTGTGAGCAATGTAAGAAACTGTGGCACACTAAAGATCAATGTCGGAAGTTACACGGTCGCCCATCGAATGGCAAGCGATGGTCTGCGAAAGATAAGTCAAAAACCGGTCGGGCCCTTGTCAGTGAAACAGGGGATGGTACATCAGTCACCAACAAGGTAAAGTCAAGCATAGTTGGAACCAGCAATGTCGTGCAATCAGGTACTTCTCAGTGCCTTATCTTCTTGGTCGAAGGGGATGAATCATGGGTTCTTGACTCAGGAGCAACGAACCACCTAACTGGATCATCTGATCAATTCCTCTCGTATTATCCAAGTGCGAAAAACGAGAAAATACGAATTACAGATGGGTCATTTGCTTCCATTCCTGGAAAAGGTCACTTATCTCCTATTCAAGGGTTGATTTTACAGAATGTCTTGCATATGTCGAAGATATCTTATAATCTGCTATCTGTCAGTAAAATAACCAGAGATCTGAATTGTAATGTCGTTTTCTCATCAGATAATGTTTTATTTCAGGACCTGAGCTCGGGGAAGACGATTGGCACTGCTCAGCAAAGTATGAGGCTCTACTTCCTCTCGGAGGATGCTTCATCTAGGAATTTATCTAGCACTTGTTTACTATCTTCCCTTACTATTTCTGAAACTGATTTCCTGTTATGGCATTTTCGTCTTGGACATCCGAATTTTCATTATATGAAGTATTTATTTCCCCATTTATTTCATAATGTTAATATTTCATCTTTATCTTGTGATGTGTGTATTCGTGCAAAACAACCTCGGGTGTCTTTTACTTCCCAACTTTATAAACTTTCCCAACCTTTCCACCTGATACATAGTGATGTGTGGGGCCCATCTAATATCACAACCGTGTCGGGTAAACGGTGGTTTGTCACCTTCATAGATGATCACACTCGTCTTACATGGGTGTTCCTTCTTACAGATAAGTCTGAAGTGACTACAGTCTTTCAGCAATTCTACACCACGGTCGAAACCCAATTCAATACCAAAATTGTTATCCTTCAGAGTGACAATGGCCTTGAGTTCGTTAATCAGTCCCTCCATGAGTTTTTAAATTCTAAAGGTATCATCCACCAGAACTCTTGTGCCTATACCCCACAACAAAATGAGATGGTTGAACGGAAAAACTGTCACCTTATTGAGGCTGTTCGGGCACTCATGATTCCTGCATCCATACCCTCGTACCTATGGGGCGATGTTTTACTCACTGCAGCCCATCTCATTAATCGAATGCCTTCCCGTGTTCTCAAGTTCCAGACTACCTTAGCCCATTTCAAAGAATCCTTCTCTTCTACCCGGTTTTTCCCAGATGTTCCTCTTTGGGTGTTTGGGTGTACGGTGTTTGTTCATAATCATGGTTCCCACAATAAATTCGCTCCTAGGGCTCAAAAATGTGTCTTTGTTGGGTATCCGCTCCATCAACGAGGCTACAAATATTATCAACCATTTTCTCAAAAGTACTTTATCACCATGGATGCTACCTTTCAAGAAGATAAACCTTTTTTTTCCTGTTAGTCCTCTTCAGGGGAGACTTCGAGTGAAGAGACTAACACGTCATCCATTTATTCCATTCTTGTAGACTTGTTTCTTGAACCAATTCCTGATACTGATCCTGGCCCTCCCATTCCGAACAATCCTATCCTTCCTACAAAACAAGTTCCTTGGATAACCTACTATCGGAAGAATCTACAAAAGGAAATAGTTTCCTCTGTTGCTCCACCGAAAAGTGTTCAAGAGTCAGAACCAGAGACAACTCAAGATAACCATATTCTAGATAATAATAACTCTATTGAAAGTAATGCAATGAACACTGATGATGCAGCGACTCTTGACAAAATTAGGGAGGATGAGAGTAATGAATTTCCCCCTGATGATGTTCAGGAGACTAAACATGTGCAACAGATGAATACAGAGGAAAAGGGTAATAAGACCAGTGAAATTGATGCCATCCTAGACTTACCAATTGCCCTGTGAAAGGGAACAAGGTCCTGCACCAAGTACTTTATGAAAAGCTTCTTATCTTACAGTAGCTTGTCAACAAGATTCAAGGCCTTCACCACTAGTCTAGACACTGTGATGATTCTGGAAAATATGTACAAGGCTCTGGAAATTCCTGAATTGCGAGCTGCAGTCATGGAAGAAATGCGGGCACTCAAGACCAACAAAACATGGGATCTAGTTGTTCTTCCTAGAGGTCACAAAACCATCGGGTGCAAATGGGTGTTCACAGTCAAGTAAAAATCTGATGGGACTCTCGACAGATATAAGGCCAAATTAGTCGCGAAAGAGTTCACTCAAACATATGGGGTGGACTACTCAGAAACTTTCTCGCCAGTGGCAAAACTCAACACTATTCGAGTTCTTCTCTTTGTTGCTGTGAACCTAGACTGGCCTCTATATCAATTGGATGTAAAGAATGCGTTTCTAAATGGTGAATTGGAAGAAGAGGTTTATATGATCCCTCCTCCAGGGTTTGAAGCACAGTTTGGGAGTCAGGTGTGCAAGCTAAAGAAGTCTTTGTATGGTTTGAAACAGTCCCCTAGAGCTTGGTTCGATCAGTTTACTACCTTTGTCAAAACCCAGGGGTACATTCAAGGTCATTCTGATCACAACCTGTTCACTAAGAAGTCAGCATCAAGAAAGGTAGCAGTGTTAATCGTATGCGTTGACGATATTATTCTGTCAGGGAATGATTTTGTAGAAATTGACAAGCTGGAACAGAAAATGGCAGAGGAGTTTGAAATTAAAGATCTTGGTTTCTTGAGGTACTTCCTAGGCATAGAGGTAGCAAGATCAAAGGAAAGGATCTCAGTGTCTCAGAGAAAATATACATTAGACCTTCTAA
Source organism: Benincasa hispida (assembly GCF_027475165.1). Classification (NCBI taxonomy): domain Eukaryota; kingdom Viridiplantae; phylum Streptophyta; class Magnoliopsida; order Cucurbitales; family Cucurbitaceae; genus Benincasa; species Benincasa hispida. Next base: position 6,607,740 of record NC_143487.1, read on the forward strand.
AGAGACTAGGATGACTGGATGTAAACCTGCAGATACTCCAGTTGAGGTCAACAATAATCTGGTAAACTCAATAGACAACGTACCAGTGAACAAGGAGAGATATCAACATCTTGTAGGGAAGCTGGTATATCTCTCACACACCAGACCTAACATTTCATATGTTGTGAGTTTGGTAAGCCAGTTTATGCAAGCCCCGTGTAGAGACACATGGAAGCTGTTAACCGGATTCTAGGATATCTAAAGTCAACACCTGGGAAGGGCTTGATGTTCAGGAAAAATGATAAAAGATACATAGAAGCCTACTCTGACTCGGACTAGGCCGGTTCCGCTACTGACATGAAGTCAACCTTGGAGTATTGTACCTTAGTATGGGGAAACCTCATTACATGGAGGAGTAAGAAACAGGGTGTCGTGGCTAGAAGTATTGTTGAAGCTGAATACAGAGTTATAAGCTTGGGTATCTGTGAGGAAATTTAGTTGAAGAAGATATTAGTAGATCTTCATTAAGAGAGTCATGACCCGATGAGACTCTATTGTGACAACAAGGCTGCTATCAATATTGTTAATAACTCTGTTCAACATGACAGAACCAAACACGTTGAGATTGACCGACATTTCATAAAAGAGAAACTTGACAACGGTAGTATTTGTGTTCCCTATGTTCCATCCAGCCAACAGATTGCGGATATTCTGACTAAGGGCTTACCTAGACAAATGTTTGACACTTGTATTAGCAAGTTGGGCCTCATTGATATTTATGCCCCAACTTGAGGGGGAGTGTTGAAATGGGGTTTAGCCCTAAGGGCGTTTTAGTCTTTTTCTCAATGTCTACTGTCTAGGGTTTCTCTCTGTTTGGTTATTTATACCTGTCCTGTATTGAGTACGGTGTATCAGAAAAATTAAAAGAATAAAATTCTCCTATCGTGGTTTTTTTCCCTGAACTAGGATTTCCACGTAAATATGTGTTTTTTTTCTTCTCTTCTCTTTTCAATAGTATCCATACATTAGAAGCATGCTAATAATGTTAAGTTTTATAGTTCTCAAAAGAATTTATGACTCAGAACTAACACTTACTCAGCATGTGAAATTTTTTTTCCTTTCTCATTTTGATGAAACTTGATTTAAAATGATGTGGTTTTTTATTGTAGCACTTGTCTGCAGATTCTTGAAGAAGTTGTTGAAGCTTCCTTCTTCAAATGGAGAGATTAAAACTTAAAGATTTGGAGAAGGAATGAGAATTTTCGAAGTTTCAAACTTCCAATTTGTAAGATAATCTTGTTGCACTGTGAATCACCTTTGTTACTGGGTAAATATATCAATAAGTTTATATAGCATGAGATAGATGCAAAATATGCAGTATGTTACATTGATGCTTGGTTAATCTTGACATTTTATTGTGTAATACTCAAGGAATTTTCTGATTTTCAAACTTCCAATTTGATTTTTAAAAAAAAGTTGGATATAGAATGTTGAAATATACTTCTGTCAAGCTTTCTATCCTTGTCTGCTTATATTATTCTATTGCGTCATCTTTGTGAGACCATGCACATGAGTATTTAAATATTACTTTGATCTCTATAGTGGTTCTTTGCATTTGACCTCTTAAATAGTGGTTTCATATTGATATCTTTATCTCTCTCACTTCAATCTCTTAAAATTGGGAGGAGATTTCATTTGACATTTTGATCCATTGGAGGGTGTTTTTGGATAAGAATGATCCCATTTACATGAAATTGAATGCTTGAGACAAAGAAATGTTCTTATATTAAGTTTCAATGGTTGTTAACTCCTTACTACACTTAGCACGTGAGACCTCTTATGAAATTTCATACTACAGAATGTGGAATTTGAAGTTGGTTGATCAAATTCTTTAGGATTGGTTTCAGAAAATGAACGCTTTTCACTCATTATGAGACATTTTGGTAATCAAGGTACTGAACTATAATTCTCTTATATATTGTTGAAATAATTCAATTCTTCATTCATTAGGAAACATTTGGTTGCATGTGAATGCTTGAAAAGGATTGAAGTGTTTCATTCATTGTCTTTCCTTTCGAAAGTTGACTAAGATCTTGTGTTGTTTCTTGTTCAGTTGCTCATTAATTTTATCTGATTCATGATATAGACACAATTCATCTTTATATTTCTATTACTTTTGTAATGAAGCTCATGGATATTTGTTCAAATATTTTGCATTATCTACATCAGAGTTTACTATTTTTTTGGTTTTTCTTTATGAACATGGAGAGGTAAAGGTTGCAGTATCTGTTGAATCTAGAGTTTCACATGAGAGGTAAAAGTTTGTTTTACAATTATAAAATTTTCTGTTTTGGTGTCTCTACATGGCTAATTTCCAACTTCTACTATAATAAGATTGTTTTCTGTTTTATGGGAGTTTTAGAGTGATTAGTTACACATATAAATAACTTCGGGATGATACTGACTAGTCTTTTTTCTGTTTAATTGGCCAGTTACCTCATTGAGCATGCCTTCAAAGATTAATGTTGGTCTATGATAATCTTTCTTTGGTGTTCCGACATGACGGAGATGAGCAACGGTATTCAAGATCCTTCAGGTCACTGGTTTGTTACAGGTGCAAAACTAGGTGTGGAAAAGGGTAAAATTGTGTTGAGAGCGAAGTATTCATTGCTTAACTATTTATTGTTTGTGCTCTTTCCTTATAATGAAAAATGGGAGTCCCCGAATGTTGTAGGTAGAAGAAGTACCACAGCTATAGATAAAAATGGGTTCATCAAGCTTGTAAAAAGATTTGTTGAAGTTTGATGAACATAATCAAGTGATACATATGTTGTTTTGGATCTAAATTTATGAGTTTCTGCTAATGGTGAAATTATATATAGATCTTAAAAAGAAAACTTTGTTAAGTGTGTGCAGGCTTTTGGTTTTTCTTTATTGTTCTATTATTGTCCAAGTTTATACTTCTTGCATTATGATCATAAGTGTTTGATAGACATCGACCCCTTGTTTTAAGTTAATGAAGGGTTGAGAGTGTTTGGAGACAAAAGTATAGTTGTGAATTTTGGAGATGGAAGTTTATATCAACTATTAATTTGGTATGTTTTTTTTTTTTTTTTTGCTTTATGATAAGATAACAATGAACAAGAAAAAAAGGCTATAAGGCTTTTTAAATTGGAAGTTGGTACAGATTTGAATTTCTTGTCCGGCCTCTTATCCTAATATTTTGTCTATTAATATATTGTTTATATGGTAAATTTGTCAATTATTAATGAACCACACAATTTTGGTTGATTTGAGAGTCAAGTTGATGCTAATTCACTTTTTTTTGTAGGTGGATGAAATGATACCTTTATATGCGAAAAGATCAAAGATGGAAGCTCAATTTCATGATGTTATAATTCTCAATACTTGATGAATTTTGTATTTTCTAATGTTGTAGAGTTGCAAATTACATTTATGATGTATTCTTTGTAATTGTTAGATAATTTCTTTAGATTCTAATGTAAATTGATTAGTAAATTTCAATGACGAAATGAAATCATTGCATTTAATGTATAAATTATGAAGTATTTCATGTGTCTATTTAGCTAAAAACAAGTGAGTAATGTAAATGGGTATAGTTTTAATGTTGTTTGTTGTAACATAAGATTAAAGTTATATATATGATATAATAGCCTTAAAGAAAGGTTTCCATATATCAAAGAAAGCATTAAGAAAAGGCTATTATATAGTAAAGATAGCATTTAGTCAAGTTATTATATGATAAAGATAGTTTTAATGGGACCTTTAATATTAATATGGTTGTTTTCAAAACTTATTAGAGAAATAGTGTTGTTTTGAAACTTATTAGAGAAATATTGTTGTTTTGGGAGTTCGAGGCTAGAAGTCGAGGGTTGAGGATTCGATTAATGTAGAGGTCGAATGTTGAGAACTCGACAAACAAAGAAAAACTTGGAAACAATACGTATATTAGGGTTGTCGAAGGTTGAAGTTTCGACATACATGAAATCTCGCTCATGAGCAGGATCTCGCTCATGAGGATCTCGCTCGTAATTGTCTTCACTTTATTTACTTTCCATAGAAATATATATATACATACATACATACATGACCAATGAGGAAAAAAAAAACTAATAATCATTAATGAAAAAATAACAACAATAATAGAATTTTGTTACAACTAATAACTATAATTGAGTAAATTTAATGAAAGTAAATATATTAAAATTGACTATAATTGAAGAAGTCTGAAAAAATATGGTCAACCTTGATTTTATTATCAAGTAAATTAAAAAAAAAAAATGTGTGAGGTCCCTATCACCATGCTGCATCCTGCTCCGATTCCCCTATGCGATTCCCTGCATGCATGCTCCCTCTGCCCGCCACTGATCTGATTCTCCTCTGCCATAGCCTTAATGCCCCTCTGCCATAACCTTAATGCCTCTTCAACCATAGCCTTAATGCCTCTTCAACCACCCCAAACCCGTGGGTCGAGTGTTCATTGCCCATTGATAGCTCATTTTAAGCCCTCATCCTTTTAAGCCTCTTCAACCACCCCAAAACCTCTTCAACACTCGACCTACATCCTTTTAAGCCCTCATCCTCTTCATTTTTGCTCACTCACTTCCTCGATAGCTCATTGCCCTTGATTTTGCTTATTCATCTCCCATTGATTTGCTACTGTCCCTTCATAGCTCACTGCCCCCTCACTGCATTCGAAAATAAGCCTTCGAAATCATCTTCCTCTCCTCCCATTTCCATTTCCATTTCTCTTCTTGTATTTCGTTTAATACAAATTATTCTCACATAACTATACTGGTTCATTACTCTACTAAATTTTTATTTTTTAACAATAATTATAAATTTTATTTTTGTTCTTATATTATTATTTTTTTATAGATTTTAATTTTTTTTAATTTTTTGTAATTGTTGTCAGATAACAAATAACAGGAAAAAAGGGTGAACATTGTCATTTTGAAGGAAAAAAAAGAACTACCGTCGAATCTGTGAGTTGAACTTATGATATTTGAAAAGTTTAGTTTATTCTTATGATATTTGATTTATTTAGTATTAACTTTGATGTTTATAGTATTAAAATGTTTAGTTTATTGTTATGTTTAAGAAATTGATATTTATAGTTTAATACAAAATTATTGTGATAGTTAACAAGTTTAGTATAGTTTCAAAAGTTTAATATAGTCTGAAAATTTTAGTTTATTCATATGAAAATTATTGTTGTTATATTTATTGTGATAAGTTGATATTTTCTAGTATTAACTTTGAAAATATAGTTTAATTTTAATTTGAAAAGTTTAATTTGTTGTTATTTTTAAAAATAGTTATAAAAAGTTTAATTTATTGTTATGTATAAAAATAGTTATAAAAAGTTTAATTTATTATTATATTTAAAAAGTTGATGTTCATAAAACTCAAAAAGTTTATGTTTATAAACTAAAAAATTTAATATTTTTTAATATACTTCTTATAAAAAGTAGAATACAAAAAATTAATGTTTATCTCTTTTTTTTTTTTTAGAAAATGGCATGCAAATGCTTGAGATTTTTGTTGTTTACAAATGGTAATATGATTGATAGTATTGATGGAGTTGAGTATGACCAACTACTAGATGGTAGTTTTACCATAAATGTAAACAGTGAAATTGTATTTGAACAATTCATTGAAATGGTTAGGATGTTACGTTGTGTAGATATGGGAGCAAATCAGATAGAAATAATATATAGACATCCTAATCTAGAACCATCAGGATCAATAAGGTTGAGAAAAATTGGTAGACCGAAAAGTTCACGTTATCACAACGAGATGGATTGGACAGAACCAGCCACTCGACAACGATGTAGATTTTGTAATCAGTTAGGACATAATCGAAGGAAGTGTCCTTAATTACTCAGACAGACTCCGGATAGTTAGGGATTGAAAAATAAATAATTTTTTTATTATATATTCATTTTATTGTATATTCAATTTTTTTATTATAATTTATTGTATATTCAATTTTTTATTATAATTTATTGTATATTCAATTTTTTTATAATAATTTTTTGTATATTCAATTTTTTTATTATAATCAATAAAGTTTTACATTATTCTTTACCCTCACACTACATATCCTGAGTGAATTTACCCTCACTTTTCTCTACTAATTTATTTACTTATTTCGCCTTTTTTTTAATTTACTTGATAATAAAATCAAGGTTGACCATATTTTTTCAGACTTATTCAATTATAGTCAATTTTAATATATGCACTTTCATTAAACTTACTCAAAATAAAGTGAAGACAATTATGAGGATCTCGCTCATTAGCAGGATCTCACTCATGAGCGAGATTTTCTTCACTCACTTATCTTTTATTGTATATTCAATTTTTTTATTATAAAGTTGTACATTATTCTTTAATTAAGTTGTACATTATTCTTTTAATTAAGTTGTACATTATTCTTCTAGTTAAGTTGTACATTATTCTTTTAATTAAGTTGTACATTATTCTTTTAATTAAATTGTACATTATTCTTCTAATTGAGAAACAAATATTTTTTTAATTGAGAAATAAATATTTTTTTTCAGATCATGGCTTTAAACCCAGGACCTGTTGATCCTGATGTTTTGTACGACCAGTCCATTCATCGATCATCTGTTGTATGGCAAGTTCGTACTACTGAAGAAATATCTTGCAGGCGTCGAGAGGCAGTTCTCCAGTGCACTATCCTGCTCCACCCTCGAATACTACCGCTACTGCGCACATCTGGATTCTATGGGGTTGCCAGATTCGAATTTATTCAGTTGGACTGGCATCTGATCACAGCCTTGGTCGAGAGATGGAGGCCCGAGATGCATACATTTCATATGTCTGTTGGAGAGTGCACTATCACTCTACAAGACATAGAAGTGTTGTTGGGGTTACCGGTTGACAATGAGTCGGTCACCGGAGTGATGTACGATGACTGGTTAGAAGTTTGTCAACTGTACCTCGGTGCGACCCCACCTGCCGACAAGATTAAAGGATCGAAGTTAAGTTTAATATAGTTAGGAACACAATTTCATGAGCTCACAGATGATGCAGACGAGGAAACCGTCATAAGATATGCGCGAGCATATATACTACAAATGATGGGTGGAAGTCAATTTTCAGATAAATCAAGTCATTTTGTTCATTTGATGTTCCTGCCACTGTTAGCTAAGCTCCATGACGCGGGGCGGTATTCGTGGAGTGGAGTATGCATGGCATGGTTGTATAGACAACTATGCAAAGCAACAAGACTTGAGGTTCAAGAGATAGTTGGGCCTCTCATATTTTTGCAACTATAGGCTTGGGAGCGATTTCCAACAATGGCTCCACAGCTACAACATGTTAATGATGCTCAATTAGTTGGGTATGTTGTTTTAATTCAATTTAATTTTTATATCACTGATCTGGTTAATTTAAATTCTAAATTTATCAATTTAAAAATTTAGGTGGAGAGACAAATTTTGTGTGACTAGGACAGCCACACATGTAGTCAGCCAGTATAGATACATGTTTGATCTGCTTCAACCTGAACAGGTACATTACACTGAACCTAATTGATTATTTTATACACATTTTTATTGTATTTGTCTTTAATATTCTCTAATATAATATTTTGTGTTTCAGGTTATTTGGGAGCCATACAAAATTATTATGCATACTTTGCCTAATTTTTGTACGAATGGTGAAAACATATGACAGATGATGAGTCCTCTCATATGTTTTCACATTGATGAGTGGCATCTTCCTGACAGGGTGATGAGACAATTCGGTTTTCAGCAAGATGTCCTATAACCTTGTAATACTAAACCCGTATGGCATGATATTGACCTAAGGACTGGAGATTGGTCCGAAGAAGTTGCACATTTGGTAGTACGATGGTACTATCGTGCAAGGTTTATTGTAGTGGGGGTTTCTCTTGAATAGTTTGACACGGATTTCACTCCAGAATATATTCATTGGTATAATAATATCACAAGGCACTATGTCACTCGTCCGAGAGCAGCTGTGGGTCATCTGGTAAATGAATGAATATTATCTAATTATTTTTAATTTAAATTTATTTTAAATATTGTTTAATTGTTTTATAATTCACAGAGATCGCACAACAGTAGACTCCGTGAGGTTGCGAATGATCCAAACCAGGTTCTTGCTATATGTAGTGACAACCAAAGCTATATAGAGGAAATTCATTATATGTACGATATACCTATTGTTCCTCCACCAACTCCTAGATGTAGATGACCTATTCGGGAAGAGGATGAGTTTGATGAGGTTGCACATAATGTGGAAGAGTTGTCCCCTATGATTCAGACGCAGAGTCAAACTGATTATGTTAGTCTGATGATGATGATGCCAGCATTTGGTTTAGGACATTATGACTCAGAGGTTGGTTCTTCGTCTTCATACGTGCATGGACATGGTCGGGGTCGGAGAGTATAATGAATATTTATATTATGAAGCGCCTGCAGAGGTATCAGAGCAACATCAAGAAGAACCCGAGCAACCTCAAGTTCGAAGTCGACGACGACAACCAGCTCGAAATCGACCACGTCTGCCTTGTGGGACACATTGATTTTTGTAATTATTTTTATATAAATGAGATATTTAATTTACATTTTTTTAATTTATTCTTTTTAGAGTTTAAATAAAATAATAAAATATTTTTAGAAATTGTTTTTATAAAATGAAAAATTAAAAGAGAAAAAAGAAAAAAAAAGAAAGGAAGAAAGAAAGAAGAAGGTGGAATGTGTAATAATTAAAAAAAAAAATTGTACGGATGACCCAAAAATTGAAGTGTACTCTCGCTCTCTATCAAAATCTCGCTATCTCGCTCTCGCTCTCTCTCTAAATAATAATGTTTCACCTTTTTGAAAAAGCGAAAAGGCAAGGTCGAGGGTTCAAAAAATTCGACCTACCTTGGTCGAATTTTGAACCCTCGAGTTATTAAAAAAAAACAATAATATTTTTACAAATAGTTTGAAAACAACAATATTTTCCTAAATAGTTTCTAAAATGACAATATCCTTTTAATTTTCCCGTTTTAATGACTACCGCTATTAAATGTATTCATAGCCATACATATATCTTATATCTTCATACTCTACTATAGCATCCATTATAACTCTACAAAAAATACTATAAAAAATCACATACTTTTAATAATAGGGGTTGTCAGGACTTTCGAGAAAGGCTATAAAAAGTCTTTTATAGCTTTTTTCTGGCTATCGTAACCCTTATTTCTTGTAATGTCATTAGATGTGAAGAAAGATATATTTCAACCTCAAGATGATAATGACGAACTTCTTAGTCCTGAAGTATCATATCTTAATACAATTGGTGCACTTATGTATCTTACTAATAATACAAGATCATATATAGCATGTTTAGTAAATTTATTAGCAAGATATAGTTCTTCTCCAACAAAAGGACATTGGAACGAAATTAAGCATATACTTCATTATTTCCGAGGAACGATCGACGTGGATTTGTTTTATTTAAATAAATCAAATTTTGATCTAGTTGGTTATACAGCTTCTGGATATTTATCAGATCCACACAAAGCTAGATCTAAAACAGGTTATCTGTTCACATGTGGAGGAACGACTATATCATGGCAATCGGCGAAACAGACCATAATAGCCACTTCCACAAATCATGCTGAAATTCTTGCAATTCACGAGGCTAGTCAAGAATGACTCAGCACATTCGTGGAACATATGGTTTGTTTTCTAGTAAAAATCTTCCAAAGATATTATACAAAGACAACACGATATGTATATACCAAATCAAATGAGGATATATTAAAGAAGATAGAACAAAATATATTTCAACAAAATATATTTCACCAAATCTTTTCTATACTCATGATTTTGATGAAAATTGCAACATCATTATACAACAAATTTATTCGATAGATAACCTAGCATACTTATTTACAAAGACATTATTTACCGCAATTTTTGAAAAATTGGCGCACAATATTGAAATGCGGCGACTCAAAGATCTCAAGTGATGTTTCCATGAGGGGGAGTAAATATACTTTTTAAGAGTATCAGATTTTATGAAATATGTATTCTTTTTCCTTCACTAAGATTTGTTTCCCGGTGGATTTTTTCCTATTGAGGTTTTAACGAGCCATATTTTGATGGAATTAACACATGCGCAACGGAAGAAAACCGGATCTAAAGTACTCTGATTAGATTAATTATAAAGATAAGCATGCATGCAATCAAACAAGTAAGAGGGGAAAAGAATACAACCTTTGTAGTCTTTGAATCTTCTCCAAATCAACTTCAATCTCCTCACAAACAGTTCGTAGACCACCACGAGAGTCTTTCCGACTATTCTCCGGCCTTAGAACGGGATGGTGGGATCCAATGAGTGACTAATTTGGAGAGGAAAAAGCTAAAGCTTTTAAAGAAAAATGGATGAGATTATCACATAATCTCATCTAAACCCACTATCGCCAAGAGGTCTTCAAAAGCATTAAACACTCTTTTTAAAGACTATTACATGCAAACATGTAACTTTGAGTTTTATGAGAATTTCACACTAAAAAAATCCACTAACTCAAAAAGTGGGATTTAGTGGGACAAGTGTCTTCAAATGAAAACAACACTTAACCATGCAAAAGTTAGCATTTACCCACCCACAAATGTTGGATCTTTCCACTAACTTAGTCAAAGTTTGACCTTCAAAATCTAAAGTCAACAAATTTGATATTTTGACTTTCAAAAATCAAAAGTCAACCATTTGACTTCCATTGCATTTTTTTACCTAGTCAACAAATTGATTTTTAATGCAATTTTGACCAAATCCATTTAATTTAAAATTTTATTCTAATAATCAATTTTAAAATAAAATTAATATTAAATAATTAATTAAACAATTTAATTAATTCAATTTAATATTAAATCCAACACTAATCCCAATTTATATGAATCTCTATTCATAATCTTGATATTTAAATCTTATTTAAATATCTCTTATTTTCTCTCTCTTTTATGTTTAATTCACAATTAAACATTAGGTTAAACATATTGTATATATTTAATGCTTTACTCCAAAAATTGAATTTGAACACTTCAAATTCGTTCGTCACATTGTTCTAAGGTTTAGTCCGATATGAGCTAGTAGGGGAACCTCATGGGCTCCAACGATCCGCGATTAACCGACTAAACTCTTTAACCTAATTAACCACCATTCATTAACTACCGGGTCACTCCACTAAAGCCCAGTAGTTGCACTCCCCTCACTGTAGATATATTGTGTCCACTCGATATAATCATGATTAGTAAGTTAACCCTTCACAGGTTTTACCCCTGAGATTATATCTAGCTTCTTAAGTCTCACTGATCCTCTAATGAACAATTGGTTTGTGATTCAATCACAAAATCGAGTCCCTTTTGGACCAATGAGAGGGTGGGGCCCCTTGTTCAAAATCTAGAGTCAGCACTTAAGGGAACAACCTCTCTACTATCCCTAAAAGCAGGTAGGAGGAAATTTCGTCTTGCACCCTATGTCCCAGCTATCTACTCGGTCTTACCCCTAAAATGGAAGACTTATTGAGCCGGTACTGTTGATCCAACCCTCACCGTGCAAATCTAAGAATAATCCCGAATAAATAGGAGTTCATAGTTAGCTCAAGATTAAGGTCAAGTTACCTAGGTCATCGCTTTGAAATAGTCAATCTTAAACAGTACACAGCGTTATAAAGTAAGAGTTACTTGATTCTTAGTTCTATCTTATGCAAACTCATTGCATAGGACGCCCTCACTCCTCATGTCAATACATGAATGAATCAGGATCACTTCTTTTGTAGCACTTTACAATAAATTATAACAACTACAAAGTGGATCGTATCCGATAGTGTTACCAGAATAAGGTACCCAGCCTTATTCATATATTATAGACCGTTTTGGCTATTTACTTAACTTGATCCACTTTTATGTCTCCACATAAAGTTCATGTATTCATATAATAGTTATGGATCTTTAGTTTATTAGAATAAACGTCAATAACATTTTTATTGATAATAGAATATGTGTAACATTACAAACTACAAGTTTTAGGACATACAACCCAACATATTTCATATATAACGGACATCTAAGGGGAATTATTATAAATATTAAATTAGGTACAATGTATATGCCCATTATTAGTGTTCATTGACCATATGTCACTTATCTATTATCTCATGTGTTGTCCATGTGTCTCAACATTACACACTATTAGTGTTCATGTAATCTACCTCTACTTGCCAAATTGTCTATAAATAGTGGTATTTGGTGGATTTTGAAATACATACACATATTGGTAATTAATCCAAAAAGATTATAGAAAGTGGATAAATTCATTCTTTGTTATTTTGTTTACTTTTTGTTGTTTATTTATTTAATATATTTATATATTTATATATTATATTATATTTATTTTAATATTTATTTAATTTATTATATCTTATTATTATATTATATTTTCTCTATATATGTGTTCTCGTTGTACACCGTTTTATTCTTCAAATTCACAAACAGCCTCCTATTATTTTACCCCCTATATTTATTACAATTTTCAGTTCTATGAAGGATGCACTTACTTTATGCACTAATGGTTTAAATTCACAATCTTTAAAAAGCAAATTTCCAATTCTTTTTTCAAAAGAAATTAAAAAATTTCCCACATTTAATTTAAATTTAATTTAATAAGTTAGCTCTATTCACCTCTAAAATAAAAGACAGATTATATCTTATCTTATTCGGAATGAGTTATTATTATTAGAAAATAATATCTTTTTTGTCCCTAAATTTTGACTCTAACTTTTATTTGGTCCCTAAGTTTTAAAATGTTACATATTTAGTACTTGAGCTTTGAATTTTATTTCAATTTAGTCTCTAAATTTCAAAATATTACAATTTTACCATTGATATTTGAGTTTTGTTTCAATTTGGTGCTTGGGTTTCAAGATTTTACATTTTTAATCTTAGTTTTTTTAATTAAATACTTACTTTGAATCGTTGATGTCAATTTCTATTAATTAATTAAAAATAATTATGAAATAAAATTTTAAATTTAATTTTAAAAATGATAAAAATAGTGAAACTTGATTAAATATAATCTTTTTAACTATTTTTAATTTATTTACATAATTTAACTCTAAAGACAGAAAATGAGTATTTAGTGATTGAGATTAAAAGTAGAAATCTTGAAATATGGAGATCAAATTAAAGTAAAACTTAAATGTCAAGAGTAACATTGTAGCACTTTAAAATTTCGGGATTAAATTGAAACTAAACTAAAATAAATGTGTAAGATTTTATAATTTAATGACTAAATAAAAACTAGAAGACAAAAAAGTAATTTTATCTCATTATTATTATAAGGGACTAGTTGGAAATTAACCACCTTATAAAATAATATTTTAAAATTCATACATCATCGTGCTTGGAATATTTATCATCCGCATTCACTGGAAAAGAATTTAACGAAGAATATATATATATATATTTTAATGTTCTTTTTTGGTTGGAAAAACAGAATTGCGTCCTTTTAGAGCGAAGAAATTGATAATTGGACATGACATGTAAGGGTAAAATAATAATAATAATAATAATAATAATTTTGAGGTGGAATTTATCAAAACCGAACAATTTAAGCATTGGGATGACGTATGATTTAATAAGGCCACGTCAGTTGATGTTGTAATGGGCGGCCAATCGAATTGGAACTGCCACCTTTTAATCTCCATACCTTTGACTTTTTTTACATCCAATTTTTCAACTTTTTTTTTTGTTCTTTTTAATTTCTATTTTTTTCTAATATAATAATTCTAGAGTTTTTTAGAGTCGTGTTAATAATCATTTTTGTTTTGATTTGAATTGGAATTTAGTACTCATGTATATGACTTTTATTTTATGAAGAACGGGGAAGGGGAATATAATTTTGTTTGATGAAATTTCCATATGAAGAAATATGAAATCTAAGAAGAAGATTCCAAGAAATATTGTCAATTTTTTTTCTAATGAAATTGTTCTCATAATAATTTTAGAGTTTTTTTCCCCTTAAAAGAATTTTCCTGTATTACTAATAATTTTCATTTTAATTTGAAATGGTATTTGGTACTCATGTATATGACTTTTATTTTATGAAGAACGGGGGAAGGGGAATATGATGAAATTTCCATACGAAGAAATATGTAATCCTCTTCCCTTAGAGGAAGGTTCCAAGAAATATTGATTTTCACTTGTTTTAAAATTTTAATATTGATGTCATTATAAATCCAACTTAAATTAAAGATTCTATGATATTTAATCATATGAGATTGGTAGTTAGGAATATTATATATATATATGTGAATCCATTTGTCAACAATAGGTCTTTTTTAATTAAATCATTTTGGCTATAAATTATAACAAGTAATACTCATAAGAATTAAGAAAGATTTTCAGACTAAAACAATAATCATATAGTTTTCAAATTGATTTGTCAGCAAGTGGTGTGGTTGAATGGAAATTATAATTTTTTCCTTGTCAATTTTTACTAGATTTTTTAATTTCATCAAATTAATTACACTTTGAACTTTATATGTGTTGCAATTTTAACATCAAAATTAGAAAGTGAAATAATTTTGATTCTCTAATAAGATTTTGTTTGAAAATTCATTTAAATAGTCTATGCATATATGCTTTTAATATATTATAAATCATTTTTAAGGTACAAAATTAATTGGATTTTAATAGAATGGATAATTGAAATAATTTGTCGCTAAAATTAATGAATTTTGAAAAGTTATCTATGGTTAATATTTTTTTAAATTAATCCCATTTAAATTTGTGAAAATTTTAATACTATTGAAATCAATGAGTTTAGAGAAATGTTTACATTAGTTTTTATTTGTGGGAAAATCAACAAAATGTGAATAGGTAAAGAAATTGTCGTGTTTATTTAAATTTGGGGTCTAATCTAATCAAACGAAAATTTAGGGTAAGGTGATAAGAAAAATGATTTTTTTTAAAAAAAAATAAATAAATAACATGTGAAAGGGAAAGTTGTGCAACACTAAAATAATTATGGAAGGAGCTAAAACAGTTTACAAATGTAATGCGCAACACAATTGTTGGAATTGTCAAACTGACAGCTAGCTTTGTTACCCCAAAAAACCAATAACAATAATAATAATAATAATAATAATAATCTTTCCCCCCCAAAAAAAAAAGGTCAATCGAATGTAAAAATGTCAAAGAATGTAAATTGAAGTTTTTTTTTTCTTTTCTCAACAAAATAATATATATTAATTTTACATTTTTTATAAATAAACATTAATTGTAATTGAAATTTGAATATCTTTCTAGAAAATTAGAAACGATTATTATATAACAAAACATGTGTTTTTTATGGTGGCTGAATGTTGCAACTCCGGTTATAAATTATCATTGATCTTGAAGTAATGTTTAGACAATAGTATTTATTTTGATGGTAAAATGTAGATAAATAAGTAGTATATCTATGCATGTGTGTATGTCCGTGTGCATGTGTGTCTAAGGAAAAAGGAAATTCGTGTTCAGAAAACTCAGGTTCAAGGTGGATATACCAAACTCACGAGATACCCTTCATAAGAGTATTCTAAAATGACCAAGAATCTCCAGATGTCGGGACATGTTACATTAACACAAAAAAAAAGTGGTAATCCAAATGCGCACTGAATAAGAAACTTAGATGCCCCTGTAAGAGTTCAACAAACTTGTGTCGCTAAAATAATTGATCAAGTAAAATGTTTAGGAGTGAGATTCCAAAAACCTAATAATTTAGGTTATTAATAATCGTTTAGGGTCTATTTGATTACATTTTGTCTTTTTTTAAAAAAAAAAAATAAGCCTATAAATACAAATTCAATATATTGATTTTTTATACTTTGTTGTTTACATTTTACGAGTGTTTTTAACTTTCGATCCAAAATTTGAAAACTAAGAAACATAGTTTCAAAATTTTTGTTTTTGTTGTTGAAATTTGGTTAAGAATTCAAATGTTCACAAAAGAAATTTGAAATCATGACTAAAATATTGTTAGAAAACAAGCACAAATTTCAAAAACCAAAAGGTTACTAAATGTGTAACAACCCGAGTTCAGGAAGGGTACATGAATGAACCGGTATCACATCCGAATAAAAAGGATCCTGAGGACATGATGAAGGAACTCTTATTCAAGAGTACCTACGAGCGGAAGCGGATCTTTTCAATTCATTTTGACAGAACTACCACATATACATTCAAACATACTTTCATAATGCTAAGGGGTCAAGAAATCATACCATATGAAGATTTCTTCACAGCGAGTCTGAAGCCCAACCGTCTACCTCGAACAGTCACCACTCGGACAGAAGGGAACGGAGAAGACAATACCACTTAGAACTCTCAGTATTCTTGGAGTGAGAAGCCAAAGTGTGGGCTTTGTTCGGATTTGGCAGAGGGAAGGAAGAAGAGAGACCGTACACAACGATCAAACAAGTGGGAGATGTGGTCGTCTATCGCATAGACAATATGCTTGATCGTTTAGTTAAAGTACACGATCGTGTAGTAAAAGTAAGCGATCATCTAAACGATCGTGTAGGAAACGGTAAACGATCGTCTATATGATCGTATAGGAAAAGGGTGAGCGATCGTCCAAAATGATCACGTAGGAAAAACTAAGCAATCATAAGGAGCTAAACGATCGCTTAGGAAAAAGGTAAACGATCGTTTATGTAATAGTGCGCGACAGTGTAATTGATATGCGATCACTTAGCAATATCGTATATGTAAGCAATCGTGCAGTCCTATCGTATAGGCACTGATTTTCTAAACGATGACACTATCTTTTTCACAATACCCGCACACACCGAGATCAACATACCATCTGTTATTTATAATGCACTTATTCGTTATTTTAAACGAAGAGGTGCCTTCCCATTTTCTTTATAACCGTCCAATTAATGTGATCTTATCACATTCATAACTTATAGATTAATATTAATTATTAATTATAATATTTTTTCCTCTACTAGATATAAATCATATTTATATCCAATTTCCTCCAAATTAATGTATCTCATACATAAAGTTAATTATATCATATTTAATTAACTCGTTCAATTATATCATATATAATCGAACTCCCTATTGTCAATTTGAACATTTCAAATTGACACAAAAACTGACTCTCAACTTGTATCCAAGCTACCAAGGGGACCTTATGGACCTATGGCTCGAAGCTCCAACGGTACGTGAATAGCTGACTAAACTCTTTAGTCACGATATCCATCATCCGTTAACTGTCAGGCATTCCATTAAATACCGACAGTTGAACTCTTCTTGTCATAGATATATTTCTATGTCCATTGGATATAACCAATCATCAGTACGATGACCCTTCACAGATGCTCATAATTACAGCAGGCCAATTTACCGTTTAACCTCAGTAATTACATCTTCCTCCGTAAGAACCACCGATCCCTCTAATGAACAATACAACATAGTCCTACTATGTGTGAATACCTCTCGGGTCATGAGAAGGTGTGTGGCACCACATCGTTCAAGCCCTGGAATCAGCCCTTAAGGGAGCTATCTATTTACTTGCCCCTACCTCGGGGAAGGAGTGAATTTCATCTTGTGTAACTGGGTTCCCAGCTCCCAAATCAGACGAATCCCTAAAATGGTAGGTTTGAGTCAACGTTCTGGCCACTCACACTCATGCAAATCAAAGGACCGCCCTCAATGGCAAAAGTTCCCGATTCACTCAGGATTGAGGCCATGTTACCTATGGTCATCCTAGTGAAGTGAAATCTCAGTTATGAACGGTGTTATATAACAAGATGTTAACACTTTGTGGTCAGGTCTTATACAAACTCTTTGTATAGGACGCCTCTGCTCGCATGTCCCCTACACGAATGATCAGGATCAGACCATCTATGACAAATCACAACACTTGTGACCATTCCACAAACCGGGCCACATTCGTAGCGTTACCAGGATAAGGTTTCCCTCCTATATCCATATACTACAGACCATTTTGGTTATCACTCAAGACATGATCCACTTGTATGTCACCACATACATGCTTGAGTCACATACAGATAACCAGGGATTTTATGTTTATTGGTTTGTGATTAAATCTAAATGTGCAAAGTCAAGTAGTGAAGTAAATATCATTTATATTATACATCACAAGTGTTCGTCCAATGTTGTTTACAAACTATTGGCACGAGACTTTAGGGCCCAAACCCCAACACATGAAAGTATGGTTAAGAAAGGCTTAAAATAATTTAAAGTTACTACCTATACCAGCAAGGTGCACTTTCCTTTTCAGTGGCTCAAAGCATGCTGAAAGGACCCGTGTTGGTTTGTGTGGAAAACTTTCACTTCTAAAAAGCATTCAAGGCAAGGGAGGATGACGTAGCCAGGTCGCAGAAGATGCAAGGGAATGCCCGGTCCATCAAGGGCCGAATTCGAATCCTGAATCCTAGGCCTGGGACGTTACAAATGGTATCAGAGAGGAACCTCTCCCAGTAAGATGTGGTCCAGGGACGAACTAAGCAAAAGCTGGTGAGCATATAATGACCCGAGTTCATGAGGGGTACATAAATGAACTAGTATCATATCTGAATGAGAGGGATCCTGAGGACATGAAAATATGGTTAAAAAAGGCTTAAAAGAATTGAAAGTTACCACCTATACCAACAAGGTGCGTTTTTTTTTTTTTTTTTTTGTGGCTCAAATCTGAAAGTATGGTTAAGAAAGGCTTAAAATAATTTAAAGTTACTACCTATACCAACAAGGTGCACTTTCCTTTTCAGTGGCTCAAAGCATGCTGAAAGGACCCGTGTTGGTTTGTGTGGAAAACTTTCACTTCTAAAAAGCATTCAAGGCAAGGGAGGATGACGTAGCCAGGTCGCAGAAGATGCAAGGGAATGCCCGGTCCATCAAGGGCCGAATTCGGATTCTGAATCCTAGGCTTGGGACGTTACAAATGGTATCAGAGAGGAACCTCTCCCAGTAAGATGTGGTTCGGGGACGAATAAGCAAAAGCTGGTGGGCATATAATGACCCGAGTTCATGAGGGGTACATGAATGAACTGGTATCATATCTGAATGAGAGGGATCTTAAGGATATGAAAATATGGTTAAAAAAGGCTTAAAAGAATTGAAAGTTACTACCTATACCAACAAGGTGCGCTTTTTTTTTTTTTTTTTGTGGCTCAAATCATGCTGAAATGACCTGTGTTGGTTTGTGTGGAAAACTTTCGCTTCTAAAAAGCATTCAAGGGAAGGGAGGATAATGTAGCCAGGTCGCAGGGGATGTAGGGGAATGCCGGGGCCATTAGGGATCGAATCTGGATTTCAAATCCTGGACCCAGGATGTTACAAAATGTGACCTTTTTCTTTTTGTTTTGTAGTAATTAAACTTATAAATTACTTTTTTTTTCCTTAGGAACTTTAATTTCTAATTACTACTTTGATGTGTTTTTTTTTTCATTACATGCTTTCTATAAATATTTTCAAAATTCAAGTTAAAGAGTTGAAAACTATAAAAATTATTTTTAGGCCTAAAATTATTTTTGTTTTTAGATTTTTTCTTAAAAATTAGGTTTGTTTTCTCCATTGTTCAAAATTTCAATTGTTCTCAAATTTTAGAAATTTTTGTCGTTATTTCGATATTCCCAAAATCTCGAGATTTTTCTTTATTATTTTTCTTTTTTCTTTTTTATTTTTTTTAGCAATTGCTTATTCGAGCTCGATGAAAGTTTTTTTTTTCTTTTTTACTATATAAAATCTTTATTTTCAAGAAACAACAAATTTTCATTTAAATACTTTTCATTAAATACAGTATTGAATTTTTTAATATTTCTCTCATTTTCTGTGAAGCTTCATCTATCTACTTGTAGAGTTTTCTTTTTCTTGCTTCTTTTTCATTATGTTGTATTAGGTTTAATATTATATTTTTTAATATCCCTCTTATATTTAATTTTATTTTTTTTTTAATTCTTATTATGTTATATTAGTTTAATGTTATGATTTTTTTTATTTTTTATCCACTCCACTTTATAAAAAAATATATATTTTTTATATGCAAACATTTCTTATCCTTTAATTTTGTAATTAATTTTCAATATTTGATATTATTTTGTTATTATTTTTTTCCTTTTTTTAATTTCTATTTTAGCATTGACACTTATACAGATATTTATAATATATATCTAAATGTTGTCTTGATTAAAAACAAAGGTCAATTATAGATTAATTCGGCCACAATCAAAGTTTTATTAACTAATATAACAATTTCTATCGAATTTCAAAAAGTTTTCAAATTTATCAAAATTTCTATCGTTATTGATATTTATATAAAATTATGACCTTTATATTTTCATTAGACATGATATTTAAAATCTTGATTATGTTCGATCTTTTTGTCGTAGTTTCATTTTTCCTAAAAAAATAAATTTTTAGTTAAATTTGAAAACCACAAATTAGTTTTTGAAAATCGTTATCAAATGAAATTTGAAGTACAGAATTTGCAATTATCTGGATTTTTATTCAACCAGTTGGAAGAAATTGGTTGAAATTTTTAATTTGGTTACAAAAAGTTCAAAATATTGACTTGTGAACACTGAAACACGAAAGGATCGGCCTCTGTTTCTTATATTTCTCTAGAGTCGTGCCGATCGAAAGTTTTCATTTCATATCTCATAATCTCACCAATATTTCTTTTTCGTCTTCCCTTTTAAAATTTCTCTAATTCTTCTTCTTCCTTCCTTCCTAAGATGCCCATGGACCGAATTCAGGCAACTTCCGAATCCCCCAGCACCAGGCTCATGGTTTTGTCCATCGAATGCCTCAAAGGAAGCTCACGCGCCGACGAGTGGACCGGCGACATGCTTCAGACCGGCGACATAGTGGAGGAGCTAACCATCGGCTCGTCTCTCTGCGTCAGATCCCCTTTCAAGAACGGCCGCTCCGGAATCCAAAGGGTTCTACACAGTTCGTTCAAGGATAAGCAGACTTCCATCCTGGTTCGGGTCCGCCGTGGCCGAGACGACTTCTCGGAGTTGCAGGCCTGTATTGTCCCCAACGACTCCGCCGGAAAAAAGCAATACGTTCTCCGTTCGATCACTGACCCGAACTACGTCGTCGGTTTCATGGATCGCACCGAGTCCGAATGCTTCGACCTTCAAGGTCCGCGCCGTGTTTTTTGACTTTTCTTTTATGCTTCACACGTGTAACATAAAAATCACCTTATTTCCCTTTGATTCTTTTTTGTTTTTTTCTTCTTTTTTCTGTTCTGGTTTTGTTGAAAAAAGAATTTCTTTCATCATCTTTATTCTTTTCATCCAAAATAGTCCGTTCGTATATAATTTTGAGAAATTCTGCGTTTTCTTAATTACTTATGGTTAGTAGACTCGAATGAAACTAGAAATAGTAAATCCGTTAATTCAATCTAACGACTGATTCCTTTTTCTTCTTTAAATTATATAGCTAATGCAATTTATGGATGAAAATTTACGGTATTACTAGATTAGTTGTAGAATTTAGGATTTTAGAGAGATTGTTTTGGTACTGAATGTGTGAGATGTAAAAATTAAATGTTAACTATAAGAAAGTGGGTGATGTGAAAATTGCAGCATCTCGGGGTGATAGAATGGTGAGTGCATTGGAAAGAACAAGGCTTCAAGATGGATATGTAACATACCAGTGGGAAAGAAGAATGCACGAATCGCTGTCTGTTCCGTATTCCAGCTCTTTTCTTTCCATTCTTCTTCTCCCAAAAGCTGCAAATGAAGTTGCCACTCGCTACAATGACTTGGAAGACACTCTTGCCAGAGCCAATGCTTGGCTCAATTCTGCTCAAGCCACTGGCGTCCCCATTGTCTTCATGAATATCCAGACTGAATCCCTCTTAACAAAGGTGCATTTGCATTTGCATATCCATTTTATCAATCACAACACCATTCTTTCAAATTAACACCTTCCTTTCTACTCAACTTCTAGATATCTGGAGATACAGCTTCTTCCACTGTGAGTGCTGGTTCCTTGTCTGATTTGTCCAATCTCACCAATGCCAGTCTCTACGGTTTTGAAGATTACCATGGGGTTGATATCGGTGTGGTTCGATCTGTTCGTCTATGGTATTCTCCTCTTGGAGGAGAGCTTCCTATTGAAATCAAGCTAAAAGAAGGAGATTCAAAGCTGGGGTTTTCCATTGGCCGCACGGAAGAGGTAATTCAACTCGATAACTCACCATCAACTTAATTAATTGGTATCACAAGTGGATTTTAAAAGTTTCTTGAATTGTTGGTTAAATGGCAGGGTTTCATCTATGTTTCAGCCGTGGATGAGGATGACAATGCGCCTTCTTCAAGATCAGGGCTGAACCATCTGTACAAGGAAGCTGAAAATGCATCAAAGTTGCTAATAATCTCTAGAGTTTCCAATCAAAAGGTTCTCCCATGGATAGTATCTTCTACAGGTGCAATTCGATGCTTCGACACAGTTTCACTCAGCCAGAAGCTGTCGTTGCATAGGCACGCCAAGGTCCCAATCTTTTTGCACGTCTTCTTATGGGACACGGAATTGTTAGCTTCTCTAATCAGCGCCGCCCCAATTAGGCAAAGACCAACGACATCATCGCAACCAGCTGCTCCGGCACGACTGGCTTTGCCTCCTGAGTTTCAGTTGGCTCGCCAACCAAATGATAACCAAATACAGCCATTGCCAGCGGACGCGTTCAGTGAAAGTAGAAGCGCAAGTAGAGATGAGTCGTCTATCAGAACAGAACGAGACACCGCTGGTGAACTTTCCTTCAGATTTCATGATTTTTCCCTATCAAGCAACTGAATGATTTTGGTTTGCTTTAATTCTTGTTCCATATTTGAACAGAGAAATTAGATGTCGCAGAATTCCATAAAGAACGAAATTCTTAGGTATTGTTGAGTACAGAATTGTTCTTCTTATATAATTTTAGCGCTTGTGTATGTATACAAAATCACATAGTGTGTGCCGTTTCAAACAGAGTGCATATGCTTTAATTTCAGACAACGAATTCAAAACAACAAACGCTGAAATCTCAATATTGTTTCTTCAGTTAACCATTAAACTTAAGAAATTTTACAGAGTGACTTCATCAACAAGTAGCAAACAAGATTAAGAACTCGATCTTTTAGAACCAGATCCGTGCAGTAATATATAGAACTCTAAAACTAGAGGCAAATACAATCAACCTCTAAACCTAAGCCCTCTCACCCCTAATTCTTCTAGCGAGCTGGATATCCTTAGGCATAATGGTGACCCTCTTGGCATGAATGGCACAAAGATTGGTATCTTCGAAGAGCCCAACGAGGTAAGCCTCGGCCGCCTCCTGAAGGGCCGAAACGGCGCTACTCTGGAAGCGAAGATCAGTCTTGAAATCTTGAGCAATTTCTCTCACCAATCTCTGGAAAGGAAGTTTCCTGATGAGAAGTTCCGTACTCTTCTGATACTTGCGGATTTCTCTCAATGCGACAGTCCCTGGCCTGAACCTGTGGGGCTTCTTCACTCCGCCGGTCGCCGGAGCTGATTTCCTGGCGGCCTTGGTGGCCAGCTGCTTCCTCGGAGCCTTTCCTCCGGTTGATTTCCTAGCGGTTTGCTTAGTTCGGGCCATTAGAGACGACGATTTCAGGGATTTTTTGGAAGAGAGGGAATTTGGTTTTGCTTGAGCTTGGGAATTTAGAAACTGCGATGCGAAAGAATTTGGTTTTGGGGTTTGTTATATAGAGGCCAAATTATGAATGGCGGGAACTTGAAAAGAAAGGACGCTTCTTGAAACTTTCTGGAGATTTTGTTTGGGCCGTAGATAAGGTAGCAATCGAACGGCGGATATTTGTTGAAGGTCGGATCGCGATCCGTGGCACTACTAATTGACCAATAATATGCTAGATCGGCCTCACGTTCACATTTAATGCTTTCCCTTTTCTTCCCCAATACCTTTTTCGTTTTAGGGGCGACTGGCGAATATCATTTGTTTCATTCTTTATTATTTTTTGAAAATATTAATTTACATGTCTAAACTTTAGGCCTTTATCCATTTGGATCATATGTATTAATTAATTTAAGAAATGATCAAATATATAGTAATAATTATACTATCATTTGAAAAATCTTTTTGAATTATAGCAAAGCGCATGAATGTCATGTAAGTCCAATTTTCTAAAATCCTAAAATACCTTCATCATCCATTTTAATTATAGTGTAAGTAATTTGACATCTTTATTAATGAAAGTGTAATTAATTGTTTAACTATATTATCCCAACAAACTTTCAACGTCGACTAAGATCATCAAGCGGATAATTTACCCTAAATCTTGTGATTTAATAGTTGTTTTGAATTTTCAATTCTTGTACATCAACTAATTTTCAAATCTTATTTCGAAATTTAAAATATCATATTATAGTAATTATTCTAAATGAGATTGTTGTTTTTATTATACTTTCTATTAATTTTGATCAAGATTCACGGGTGTTAAATTATTTTGAACTTTATATTTATTATCTTTTTATATCAAATATAAAATATTAGAATCCAACATGTAGCCCTAACTTTCTTCATTTACTAATATTTTCCATAAATCCAAGTAGACTTTCAACGTCAACTAAGATCATCATTTCAAGTGGATAGTTTGCCATAAATCTCACGATTTAATAGTTGTTTTGAATTTTCGATTCTTATAAGTAAACTAATTTTCAAATCTTGTTTCGAAATTTAAAATTTCATATTATAGTAATTATTTTAACTGAGATTTGTTATTTTTATCATACTTTACGCTGCAGCACATAAGGCCAATATTGCGGCGCTAACATAGCAATGTTTTACTGTAGCACTTTGACATAGAGAGCATGGAGGTTCATATCTTATTAGCGTCGCATTGTTAAACATTAGTGTTGCAACACTTTGATGGTCAGAGGCACCCCAAGCAACAAGTAATAGGTTCAAGCCAAATTGGTACTTAGAATAGTTTTTTTCCCCTTGTTTTATTTTTATTTTTTTGGTTAAATTATTATTATATTGTTTTAATTTTTCCTAGGAAGTGCCAAATTTGGTCTATTTTGCATAACATCACACCTTAAGATAAACATATTCATGCATCATATTTAATATAAATGTAATATTATATGGTTGCATGTCTTAATAAGCATATCATACATTTTTTTTAATATAAGTGTTATATTATATGCCAACATGTTTATTATTTTCATTAATTTAATTAATGAAAATGCATGATCATGCATCATATTTAAATATATATATATATATATCATATTTAAAGTTTAGGTTAATTCCTAAAGTATGTAGATGCATGATTATACAATATAGTTTGCATGATTATAATATAAATGTTATATTATATGTTTTAATGTTTAATTAAAAACATGTCTTCTATATAGTTATTCATTGACATTAATATAAGAGTTATATTATGTATGTTAATGAATGTGATATTTATGAGATATGGTTTTATTAATTAGTCTATAATTGTTATATCCCATTAATAATACCATGAGATGTATATGTTATGATTGCATGCTAGCCAAATACGATTAGGATAAGATCAATTAATCTGTTTTAAATGGTTTTAAAATGTTTTAATTAATCTTAAATTTAAATCTTTTATTTTTCTTTTAATAAGATTAAAACGAGAAAATAAAAGATTAAATTTATACAACATTTACCTATAAGGGACCTTTTTCTAAGGAATGTTTTTTTCCCTTACGATTGAGGTATTTAAGTTGACAGAAACATAATACCCTTACTTAAGAATCAACATAGAAGGTGAATTAGTCAAATGTTTTAGTAGCATGCAATAGATGATTAAAATTTATTAAATTGTCTAATAAATGATAATCATACATTGTTAAACTATCAAATATGAGACTTATATTGGGCAAACTTTAACACAATTTGGATAAATTTATTAACCTAATTTACTTAAATAATGAACCCTCAATTATTAGAACACTTAGTGAGAGGAAAAAGATATATATGATATATCATTTTCTTTTCACGTTCACCCTAAAGTTCACACTGTGAGATCTATGCTCAGCCTCATGGCACCGTTCACTTGTGTCCCCCCTTTGAAAGGTGTTTGCTGTTAGGAATTCACACATGCTAAGAAATTCTCAATAATTCTCCCAAGAACAGAGTAATTCTATGGTATGTATTATTTATGAACTTCAAGAGAAAATTACAAGATGAAGGTGATCATAAATTTTATAAACAGAGAGCAAACAATAGCAAAAGATAACCTAACCTCCATCATATTCAAGAGGGCTGGAAAACCTCTCCACCAAGCAACTCGCTCACTACCAGAAAAAATGCCCCTACACCTGTGGGCATAACCCTTTCTTAAACCCCTCCTCTAGTTGGTCCCCACCTTTACTTAACAATAATTACATTTCATCTCGGTCCTTCCTTTCCCCATTATTACTTTCCCATCCCTACGTTTTTAAGTATTTATAATTGGGGGCCTTACAATACCCCCTGATTTTTCAGTCACCTTGTCCTCAAGGTGGAAGTGAGGATACTGCATCCTCATTTCAGCCACCCCTTCCCAAGTAGCTTCACTTTCTGGGTAATTCTTCCATTTAACCAGTCATTCCTCTCTCAAAAACTCAGTGTTTCAGTGCACTCCCAAGATCATTTTTGGTGTCATTTTTAGTTTGAAATCGTCTAATAGGTCTGGTGATTGGTTTTGCACCAGTGCTGCCTTGCCAAGGCACCATTTCAACTGAAAGGCATGGAAGATGTCATGAATCTTAACATCCGCCAATAGTTCCAATTTATAAGTTATTGATCCGATCTTATCCAACAACTTATATGGTCCATAGAATCTATGAACTAGTTTCTCACATCTTCGTTGTGCCAATGTACGTTGCTATAGAGTCAAAGTTTTAGAAACACTCACTCCCCAATCTCAAATTGAACCTCTTTGCGGTATTGATCAACATTCCTCTTCATTCATTCCTGCCACTGCCAAATGTTCTTTTAAAGCCACTAAGGCCCAATCACATTCTAAGAGCTGTTGCTTCAGGGTATCATTGGATGTTTTCCCATCTCCATACGAGAACAAAGGAAGAATCGGTCGACCAAAGTCCACTATGTACAGTGTGATTTTTATGGAGGCATGAAAAGTTGTATTATACCAGTATTCAGCCTAAGGAATGGTTGTTCATTACAAAAGCAACGGAAGTATGTCTTTACGTATCGGTTGACCCTCTTCGTTTTCTCATCTGTTTAGGGGTGGAAACCCGTGCTTCTCTTCAAGGCCACTCCATGTATTGCACAAAGTTCAACCCATAAATTACTCATGAAGATCTTATCTCGATATGAGACAATGGAGCAGGGAAATCCATGGTGGCGCACCACTTCTCAAATGAATACTTCAACTATCTTCTTGGT
This sequence comes from Benincasa hispida, assembly GCF_027475165.1. Classification (NCBI taxonomy): domain Eukaryota; kingdom Viridiplantae; phylum Streptophyta; class Magnoliopsida; order Cucurbitales; family Cucurbitaceae; genus Benincasa; species Benincasa hispida. The sequence continues at coordinate 6,635,202 of NC_143487.1, forward strand.
CATGTATGGATGGGTTAGGGGAATAACATGAACATATTTACTTAGTCGATCCACCACCACCAATAGTGAGTCCTTCCCATGGGACTTGGTTAATCTCTCTACAAAGTCCATTGAAATATCCTCCCAAACTCGATTGAGGATTGGTAAGGGTTGTAGTAATCAGACAGGGGTCACTGATTCACTTTTATTCCTCTGGCAAATCACACATTCAGACACATGCTTTTTAATGTCTTCCTTCATCCCTTGCTAGTAGAGTTCCCCCCAACCTTTTGTAGGTTCGTAAAAATCTGGAATGTCCTCCAAAGACTGAGTCATGGAAGGTGGTTAGTAGAGTCGAAATATAGGTGGACTTCCGAGATAAAACTAATATTTTTTTATATAATAGAATTCCCTGCTCTAATGAGAATTTGGCCATGCTCGTGGGGTCTTCTTCTAATTTCTTCCTAACTCGTTATAACTTTTCATCCTCTAACACTTCTTGCTGGACCTTCTGGGTGTCAATCAGAGAAGGAGCCACTATAGATAATAGTTCTGCCTCTTGAGGTTTCTGGGACAATGCATCGACTGCCCTGTTGTTGAGCTTTGACTGATACAAAATTTCAAAATCATACCCCAACAACTTAGTCAGCCACCTTTGAAACTGAGGTTGAACTTCCCTTTGTTCCAACAAAAAATTGAGTGCCTTTTGATTAGAAATTACCGTAAATTTATGCCCCAACAAATATGGCCTCCATTTTTTTACAGATAATACGACTGCCATAAGCTTCCATTCGTAGACGGACTTCCCTTATGCCCTGGCCGATAGAGCTTGACTGAAATAAGCTACCGATTGCTGTTCTTGCATAAGCACCGCTCCCAATCCCATCCTAAAGCACCAATCTCTATAACAGAGGGTAATTCAAAGTTTGGAAGTGTGAGCACTGGAAGAGTTACCATAGCTTGTTTGAGGGCATCAAAGGTTGTGGTTGCTTCCTCAGTCCATTAAAACACCAATTTTTGTAATAGCTTGATAAGTGGGGTCACCACCTTATCATAGTCTTTAACAAATCTTCAGTAGTATCCTGTGAGGAAAAATCCTCGTAATTATGTTACATTTTTAGGGTTGGCCATTGTACCATAGCTTTACTATTATCCTCATCTGCTTCTGCTCCTTCAGCCGACACCCAATGTCCCAAGTACTGGATCCTTTATTGGCCAAAGGTACACTTCTTTTGATGGAAAAACAGTTGATGATCTCATAAAACATTCATAACGATTCCTAAATGCCTAGCATGAGTATCTTCATCCGAACTTTAAATTAATATATCATTAAAAAAAAAAAAACTAGTACGCACCTTCTAAAAAATGGTTTAAAAATCTAATTCATTAGTGACTGAAACGGGGCTGGGGTATTGGTAAGGCCAAAAGGCATCACCAAGAATTTGTAGTGTCCCTCGTGTGTCCTAAAGGCTGTTTTTTCCACGTTTGGCTCGTGCATCCTGATTTGGTGATACGCTGACTTCGGATCTAATTTGAAGAATATCACAAACTCATGTAATTCATCGATTAGCTTCTCTGTAACTGAAATAGGAAATTTGTCAACCACTATTGCCTGATTGAGGTTTCTATAATCAACACAAAATCGTCATCCCCCATCTTTTTTTTTTCTTTTTTCTTTTTAACTAACAACTGAGCTTGAATAAGGGCTGTGACTTGGTCAAATGATCCCAACGCTCACCATTTTTGTGACCAATTTCTCTATTTCATTCTTTTGGGCATAGCTATACCTATATTGTCGAACATTCACCGGTGGTTCCCCTTCTTTGGTTAAAATCTTATGATCCACCGTCCGTTTAGGGGGAAGAGAAGTAGGAACCTAGAATAACTCTCTAAACTCTTTCAACAAACCATGTATGCAAATGGGTATTTATGTCTGACCCCTCTCCCCTAATTCATGGCTTATTTACCCCAAGGGTTCCATCTCCACTTGCTGGAACTCCACCAAGAATCCCATATCTTTTACATCCCATGATTGCATAAGGGCTTTAAGGGATACCTCCAAAGTGGTTAAAGTGGGGTCCCTTTTTAATAAAATCTTCTGTTGTCCCAAAGTGAAGGTCATTGTCAAGCTTGGCTAGTGAACCTCCATGTAGCCCATGTTGCAAAGCTAGATCATTCCTAGAATCACGTCCACTTATCCCCGTTATAAGGGTAAGAAATCCACCGTGATGGTTAACTCTGATAGCACCACCATCACTGACTTGCACACCCCTTTCCCTCTGATAGTATCGCCATTTCCCACCACTACCCCATAATTTAAGGTATCGATCAACGACAACTTCAACTCTTCTACCAGCTTTTGGTGTATAAAATTTTGGGTCGCCCCACAGTCAATCATGACCACCATCTCTTTCCCGGCAAGCATCCTCTTCAACTTTATGGTACCTTTGCTAGATAACCCTAGGATGGATCTCAACGAGATTTCAACGTTGTGTGCGACATCCAACACTTTTACCTCTAGCTTGATTGCTTCAACCTCACCCCGTTCCTCCTCACCCTCTTCTTTTTCTTGATAGATCAGCAGATTAAGTTCCCTCTTCTTCTTGATTGATAATGATGTTCGGGAGAATACTTCTCATCACAACGGAAGCAAAAACCCTTATCCCTTTTCTTTTTTGCCTTTGAATCCATCAATCTTCGATACGATTTCTCTTTCTTGGATGTTCCTCCCTTTTTCAATTAGTAGTACACTTTTGAGGGCGGCTTCATTTGAAGGTTTTGTTCCTTGAGTTTTGAGCCCGTTTTTGGTCACCTGTTTAAGTGGATCCTTCGAGGTCGCCACTGAGCCTGGGCCCAATTCTTTCTGTGCGAGATGCAACGCCAGATTTTGATCATTCACAGCTTGAGTCACCTTCATACAAGTGTTTAAGCTCGTTAGATGTTTGCTCACCACCTTCACTTTGAGCTTCGATGACAATTCATTTAGGAAGGTCTCCTACAGTACTTTCTTCGTTGTAGCAGGGATCAGAGCCGTGTAGGTCTCAAACTTCTTCTGGTACTTCTCATACGATCCCTCCTAATTAATTCATAATATTTTGAGAGATAAGAGTATCTTCTTGTATGAGTCAGAATCGATCGAACATCTGTTGCTTCAGATCTTCTCACAACCAGATCAGTCTTCGGTTATGAGCCCATCGAAACCAATCAACAGCATTGGGCGAGAATGCGATGATAGACACCGTGCTTTTCTCTTCATTCTTCAACTCGTGGATTTCGAAGAAGTGTTTTGCCCTATAAACCCAAGAAATCATGATGCTCCCCAGAGAAAGTTAGCATCTCCAATCTCTTATATTTGTTGCGGTCGATCGTGCCTCCATTAGTTTGTATTTGGGAGCTCTCGCCTTCTTCTCCCCCCTTATCAACCTTAGACTTCTGTGGTACCATCATGGCGCTTGAAGTTTCCTTTTCTTGCATCTCAGCTAAATATTGCACACTAATAGCTATTTGTTCTAAGTTCTTTCTCATCTCACACATACCTTCTTGGAGTTCTGAGATACATTTCATATTGTTGTCAATTTTCTCCTCCATCTCACATTTCTTCTCTTCATGCATTTTCCTAGGTTTAGGAAATCAACTCTGATACCAATTTGTTAAGAATCCACACCTGCCAAGAAATTCCCAACAATTCTCCCAAGAACAATGCTTTGGTATGTATTATTTATGAACTTCAAAGGAAAATTACAAGATGAAGGTGATCATAAGTTTTATAAACAGAGAGCAAACAGTTGCAAAAGCTACCCTAACCTCCAGTACATTCAAGAGGGCTGAAAATCCTCTCCATCAAGCAACTTCCTCACTACCAGAAAAAATGCCCCTACACCTACAAGCATAACCCTTTTTTAAACCCATCATCGAGCTGATCCCCACCTTTAATTAACAACAATTACATTTCATCTCAGTCCTTCCTTTCCCTACTATTACCTTTTGTACCTCTATGTTTATAAGTATTTATAATTGGGGGTCTTACATTTGCATAGATCAATATCAAGGTGAATTGAGAAAGTGCATATAGTAAGTGGAAGAGGGATGTATGTCAACACATCCCACGCTCCCGTTCATTGGTTTGATAGTGAAATTTCATACTTGGCCTCGTGGCACCATTTGCTTATGTCCCCCTTTGGAAGGTATTTGTATGGAGTCAATCTCAAACTCCAGTACTGGATAAAGTCACTTTAGTTTTTGCCTCAATCGGTTTTTTCCTTTGGTTGACTCATTAGGGCAGAACTATAGGATCTAAAATGAAGGGTCACGCTTGCAAGAAATTGTTAAACAACTTAATGATTTCTTGAACAAATAAATGGTAACTAATTGTTATAGGAGTAAGAGTTATTTTGGTATAATAGTTGGTTGAGAATGTCTCAATCCAGTAAAGAAATAACCGACCACCCTTTGGTGGTGCTTGTTCTAAATCACTAGAATATTATATCAATAGAAATTTTCAATTGATATGAATGAGATTCATATTAAATCTGTTGAGTTCATTTTTAATTTCTATACTGAATAAAAATGGGTAAACGATTGCATATAGTCAAATAATATGTTTTATATAGTTCAAGATTATGTCAATTTCTCTCAGAAGCTTTAGGTTTTAATTACCGATTTATGTCAAAAGGTTTGATAAATACGTTACATGGAAAAATGTCATCAACACATAATGGCAGTGTGATCTTAAATTTGTTTTTCATTTAGAAAATGTTATAAAAAAGTTGCCAATTCATGAAGTGTTCATGAATTATAAATGAAGTGATGACTTATTTTTATCATCTAGATAACATATGATGTGTCTGGATAAGAAGATAAAGTCATGACAAAAACATATTGTATATTGGAGTCATGGAAAGCTAAATGACCTCCAATATTAAGTATTATCTTAATCCAAAAAAATTTTATGTGACTAGAGTAGATAAGAAAAATGTTTCCAAATTAGCTTGGGATGTCATACAATGAGGAATTTTAGAAATGCCTAAAAAAGAAGGTAAGATAAAAATAAAATAAATTTGATTTACTAAGTTCTTGGTAGGTAGAAAGATTCACACCTTAATAGTTGAATAAGGATTCACTATCCAAATTTTTCTTCCACTACAACAATTTTGGCTTTAGATGTCAGTTATGAATTGCTATCATATACTTATGGTGACGGATTACAAATTGCTATTGTATCTAATGACATTGTAGGTTACGATAGTGATTGTGCTTTGATGGTGGTTCTAAACTGCCATCAAAACTTTTGACATTATATATATACGATGACAGTTGATCACTATGTTGGTTTAGAACTGACATCATACCCATGCCATCATATATTTACGATGACGGTTTGTTACGATGTCCGTTTGTAACCAACATCAAAATCATGCCATTATACATATACAATGGAGGTTTGTTAATAGATATAACTATTATAATCTACTACGACAGTTTAGAACTGACATCATATCTTATATAAATGGCAACAAATATATTAGCATAATATCGAGCCCATATCATGCATAAAACTTTTTTTATTTTTTCAAAAATGATAACCCTTAGCTTTTGTTTCAATTAATTTTTTAACATAAATGTTCGGCAAAATATGGACAAAATTCCACAATCTGTCATTTCATTTCAATATCCACCAATTTGAGTTTCAATACAATACTTTTAGAATAGCTATACAATAGGTTTCAAATCTAGTAACGTTACAAAAATAGCCTAACAACCAAACAAAACTACACAATATGTTTCGAACCTATACAAAACGCGTAAGGGCTTCCAAATGTTTAGAGTGAAGCCAAACAATATATGTTGTACCAAAGCACAATCTAATCAAATGAAGTTTGACAATTCCACCCACTCAACTCGCACGTTCTCGTTGAGTTCTTCTTGAGCAGTATCAAACTCATTATAAATAAGTACACAATATGTAAATAATGATATTAAGTTAGAAGAGTGACATATAACGAATTTCATATGAATATTTGGATGATGCAAAAACTCTCTCATGAACATCATTACATAAAATCCATATTATTTGCTTAAATGATAAGGTACTTATCCTTTGATTTATCACAAGTTTACATAACAAAAATTTCAAGGTAAGTTCTTCAAAGTATAACAAATCATTTGAAATAAAGGGAGAAAATACGCTAACCCAAATTCTCTTATTCTCCATCCAAATTAAACTCTATGAAACCCTATAGGAAAACAAACCTGATGTAAGCGTGTGAGAATAAAGAATTAAAATAGGGAGAAGTTACATAAATAACTAAACTTGTCAACATAAACTCAACTCATAAACTCAACAAATTAATGATACTAATCAACTTATTAGAAACCATAACAATAACTTATCCACCCAAGAAAAAAGACAAATAACAACTCCTTACATTGTAATATAATTTATCAAACACACAAACACCTAAATAAAGTTATCAAATACAAAAAACTTAAACAGAAATAATTAATAGAAAAAACTCAGCAATATGTAAAGTCGTCCCTAAACAACATGGAATGGCAAGAGTTTCCAAATCAGGTCAATTTTTTAAAACATGGAATCTAGATGGTTTATATATTATTTATTATTTTCGTAGAACTTTCTTGCTCGTTAGATGTATTTGTGAAGCCAAACAAACTGCCTTACTTTGGCTGTGGGGGATAAAATAGGAAGACAAATTTTGGCACATCTATCGAATGAAAACACCTCAACAAAATTATCCAAGGGAGACCAAATGACAATAGTAATTAATGTAGTATGAATGAAAATTGTTTAATTTCAGAAACATAATTATCTACAAACTCCCAAAGTGGGTCAATCGTCAATCTACGACAAATAAGAATAGCAGATGCAAATAAAAGAGATACTTGGATAGTTTACAAGATTGATCTTTCTTAAGTTCAGTGTCATATTTTGCAATCTGATTGCTGATTTATAGATTATATTAAATATCACTGTGTGGAAGAGGTAATAGCCTTTGGACCCAGTTTCTGGTTATGGAGACTAGTTTAATACGAAGTGGAGCTTATAGCTCCTCTATTCCAGCAATAGTTGGCTGCATGTGCCAGCTTGTCCTAAAAGGTTGGTTTTTGGTTTTTATTAGCCATGGACACGATTAGAGTAACATTATTCCGGTATTTCTATTTTTCAAGTTTAGCTAAAGTAGCTTATGACCTGGGAGTTGTCTTAATGATAAAAGATAGTGTGTTTATTTAGGATGAGTAAAATGAAAAGGGCAATCACGTTTCAATAGAAGTTCATCTAAACATCTTAAGCAAGGTGGTTTCAATTGAGGTTTTATTGAAACCAAGGCACCTATTGAATCTGTAAAAGCAACTTTATTGAAACCTCTCAAGCAAGAAGGTGATATATTTATGTTTTTTAGCTAACTTTTTGATGTTTTTTGTTTCCTTTTTGAGCATAAAGTGATACTGAAGCCATTTTATGGACTTTTTCTTCTCACCATCATCTAATTTATAGTCCAGTACACCATTGGGGCACTGTGAATGGTTGAATAAGTTGTTCAATGAGATTTTGTCTAACTTCATCAACCCAAAACTTTCATTGAAGTTCTTTGCTGTTATTGAGGTGAATCACTACCAAAACCATATAACATCCGGGAACCATTTTAACACAAGTTATAAACAATAAACAACTTCACAGTCATCAAAGAATGAGGAACAAATTTGTTATAAAAATGACTAAATAAAGAGAAGAATAGAAAGAACCTTGGAAAAATGACAAAGAATCGTCAAAACTTCTGATGTGGTGTCTTAGTGGGTCAAAGTTTAGAGAATTGAACGTCGTTTGGTTAGAGTATTTTTATAAAATTAGTTATTCTTTGGGATCACAAAATTTCGAAAAGTTCGTGAATTAAAGAATGAAGAAGTTGGCTGCCGCAGCGTCAAAGTCAGCCCCCGCCATCGTCGAAGTTTGCAGGTCGCTGCCGTCGAAGCCGGCTGTCTTCAACAAAGAACGATCTGGGGTCCAAAGTTGCCGTTAACATGTGGATAGACATCGACGTCGTTTTATTTAGGGCTTATGATGATGGTTTCACTTACCTAACGGCGTTGTTTTGGGATTTAAATAAATAAATATTTTACTTTTTTTTATGCCGGTTCAGAACTGACATTATACCTACACTTTTGCGCGTGACTTTTCCCACAATTATCTTTTATTTATTTATTTTAGATAGGGGTTCTAAACCGACATTATAACTAACTTTTTTTTTAATGACGGGTTTTGTCCATTATCTGTTATGAAATTTTCCATAAAAATAGGCACGTTTTTTCCAAAACTAACATTATAGAATCGATCAGTCATCGTTTATAAATTGACAACTGACATCTAAAACCAAAATTGTTATAATGTTCATTATAATTAAATTATGTTTCTTGACAAATATTTAATTCAGTAGAATAGTTCTACTAGTGGCAACATAAAACTCATCTCAATTAAAGTAGTGAGAGACATTAAAATGTCGTTTATTTATGCCGAATATGTTGCTTTTATCACCATAAGAGAAAATCAATTTCTCCAAACTTTATTACTAAATAATTCATAAAGTATGAATAGTTTAATGATAAGACATATTTTCAAAAATTGTTTGAAAGTATGTTCAGCTTTAAATTATTACATCTTTTCGTGTGTTAAAGTTAACACATCTAAATGTTAAACTGAGAGAGTATAAAGTTTAATGAATCCAGAAAGAAAGACAAATTCTTTTCTTCTAAAAAGATACTTGTCTTTGACATTTAAATAACAATTAAGAGTAATTCTGTAAGAGTTATAGTTAAATTACTACTACCTGTAAAAATTTTTGCTTTTCATGCAAGAGTGTTATTAAACCTTATTAGATAAGGCTACCTAGCTAAAAAATCTGTTGGACTTGCGTAGTTTGACCCAAGTAGTCTAGTGGATAAAAGAGTAAGTTTGACATCGTAAATATGACATTAATAAGATGAAAGAGTATTTATGAATGAAAGTATCTTAACTAATGCAACTTAAGTCTTATTTTCTTTGAAATGTTCCAAAGAAAGTAGACTAAAGTTTAAGTCATTTAGGCAAGACTATTGTGACATCATGATCAAATCATATTGATCAGTACAAAAAATTTAATGCATTATGCCTAATTGATAGAGATGAGATAAGATCTCAACTTCAAGCATTAGGTACAATTTGGATGAAATTGTGCTGCAATAGGAGAATGTGGTATTGTTAAACTTAGTACATGTTAAGTTTAAAATAACCTTGCTTTTTTTTAAATTACACTGATGCCTAACTCCAATAAGGATATGTAGTGGAGATTGTAATTTTGAACATCGTTTTCTCCAAAAATGCTTGAGAAACAATTTTGAATTATGAAAGTGTTGTAAAACTTGTTTACAACATTTTAGTATTTGGGTAACTTGAGACACTTGTGTAAAAAACGATCTATTGGCAAAACAAATGTTCAAATGTACAACTAATTGTAGGTTGTCATTGAGGAGTTTATAAAATGACCTTTTCCAATCCAAAAATAAAATAATGTATTTGTATGACAAATACTTATTTATTTTGAAAGTCAAAATGAAAGGTTGCAAATTTGTAAAAAGGTTAAGTTGTGTTGATTAACTAATTACAAGTAAACCCACTTAATAGTTAACAAGTGTTGTTAACCATTTTCATTTGAAAGTCAATTTATAATTGTCAATCAGATAAGTCTTCATTGTAGTGGGAGACTTATGAGATAACTCGACCTTTACAAAGGCTTACTTGAAGTCTACATTGTCATATTGACAAGATGAAAACTTATAAACCTTAAAAAAGTGGGAGAGTTATGAGATGACTCAACCTCTTCTATGGCTTATTGGAAGTCAAAGTTGTCATATAGGATGACAAAAATTAAAGGAGGTTGACAAAAGAAATTATGTCAAAGTCATAAAACTTGAGATAAAGTATTTATACTCAATCTCAATATGTTTTTGTAAATTTTCTTGATGGGATAAAATCCAGAGGATATGAATGGACTTACAAAAAAGAGACTTTGAAGTGTATAACTTGGAGATATATATCTTCCAAGTAAGACTATTGACATTAGGTGGAAACCAATAATGGAACTGGTGGGTGAAAGTAGGCTGTCAGTCAACTTTCTCCCTAGTTACTATAATAGTCTTTTATGCATTATTTGATTTATTGTTGCATATGAGATATGTAAAAATGAATACATTCTTTTATGAAAAAAAGTTCAATTCGCCTCCACAAATTCGAGCAAATTCTCAAAGATTGAATTGCAAAATTGTGTAATCATTTGAGAAATAAATTTCACAATTAGCATATTTGAGAATAAGGGTTTGATATAGTATTCATAACCCATGACTTTGAATGATAACAATATTCTTGTGCAGACAAGAAAGTGAAAAGTGGGTGCTTATCTGTATATATTGATATTTACTCATTATGAATGAAGTAAAAATCAGTTTGAAAGTTTGACTATTTAACCAATTTCAAATAGTTGAGTTGAAATGATTTTGTATATTAAATGTTCAAATAAAGATGTTAAGGACATGATGTTAAGTTTGTCTCATGTATCTACATTTATAAAATTATTGTTTAATGTTCGATGCAAAGCTTCAGATGGAATGGTAGTATACCATTTTACAATGAAGTTGATATTTGTAAGGGAAAAGTTTATTAAGACACTTCAAGCGTTGAGAGATGTAAATCTTATATGATGCTTAATTAACATTTAATATGCCATTAGTTATTTAGATCAATTAAATTGATAGTTTGGCCATTGAGTTTGATAATTACAACTTATGAATAGGGGGACGTTGATGTATAAAATTTAAGATTTGATCTTTTACGAGATACATTGTTTCATACAGGATTTAGAAAAATCCATATTTTATCCTAAACGATGTAAATTGGACTACAAGACAACATTTTTGCTTGTGAAGCAATAATTTGCACAATTGAATATATCCTTAAACATTTGAAAGTTGTTTCAGATATGCATTAGTCTATCCATTGTATGAGATAATGTGGTGCAAGGACTAAGTTTGATCATAGTAGTAAACACCAAGTTGTAGGAATAAAACAGAATGAAAGAAACATTTTGGTGGTGATAAGATGGTTCTTGTTGACATAACAATTTGAATTATATAAAAAAAATTCTCTAGGCTAAAGTGTGAGAGAATCTCCTAGAATGTCTAGGATTACAAGACATGTCTCTAGTACGCTAGGACAAGTGGGAGAGCATGTTGGGTATAAAGTATGTCCTAGGATACATGTCTCAACAGTTTGTGTTTCACTGGCTTTAGTGCAAGTGGGAGGTTGTTGGTATGTATGCCCTAAAGCCTCGTAGCTCTATGTTATCTGATATAGTGCATGATTATTTTATTATGCAATAATCCATTAAAGAAAGATCCAATGTTATTTTATGTGACTTAAACATGTATGTAGTTAACATATAGGTGGATCATATTTAAGTAATAACATAAATGGTCTGTAGTATATGGATAAGATTGAATGTCTTATCCTAATGACACTACGAATACGACTCATTTTGTAATTGTTATAAAATTTGTAAAATGTTACAAATGATTTGATCATAAGCATTCACGTGGAGACATGCAAGGGGGATATCCTATATAATGAGTTTGTATAGACCGGACCGCGTAATGATCAATCTCCCTTTATAATACTGTTGAATAAAGAGATTAACATTTCATAAGTCGACCATAGGTAACTTGACCTCAATCCTGAGTGAGTTGTGAACTCATGTCTATGAAGGTAGTTCTTTGATCTGTATAGGTGAGAGTGGTCGGATTCGATGACTCAATATGACTACCATTTTGGGGATTTATCCAAGTAAGGAGCTGGGAACATAACTACACAAGATGAAATTCACTACTTCCTGTCTTTTGGGATAAGTAGATGAATTTCTCCCTTAATTACTAACTTCGGTTCTTGAACAATGGGTTCCCTCCCTCCCATTGGCCTGAGAGGGTTTTCTTTATGGTAGGACCACAAACAGGTCATTCATTAAAGGACCAATGTGACTTAACGAGTTAGATGTAATTACAGGAGTAAAAAGGTAATTACGAGCAATTCGTGAATGGTCGACTTGTTGTTGATTGGTTATATCCATGAACATATAAATATATCTATAGCACGAAAAGTGTAGTTATGAGTTTTTAATTGAGTGACCTGCAGTTAATAAATATTGATTAATTAGTTAAGGAGTTTAATTAATTAATCTCGTATCATTGAAACTTCTAATCTGTAGGTCCATAAGGTCCACTTACTCGCTCACTAAGGATAAAACAAGAATCAATTCATTTTAGATTAATTTGAATTGTTCGATTAAATAAGGGAATTGATTGTATGAGATACAATTAATATAATGTATATAGATACATTATAATATAAAGTTAAATTTAAATTAGATTTAAAATAACACTTTATTATATGAAAGAGATAAATATTTGAATAAGATTCAAATATTATTTATGAGACTTATGTAAAACTATAAATTAAATTTAATATGAACATGATTCATATTAAAAATTTAGGTTATATGAAAGAATAATGTATTTGAATAAAATTCAAATATTAAATAATATAAATTAGACTCATATTATAACTATAGGTTAAATTTAATATGAATGTGATTCATAATTAAACTATAGACTAAGTTTAATGTCAATGAGATTCATATTAAAACTATAGTATATAAGAGAAAATCTATTTGAATATGATTCAAATGTGACATTAATCAAATATATGATATTTGATTAATTTATATTAATTAATTGGATTAATTAATGTTAATTAAATTAAGTTACATTAAATTAAATAAGATTTAATTAATATTAATTAAATTAAACATAAAAGTTAACTCTCATGTAGTTAGCAAGGGAGTTATCGTGCAATTAAGGGGAGTTGTATCCCCTCTCACATGTAATTTACAAAAGGGTTATGTGACATTGGTGGAAGGAGAATAGTTCTTCTGGATAATACTCTCACACTCAATTTCTTCTCTACATAACAAAAATACACTTACTCTCTCTCAAAAAGAATTTTTACAGAACTATTCAATTTACAGAAATTGTTCTTTCCTTCTCCAAAGTAGAGATCTCATCATCTTGATTCTTGCCAGAGAATAATAAAGAATGCTCGATGGTGGTGTCCTGTTGGAGTTTGTGCAGAGAAGTTCAAGTGAGATGTTCATGGTATGAAGTGTTCGTGACACAGAGAAGGAGGCATTGAAGAAGGTCTTTTAGGGTAAGTTCTCTTCCTCCCTGTAAAAGCATGCTTATGTATTTTACATTTATCTTGTATTTTGTATGTTTCTTTATTTTTCACGATTTCTAAAAATGAATTTCGAAAGCACACGTTTTTGCACTTCCACTGAGGATTGATTCCTTTAACCCCCACTCTCATGTTTCCATATGAATGATTTGGATTATATGGTTTGTGACTTTTACAAAGTGGATCGTATCCCAACATTTTGTTGGATTTTATGCTCTAAAGCTCATAGATAGTAAATGTAATTAATTGATCATCATCAATAAAGAGTTATCGATATTATTTCAATAAGTGTTATTGGCTGTGTTGTATACTATTCTTTCTTAATAACCATAAATCCAATAAACCAATATCCTACGTTGTCTTATGAGCCTTGAACTATATGTGGAGACATACAGGGATCAATGTTCAAGATACAACCTCAAGGGTCTATAGTATAAGGATAAGGTTGGGTACCTTATCATAGTGACATTATAGATATGATCTACTTTGTATTTGATACAAACACAATGATCCAATGTGTTCGTGTAGATGACAACGAGTGGGGGTATCTTATGTAATGAGTTTACATAGAAACGGGACCGCGAAATAGTGACCACTGAATGTAACACCGTTGACTAGTTAGGTTTCTATTTCAATGAGATGACCTAGGCAACTTAGTCTTATCCTAAGTGTATTATGAACTTTTGCTCATGAAGGATTGTCCTTTGATTTGTATAGGTGAGAGTGGCCAGTTTTTCAACTCAATAAGCCTACCATTTTAGGGACAAGACCGAATGGGGAGCTAAAAACATAATAATACAATATGGATTTCGCTTTTTCCCGACTTTAGGGTAAGTAGATGAGTGTTTCTTTAAGTGGTATCTCCAGGACTTGAACAAAGGGCTTTACCTTCTCACTAGCTCGAGAGAGATTTCTGTTTAATGGTTGGACGAAAACAGGTTGTTCATTAGAGAAGCATTGGTACTTAAGGATACAAAGGTAATCCAGGGGTAAAATGGTAATTTGACCCAGGTGGTGTTACGAATACTCGTGAAGGACTAACTTGCTGTCATTGGTCTATATCCATAGATACAGATATATACCTGCAGTGATAAGAGTTCAACTGTGGGTCTTTAATGGAGTGTACCCATAGTTAATGAATATTGATTAATAATAAGTGTAGCCAATTAATCTCATATTGTTGGAGCTTCTGATCTGTAGGTCCATAAGGTCCCTTTCCTAGCTCGTAAAGGGAATCGAGGTAACTTTGTTTTGAATTAAATTTGAAATGTTCAAATTCACTTAGGGAAATAAGATAATGTATAATGATACATTATAATATAAAGTTTATATTTTATTTAAACTTTATAATATAAATATAATTTTGGATATGATTCAAAGTTAATCTATGGGAGAATTACATATTTGAAGGAGTTCAAATATCAATTTGATGTAAATTAGATTCATATTAAAACTATAGGTTAAAAACTAATTTGTATTTGATGCACATTAAAACTATAGGTTATGAGATAAATACAGCTGAATGTGATTCAACTGTAGACTAAATTAAATATTTGGTAGTTATTTAATCGGTGAATTAAATAATTATTTAATTTAATTTACTTTGATTTAATTAAATTAATTGAATTACAACTATAGGTTATGTGAAAAATGTTTCATTTAATATGATTTAAATGAAACAATTAATTAAATTAGATTTAATTAATTATTAATTAAATTAACTAATCAGATAACTTCCACGTAGGGGAATTATCTGAAATGTGGTTGATCCCATGTTGCTCTTTCTCTCACCTCTCTATTGATCAAAAGTATTGCTTCTTGATCGCATAGGAGACGCGATTTTCATAGAAGAATTATGAATTCTTTTTCTCTCATTTTTTTCTTTCACCTTCTTCATTCTTAATTTCACTTAGTTCCTATAAACCAAAGGCTTCAAAGATTTCTCAAAAAGTAGAAAGGAAGCATTTGTGGTTGTGTAGATTTCGTAAAATCAAATTGAAAAATTGTTTTTTGATTTGGTTTTACAAAAGTAAAAAGCTTTTCTCTGTTTTCCCTTTATGCATGCTTAACCTAGGTTCTTATTTTACAGTAGGATAAATTTTTGTTTATTTTGGTTTTTGTAGTTTTCTGGAATTGCCTAGTGTATGGGTATTTCAGAAAACCCAAATTGATAACGAGTTAGGTTTTGTGTTTTCGGTTGCAATTAGGGTTTTCAACCCTACACCTTCCCCATATACTATAGATCATTTAGGTTATTACTTGAACATTATCCACTTGCATGTCAATTACATACTATTCAAGTCTCATGAATGACCTTGGGTTTTTACTGTATAATAGATAACTTTGTCATTATGGGTTTCGCAACAAGAAATTTGGATGTTCTTGAAGAACTTTTTCCCGATGCCAAAAAAAAAAAAAAAACATTGGGAGAGCCTTTTTACCAATACCATCGGGGAAAATATGCTCTCTCGATGACATTTTCGATGTCGTCGGGAGAAAGAACATTACAAGAAAGATCCTTTTTTATAGCCTTTGTAGACAACATTTTATAAAATAGGCTATGAAAAATCCATGAAAAAAAAAGGAGGGAAAATAAATGCTAAAAAGGCGGAAAAAAGAAGCATATGAAAGTTTTCGTTTGCCCTGCCCAAGTACTTAAACCACAGATTTTTTAAGTTTTAGCCTCTTCCCTTAAGCCTAATGCTCCATTCCTTCTCCAATCCAATTACTTCCCAATATTAAGCTTTGTGGGGTTCTCTTCTCGCCCTTTGCAAAATTTCCATGGAGTTTTAATGGAGCGTTGTCGGTAGGAACTCTAAGAGAGGAGGGTTTGGCTGCTCTAAGAGTTTTCCTCTTCTTCTTCAACCCTTGTCTTCAACCGAGGTAGACATTTCTCAGCCCTTTTTCTCCAACACTCTATTTCGACTTTTCTTTTCTTTTGCTTCCAAGATAGAAATTTCTCAACTCCAAAGTTTAATCGAAATCTCATTTATCAGACACCAATTCTAAAGGTATGGTTATAAAATTTGAATGTTTTTCTCCAACCTCTGTTTCAACTTTTCTTTTCTTTTGCTTCCAAGATAGAAATTTCTCAGCTCCAAAGTTTATTCGAAATCTCATCTATCAGACACCAATTCTAAAGGTATGGTTATAAAATTTGAATGTTTTTCTCATTCTCTCTGTTTTTGTGGCATTATATTGATATTTTCTTCACGGCCAAGTCTATTTAAAAGCGCATTTTCAATGTTGTCCAGAACAAATGCCTCATTTTCGAAGTGTTGCCGACGCCATTTCCTAGATTGTTGACCTTAAAAATGTCTAGAAAAACAATTGTACACCTCTTCCGACGTTATGGTTGGGGTGTCGAGAGAAAGCACTTATCTATGGATGGAGGCATTGGGATTAGAAAAAACAGTCAAATTTTTCTTTGCAAGGGTCTCCTGACGCTTTATTAATATTCCGTTGGGAGAACTGACTTTGGCCGATGCTTAGAAAAGATGTTGGGATAGGGTTTTTAAAAACCTCTCATTTTTTCCTTGGCTGCCGTCCCTCTCCAAATTTTCATTTCCCCCTTTCTGATCTACAAACCCACTCCTCCGCCTACCTCATCCCCTTTCTTTTTTCACCACCAAATCTTTCGCTTCCTCTATCTCAGCCTCCTCAACCAAAACCCTAAAACAAGCTGCTGCTTTGTAGCCTTTACCTCCATCCAGCTTAGGGTTTTTGTCCTCCTCTTCCCTAGGATCCAACGCTCTCAAAGTTGTTTGTATTGGTGGTGCTAATGCCGTCGGCTCAACTTTGGGTGTTCGCATGGTCTCCGTCGACTTAACCTCGTTCGATTTTGATACATCTGTCTTCAAGAAGGAGAAAGTTAATCTCGTTGGCCATGATGAGGTTTTTACTCCCTACTTATACTAGATTTGGGGGTTGTGAGTCGTGTGTGAATATTTTCTAACGAAATGGATTGTTTTTTTCTTTACATTTCTTTGCTTTGCGACTTCGGGGGTTTGGAAAATGGCAGTTCGATTGTTCTGTTTCTTTTTGTTTGGCTTCGGATTCAGTATATTGTTTGGAAAATCTTTGTATTTGTTATGTTTTCTTGCTTCCATATTCTAATGGTGAAGGATATAGTAAACTACAAACGTTAACATATACAAACTTATTTATTTATTGCAATTATGAGCGTAGTTTTGGAAATTGTTTGTTTCACTTTAGAGTTTATTTTTTTTTTGTTAATACTGATAAAATAAAAAGATGTGACACTTTACCAAAGCAATGATAAATTGGAAAATTTACATTTCAACTTTCAACCTACATGCAAAGATTTTATTTTTTCACTTAAGCATATGATTCGTATGAACAAAAAAAAGTTGGCATATAAAATGTAAGGAAGTGATCAACAAGGTACTAAAAATTTCCGTTTCTCTAATGATTTTTTGTGGGTGTGGAAACTAGAGCATTGTGATTTTTCATATTGGTATATGGTATATTGAGTTTGAGATTAAGGTGTGTGTAAAATTATTAATGTTACTAAATTTAACCCAAGTTTATATTGAGTTTGCTATTAGTATAAGGGTAAATGCATAGTTATGTTTAAGTTTAAGTTAAATTTTAAATCATAGTTTATATACTTATATAAAGTTAATTATTTAGTAGTATTGAAACTAGTTAAATTTGTATTTTGTAGGTATCTTGAGATTTTTGTTCAAGATGAATCTTCCGACGAACATAGTTAGGTTGTAAATTTGTATTTTGTGTTTTATGTTTTGTGGATATTATATAATGTTATTTTGATGCTTATGTTTTGTGGAGATAATGTAATCTTATTTTGGGGTTTATGTTTTGTGGATATTATATAATGTTTAAGATTTTTTTCGTTACCTTTTGGGCTTTCTGCCATAGTCTTATATATACATAAACTTACCATCTTTGTATTAGTTGGAACTTAACAATTTTTTGTTGGAAATGTCCTAAAACTTGCAGTTCCTAATCATGAAAATATATTCTATTTATCAATAAAAAGTATTGTTGAAACATTTATGTTATTGAAATTGCATTATATTATAAAATCCAATAAACGAATCATTGACTATAGTATGAATACTTCATAAAAGAGGATCACTCTCATCCTGGGGATACTATGGATGCAACCTACTTTGTATACTGATACAAACGGTGTGATCCCAAAATCGTTCATGTAGAGACATGTGAGTGAGGTCGTCCTATGAAATAGATGTTTGCATAAGACCGGACCACAAAATAGTCATTTTTTCTTTATAACGATCGTTTACTGTTAAAATTAACTATTTCAATTCAACGACTTAGGGTAAGTCGATCTTAATCTTAAGTCAACTATGAATTTTTGTTTATTCGGAATTATCCTTTGATTTGCATAGGTAGTTCAACAATATAGCTCAACAAGCCTTGTATTTTGGGGATAAAATTGGATAGGTAACTAGGGACATAGTCCTGCTAGATGGAATTCACTCCTACCCATTTTAGGGTTAGTAGATAGGTTGTTCCCTTAATACTGAATCCTGGTCTTGAACAAAGGGGTCCCGCCCTCATCTTGGTCTTGAACAAAGGGGCCCCACCCTTTCATGGCCGAGAGGGACATGGTTTATTAATTGAACTATGAACCAATTGTTTAATAGAGGATCAGTGGGAGCTTAAGGAGTAAAATGTATCTATGGGGGTAAAATGATTTTACCTAACTGTATATACGAACGACCTGTGAAGGATCAACTTACTAATTATGGTTAAATCAAGTGGATAGAAATATATCTATAGTGAGGGAAGTGCAACTATCTAGTTATAGTGGTATGTCTCGGTAGTTAACGAATATTGATTATTTTGGTTTAAAGAGATTAGCCAATTAATCTCAAATTATTGGAGCTCATGATCTGGTCCATAAGGTCTAAAATTAAACCTTGGATTAGAAAGTTGAGAGAATTTGAAGCGTTCAAATTCAAAATCAAGGTTTGAATTTGAAATGTTAAAATTTAATTTAGGGTTTGGATAATTATATTGATATAATTAGACGTTTAATTTTGTTAAAATTAAACAAAATTGGAGTTTAAAATATTTAAATATTGATTGCATGAATAGGATTCATATTTGAATTAAGTATTTTATTAATTTAATATTTGATATTAAATTATTAATAAATTAATTAATAAAATTTGTTTAATTAATTATTTAAATTAAATCATTTCAGATTAAGAAAATTCAATTTTAGAAATTGAATTTTAGTTTAGTTTAATTAAGTTGAAAAAAATTGAATTAAATAAATTTGAAATTGTGTTTAGTGGAATTATCCAAGTTTTCAAATGGTTTAGTGGGTTATTCCATAATTCAACATCTAGGTCATTCACTACGTGCAATTTAAAGTGTCAAATTGCTGAATAAGTGAGTACTTGCATGTTTGAGCTTGATAAAAAGCTTTAATTTATGAAATTATTGATTCATGAAATCTGAATTTTGAAAAAGTTTCAGCAAAAAAAGCTATTTTACTCTAAAACCTCTCCATTCCCAACTTAATCCATCTCAATTTAGAGTTTCCATCACTCAATCCAAAGTTGAGAATAGTAGAGAAGCTCTTCTTTGTGGTCTACTAAAGATTTGGAGTTTCAATTACGTGGATTAAGCAAGAAGCATGAGGAAATCAGTAAAGATATACGCAAATGAAACCATCTTTCTATTGAAACCGTTTTTCAGTATGCTTTGTACTCAAACTAAGTGTAATTAGAGTGCTTAATGATTTTGTTAGCTTCCGCTTTATGCATCTTTACTTGGAGTGGTTAACATAAACCATGTTATTATTCTCTCAAAGAATCACATGCATTAATATAAATCACATTCATATTAATTTTAACCTATAGTTTTTATATGTATCGAATGTAAATTAATATTTGAGTCATATTCAAATAATAGCTCCTCTCAACAAACTATATAAATTTAATATGAATCATATTCATATTATAACATATAGTTTTTAGGTGAATTATATTCACATAATTAATATTTGAATCATATTCAAATATTTATTTCTCTCATAAAACTATATAAATTTAATATGAATCATATTCACATTAAATTTTAACATATGGATTTTATATGAATCATATTCATATAATTAATATTTGAATCATATTCAAATATTTATTTCTCATAAAATTATATAATGTACTAATATCCATTATTTAATTGTATCTTATACAATTAATTTTCTTTAATTAATTTGAACAATTCAAATTAAACCAAAATTAATTTGATTCTCATAAGTCCTCGTTGAGCTAATGAGAGGACCTTATAAACCTATAGATTGAAGCTCCAATGATATGAGATTAATTGATTAAACTCTTTTAATCAAAATTAATCAACATTCATTAATTGTTGGTCACTCCACTAAAGACTGACAGCTGAACTCTTTGCACAATAGATATATTTTTGTGTCCATTGGATATAACCAATCAATAGTGGGTTGACTCTTCATGAATTGCTAGTAAGTACAACTGGGTCAAATTACTGTTTTACCCCTGTAGTTACATCTAACTCCTTAAGTACCACTATCATTCTAATGAACAACTAGTCATAGTTCAACTATGACCAAATCAGCCCTAGAATCAGCCCTTAATAGAGTAATTTATCTTCTTACCCTAACTATAGGGAAAGAATGAATTTCTTTTTGTGTAGCTGTGTTCTCAGCTCCTCAATCAGACGAATCTCTAAAATGATATGCTTATCCAATCAGCGAATCTGGTCACTCTCACCCATACAAATCAAAGGATCGCCCTCATAGGCAGGAGTTCACAACTCACTCAGGATTAAGGTCAAGTCACCTGTGGTCATCTTGGTGTAATGTAAGTCTTTTCTAGCAACGACGTTATAAAGATAGACTTAACATTTCATGGTCCGATCTTTCTACAAACTCTTTTGTATAAGATACTTCCGCTCACATGTCTCTATAAAAATGATCAAGATCAGATCATTTGTAGTACTTTACAATAATTATAACAACTACAAAGCGGGTCGTATCACTTGTTTTACTAGGATAAGACACCTAACCTTATTCATATACTACAGACCATTTAGATTATCACTTAAACATGACCAATTTGTATGTCTCCGTATACATGTTTAAGTTACATTAGATAACTTTGGATATTCGATTAATGGATTATTGCACAAGTAATATAAAATTAATCAACCATTGATTCAACTAACATAAAACTACGAGGCTTTAGGGCATATACTCCAACAATTTCTCACTTGCACTAAAGTTGGGAAAATATGAGTTGGTGAGACATGTATCCTAGGGGCATACACTATGCCCTATATACTCTCCCACTTGCCCTAGCACACTAGAGGCATGTCTTGTCGTCCTAAACAGTTTAGGAGATCCTCCCACACTTAGTCTAGAAAATCTTTTTATATAATACAAACAGTTATGTCAATATGAACCATTTGTTCACCAACAAGATGTACCTACATTCCATGTTATTCCTTCCACTAGATGCTTACATATGGTCTCCAACCTAATCCTTGAATCATGTTATAGCATAAAGTGAATAGATTAAGTTATATCTGAAACAATTTTCAAATATCTTAAGACACCTTAAGCATAGGCAAATTATTGCTTCAGAAGCAAAATATTGCCTCTCATAGGATAAAATATTCTCTAAATCCATTATGAAATAGTGTAACTCGTAAAAAATAAAATATTAAATTATATACACTAAAATTTCATTATTTGTAAGTTTTAGTTTTCAATACTTAATGGTCATACCATCGAATTCCCTGATTAAACCAACCAATTGTATATTAAATGTTAATGAAGTCTCATATAAAATTGATAATCCCTTCAACATTTGAGGTGCCTTAGGAAATATTTTCCTTAGACATATCAACATCATTGTAGATTGGTACATTACCATTTCATCTTTAGCAACCACATCGAACATTAAACAACTACTTTATAAACGTAAGATACATGAGAAAAATTAAAACACATGTCCTAAACATCTATATGTGGACTTTTAATATATAAAATCACTTCAAATGAACTATTTGAAATTAGTTAAACAGTTAAAACTTGTACATTAATTTTTACTTCATTCATAATGAGCAAATATCAATATAGAATAGATAAATATCCACGTTTCATTTTCTTATCTATACAAGAATACCCATCGCTTAAAGTCATTGATTATGATACTATATCAAAAAAATTTCTTGAAATTATATAGATGCTTTGAACTCCTTTTCATAAAAGAAGGTATTAATTTTTACATATCTCATATGCAACAATGAATCCACGAAGACTCTGATGTAAAACTAGACAGAAAATTAAGTTATAGTCCATTTTCACTCAACAACTCTAGTATGAATTTTCATCTAATGCCAAGAGTCTTACTTTGAAAATCTCTATCTTTGTATATCGCATTTTCAAGCTTCCTTTTTATAGACCCATGCGTATCCTTTAAGGTTGCCCTATCAATGAAAGTCTACAAAAGGTTGATTGAGATTAAGTACAATACTTCATCTCATATTTATGACTTTAACAACATTTCTCTTCTTGTCAATTTCTTTCAATACTTGTCATTTAATATGACAGTTTTGACTTCCAATAAATCATAGCATAGGTTAAGTCACTGCATGGCTCTCCCACTACTGAAAAATTCATAAGTTTTCATTTTGTCATCTTATATGATAATAACGAATTCAAGTAAGTCTTTGCAAAGGTCGAGTTATCTCATAACTTTCCTACCACGATGAAAACTTTATCTATTTGAAAATTAGAAATTGACGATCAAATGAAACAAATGGTTAACAACACTTGTTAACTATTACCTGGTGTTACTTGAAATAAATTTATCAACATAGGCTATACTCTATAAAATTTTCAAATGAATTAGTATTTATCACACAAACACAGGGTTGGCAACGGGGCGAGGCAGGGCGGGGAGGGGTTTCCTGTTCCTGTCCCTGATGGGGGAATTTACACCCATCCTTACCATTTGAAGGCAGGGATATGGGTATGGATTCCTTATTAGGGGAACGGGTCCCCCGGGACCCGTTCTCCGTTTCTCCTTTTATTTCTCCGTAGGGACCTTTTTTTTTAAAAAAAAAAAAATCTAAAATTCTCTTTGGTTTGGGCTTGAACACTTTAGTTGAGCTTAGATTGGGCTAAATGTAAAAACTTAAAATACCTAATATATATATATATATATTAAAAATTTAATCGGGGTAGGGTCAAGGTTGGAGACGGGACGGGGATACCCTTTCTATCTCCACCCTATCTCCGGTTCGGGGACCGTAAAGAGGTTCTCGGTTTGACCCCATCACCGATCAAATCGGAGATTCTCCACCTGGATCGAGGCCAGGCCCCACGAGAAATTTTGCCAACCCTAACAAAACACATCATTTTACTTTGGAATGTCCAAAAGACTACTTAGGCATCTTTTGAACATTTATTTCAGTAAAAGTTTGTTCTGACACAAGTGTCTCAACTTATCCAAAACCTAAAATGTCATAAACAAGTTTTATAACACTTCCATAATACAACAATGTTTCACATACATGTTGGCAGAAATAATGTTCAAAATAATGCAATCTATATCACATGAGTCATACATCAGTATAATTTTTTTAAAAAATATTATTAGGACTTAGTTCAACAAAGAACATAAAATGTACTAAGTTGAACAAAACCATATTTCTCCTACTGCATCATAATTTTACCCAAATTGTATTGAATGCTCCAAGTCAAGATCTCATCTCATCTTTGTCAATTAGGCTTAATACATCAAATATCTGATACTAATTATGATCATATCATAATGTCACAATACGTTTGCCTAAATGATTTAAAATTTAGTCTAATTTTTCTTGAACATTTCAAAGAAAATAAGACCTGAGTTGCATTAGAATAAGATACATTTATTTATAAATACTCATCGATCATATTAATGGATTATCTATGAAATCAGACTTATGCTTTCTAACATAGGACCACCTGGGTCAAAGAAAGAAAGTCTCACATTGACTAAATAATCTTAACTAATAAGGCTCAATGACACACCTGCATGAGAAACAAGAATTTTGACAGGTGTAATAATTTAACTCTAACTCTCAGAGAATTACCTATAACTGTCATTTCTAAAAACCAAAGTCATGTATCCTTCAGGAGAATAGAATTTATCTTTATTTCGAGATTCATTAATCCTTACAGCCGTTTTACTTCTAACGCACAAGAATATGCATATTTAATGTTGAACATATTTTCAAAACAACTTTCGAAAACATGTTTAATAACCAAAATTATTCATACGTTATGAAATATTTTAGTAATTTTCCTTGGAGAAATTGAATGTCTCTCATGGTGATAAAAGCACAATACTCAGCATAAATAAATATCATTAAATTTTAATGCACAAAATGCATATAATTAAAGCTGAACATGTTTTCAAAAATGACTTTTGAAAAAACATGCCTTATCGCTAACTATTCATACACCATGGAATATTTAGTAATAAAGCTTGGAGAAATGGAATTTCTCTTATGGTGATAAAAGAATCATAGTAAAATTAAATAATATTTTAATGCTTCCCTTTACTTTAGTTGAAATGAACTTTCTATTGCCAATTAGTAGAACTATTCCACTTAAATAAGTATTCGCCAAGATTTACAATCTAATCGTAATAAGAAAAATGGCGATAGTGAATCATTATTCAACTATTAAGGTGTGAATATGTATTTTCCACCATGAATTTGTAAATTAGATTTACTTGTTCTCATTTTTCTTCGTTTTGAGACATTTCCAAAATCACTCAACAACTGACATCTCAAACTAATTAGAAAACTTTTTTCTCATTAGCTCTAGTCATTATAATTTTCTTGGAACCCCGATGATACTTAACTTTGTAGGTCATTTAGCTTTTCATGACTCCAACATCCAATATGTTTTGTCATATTTCTATCTAAACACATCATAAATTATGTAGACAATTATAATAAGCCATTGCTGTAAAGTATATTCATGAACACTTCATGAAATGACAATAATTCTTTTGAAAATATTTTCCAAATTAACAGATAAAATTACATTGCTATTATGTGTTGATGAGATTTTCAATGTAATATATTCATCAAAACCTTTTACTTATATCAATTATTAAAAATTTTAGAGAAAAAGACGTAACTTTGAATTATGTAAAAAGTGTTAATCGACTATATGCAATCTATTATCCATTCTAATTCAACAAAGAAATTTAAAGACAAATCCATGAATTTGAATATGAATCCCATTCATATAAATGTAAAATTTCTATTGCTATGATACTCCAATGAGTCAGAATAAAAACCATCGTTGGGCAGTCAGTCATTCCTTCACTGGATCGAGACATTCTCAACTAAATGTTACACTAGAATAACTCTTTATTCTTATAACATCTAGTTACCATATTTTGGTCAAGAAACCATTGACTTACTTAACAATTTGTTGCAAGTATAATACTTAATTTTAAATTATAGAGTTTTGCCCCAATGAGCCAACTGTAGGGAAAATCGATTGGTACAAAAACTAAAGCAATCCTATCCATTTCTTAAGTTTGTGTAAAATTTCATGCAAACACCATCCGTAGGGGGACACAAGCAAAGGTATCTTGAGACCGAGCATGAAAGTTTACTGCAAACCATTGAAGGAGACTGTGGGATATGTTGACACACTTCCCTCGCCCGTTTACTATAAACACACACTTCCCTCGCCCGTTTACTATAAACACTCTCTCCATTCACTTTGGTATTGACCTATGCAAACACCAATCATAGGGGGACACAAGCAAATATGCCTTGAGGCCGAGCATAAATCTCACAGTATGAACTATTTAGGGAGGAACGTGAAAAGGAAATTAAAGTATTATATACATCATTTTCCTCCCACTGAGTATTTTATAAAAGAAGGTTCATTTCTTAGGTAAATTAGGCTAATAAATTTATCTAAGTGGATTGTTAACTTGGCCCAATATAACAATTATATTGGATAGTTTAATAATGTTGATTTATGTTCATTAAACATTTTAATAAACATTAATCAGTCATTGCATGCTTGTAATAAATTTATCTAATTCACCTTCCAGGTTAGTTCCCAAGTAGGGGTGTTCCGTTTTCGTTAGTATAAATACCCTAACCTAGACAGAACTGACCTACCATTATAGATACATTTGCTACAATTTTAATCTTTTAAAATCAATTTTTGACCTATGTTTGCATGCAACTCTTCATTATAGGTTTTAAGTCTAAGTCATTAATAGTATAACCATTATAAAATTAATGAGGGAATGAAACCTATAACTAACATCTACGCAACATTCATTCTGATGGAAAAGTAGACATGCGCAGTGGAACTGAGAATCAATTTTACTCTAATTTGCATAAATTAAACATACAATCCTAAATTAGTTAATTAGGGTTTTTTTTATAGAAACATTAGCTTTGAAGCTCCCGAAACTTGTCTATCTCCGCTCGAACACGAACCTGACAATCACTAGAGCTTATCTACTATCCTTTGGACTCAGAACCGGTTGTGGGACCCGATGGATGAAGAACCCGAGAGAGAGAAAAAGAGATGGAAATAGTAGAGTGAAATTTGGGTTGGGTTTGGATTTTTTTAACCCAATTTTTAAAAACTAATTTTTACAAAATGTCCAAAAGTTTTTAATCCAAAATGACAAACCCATATTTATAGAAAAGAGCCATGCAAAATTGCATGAAATAACTTTATAAAAACCCAACACCTGGAATCCACTATCTAAGTGGGCTTAATGTCTCCACTATAATCCAACACCTAGCACACTATTTTGTTAGTGGAATTATCCAATAAAAGTTTGAATTTTCCCATAACTTTAGTCAAATGGCAAAATAGTCATTTGATCAAAGTCAAACTTTGACCAAAAAGTCAACATTTGACTTTTTATGATTTTTCCCGTGTTGACTAATTTTAACCTCCCGAGCATGAATCCGCATTTATTTTCTCGAAATTCAAATCACATTTGAATATAAGGTCGGTCAAAGTTTGACTTTTCAAAGTCAAAAGTCAACTCTTTGCTTTTTATATCTTTGACCATTTCCATTATTTCCGAGCTTCCGAATATGAATGTATTCATATTCTTGATATTTAAATCACATTTAAATATTAAAGTTGTATCTCTAAACTGAAAAACGACCACTATATCACATATACTTGTCGGTTTCTCTCTCTTCACCTAATTTGAACAATTCGAACTATTTTATCATACTGTTCTAAGTTTATTCCATATGAGCTAGTAGGGGAACCTAATGGACCTATAGATCATGGGCTCCAACGATTCGAGATTAGCTGGCTAAACTCTTTAGATGGAACTAATCAACAATTGTTAACTCACGGGTCATTCCACTATAGTCCCATAGTTGCACTCCCCTCACTTTAGATATATTTATGTTCATATGATATAACCATGATTAGTAAGCTAATTCTTCACAGGTTGTTCATAATCTCGGCTGGGTCATAAAACCGTTTTACCCCCGAGACTACATATTATTCCTTAAGTTCCACTGATCCTCTAATGAACAATTGGTTTAAGGTCCAACCTATAAACCGAATCCCTCTTGGGCCAATGAGAGGATGGGGCCCCTTGTTCAAGACCTGGATTCAATACAAAAGGGAACGACCTATCTACTATCCCTATAACGGGTAGGAGTGAATTCCGTCTTGCACCCTATGTTCCCAGCTATCCACCTGATCTTACCTCTGAAATGGGAGGCTTATTGGACCAACGATAATGAATTGCCCTCACCTATGCATATCTAAGGATAATTCCGAGTGAACAGAAGTTTATAGTTAGCTCAGGATTAAGATTAAGTTACCTAGGTTATCAATTAACGAAATAGTCAGTTTTATACATTAAACAGTATTTAAAACGTAAAAAGTGACTATTTCATGATTCAGTCTTATGTAAACTCTTTACATAGGATGCCCATATTTTCATGTCTCCACATGAACGGTTTAGGATCACATTGTTTGTATTAACTACAAAATGGGCCGCATCCATAGTGTCCCCAGAATAAGGCGTCCAACCTTATTCATATACTATAGATCATTTTGGCTATATATATTTGAACTTAATCCACATTTATGTCACTACATAAAGTTCAAACTTAAACTTAATAGCCTCGGAATCTTAGTTTATTGGATTCATGAATATAGAATTTAAATTTACTAAAGATTTTCAATAACAGCTTTATTGAACAAGAATATGATATTACAAACTACGAGTTTTAGGACATAAAATCCAACAAACTCCCACTTGGACTAAAACTCCTAGTAGGATCAAACGATGCTGAATTTAACTGTGAGAATTTAATATTACATATGAGTACAATAAACATATGAATACAATAAACTAGGGCATTCATGCCGAACACAATCTCCCACTTGTCCTAGTTTAGAAACACTGTAGACCTAAACTCTGTAGGTGACCCTAAAATACTTTAGCCGTGAGGGTTTTTGTAAAAGGATCAGCAATGTTTTGCTCAGAAGGTATCTGGGTCACAATGTACGATTTCCTGGATAAGGTGGTACTTGTGTTCGATGTGCTTTCCCCGTTTATGGCTTCGAGGTTCTTTTGAATTTGCAACTGCACACCTGTTGTCACAATACAAGGTGATAGGTAGATGCATATTTGGAACAACTTCGAAATCTGTCAAGAATTTCTTCAGCCATACTTTTACTGCTTCACAAGCAGCTACGTATTTAGCTTCCATTGTGGAGTTAGCTATACAGGTCTGTTTTACGCTTCTCCACACTACTGCTCCTTCGTTAAGAGTGAACACTGATTCAAATGTAGACTTTCTAGCATCTTTATCAGTTTGGAAATCAGAGTCAGTGTATCCAGTAAGGATCAGATCCTTAGCACTATACACGAGCATGTAGTCTCTAGTTCTCCTGAGATACATTAAGATATTCTTAACGACAGTCCAATGATCACGTCCAGGATTAGACTGGTATCTACTAACGATCCCTACTGAGTAGCATATGTCAGGTCTAGTACATAACATTGCATACATCAGGCTTCCAACTGTGGAGGCATAGGGAATATTTCTCATATCCTCAACTTTTTGAGGTATCTTAGGACATTGTCCTTTTGATAGATGAATTCTATGTCTGAAAGGCAACAGACCCTTTTTGGAATTCTGCATTTTATATCTAGACAACATTTTGTATATAAGATGCTTGAGACATGGCTAGTGTTCTATTCTTGCGATTTCGAACAATTTAGATCCCAAGAATATACTATGCATTTCTTAAATCTTTCATTTGGAATTGTGTATCTAGCCATTGTTTAATGTCAGTAAGATATTCTACATCATTCCCAATGAGTAGAATATCAACATATAAAATTAAGAATGCTATAGTAGAATTGACGATCTTCTTGTAAACACAAGGCTCGTCAACATTATATTCAAAGCCATAAGATTTGATCGCAGTATCAAATCTTATATTCCAAGATCTAGAAGCTTGTTTAAATCCATAAATGGATTTTTGAAGCTTACAAATCTTTTGTTCTTGACCCTGTGCAATAAACCTCGCTGGTTGAGCCATATAGATACTCTCTTCAAGATCACCATTTAGAAAGGCTGTCTTGACATCCATCTGCTAAATTTCATAGTCATAAAAGGTGACAATGGATAAGAGTATTCTAATCGACCTAAGCATGGCAACGGGAGAGAAAGTTTCTTAATAGTCCACTCCCTCTTTCTGGGTATAATCCTTTTACCACAAGTCGAGCCTTAAAAGTCTGTACTTTACCAGTTTGGTTTCGTTTTCTCTTGTAGATCCACTTACAACCAATTGGTTTTACATGATTTGGTTGATCTACAAGTTTCCAGACAGAATTGAAGTACATAGACTCCATTTCGAGGTCCATGGCTTTGACCCACTGATCACAGTCCACATCTTTCATCGCTGTTTATAGGTCGATGTATCCTCTATGCCGTCATTAGGTATGATGACTTGTGTTTCTGTTAAACCCAAGTAACGGTCAGGTTGATGAACAACTCTCCCACTACGTCGAGGCATTCTCAACTCTTGAGAAGGATGTGACTGATTAGATGTACTAGTTTTATTTACTACTTTAGTAGATGAACTAGCTCTATCTGTAGCGTCTTTTGAAATTTCTTTCAACACTATTTTACTACTTGGTTGATGATTTCTAATGTGGCCTTCCTCTAGGAATGTGACATTTGTTGATACAAATACCTTGTTTTCTTGAGGATGATAAAACAGACCACCCCTTGTTTCCTTTAGATAACCTACAAATAGGCATAACTTGAACGATGTTCCAATTTCTTAGGATTTTGTACTAACACATGTGCTGGGCAACCCCAAATTCTAAAGTGACGTAAACTACTTTTACGCCCTTTCCATGGCTCATAAGGTGTTTCTGAAATACTTTTAGAGGGAACATTGTTCAAAATATGGACAACAAATTCAATTGCATATCCCCAAAAGGAATCAGGCAATTGAACATAGTTCATCATAGAGTGAACCATATCTAATAAGGTTCGGTTTCTTCTTTCTGATACACTGTTCTGCTGAGGCATACTAAGTGTAGAGAGTTGTGACTGGATCCCGTTTTCTATCAAATAGTCTTAGAATCGTATGTCCATATACTCTCCACCTCGATCTGATCGAAGTGTCTTTATTGTTTTACCTAATTCATTCTCAACTTCAGCCTTATATTCTTTGAACTTTTCAAGAGAATCAGACTTGTGATGAAACAGGTAAATATGACCATACCTTGAATAATCATTAATAAAACTGATGAAATATTCATACCCACCTTGAGCCTTGACATTCATTGGTCCACAAAGGTCCGAATGTACGAGCTTTAAGGGTACTTCGGCTCTGAGACCTTTTCCTTTTCCAGTAAAAGATCTCACTAGAAGAAATTCGGGCTTTAATGTCGGTTGGCAACCGACATTAAAGATAGTGTTATTAAAGCCCTTTAATGTCGGTTGCAACCGACATTAAAACCTGTTTTTTTTTTTTTTTTAATTCTTAACGGACATTGAAGTCCGAATCTATCCATTTTATCAATTATTGTCCGTTTTTTAAAGTTCCCTTGCCAAATTCATTTTTTCGATTAAAAAATATAACATGATACATTATCATTGAACGCTATGACTATGACATATTATTTATGTATGGATTGTAAATCTATTACATTTAATCCACAAATTCTGCTATAGAATTATAATTTAAAAGACGTACAATAATTCAAGCCTTGAAAACACAAATTACAAGTAATACAAAGATTATGATTTTACAAAGGCAACAGAATCTTCCGTGTAAAGGCAACACAATTTTATTTATCTACAAATTTGGGAGGGTTTGAGAGATTAAGAGGTGTAATATACGTTGTTGAGATGGACTTCATTATCAGGGTTCTTCATCTTCCGCTCATCCAACAACTACAGAAGGATTGGAAAGATTTAGAATTTAACTTCGACTTAAAAAGTAAAGTTACTACACACAGTAAAAGTTAGCAGTAGACCTCGGCCAGGCGCATGGAGGGTCCTCCAAGTTGCATTTTCTCCATAATAATGTTACAAGCCGATAATAAACTCTCCCTTCGCATCCTTTCGCTTGCCGATACTCCCATGGTAATCAAATCCATGTCGATAATTCCTGAAAGTTTATTGCAAAGAAGCAAAATTAAAGTTAGGATATGAGTCAAGAAAAAACACATCACAACACACAAGAACAATATCAAGTTCTAAAACAAAATTCTCTTAAACCTAACTTCTAGCAGAGAGCCATACCTTGAACATATAAATTTATACAACACAAATTAAGCACATACCTTCAAACGATGTTTTCCAAGAGGAGGCCGTAATTCTCCATATGTTGTAGGTAATACTTTATCATCAGATGACAAGTTTAAGAGTTTTAACAAATCACCTGTAAGACAAGTGCTATCAGAAACTAATAGAAGAATTTTACTTCCCACAAGTAAATCAAATATTTGCAATTATGGAGACCAAGCTGATGTATTCATAGTGCTACTCACAATGCTGCTTTCCTGTTGTGTACATGCATGCCAAATCAATGGGCTAGATGTATAAGAGAAACCACAAAGCGCACACACCTATCAATATCAGATCAATAATGATTAAATATTTCTTTGAAACTTTGATGATTATTAACCTAATATTGATAGTTGTATGCCTTCTATGGTTTCTTTTATACATCTAGCCAAGTGTGAACTAAGGCACCATCAAATAAATGAAACTAGCATCATACACTAACCAAGTTTAGGGAGCATTGCACCAACAGTCATCAACAAGAACTGAACATTCATACATATGTTGATTTCGGAAAGAGTGAAACAAAGGAGAATACACTGATGATCTTTTTGGATCTAACAAAGAAATGCATAAACAAAGTGAATGCACAAGGCCAGACTTTGAATGTGAATCTTTCAACGCATGATCAAATATCCTTGCAACAAAACTGCATAAAAAGTGATTGATAAGTCAAAACAATGATGACTTATCTACATACTACCATAAAAACTGAAAAATAAAGAAGCGGTTCTTGGTCAACTTGGAGCTAGATAGTTTGGCAGTAAGAACAGATGGGGCATTATGGGTTATAACACATAATGTTTCTGCTGCATTTGCATGAACCTCAGGCAGACTCTGATCCGAGGAGAAAAATTAATATTATAACCATAATCACATTTATATAAACATATAAAAGGCCAAATATTAATGAAACTTTAATTTGTCACGCACACATGGACTCAGCTTATCAACAATCATTTCCAGCATATCACTCTTAGACAACCATTGCATCACATCAATAAAATTTGGATAGATGTAATCATCAGCACCAACAAGTCGCACCAAAACCTACAGAGAAAACTCCATTTCTTATTAGAGTGCAAACTAAGCAGCATTTAAAGTATTTTTTATAGGGAAGCCTTCAAAGGCCCACATTACCTCCATAATAGATGTAATTCCAATTAAATCAACTAATTGGCGCAGTACATCTCTATGAGCCTGCAAAAGGGGGGAATGCATGAGATGGCAGTTTAATTGCTAAACCGTAGAACAAAGAAGTCTCAAAGAAAAATTTTTACTAAAACGCAGCTGTATGTTGGTAAGATTATAGCATCCTACAACCATCAACCTCAGTAAGCTGTAAGTATTATCTGACGTTATCTTTTATAGATTGACATACCTAGACATAGTGCATAAGTGGAACTGTCTTCCGTGAGGCATATGATTACCTAATTTATTTGAAAATAAACAACCTTTTATTAAAATAGTGAGAAGTTACAAGATACAAAACTACTCCCTTCAGGAAAATGTAAAGTTCCCCCAATCCAATCCAAACCAAAAAAAAAAAATCCATGTGATAACCTAGAACTTAAAACAAAATTTAAGAGAATGAGATTAATTCATTTATACAATAAAATTTAAAGGTACCTTGCTGAAATAACCAGTTAACAAAGCACTATGAGGTCGGTCTGGTTTCAAGAAGGAGAAAAGCATGTCCATTAGTTGTAGTCAAAAGTAAAGATTATGATGTTATTGTTTATGTTAAACACAACAACTATATCATCAATTAGATAATCAACACAACAAAAGCAAAAAACATAAAAGAACTATGAGCATGTACCTTTTGCTCCTCTACCAGAGTCTTCAAGATAACATCAATTTCACAAGTAAAGATCTCATAAGCAATAAATGGGAACCTAATTCATAATTAGTAATCAATAAAACAGTTCGAATGCATAGTGTACAAAGAAAAATCTGAGTGGTGCATGCAGTGTTGGGGTAAATAATTAGAAAAAAATATTACTTGAATGCCCATTTGCTTTCAACATCCTCTGGAGGTTTTTCAACAATGTAGCGCAACAGTTGTTCCACCTGGGCTCTGTCCCGTAGACTGAAGGCAAAAAGAATTGTCTGTTAAAATATATGGGTGAATCATAAAGACCTATTCCTACTCATATTAATCATACATGATACAATTCTAACACCCAAGCTCATAAGACGAGGACATTGAACAATATTGAAATAGACCATATATGATAGCAAAAAGAATCAGATCAGTAGTAATAGACAAGCAAATGATATAATGGAGAAAGTGTCCTACAAGTTAACTAAACGACTGTTGAGGGCTTTGCATTATTGGATTATTTCTTCTTCGTCAAGAAGCTCTTCCAATGAGAAATTCTCTTTGTCTAAAATTGATTCCACCTGAAAGTGAAACAAATTAAGAAAATTAGGAAGTATGCATTTGCAGGAACATCAGTCCTTTTTTTAAGGCTTTGACATTTACTTCAATTTACATGCCTCTCTTGAATTTTAAGAAACACCATACAATAGAAAGAATTTATAAGCCTACAATGCAACACTTTCCCAAGGAACATTGGAAACCTATTCAATATCAATCTTTTAAAAGACTATAGTAACTTATTCCCTAAGGCTTGTCTCAAGACAAGGCTCTAGATTTACGCCTCCTTTAACTATAAGAGCCTCAGACCTCTCATGAAAGGTTTGAGAGGCTTACGCCTCCACAAAAACGTATTAAGACATAAAGTCTCCACACGCATGTAATGTAGAAGAATAATATGAATATGCCTCCTTAAAAAATATAAAAGTTTGAGTTAACAATTTGAACTATTACTATATTAGTTATTGAGACTTAAAAAGAATTGAAGACAAAATTTATAGCATAAGTCAATCTTATTAATAGTGGTAAGGTTATAGGTATCCTCTTACAAGTTATAATTTTTGAAGTGGCTCGGGGGTGATTCTTTTATACTTTAAGTGGCTGTTGAGTTTGGGAATACTTAGTCATGCCAAATTCGAATTTTTAAAATGTTTATAATTTTGAGGCTTAATCCTTATACACTTCACCTCTTTGAGAGGAAAAGCTTCAAGGCTACCTTTAGACTTTTAAAAGGTTGTTCATAATGTGGAGGTACTAAGGTAACATTATATGCTGAGGAACCAAGCAGGTTATATTTTATTCATTCATCCTTCCAAACCAAAGAACTGGTTGCATTTGATTGATATTCTTGTGTCCATTTCTAACATGATATCAGCTAAGAAACAGAGAGAGAGCAAGGAGACATGATAATGCTATTTTGTTTTCAAAAATAAATATTGTGTTCCCCAAACCATGGGCAGACTTTATCATAATTCAAAAAATTAGCAGAACTGCTATTCAATTCAAGAAGTATCCATACAATCATACACCCTAACTTCGGAATTTCTTTGGAAACAGAGTGTAGATGAACATAACAAGTTAACTCTTCATCGGTTAGACTTAAACTAAATAAAAAAGTTAGCGAACGTGCTATATAAATCAAGAAGTATCTACACAATCATGCAGTGTAACTCTAGAATTACTTTGGGAACCAAACGCAGAACATAACAAGTCAACTCTTCAGCACCTGACCCAATCAAGAAAACTTCAAAGGGAAAAAATGGAACTAACGACGAATGCTGACATGTTTCAAATTCTGGAACAGTTTAAAGGGACAAAACAAAAAAGAGACACCTACATGGAGCAACACCGTTTTTCATTTCGCAACACATAATATGTGCATGTAACAAGAATTAAAAACAACAAAGATGACAAGCAATAAAACCTGCTGGCAGTCCAACTCAATCAGTCCAGACTGCAAACAAATTTCTAAAAAGGTATAACTGGATTGATAAAACCCAGATTTAATTAGGGAGCTAGAACAAAAGAAAATGGCCAATGAATTAAATTGAAAACAAAGTAATTGCTCGCGGTAGAAAACAATATGCGTCAACAAAAACAAAAGCATAAATCCATCGCCAAATGATTCAACATAAAACCAAGCTTACTTGTACACAACTTTACTTCCAATAAAGTCAACAGCAGGTTGAGAACAAAATATATGTATTCTTACTTCTCTCACGGACACGGAAGAGAACTGGATCGACGACGTGAAAGAGATCGACGGACACAGACGAGTGACGACGTGAAGGAGATCGACGGACACGGAAAGAAGATCGACGGTGAGCGAAGAAAGATGAAGAACGAGCGACGGCGAGCGAAGAAAGATAAAAGAGATCGACGGCGAGTGAAGAAAGGTGAAGGAGATCCGGCGAGGGAAGAATGGTGAACGGCGCGACACAGAGATAGGATTTGGGCGTAGAAGGACGCGATAAATTAGGGATATATTATTTAATAAAATAAGAAAAAAAAACATTACACCTAAAACCGACATTAAAGCCCATCTTCAATGTCGGTTTAAAACCGACATTAAAGATCTGTTTTTTTTAAAACCGACATTATACATCCGATTTCACTTTTTCCAACCGACATTAAAGCCCGAATTTCTTCTAGTGTCTCTTGGTCATCTTTCCTTCAAGACAGGATTCACATAGAGGTAAAGAGTTATCTTCTAACTGACTTAAAAGTCCACTCTTGACCAATCTCCCAATCCTATTGAGATTTATGTGACCAAGTCTTAGGTGCCATAGATAGGCGTTGGAAGAAAACTTTTGGTTTTTATTCTGAGTTTCTAATGTTCTAAACATTTCAGTATTTAAAAAAAATTTGCTCTAGTTGGTCTTAACTTATATAAGTTGTCTTCAAGTGTAGCAGAATAAATTTGAATACCTTTACAAAAAATGAATGCTTCATTTATATTAAAAGATATTGTATACAATTGTTCTATAATACAAGCGATAGATATCAAGTTCCTCTTCATAAGAGGTGCATATAAAACATTTTTAAGTACTAGATATCTACCTTAAAAAAACAACTTCAGATCTCCCACTGCTTCAGCTGAGACAACCTCTCCTGTTCCAACTCTGAGGGTCATCTCATCTTCTTCAAGCTTTTTCCAAGAACTAGTTTCCTGAAACGAGAAACAATATGATTAGTGGCTCATGAATCTAGTATCTAGGTTGAAGTATCATATTCCACTAAACATGTTTCAACGACCAGTAAATCATATTTACCTTGTGCCGTTTTCTCATCTTTCTTCTCTGCAAGGTACTTTGGTCAATTTCTCTTCCAATACCCATTTTGATTACAATGGAAACATTTTCCTTTATCTGTATCCTTCTTTCCCTTTTTTATCTTGGGAGCCTGGCCTTTTCCCTTCTTTTTCATTTGAGCTTTAGAGGGTCCAGCTTTATTTTTAGAGGACGATCATCTTATAAATCTTTTCCTAGTGGTAGAAACATTTGCTTCCACTTCCTTCCCTTTACCTAAAGTAAGGTTTTGGAATCGTTAGAGCTCGTTAAGAAGGGTAGTGAGGTTAAATTCTATCTTATTTAAAGACGCATTTGTCTTAAAAGGTATAAAACTCTTCGGAAGAGATTGTAAGATAAAGCTAACCTGGTTAGCCTCATCAATGGGTCCGCCATTTACTTCAGCGATATTGAAGTACATCATCATGTCTAGGACATATTCTCTAACAGAGGTCCCCTCCTTCATCCGCTTCGTATAAATGTGCTTAATTGCCTCGTGTCTAAGGGAGCTTGATGGTTGCCCAAACATTTCTCTTAATGAATCTATTATCTCTTTAGCCGTAGCTAAGAATTCATGTTTCTTTGCCAAAACATCAGACATGTTACAAGAATGTAAACACAGGCCTTTTCATTGGCTTTGACCCATCGATCGTATGCTTCCCGAACAGTTTGGTTAGCATTTGAGGCTAGGGTTTGAGGACATTCCTCAGTTAAGACAAATTTTAGATCGTCAACTACCAGTATTGTGTTTAGATTTGATTTCCATGCCGAATAATTATCGCCGTTTAGTTTCTTGGAAGTTAAGAGTTGAATTATTGAGCTATTCATGCTGAAAAAGATAAACATATTCTTTTAGAAAAAACTATAATCACAAAGAAACCAATTTAATTTAACAAAAACTAATAATGTACCCTTCATTATTATATTTTGCAACGATATTTCAAAAGTTTAGAGTAACCTCCACCGAAGGGCAGTCGATTATTCCTCTTTTGAACTAAGACAATCTTCACTAGATGCTAACCCCAAAATAACTCTTTATTCCTATAGCACTTTAGTTATCGCTACTTTGGTCAAGAATATACTAACATCTTAGTAATTCTTGTAAGTGTATCCTTCCTTTTTTGGATTTCAGAAACCAGAATCAACACGTTCCCGAAAGTGGAAAGTCAATATGAAAATTGATCTAAGAGAGCCTATCCAGATTTTGAGTTCGCGATGTTTTGAATCCTATAATACAGCCCTCCGAAGGGAAAGGTCGCTCCAGGGCAGACATGCAAGCGCATTATAGGAATCTCACGGTGCGACCTAATGGAAGAGACCGTGGGATATGTTATTACATACCCCTTACCCACTTACTATGAACTACCCACTTACTATGAACTACTTCCCCTATTCACCTTGGATATTGATCCATGCAAACACTCTCCGAAGGGAGTTCGCTCTAAGCACGACCCAATGCCCTGCATGGACCTCACGATGTGAACTCTTAGGGACGCTAAAGCTAAAAATATGCTACTTCTCTCTAGTTGAAGTGTTCTATAATGGTTTAGGATATAAAAAAAATACTTAGAGATATATTTCGGCTAAAATAAACATATCCTAAGTCTAGGTAATAGATCCATGTATATCTCTTATACTGGATTTTAACCTATGATGTCTAGGTGATAAACAAATTTTATTACCTCACATCTCTCACACATGCTCATTACAATTAGGGTTATTTGTCTTAGATGCCAGTTTGATCTCCAGGTAGGAGGTGTTCCGTAAATTGTCATCTTAAGAACCCCCAACCTTAGACAAGATCTCCCCAGGTAAGTAAATAACTCTTTGTTTAACAAGTAATCGACCTATTCTAACTCTTTAGAAAAGCCGATTGAAATTGCACCAATTTAATCCTAGGTGAGCATGCAACTTTTACCTTTGTTATAGATTTTAAAGTCTAGGTTATTTTATAACAATTACAAAATAGAATTATAACCATTATAACCCTAGAATCATACATCTATAACCTACATTCATACTTAATGATCATGCTTTAATATAACACTTTATATTAAAAAAACTTAACATGCATATTATATACATTATAACAATTATAACATATATCAAATGCATGTACATGTTAACCTATGGTGGGATTTTAAATCTATATGGCATACAACATGCACAACAAGATTTAAAATTTAATTAAAACATACATCAACATGCATAATTAATTAAACACCCTAAAATGGATTGGTTTTGGCTCTTAAATTAAGCTAACAACTAAATTATTACAATAATAATTTGGTGTAGTACAAAAAACCACTCTCGAACCAGCTTCAAACACTCGAACCAACCCAAAAAACAGGTTGAACCAGTCAAACCGGCTCAACTGGACCGATTGGTCAACGTTTGCTGGCGCAGTCAACGGAAGCGGGCGGGTCGACGAAAACGGGCCGGAAAGCTTCGTCGAAAGCGGGCGCACGCGTACGAGAAATCGGGTCGGATCTGGGGGGAAACACAGGCGCGCAGGTGTGAGCAGGCGGGCGGCGAACCAGGTTGGATCTGAGTATGTCTCGGGTCTGGTGGAGCGCGCGGAGCGCGAGAGTCGGATTTGGGCTTCGAGTCGGGTCTGGGAGCACGTCTCTCGGGTCTGGGAGTAACTTCGGATCTGTGAGCCTTTTTTTTTTCCAAATTTGAAGCTGTCCTCTTTCTCGGAACCGAGCAATGACATCCTAATTTCAACTCTAATGACTCTAGAAAATTTACATACCCTTTTTCTACATTAATGCTCATAAATATGTGAGCAATTACAAATTAATACTACAAAAAAAAACTTAATTTAATTGCCAAAATCTAAAAACTATTTTAGTTTCCAATCTCATTTTTATCTAATAAATTGACCCACCACATGCAATTGAGTAAAATTAAAACATGCTCTGATATCACATGATGGAAAAGTAGGCATGCGCAGCGGAATTGAGGATTAATTTTACTCTAATTGCATAAATTAAACATACAACCCTAAATTAGTTAATTGGGGTTTTTTTTAGAAACATTACCTTTGAAGCTCCCGAAACTCATCTATCTCCGCTTGAACACGAACCGGACAACTACTAGAGCTGACCTACTATCCTCTGGACGCAGAACCGGGTTGTGGGACCCCATGGATGAAGAACCCGAGAGAGAAAAAGAGATGGAAATAGTAGAGTGAAATTTGGGTTAGGTTTTGATTTTTTCAGCCCAATTTTTAAAAACTAATTTTTGCAAAATGTCCAAAAGTTTTTAATCCAAAATGACAAGTCCATATTTATAGAAAAGGGTCATACAAAATTACATGAAATAACTTCATAAAAACCCAACACCTAGAATCCACTATCTAAGTGGGCTTCTCCACTATAAGCCAACACCTAGCCTACTATTTTGTTAGTAGAATTATCCAACAAAAGTTTAGATTTTCCTACTAACTTTAGTCAAATGGCAAAATAGTCATTTGGTCAAAGTCAAACTTTGACTTAAAAGTCAACATTTTGACTTTTATGATTTTCCCGTGTTGACTAATTTTGACCTCCCGAACATGAATTCGCATTAATTTTCTCGAAATTCAAATCACATTTAAATATAAGTTCGGTCAAAGTTTGACTTTTCAAAGTCAAAAGTCAACTCTTTGACTTTTTACATCTTTAACCATTTCCATTATTCTTGAGCTTCCGAATATGAATGTATTCATATTCTTGATATTTAAATCACATTTAAATATTAAAGCTGTATCTCTAAACTGAAAAATCGACCATTATATCACATATACTTGTCGGTTTCTCTCTCTTCACCTAATTCGAACAATTCGAATTATTCTATCATATTGTTCTAAGTTTATTCCATATGAGCTAGTAGGGGAACCTAATGAACCTATAGATCATGGGCTCCAACGATCCGAGATTACCTGGCTAAACTCTTTAGATGGAGTTAATCAACATTCGTTAACTCACGGGTCATTCCACTATAGTCCCGTAGTTGCACTCCCCTCACTATAGATATATTTGTGTCCATATGATATAATCATGATTAGTAAGCTAATCCTTCACAGGTTTTTTGTAATCTCGGCTGGGTCATAAAAATCGTTTTACCCCCGAGACTACATCTTATTCCTTAAGTTCCACTGATCCTTTAATGAACAATTGGTTTAAGGTCCAATCTATAAACCGAACCCCTCTCGGGCCAATGAGAGGGTGGGGCCCCTTGTTCAAGACCTGGATTCAGTACTAAAGGGAACAACCTATCTACTATCCCTATAACGAGTAGGAGTAAATTCCGTTTTGCACCCTATATTCCCAACTATCCACCTGATCTTACCCCTGAAATGGGAGGCTTATTGGGCCAGCGATAATGAGCTGCCCTCACCTATGCAGATCTAAAGATAATTCCGAGTGAACAGGAGTTTATAGTTAGCTCAAGATTAAGATTAAGTTACCTAGGTCATCATTTAACGAAATAGTCAGTTTTATACATTAAACGACATTTAGAACTTAAATAGTGACTATTTCATGGTCCAGTCTTATGTAAACTCTTTACATAGGATGCCCCATTTTCATGTCTCCACATGAACGGTTTAGGATCACATCGTTTGTACTAATTACAAAATGGGTCGCATCCATAGTGTCCCCTGAATAAGGCACCCAACCTTATTCATATACTATAGACCATTTTGGCTATATATATTTGAACTTAATCCACATTTATGTCATTACATAAACTTCAAACTTAAACTTTATAGCCTCAGAACCTTAGTTTATTGGATTCATGAATATAGAATTTAAATTTACTAAAGATTTTCAATAACAACTTTATTGAACAAGAATATGATATTACAAACTATGAGTTTTAGGACATAAAATCCAACACATTCGAATATAACATTTATATTCCTAAGTAATGTCATGCTCAATGCTTTTCATTTTCAATAAGCAAACATAATATAACTCTTATATTAAGACATCAAAGAAAATCATATAGTAAACATACATTATTTTAATATAACTCTTAGATTAATTAATGAAACTATATAAACATGCATTTAAATATAACCCATATATTAAAATGCATGTGCATGCTTAAAAATTCATACAATCATATAATATAACTCTCATATTATATTAAATATGATGCATGAAACATGTTTATCTTAAGGTTTGGATTTTAAATAATATTATATGACATAAATAAAGGTTTGACTTCCTAAACGTTAATTAAATTAATGTAAGCATTAATTTAATAATGAAAATACAATAAATAATTAATTATTACAAGTTAATAAATAAAAATGGAAAAAATTGCAAAGAAACTACTAGGAGGCTTCAACCCACGATCTAAAGTTGCCTAATGCACATGCTAACCATCTGAAGCATCGCAACACTCTAATGCTAATGTTGTCATGTTGCCTTTTAAGTTACTACAACGTAGGGCCACGCTAGAACGTTGCAACGTTGTGGCTGGAGCGTTGGGGTGTTGTAAGGTAGAAAGTTTGCTTTGTTTCACCCGTTCATACAATTTGCTCCATTCTTGCTCCAAAAAAAAAAAAAAAAAAAACACCGAATCGAAGCTAGAACTCCATCATGAACGACCATGACACAGACTCGATTACATGAATTTAAATTCTCAAAACACCAGACAATTATAACTTTAAACACTTTAACGTGATAATCTAACACCAATTTCGAAACCATCCAATATGCAAAATCCCATACATTCAAAATACATCATGCACTCATCAAAACTCTGAATTAAAGTTCCAAAAACGAAATTTAGAGATTTAACCTGGCTCTAATACTAATTGAAGGGATTGAAATTTTCGCACCGAAAGCAACTGGATGCATCGATCTCTAGATTTCGTTTTATAGAACATACAAAATTCTAAGTGACAGAAACAATTAATAAACATTATTAATTCAAGCATGCTACTACTGTGAAAATAGAAAAGAGGGATTAAGCAATCACATACCCGTTGAAGACCAATTTTTCACGTTCCTCTTCAAATTGCGTTGTCTTCTCCCATCTCACAAATGTTGCAACCGAACACCATCACAGGGTCTTTCCCGTTATTCTCATTGATGAGAATCGTGCAAAGGTGTGGGCTTGCACTTAATTTTGATAAGAGGTAAGGGAAGAAGAGTATTGGGAGATATTTTCTTCTCTGTTAAACTTATATGCATAACATAAAGAGCAAGAGGAGAAAGAGAGGGAATTCCTCTCCAATTTTTTTTTTCTCTAGTTTGTTACGTGAGAGAGAGCTTGAGAAAATAATGGGTGAAGAAGTTATAACTCTCTTTCCTTTAATTTTAATTAAATTAAATTAACCACTTAATATATATATACAAACTATATGAAATATCACATATATCATATATAACCTATAGTTAGTGTTATATCACATATAACATAAAACATATTTTATTATTCTCTCAAATAACCTAAAGTATTAATATGAATCACATTCATATAAATTAATATTTGAATCATATTCAAATAACAACCCCTCTCAATTAATATGAATCATATTCATATCATAACATATAGTTCTAGGTGAATCATAATCACATATTTAATATTTGAATCAGGTTCAAATATTTATTTTTCTCGTAAAACTATCTAAATTTAATATGAATCATATTTACATTAAATTTTAACATATAGATTTTATATGAACCATATTCATATAATTAATATTTGAGTCATATTCAA
This sequence comes from Benincasa hispida, assembly GCF_027475165.1. Lineage (NCBI taxonomy): Eukaryota > Viridiplantae > Streptophyta > Magnoliopsida > Cucurbitales > Cucurbitaceae > Benincasa > Benincasa hispida. The sequence goes on from NC_143487.1 coordinate 6,679,300, forward strand.
ATATTTATTTCTTTCAAAAATTATATAATGTATCAATATATATTATTTAATTGTATCTAATACAATTAATTCCCTTTAATTAATTCAAAAAATTCAAATTAAACCAAAATTAATTTGATTCTCATTAGTTCTCATTGAGCTAACGAGTAGACCTTATGGACCTATAGATTGAAGCTCCAATGATACAAGTTGATTGAACTATTTTCATCAAAATTAATCAACATCATTAACTACCGGTCACTCCACTAAAGACCGAAAATTGATCTCTTCACACTATAGATATATTTTTGTGTCCATTGGATATAACCAATCAACAGTATGTTGACCTTTCACAAATTGCTCGTAAGTACAACTGGGTTAAATTATCGTTTTACCTCTATGGTTACATCTAACTCTTTAAGTATGAATGATCACTCTAATGAATAATTAGTCATAATCCAACTATGAATGAACCCCTCTTGGGCCAGGAGAGTGTGAGGCACCTCATTGTTCAAGTCCCAGAATCAACTCTTTAAGGGAAAAATTTATCTTCTTACCCTAACTATAGAGAAGGAGTGAATTCTTTCTTGTGTAGCTGTGTTCCCAGCTCTCCAATCAGACGAATCTCCAAAATGGTAAGCTTATTGAGTTGGTGAATTTGGCCACTCTCATCCATACAAATCAAAAGATTTCCTTCGTAGGCAAGAATTCACAACTCACTCAGGATTAAGGTTAAGTCACCTATGGTCATCCTAGTGAAATGTAAGTCTCTTCTAGTAATGACGTTATAAATAGAGATTTCACATTTTGTGGTCCGGTCTTTATACAAACTCTTTTGTATAAGATACCCCACGCTCACATGCCTCCACAAGAATGATTAAGATCAAATTATTTATAGTACTTTACAACAATTGTAATAACTACAAAGTGAGTTATATTAGTAATGTTACCAAGATAAGGCACCCAACCTTATCCATATATTACAGACTATTTAAGTTTTCACTTAAATATGATCCACCTTTATATCTCCATATACATGTTTAAGTTACATCAGATAACCTTGGATCTTGGGTTAATGGATTATTGCACAAATAATATAAAACTAATCAACAATTGATTCAACTAATATAAAACTACGAGGCTTTAGGGCATAGACCCCAACACTTTAGATGTTGGTGGAGTTGAGTTGGTATATTTTACCAACTCACCCTAACTCTTCCTTCTTCCAATGCTTTCAATGACTCCACCCATCGGTGATTATCACTGCCACACTCCAGAAACCAATTTTGGACTCCAAAAACCACCTTCGAGGACAACTTCGGTGACTAACTTCGACGACCAATTTCGGGCTTTGGCAACCATCTCCAATGATAATTCCAGTGACCTAACTCCAATGACCACATTCACGCGAGTAACTCTGACGACCAATTTTGGACTTTGGCAACCACCTCTGACAAAAAAACTCCGATGACCAACTTCGACAACCACCTTAACTATAAACTTCGACGAAAATCACCTTCGATGACCACCTTCGAGTGAGCAACTCCGACACCAATTTTGGGCTTTGACAACCACTTTCAACGATAAAAACTCTAGCAACCAATTCTAATACCACCCTCATGCGAGCAACTTTGAGCTTCAACAACCACCTTCGACTAAAACTCTGGCGAAAATCATCTTCAATGATAAACTTCGACGACCACCTTTATGTGACCAATTCCGATGACCAACTTCGGGCTCCGAAAACCACCTCCAACGACAAAATTCGGCTACCAACTTTAATACCACCTTCATGCAACCAACTTCAGACTCCGAAAACCACTTGCAACTACAAACTCTAGTGAAAATCATCTTCAATAATCAATTTCGACAACCACTTTCGACTAATATAAGACCGATGACTGTTAAAGTATGTTGTGGGGTTATTGATTATATAAATAATACTATTTTGTCTACAATACGTGCAATGTTTATACACAGAAATTTGTAAATTATATTTTTATTTAATTGACTCCACATATCAAATGAGTGTTAATAGTATTTAGAAAAGTATGTATATGTAGTTGAATAGTATGGAACACATACAAAAGGGGAAAAAACCATAAAATGAAGATTTTTTTTGGAACATTTTTTGGCAAGAAATAATGAAAAAAGGAGATTTGTTTTCTGATGATCCTCCAAAATATAAAACATCAATAAAAATACAGAGCAAAAACACAGGAAGAAGGAGAAAAAGAAGAAGATAATGATGAAATTATAGAGAAAAGTTAGGAATCAAAAGTTTTGAGTTCTTTTTTGTTTATCATTTTATTTAACTATATTCCTGCAAGAAATATAGTGAGTTAATTATTGTTCATTACCCAAAAAAAGAAAGCAAGAAAGAAAAAGAAAAACTTCAAAAATTAAATGAAAAAAATTGCAACCTATATGTTGAATGAGAAATTTTGGACCGATCGCAAATTCCACTCATTTACTAAATTAATGACGAAATTCCAAATAATTAATTCGAGACTAATTAGAAGTTGACATTTGTCCCAAATTGAAGTTGAAGACATAAATTGGCGAAGTTCGATGATGCCACATGTTTCCTTCGTAACCGTTGGATTTAATAAAATTACTTTGGTCCAATTTGATATTATTATTTGGGCTAAAAGTCCAATTTAGCCCATAAATAGGCTTAATTTGATCAAAATATCAAATAAGGTCCAAATCCTATTAGTCAGGCCCATGGACCGACCAAGCCCAAGACCATGAATTCTAGTAGAGAACTCTATAAATAGAGGAGTTGTCCTCATTTGTGGGGCAATAATTCTATACTCCAGAGAGCTTATAGGGAATTCTTTACAATAAGAAGACTCTTTGACTCCTAAAGCTAACCACACCTGAAGACTGAAATCCTTTGAAGATGCAAGTATTCTAAAGACTAAAATCCTTTGAAGATACAAGCTTTTCTGAAGACTGAAATCCTTTGAAGATACAAATATTTTCTAAATTCAGAGAGCCTAGAGAGAATTCATTAACAAGCACAAGACTCCCAAAACTCCTGAAGCTGCACTCCTAGAAGACAGAAGATCCTTGAAGACCCAAAGACTCTTCCAAGACTTCTACTTCAAGAACGTTTGGTGCTTTTCTTCTTCAAGTCAAGCACATTCGCCCAACTGAGAGAGAATCAGAGGATCAAGTACTAGAGATCGAACCACACCTGAAGCTGACCACACCTGAAGACTGAAGTCCTTTGAAGATGCAAGTGTTCTGAAGACTAAAATCCTTTGAAGATACAAGCCTTCTGAAGACTGAAGTCCTTTGAAGATACAAACATTTTCTACCTTCAGAGAGCCCAGAGAGAATTCATCAACAAGTAGAAGGCTCCCAAGACTCCTGAAGCTGCACTCCTAGAAGACAGAAGATCCTTGAAGACCCAAAGACTCTTCCAAGACTTCTACTTCAAGAACGTTCGGTGCTTTTATTCTTCAAATCAAGCACATTCGCCCAATTAAGAGAGAATCAGAGGATTAAGTACTAGAGATCGAACCACATGAAGCTAACCACACCTGAAGACTGAAGTCCTTTGAAGATGCAAGCATTCTAAAGACTAAAATCCTTTGAAGATACAAGCCTTCTGAAGACTGAAGTCCTTTGAAGATACAAACATTTTCTACATTCAGAGACCCCAGAAATAATTCATCAACAAGCAGAAGACTCCCAAGATTCCTGAAGCTGCACTCCTAGAAGACAGAAGATCCTTGAAGACCCAAAGACTCTTCCAAGACTTCTACTTCAAGAACGTTCGGTGCTTTTCTTTTTCAAGTCAAGCACTTTTCTTTTTCAAGTCAAGCACATTCGCCCAACTGAGAGAGAATCAGAGGATCAAGTACTACAGATCGAACCACATTGCATCAAATCAACTTCAACATCAACACCAACTTAAGTTCAACTCCACGAAACAAGTTTCTTCAGAAGCCTCGTACGAACACTAATCCTCTAATAAGATCAATAAGTCTAAAGGCCGATCATCCAAGAAGATCATCAAGCCCAAAGGCCGATCATCCCAGAAGATCATCAAGCCCAAAGGCCGATCATCCAAGAAGATCATCAAGCCCAAAGGTCGATCATCCAAGAAGATCAACAAGCCCAAAGGCCGATCACCCAAGAAGATCAACAAGCTAAAGGCGATCGCTCAAGAAGATCAACAAGCCCAAAGGCCGATCACCTAAGAAGATCAACTAGCTTAAAGTTTATAGTTTATTTTGAAAGCATCAAAATATTTTGTATTAGAGATTGTACTCACTTTCTAGAAAATTAATACAAATACAAAGTTCAAGTTCCACGAAATAAATTTCTCTTGGAATATCGTGTGAACACTATATTTTATTCAACATAAAGATAGGTAGAATTATTCAATAAACAAATGTAAAAAAATAATCATTATAAAAGCAGATTATTTAGAGTTCAAAGAATTGCACCAAATACCCCAGACATATGAACTCAACTCTGCACCCCAAACACAAACATATGAACTCAGACCAAATAACTCCATACCCTAAACATAGACATATGAACTTCAGACATTATATCTCAACTCAATGCCCCAAACAACCTCTTAATTTGATATGACAATCACACATTTTAAACTTTGAGGGCATTCTGGTCAATTGGCAATTTCAATTGGGTTGAACTTGATAATTTTATCACTTATGCAAACTTTAGAATTGTTGGGTCATGGGCTTAATCTTCATTTCATGTCTACTAATTGCCCTAAAATTTACTTTGAAATTCGCAATGTATCAATTTTAAATGTCCATTTTATTAATTTAATATTTGAAGAAGTCTAGACACGTATAAAAATTGAATGCATACAAGTTGAAAAGGTAAATTGAGACATACTTGGTAAAAAAAATTTTAAAAAAAGTTTAGACAATTATATAGTTAGAGGTATTTATTTAAGTTATATGAAACCCAAATTTATTTTAGGCCTGGCCTAAATTTGTATAATCGCTTTGATTTAGGGCTAGGTTAAGGTGGCCAGTGTCAAACCCCCAAGGAAGTCACATCACATTGCATTCTGCTTTCATTTTTTTTCCTTTGTTTCTTTGTCTCTTTATTTCTCTCTAATAATTAGAAACACCTCAACAAGAAAAATACCCATTGTTTTAAAACAACAAATTTAAGCACCCATAAACATCATGCAAGTGTGTAAACTTTCCATCGTAAAAGAAAACCACTAAATCTTTTATATGAATAATACTTTTAAAAAAATGAAAAAAAAAAAAAAAAACTCTTTTTATGAATAATGTTTGGATTGTAAAAGAAAACTACAAAAGCACAAGTATTTTATATTATACCTTTCAAATTAGGACAAACTGAAAGGAAGGCGATTTGTCTCAAGCTACTGCCTTATTCCGTCTCCAACACAACACAATTAGCCAAAAAAAAGAGTACATCAAGTCGTGGCCAAATCCAAATGTTTAACTAAAACGACAGATTTCTGATATTTGACAATAGCATAGAAACTATAGCAATTTTAATTTAAAACAAACTAACCTCTAGTTTTAAAACTGATATTGCACCTTAATATAATAGGGACCAAATATTTAACTTAGCCTGTTATTATTGTTATTATTATTTTTATTTTGTTAATTGATATACTGTCGGGTATTTTATCAATAATTACCTGAAAGAAGATGGTGTTATAAACACCACCCCCCCCAAACAAAAAAGGTTAGACAATACTTGATTGGTCAACGCTGCTGCATTTTTAGCTTCCTTAATCTACTACATGAATTATATATCCTGAGAGAGAAGCAAAATCTTTAACAAAAGTGGAACTTGGAAGTTAACTTTTATTTAAAAATAAAACAAAAAAATTATAGAGTTTAAATAAAATAACGTGGATTACCACGCGGACTTGGTTTGATTATCGGATACGACAAGTTCAATACAAAAAAATAGTATTACAGAAATCTAATGTCCAAACGAGAGTGAACTCTCTAAAGATATCAACATTATTGGTCCAAAACACATCTTTAGTCATATCATAGCAAATGATAACAAATTATAATTCGTATTAGTAGTGGTGTTCAATTGTTCAATTGTTTCTAATGTATGTATATGTGTACTCGTAGAGTGGAGACTAAAGATCACTTATTTTTCTTTATTATATTTTTAGCCAAACTGTCTAAGGGAACTTATGAAGCATAGACATAGATACGAATACGATCAGATACGACGATTCGTCAATTTCTAAAAAACTAAGATACGGATACGTCTAATGATGCATCATTTTTTTTATATAATTTTTAATATATATATATTTATAAAAAACGAGAATATTGATACGTTGAAAATACATTTTGTTTTTCTTTAAAAAAATCTAGGATGTAGATAAATTTAGCATACAAATTAATAATAATAACACAAAATAGAATACAAACACTGAAATACAATACAAAAAAAGCAACATCTAAGATGTTGAAGTACAATAGTTAATAAAATGCATAGAAAAGTGACTCATATTGCAAAGAAAAAGAAGAAGATTAGAGGGAGAAGTATGAAAATAAATGAAGAACTTCTTCATTGAATTGTTGAAGATATCCAAATGGTTTATATTTTGGTGAACTTTGTAGAGACTCAAATGTGAAGATGGAGATTAGATGATTCTAGTCTAGGGTTTGGTCCGTTATTTATTTATTTTCGTTTTAGTTTTGGACTCAAGTAGTGAGTTTTTTAAATAGGTTACCTAGTTTTAGATTGAAAAAGATTGGATGAGTTGCTTGTATTTTTTCTTTAAAAAAAGTACGCGTAGAAATAAATACATCAAATCGCGTATTAGATACGTATCTAAGAAGTATCTGGAAGTATCGGCATTTGATACGCGTCTAATATTGATTTTTTGCCTCACATGAAGTATTTGTGCTTCATAGAAGGAGACATTCTCTTGTGGGGTGTGTACTCCATTCAATATGATTACTCATTGAGATATAGAGCTCATTTGGATGTGTCATTTTGATGCAGGTAATCGGTTGAGACATAAAGTTTAGAGATTCGGTTGATGTGTTGTTGTCTATCAATCTATGTGTCCATAAAATTCCGTGCACCATCCTCCCCAATTAGTTAGCAATCACAGATTGTTCGACTTAAGATTTTTCTTTCTTGTTGGCAGTGGCATATGGGGACTTCAATTGTTGAGGGGACTCAAGCTTGGGAGTTATATATGTTTTTTTTGGGGGGGTTTCTTATCTCTCTGAATTTCTTTGGTTGTATGGCTTTAATTGTGCTTGTATTTTATTTGTGTGCATTATTATCGGGGGCAGTTAAGAAGAATGTGGTATTACGTAGGTTTCAAGAAGATAAGGTAAGGATACACAAGTATAAGAAAAGTGGGGTTTTAATTTCCCTTTGAATTATGTGATAAAATATAATAATCAAACTTTGGTTAAAAGGAAGTGAATTAAAAAAAGAAAAAGATATATAAGATAGGGAATGGCCGGAAGGGTAGTAGCAAAATATGAGTATAGATTATTAATAAAGCAAATGAGAATGATTCTCTGCCGGAACCTCCCAAATGTAACAGGACAAAACATTAAAACATGACCTAGCTACGCTCTAGTAAAAAGAAAAGCCCTAGCTACTTTTTACTTTCTAGTTTCAAACTTAAAAAAAAAAATGTTTTGTAAATAAAGATGGAAAAGAAAGGCTGCTCGTATTCGGTACCACCAAAATTTTGAAAACGAAAAATGGCAATGAAATAGAAGAAGGGAGATAGATATTAAAAGCTAACACTTTGCATAATCAGTTTTATATTTTCTTTTTGCTTTCTGCAGATATGAGAAGATTGGTGGTGGGATAAAGTTTTTTAGCTCTGTTTGTGTGGCTGTTTTTATTCGTTTTTGTACATATCAGAAAGAGACTTGGAAGCCTGCCTCTCGAAAAACAAAAAAAAAACCCATTTCTTTCCTTTCTTAAATCCCCGTCTACCCAAAAGCTTAGACTTTGTTCGGTAACCATCTTTAAGTTTTGTTTTGTTTCAAAATTTTTTGTATTTATTTTCTTACAATTTCTGTACCATAAGTATTGTTGGAATATTGTCTTGAATTTGTTATCCGACACTTCAAATGACCAAGTACGAGTCTAGGGGGACACACCCTCATGGAGGCTCGGGGGTGATGCTCCCAAAACCTAAATATTGGGTTTTTATATAATTTCTATTTTTTGGGCTTAGAGTTTAGAGCGGTGTCATATTAAGCCTTCAAGTCTTATTGGCACTTCTATATCTATATTTTATGTCTCTCTTTGTCCGTGGATGTTGTTAACGCATTGTTGGTGAACCACAAAAATATTTATGTTCATTCTTTTTTGTTCTTTATTCCTTACTCTGATATCATATTAAATTAATATTAAATCCAAAAACTTAATATATAATTAAATTTAAAATTTGTGGATTGATGAATGATTTGACGCTCCTTTCTAACTTAATGTGTAAGTAGGGTAGGATTTCCGTACTAAATTTTTTGATATGATATATATTTTTTATAGCTCCTTTTGTTCTAGATTTCCAAAGGAAAAAGAAAGTTATATGATTTTAAAATTGTCTCCACTTTTACCCTATAAAATTTGAAATGCTATATATATGCATGAAAAGTTAATAAAATTGTAAAACATTTACAGTAAGAAAAGATTTGGGTAATCCATCCATGGTTAAGAGAAGTGTACATTTGTGAATTTGAAGGTTGGGATTAATAGGGATATAATTGATAGAAAGTGGAAATTAAAGGGGTTTTAGAGAAAATATTGCAAAAGCTAAGGGGGGGGGGACACACTTTTGATTCTTCAAAATATACATATATGATGCTGACTTTCCAATGACATGTTGCAGTGTAGACCACATTATGCAATCATCCATCCTCAAATGCCCAAACCCTAATGTCCTCTCTCTCTAAACTCATACTTTACACCATATGATAAAAATAGTGATTCCCATGTGCTCTTCAAATATATATCATATTTATTACCTTTTCAACATTTCACTAACTTTTAATTTATGTCTATAAAAGCTGAGTGCTGTTTGTGTTACTTATCTTTGACTCCAATTTTCCACCTTACCTTAGCCCATTAATTTTATCAATTCACTACCTTTTTTTTAATATTTAATTCTTTTTTCTTTACTATATATATATATATATATATATATATATAATGTGAATATGGATCATTACGATGTGTTTATATAATAAAAATCATTTTAAGGAAGTCTCGCATGATCATTTTGACTTCAATGCCTTTCTTTTGACTTTTGAGTGAGCTTTAGTTTGGTGGCCTACATCATTAAAAAGAGAGATAATGAATAATGTAATTATTAAAAGTATCTTTTCTCAAAATAAATTATTAATATAACAAATTATGTTTAATAGCTAGCGAAAATTTAAGTACAAAGTTCAGTTAAAATCATAACTAGGGAAGTTTTGATGTCTATTCTCAAATTTATTTTGTCAATCTTCACATCTATATAATAGCATATATTATTTTAGTTTGTTTTTTTGAATTTTGCTACTATAAATAAATTCACTTACAAAAATCCACACATGCAAAAATACAAATAATTAAATTAAATTAAACCGTTATTTTCAAATAAAGGAAAATGAGCAAACTTATTTATAAATATAGTAAAATTAGAATAATTTTAAATGAAATTTAATAGAACAAATTTAAAAATTTATGTCCTGTTTGATAAATATTTCGTTTTTTGTTTTTTATTTTTAAAAATTAAGACTATTTTCTCGCTATTTCTTATCATATTTGCATCTTTTTTAAGTACAATGGTTAAATTTTTAATCAAATTCTAAAAACAAAACTAACTTTTTAAAAGCTAATTCTTTTAGTTTTTAAATTTTGATTGGGTTTTTTAAACCATTAATAAAAAAATAGATTACAAATAAAGAAATTTAGAGAAGAAAGTAGTGTCTATAAACTTTAATTTTTAAAAACAAAAACAAAAATTCAAATAGTTATCAAACGACACTTCAAGGATTAGATTAAAAATTAATTTTTATTATAAGAATATAGTATTATATATATATAATTGAAAACAGTTGTTATAAGTAAAAGAATTAAAATAAATTGAGAAAAGATGGGGGTAGGAAAGTTAAAAAGAGAAATTGATCATGGAAAAAAGAAACCTACCAGATTCACTACCATATTGATATATTGCTAATTTCCTTATAAAAGTCAATAAACAAGCATAGGGGGTGAAAAAATCCAGCTTTAGTTTTTCGGATCCGTTTGATAATCATTTGATTTTTTATTTTATTTTTAAAAATTAAGTTTATTTCATCACATAAAATAACTATTTGAAAGCTTACTTTTCTTTAGTTCTCAAAATTTAGCTTTAGTTTTTTTTTTTTAAACCATTGGTGAAATATAAATAACAAAACAAGAAATTTGGATGTGGAGATAATATCTATAGACTTAATTTTTAAAAATAAAAACAAAAAATTACTAAACCGAAACATGGATGTGTCACACGGCCCATCTTAACGTCACCCTCCCTAAGACATTAATCAATTAGCAAAATGCATCTGAATTAGCCTTAATTTCATCACAACAAAACAGAAAAGTGTTTGACAAAAATTTGTTGCCCTTTTGAGAGAGTGGTTAGCTTACACATTTGCCTTTCTTTCTTTTTATTCTATAAAATTCATTTCTTTTTTTTTTTTAAATCAATAAAATTCATTTCTCAACCTAAAGTTTTAGATCAAAACCTTTCTAATTTGCTTTAGAACATGTTTTCCAGTTCTAAAAGGCTGTACTGATCACTGCTCTCTACTTTTCAATTCCTATAATAAATATATTCATGTTATTAATGTTAAGGAATGAATTCATGCTATGTTTTTTTCTTTTTAAAATACTTTCATGCATCTTGGACCCAAAAAAAAAAAAAAAACACAATTCTCAGTATGTCGATGGAAATTTCAGAATAATTATGGAAATTGATTGAAAATTGATATAATTAGTTAATGAAACTTTGATTGTGGCTTAACGAGACTATAATTTATCATTTTTAATCACAATTTCTATAAAATAAGATGACATTTAGATGTTTATTGTAAATTTTTTATGCGAGAGTGGAATTTAAAAATGAAATGGATAATAATTAAAAAATAATTTAAAGTTTAAGATTATTTTGAAGTAAATGATGTGAAAATTATAAAAGTTTTGGATATTTAAAGAAAAAATCATATCAATTCAATTTTGAGGTTAAATGATGTGAAAATTTAATTAAAAAAATTTGAATTAGGTTAAAAATAAGTATATGTTTTTTTTTTGTGTGGTTTTTCATGTTCAATTTCTTTATTAATGAAAGTTTTGGGTAGAAAATAAAACTAAAAATTGAGATAAGTTGGAAATTAGAAAAAGTAACACGTGAAAAGGTTTAATAATTTGTTGAAAATGACATTGACGTCTAAAACTAGACTGGTGTGTAATCATGAAATTTTCTCGAAATCTCAAAATTTTGTCGAAATGAGGAGAATAGAAATATTCTCAATATATTCTCAAAATTGGGGATAAAACGAAATTCCTCCAATCAAAATTTTAAGGTCATCCAAATCTCGAAATTCCATTGGAAATTTTAAACCATGATACATAGCAACTATTTTTCTTACTTTTTACAAGTATTTTTGAGTTTTTTCTTGTTGTGCAATTGGAATAGGTTGCAAAAACATGAATGGAATTCAGCATACACCCAAATTTGATTTTTTTTCCTCCGATATATGTAATAAAAATCACCACTAAATTCTATAAGGTATGTTTTTTCTACGCATGTTAATCTAAACAAATTAATTGTTAAGAAAATAATTTTAAAAAAAATATATTTTTGGTTCCAAGATTTTGGATATAGTTTCTATTTCGTTCTTAAGTTTTCAAATATTATATATTTGGTCCGTAAGTTTTGAGTTTTGTTTTAATTTAGTTCATAAATTTCAAAATATTATAATTTTACTTGTGAGATTTGAGTTGTGTTTCAATTTGGCCCCTAGGTTTTATGATTTTACAATTTTAACCTCATTTTTCATTGACAACTCACTTTCAATCATTAACATCAATTTCTATTGATTAATTTAAAATAATTATGAAGTGAAAATTTTAATTTAATCTTAAAAATGATAAACTTAATAAATTATAATTCTTTAATTGATTTTTAATTTATTAAATAAAGCAGTACCGAAAATAGAAAATAAGTATTTCGTGAATAATCAAGGTTAAAAGTGAATCTCGAAACATAGAGAACAAATTGAAAGAAAACTCAAACTTCAAGAGACTAATTAGAAAATAAATCCAAAATTGAAGGACTAAATGTGTAATATTTAAAAATTTAGAGACGAAAGTAAACCCAAAGTTTAGGGATAAAAAATGTATTATTTGTGGGTAATAAGGAGAGAGAGAGAGAAAGGTTGATAGGGGAAAGATAAGATGGGGGAGGATTTGGTGGAAGTGGGGTGAGGGTGAGGCTTTTGGAAGGTTTTGAATGCTTTGGTGGTGGTTGCTATGTCCCTCCCATCTCCCTTTCATTTTCTTTCTTCCAACCTTCAATTCTCTCCTTGCAAGACAAATTAATCAATTCTATCATACATGCATAAAACATATTCAACTCAACTCTTATGATCCCATTTACATTATTATTTGTCTCTTCTATTTTGGTTTAGGATATGCTTTGTTTTTAAATCCTATAGAGACCCAAATCATGTTTATATTATGCCTCTTGATCATAGTATAAAAGAAAAGAAGTTGATGGAAAATGATATTTCTCCCCCAAGCGCTTTATGAAATTAGGGGTGTGACAAAGTTTACATGTGTTTAAAAAGTATAATGATGAAACATGAGACATGTTATCATTTAGATGTCTTGTAAAGTGGTTTTTAAGGTATGGGAAAAAATAAATAAATAAATACAACACCCATTTTCATGTTCCTTTTTAGTTCAAAATTACTTCTCGATCATACAATGTATTTTACAAACTAATCTAGCTATGGTAAAAAGTAAAATTTTCACGTGACAGCATATAATTAGGTAAGTTTGTTTTTGAAATGTAATAGTAAGAGAAAATGAATGGGTTTATTTGAAGGGGGAATTTGGTGAAGGGTGTTAAAAAAGTGATGACATGATTCTGCGAGGACAGAGGGCCATATTACACATACGGTTAAAATTAGAAGAACTACTCTGAGCCTTTTTCTTCAAAAATGTTACCCATTTTTCCACCCCACATTCTTCTCTCTCCTTCACATGCTTTCATTCCATTCATTCCCACTCACTACACAGACAAAAACTTCTTTGGATTTTCAGATACCTTCGCTCTTTCTTTCTTTCTTTCAACTATTCTGGTAATCCACCATTCTAAACTTGATATCATCCATGCTTCTGCCAATTCAATCCATGTTTTCTATATCCCTTTCTCGATGTCTCTCTTTGTTCTTTTCACCGTCTAGAAATTGAAAGTTCATATCTTTCTCTTCAATTCTCTTCTACTCTTTTCTGGGTCTATGCCAAACTCTGTTTCTTATGGCTGCCACGAGTGCTACCAAAATGTTTCGCAACGCCGGTGATGTTAGCCGCCAAGAAATTCAGGCCGCCATTGCTAAAGCTGTTGAGCTGAGGGCTCTTCATGCCGCTCTTATGCAAGGAAGTAGCCCTTCTAACCTTCGATTCCCTTCGGCTTCTCCTGTTTCTCATGCTGCTTCTCAATTCTCTGCTCAGGATTACCCTGTTTTCACCCCTGTGAGTTTAAATTCTACCCTTTTTTTGCCATTGATTGTCCTCTTTTTTTTCTTTGTCCTGTTTAATTTTGGTATTTCTTGATTCAAACTATGTATATGAATGTTTGATTATGATTAACGGATCTTATTTGCATCACTGACACGGATGGGCATTTATGGTTAGCATTTAATGGGTTTTTCTCTTGAGTTGAGGACATTTTAGGATCCACCGTCTTTCTCTTTCACATTCTAATATGTCATTTTCTCTTGGTTGGTTTATTTGATTATATTGAAAATTTGGGTATGTTTTTGTGGCTGTGTACGAAGCGATTTAGACTAACAAATATATTTATGAGGGGTTAACTTCAGTCAAAGGTTGAGACAATCTGTTTGGTGAGAGTAATTAAAAACATGGGTTTCTGTGAAATTGGTTGAATTTGAAAGTCTCTTTACAGAGTTATGAAGATGAGCCAACGAATGGATACCATCAAGTTCCGATGAGAATTGGGACTTTTTCAGAAAGCTGGGATGAGTATGGATTAGGAGGAGGAGGAGGAGGAGGAGGAAATGAAGATGAAACAATTTTATCCGATTATAAGAAGGAGATTTCAAAAGGCTTGGCTTCTGACTTTACCAATTTGGAACCCCATATTTGTCCTGCTGAGGATCATAAGCCTCTCACTGGATATGATTTTCAAACATCACCTGCAAATGATTACTTCAAATCATCTAGGAGGAATAGTTTGGGGGACTCGAAATCGGTTTCTTCATGCAACCGATGCAGGCCTGCGATTATTACGAAGGAGAGTGACAATACAGCAAAGAATAGCAGGCTTTCAAACACCATAGTGCCATTGACAGATTCTCACTTGTCTACTCAATCGCAACCAAAAAGTCGGGGAGTGATTTCGAGGTTGTTTCCACGGTTAAAGAAGAAGAATAAGTATGAGAATTCCCCAAACAGGACGGAGTCAGAGGATGTCTCTCAGATATTTAAGGATTTGGGGATAGTGTCAATTGAAACATTGAAGAAAGAATTGATTGATGCGAACGAGACGAGAGATGCTGCATTGATGGAGGTTAGTGAGATGAAGTCGTCTTTAGGTGAGCTGAGGCAGAAGCTGGAGGGCTTGGAGAATTACTGTGAGGAATTGAAGAGAGCTTTGAAACAAGCAACAAATGCAAGAGATCTCCAAACTGCTACCAATTTGCCGAAGAGAATACCATCGAGTGCAGGGACGAACGGAGAGAACCGAATGCCAGTGAGCGAGGAAGTGATGGTGGAAGGCTTCCTGCAGATAGTATCGGAAGCAAGGCTATCGGTAAAACAATTCTGCAAGACACTTGTAAGCCAGATCGAAGAAACTGACAATACCCTCATGGAGAATTTGAATTCAATTCTACAACCTTATAAGTTATCTCTAAATTCCAAGTACTCGAGAGCTGTGCTGTACCATTTGGAAGCTATTATCAATCAGGCACTCTACCAAGATTTTGAGAACTGTGTGTTTCAAAAGAATGGCTCACCTAAGCTGTTAGACCCTCACCAAGATCGCCAAGCACAGTTCTCGTCGTTTGTGGCGTTGCGAAATCTCAGCTGGAATGAAGTGTTAAGGAAGGGAACAAAATACTACAGTGAAGAGTTCAGCAAGTTTTGTGATCAGAAGATGAGCTGCATAATCACAACTCTTAATTGGACGAGACCATGGCCAGAGCAACTGCTTCAAGCCTTCTTTGTAGCAGCTAAATGCATTTGGCTGCTTCACTTGCTCGCCTTCTCGTTTGATCCGCCGCTTAAAATCCTGAGAGTGGAAGAGAACAGAAGCTTCGATTCGAGTTACATGGACGACGTATTTGCAGAGAGGCAGAAAAACGGTCCGAGTCGGGTTAAGATCATGGTGATGCCGGGGTTTTATGTACAAGAAAAAATTTTAAGGTGTAAAGTTGTTTGCAGGTATAAGTCACCTGCTTAAGGTGTTTAGAGATTGTTCTTTAATGTCCTTTGTGAAATTTTTCCAAAGCTATTTAAAATCTTAACCCAAACAGATGTCCATAAGTTTTCTCTTTTCACCACTGCCATTTTGGTTGGGGGTTGTAAGGAGATCTTATATACTTCTTCATATCATGCCATCAAGGTTGTGAAAGTGTATGTAGAAGCAATCAAAGTTCTGTGGATGCTTTGCATTTTTGCAAGGATTGGTAAGCTATCATATATACATAAGAATAGAGGTAGAAAATCAATCAAATTTTGTGATTCTTTGCTTATATGTTTTTCTAGTACGTTGAGGGATTCGAACCTCTAACATTGAAGTTGATAGCACATATTTTTATGCTAATTGAACTATTCTCACTTTGGCTTTTTGCATATGATCTGAATTACATTTGGGAAATTAGTCTATAATAATGAATGGATATATCAAACTTGTTTAGACTAATTAAACACGAGAGGGAGTTGTTTTAGAGTTGTGTTGAAGTTGAAGAGCCATCTCATAAGGTAACTCTGGCTTGAACCTTATAAGGTGACATTTAATCCAATCCAATGAATCATTGTTAAAATGAGAAAACTCAATTTGGTGGGCTTGCTTGAATTATCTACCAATAAGTGAAAGAGGCCAGAAAGGTTTCTGGAGAAAAGCCCAAGTTTTGAGTTGAATTGGCTAGACTTATGTCCAATTTCTTTGCTTCATACTTGTGATCCAAAAGTCATTTCTCAAGTGGAATTAGAGCTTATGACAGTTTTTAGGGTTTTATTTTGAAAAAATGACAAAATAGATAAATAATAAGATTTATGGCAATTAACATCACATGCATATGACTACAAATTTTCAAATCTCAATTTTACCCTTGTCTAGTTTGTAGCTTTTGTTATTGATGAAACTACAAATACGTGACAAAATCGTAAACAATGACAGAGTTGGTAATTGTTGATGTCTTAATTCTCTACTTTTCTCTCTAATCTATTCATTTGAAAAACTAAAAATAACCACCTTTCTCAATGCAAATTTTATTAGTAATTTAGATTCTATTAACCATTTTTCGAATTAATCTCACTTGAATTAAATATCCATATATTATCAAATTTTCTTTATCTAATCAAATTTTAAATTTATTCAAATGTTTGAGTTATTTTTTCATTGTTTTATACATATTCCTAATAAATTAACAATATATTTTTCCATATTTTTAAGATTTAAATTGTTTTGTATGTGTTATTATATTCAATTGTACATATTTCTTATTTAGTCACTATTTTAGCGGACATTTTGATAGTATCTTACTTTTCCTTGGTTCATATGTTTAAAATATTAAATACATTGTTAGTGTAGGGCTTTATTAATAACCAAGATATAAATAGAGCTTGATTAATAACTTAGATATAAATATAATGAAATTGGAGAGCTTGATTAATAACCAAATTAATTCTATTATAATCTAACATGTCCAATTCAAAACTAAAAATGAGCGTCATTCCATAATTTTTGCCTTCTTTTGCAATTTAAATTTATTTTTAATATTCACGTTAGAGTTTAATAACTACTCCACGAATTGATTTAAAATAAATCAATATCTTCCTTATTTTTCTCCCCTCATTGATTCAAATTCATTATCTATTTTGATTTGATTTAACCATTTTTTGAATAATTAATCAATTTTTAATTTGTATATCATCATTTTGATTTTAATTTATAATATATCTTTAGAGTTTACATTATTTTATTTGTTTTTTATTATTTTAAATTTGGATTAAATTTTTTATCTTGATTAAGATTTTACTTAATATTTAATATTATTATCCAACACAGTATATTTCATTTAAATTTGATCATTTTTTGTATTTTTTAATCATCTTTTATTCATTATCGTCTTATTATATTATTATAAGATTAATATGTTTTTTTGACAAAATTTGAATTTTATCATTTTTTGTACTTTTTAATCGTCTTTTATTCATTATCATCTTATAATATTGTTATATCATTAATTTGTCTTTATACCTCTACAACTAACTTTCGATTTGTTTAAATGTTTGTTACAAATTCAATTGTTTTTTCATTATTTTATACATATTTGTTATAAAATTATTTGATTATTTTGTTATCACTTTTCCATTCTTTCAATTCTCAGATCTTTCTTTCGATCATTCTCTTTTCCTTCTCAAATCTTTCTTTCGGTCATTCTCGAGGTTAAGAGATCTATAAGCACTACAAAAATGGACCTTTTGCCGACGCTACAAAGTGTGCCTTTGAAAAGCATTCTAAAATGTCGTAAAAAACCGTCGGGATACCTTATCCCGATGGTTTTTCGTCTATACCGACGCTATTTAAGTTCATGGTTTTACATGCATGGCATCAACATAGATTCTCTACGCTAGCGGCATTCATATGTGTCGGTAGATGCTTTCCCAACCCTTACATTTTGTATGCTCGAGATATTTTGTTTTTACAGACGTTGACGTTTTATACATATGCACATACACATGCACACACGCGCACACATGAACAAAAACCACAACCCAGTCCATGTTTAAAACGTAACAAAAACAATTCAAACCTAGTATTCAAAACAATAAAAAAAATTCCCTCCCTTTCAATTTCGATTTAACCTGCCGCCCTTTAAACAATTTTTGCAATTTTTTTCGAAACTGATTCAGGCAATTTTTTTTAATCTCCTTTTCAATTTTGATTTAATCTGCTGCCTCAACACACTCCTTTTTTTTTTTTTTTTTTTTAATTTATTTCCTCTCCAGTGCTTTCACAGATTTCAATTCTCTCTTATTTTTTTTATTTCACTCCATCAGTTTCACATATAATTTTTTTCCCAATCAAACACAATTCCACCCAATTCCTTCTCTCTTTTTTTTTTTTTTTTTTTTTTTCTTTTCTCAAAAGAACGACACGGAGAAAAGCTCTAATTAGAAAAATTAGACTCAATAAAGAAGGCAATAGACGAAAAAAAATACAATATATATCCAATCTAGAGTCTAGACTCTAATACCAAATGATATGAAAATCCTAAATTTGAAAATGTAGAACTTAAATGTTGAATCACTAATATCAAATTCTAAAATCCCAATCCAAAGGGGTAGGATTAGATTTGGATTAAATAAAGAAACTAGTTCCTTACTCCAAATTCTAATCCTCCAGCAAGATGATAAGACTTATCTATTCTTGACATGCAACACTAATTAAAAAAAAACTCTGACATCTACTAGAAAAATTTTTATTAAAAAAAAACCCTAAAAATACAAACATCAAAACACCACCCTACAATCTTTTTTCTACTTAATTAAACGGACTTAAAATGTCCATTTTACCCCTAACTAAAAAAAACTAACTCAAACAAAACATATATGGGTCAAATAATGAAAATACCCTAAAATAAATTAATAAAGTTCAACCGTTTTCATCTTGTAGCATCAACTAAAACTAACTATAATGAGAATCCTTCAACTGAGTTCATCTCCTCTTGATTGTGAGAATTCAACACTAATTATAGCTTCTTGACCCTTAAGTGTGTGATTGGTGTTGAAGGTAAGACAATGATGTCCTGGAGGATTCTGGCTAAGTTCAATTAAAGAGGGAAAAAAATATGAATTGTGTTTGAAAAATCATTCTGGAAACAGTTCAATGTTTTTTTTTTACAAATTTTTCTAAAACTAATTTCTAAAATTGCGACCAAATTATTTATAAAAATCAATATTATGTACATTCCTTGTATTGTTTAGTTTAAATTCGTTGCCTTAAAAACAATAATAAATTACTCCTTGTAATATTTCAAATGAGTAATTGTTGAAATATTTTTAAATATGGTAAAATGTCATCATCTATCAATTTCTATATTACTATATTAATTTATAATAAACTAAATATCTTAGTCAACTTTTTTTAGTACAATAATTAAGTTGAAGGATCAAATCTCTGACTTCTATGGTAGAAGATCATGCAAATTACCATTAAGTTCGGTTCAATTTAATATCTTAGTAAACTTTCCTTAGCAATAATTGATGTTATTCCCCTATTTGAGGTCTAAGATTTGATCTTCATCATCACAATTTTTTATTATACTAAAATTGAAAGTTTAAGTTTTTATTGTGGAAATTATATTTGATTGAATAATTTTGTATTAACTTGAAGATTTACCTATATAGAAAGGAAGATAATCGAATTTCTTAATTATAGCCTAAATATATGTATAATACATAAATCAATGGAAACAAGAACTCACAGAGACTCTGAAAATCAATTGATTGAATTAGCTGACTCACTCTGGAAAATCAACTGAATTGGCTGACTAAATTAAACTAATTGGACTGACTAAATGAAACCAAACCAAGTTGAGAAAATTTGACCATGTGTGGCTGTAACGGTTAGAGGTTCACGTATGAAGAATCTGAACAACAAAATTGGAGTGAATTTATGCATAATAGAAAACTTTTAAAGATTGGGCTCTAATACCATGTAGAAACTATATTTAACGGAATAATTTTTTGTATTAACTTGAGATTTAGGATTTAGGATTTTGTATTCATAAATCAAGGCCTAAATATCTCAACATTGATTAAACCCAACTTTTTGAAAAGAAAATATTGCCATCGTGTAATATATATATATATATATATATGAAAAAAGTATAGAAATTTATAAGAAACAAAATTCAAATCCATAATTCAAGAATTTATTTGGGTTGCCACTGTAATTTTGAAGAATCAAATAATACTCCGCGTGTGGTAATGTTTCTTCGTTTGCTATATATTTTGTGTACAGACGTACACGAGGTGGGATGGAGAGGGAAACGCTTCTCTCTCCCTGTCCCCTCTTCCATATCAATCTTTATTTCTACGAAATTTTTTGGAGATCAAAGTGGGAATTCTTCGTGAGAAAAATTTTCATTTGGTTCTTTTTAAGATTTTTCTATTTTCTAAACTAGTTCTTAAATTTATTCTCAACCCAATAAAATTTTCTATATTAACGGAGTCATTTTCAATACATTTTATATTCAAATAAAATACCTTAAAATTTTCTAATAATAATAATAATATATGTAAAACAATATAATTAAAATATTTAATCTCATAGTTTTTATAAGTTAAAATTTAAATATTACAATATTATAGTCTAGCTTCAATTTAAATATTACAATATTCATCATATTAAAAATTAAAAAAAAAATCTTAAATATAAAAATATCCATATCTTAAAAATGTATAAAAATATGAAAAAATTAGGATGAAAATTAGAAAAGAGTTAATTGTTGAAGCTATGGTTTTTCTAATTTCGCGGGATCTTCCGTTACATTGCAATGCAAGCCACCATTCGCTGTTAATAATACTTTTCAATCTGATATTCCATTGAAATCAATTTAATTTAATTTAATATTAGTTATTTTTTATTTTTTAAAATTTAATTTTGGAGTCCACTGTATTTATTTTTCTACTTCAGTTTTCTTCATTTTGTTTGTGAGACCAACCCAATTTGAATTGTTTTTTAATCATCTTGGACAAATATTATCGATGAGGAAATCATCATATTTCTATTTAATTTCAACAATAATTTTACTAAAAACAGAATAAAAAATAGAACGGGTAAAGGCATGGAATCGAAGTTCTTTACCATTGGATTCTTCCTTCGTTCCAATTGGTTTGTTGACTCAGTCCCCATTATGTTAAGGGCCCACCTCTTTCCCATCAAAATGCAAACCGGTTTTGAATTTCATTTCGCAAACAACTCGATCATCCAAAAAATTGATAAATTCAATCCAATTCGTATGATTTGAATTGGGTTATCAACTCATTTGGATTGAGTTGGGTTCAAATAAATAAAAATTTGATGAATTAAGTTGGTTCATGGGTTTACTTAAACCAAACCAACCCGAACAAACCCGAATTTATTATTAATTTTAAAATATTTTTATATTACTTATAACACAATTATTTATACATATATTGATTTTAATTTTATTTAATTTCAATATTTTTTTAATAATTTATTTTTCAACCGTTTTTTTTTCCACTTTTTTCATTATATAAATTGAAATTGAGTAGTTAATCTTAATTCAATATATGAAAATAATTAAATTAGATTTTTACATATTTATGTTTTGCTTCTTTTTAGAATAAAATTTTAAGTAAATGACCCGATTAACCCAAACTAACCCAACCCAAATATTTCATGGTTGGGTTGTTTTTTTAGAGTTATTTGGGTTGAAGAAATTTACAACCCGAACAATTGAGTTGGGTCTAAAAAGTCTTTCAACCCGATCCATGAACACACCTATCGGATATTAGATTTATATATCTCACTAAATTTGTCAATAAAAAATTAACATATAAAAATGTCAAACTATTTATAAAAATAGCAAATAAATACTAATAGACTTTTATTAATCTCTATCCATTTCTATTAAAGAAAATTAAAATTTTGCTATTTTATATAAATAGTTTCCTTTTTTTTTTTTTTTTTTTTTTTGAAAATCCCTTTAATTTTTTTTTTTTTTTGAAGGTATTTTAATTTTTTTGGGATTAACAAGACGAATAGAATCATTTTGAAACAAACATTTAAAAAAATAGCAAACATATTTCAAAATTAGAGAAATAGCAGAATGGACACTGAAAATCCCTCGGGAAGATATATCATTTAAATTTGCTGACAAAGATACAGTTACATTAAATGACACCAGGGACATTTTTGGAAACCTACTAAGGGTACTATCGAAATAAAAGAAATATGAAGCACATGCGGGAGAGGTTGTTTGCTAAAATTCTTAAGAATTCTTTTTATCTTGCCATGTTTCCAAATGCAACCTTAAAAGTTGTTATATGGCAACATTTTTTTTTTTTTGAGTGATAAAGTGCGATGCATAAGAATCTAATCTTAAAAGTTGCTATATGATCAAAATTCCCTTCTTTCCAAATACAACTGTCACATCCGGTCCCAAATTATCCTACCTGAACTTAGGACGGATTGCGACGACAACAAGCCTCAAGCGTGCAGTGGAGTCTATTGTCAAACTGAAACTTACTTGAATTGAATACTTTGTTTACTACATACCACAACCATCTGATTACATTCGCTAATCTCTGTTGAAACTCAAGAACAACTTGGTGGGGAAAACATTTGAATAAAGGTTGAGCTAAAAATGCCCAATGTGTGGTGAGTTTTTAGAAAAATAATTTGAGAAAATCACAATCATGCTAAATAGAGATACAAGTTCCGTAAATTGATTTAAAACATGAGCATTTTCAAGAGAGTTAACATGTATGGAATATCGTAAGCATATTCTTGCAATCATAAGCATAAACTGTAAATCGATGTAAAACATGAACAATTCAGAAGTTTGATAATTATTGCATAAATAAAATCGAGCATTCTATAGTAAATGTAAACGTGAACTTGTAGAGGTCCTTCACCGTTGTCACACCTTGTACCAGATTCCCCTTCTTAACGTAGAACGAAGTGTGAAGACATTTAACATCACTTCTCTCTATGACATCTAACATCCCAACTCTTAACATATCCTGTACTCAAGATCAAACCCAGACTTTCAAACCCAATTTAAAAAATAATCTACGTTCATTGACAAAGTTTAGGAATTTGATTCAGTTTAATTCACAATATTGTTTAAAAAAAATTTACAAACCAACGGTAAGGATTATTTTGAACAAAACCTCCCATGAAATGTAACTCACAAGTTTTAGCTATTCTGGAATACTCTCAAATACATGTATAAACAATATAATAGATGTTTAACAACACTAGTGGCATTTAGAGGCTCAACAAACACTGAGAACTTTGTCGCTACCTGAGGGGGGGGAAAAACATAAAATATTGAAAACATGAGCTAAAACCCAGTGAGTGGTAGTTTAATATAAACATAAGCTATCGCTTTCTAAATCATCAATAAAGTTTATCAAATCATTTAGTAAATCATTGAACAAAGTATAACAGATTCAACAACATCTCAAACACATGCTAGTAAAACAATGGCATGATCAACTCTCATAAGCACATTATAAAGCATTCAGCCGTTATCAGAAAACCACACAAACTCTGTACCAAAATATTGGTTTACAACGGTAGGTTACTCTGGACAAAGAATGCCCCCTGCGGTGTAAACCAAATCACAAGGTCATACGTGCACGCAGAGCTGCCTCAAAGCTAAGCATAGATACACGCCACAGGTCTAGGTTACTCTGGATTCTACTTTGGCCACATTTGAACCCGGTGGTAGCCCCCTGATAGCCTGGGTGGCACTACAGATGCAGGTTCCTTTGGACTTCCTAGTATACTCTAGCCACATCTGACCTTGGTAGCCCTTGATCGCCTGAGCAGTGCTACTGAAACATATTCAAGTAGCATGGAAAAATAACCATCTCTCGGGAACAAGAACCAATAGTTTGAAACCATTTGCATAACCATTCAACAACCTTGATTCCACCATCAAGAGGTTTTCATAAAAATCATACAAATCACAAGTATGTAAACTCCGATTCCAAACTACATTTTGATAAATCAAGATCATATAAAACCATCGAGAGTTTAGAAATCATAATTTAAACATTTTTGAAATGTTAGACAAGTAAAATAGATCATGTCATCACATTTCATAAATCATATCATACTATTATATATAATTAGTTTCTATATCAAAACATTCGAAAGTAAATCACTCGCTGTTAATCGACTCCTCAGATTTTTGGTTCATTTGTCCTGAAATTATATTGATAATCCTCTAATTATCCTTCACATGACCATAATCCAATTATTTGAAAATTATTCTTCAAGTATAACCAATTTCACTTAAACTTTTCCTAAATCCCTAATTTGATCCAAGGTAGAATCTGCTTTGTAATTTGGTCCTTTAATTTCCCTAAAATTAACTCAAGACCTTAAAATTAATCTTCAATAGGAACTAATTCTATTCCAATTTCCCTTAATTTTCTCATTAACTCTAATTAGGGTTTAGTTTAAATTAACTGCATAATCAACTTCAAAGTTGACTTAGTTTCCAATTTCTTCTAATTTCAGGTTTAAGATATCATAACAATATCAATTGGATCCCTAATTATGCTTGAGAACACCTAATTAACCTAAAATTGATTTTCTAGCTTTTAATGATGGACAATAGATGACAGACAGAAGTCAAACATAAAAGTAAACTCTTTCTTCATCCTTCAGCCCAAAAATTTTCGGATTTGACCTCTGTTTTTCCGGTGAGCGTTTCAGACTTAAATTCATCATTTTTCAGCCATTTAAAGCTCAATTAACCTATGAAAACCTTTTACCCATTCTCTTAAGTAACTTACCTCAAAATTTGGACGTCCTAATTGCCCTAGAACTCCCGAATCAACCAATCTTTCCACCGTGCCCCTGTTTTTCCAGCGAGAAGTTGCAGATTTTTTAGAGCTTAAAATAAAACATTCCAGCCAATACGATCAAATAAAAGACAATATAACTCTAGAAGGACCTTAGAAGTAACTTACCCTTAAAGTTGGAGTTTTGAATTAGCTTCTAACTCCACGGATTTTCTAAAAACCCGAGCATCCTCTGTTTTCGCGATAACTCTAGTGCCACTGTTTTTCTTCGTTTCCTTTACTTCTCCAGCAAAATTTCTTCAAATCAAGCCTCTTACGAGCTTCTTCTTTACTTCCTCTTTAATTTGTTGCATTTTGTCCAATTTTCCTTCACAAGAAAGGCCGCAATTCGAAAATTTCTTCCTCCTCTTTTTAAACCGGCCGAACACCCCAACTCTCCAAATCCTTGCTTATTGCCCGATTGCCAGCTCCAGCTTTGGGTTTTTTCATGTATTTGGATGACTCTCCTTTCATCTTTTGGGCACCCAATCAGAAAATTTGAGGAAGACAACCCAATTTGTCCAAATTTCATTCCTTTCATTTTTTCCTTCCTTTCTCTCGGTCCATCCAATTCCCATCCACTTTTCCTTCAATTTCTGGCCCAAATCGAGTCCTACAAGCCAACAACACCTCCAATTCACCATTAAACCCTTGAAATTTCTAAAATTGACGATAAATCAAAAGTATTGATTTTTTTGTTGACTTTGACTGTTGATTGTTGATTTTGACTTATCCGAACATGTCTAATTCATCATTGAATTTACTTTACATGCTTAACTAGGTTCGTTATCCTCAAATTATTCCTCGAATCCTTATTTCTTTTTCCTAAATGAAACAAAAGTCAGTCCAAATATTTTTTATTTTTAATTATAAATCTTAAAGAGAGATCCACGCCAAATTTTATATCAAGTCATCGAGTTCAATCTCAACTATATGCTTCCTAATATTCTAAGAAAGAGTATAAGAAGAGAGGGCTTACAACCATAAACCTATACCCCGACATGGTCATATTAATACGAAGAAACTCAACATATATAATAGAGAAACATGGTCATACTATACACCGAGTAAGCCCAAGATGGATAGCAGAGCAAACATGGTCATACTATTATCTGAGTAATCTCATGGTAAATAGCAGAGAAAACATAGTCATATGTACACACAAAGTAACCCTCAAAAGGCAAACACCCCGACACACAGATGAAAGCCTATGTGTGTGCCAAAGTGGATCTCAAAGACCTCATGTAAATCATGACTACACTATGGAAACACATTCACAGTAGTGTAATGGGAAATCACCATAGATACAACGATTTAGTGGTTTGAAAACCATTTTAATCTTAAACGCATGTATCTGCCTTTTTAAAAATCTTGCTTTTAAAACATATAATCGTGTTGATAGCATGAATTTACTTGAAAATCTTGATAATCATCTTAAAAAATCATAAGATAAATCTTCTAAATCATTTTAAAACATAAAATCATGGAATTGGTAACTTTTTTTGAAATCACTTATGGATGAAATCTCGTAATATTTTGCTAATAATAAAGTATTCCGTAAAATAAACCACTCACCAAACTTTTGACGTGTAAAATTCGGATTTGTACGTGGTTTCAATCCAGCTTCTTCTCCACTTCTGATTTGTAGCTTGCTTGGCCACGGAAGAGATTGGGTTTGAATCTTTCAAATTTTCAAGAGATTTTTATTAGGCAACTTTTTTTCCTTCTTTTTATTACTCCTCCTTCCATTGTTATTATTATTGTTTCTTTTATATCTTTTGCCAGCATACTCCCCTTTTTTACGTGCCCATAAAATTTTCTTTTCATATTTAAAACAATATTTTTCTCTTTTCACCACTCTTCTCCTTTATTTCCCATTTTGCCATTAATTTGTTTTCATTTTAATTATTATTGATTTACATTACTTTTTTTTCATCTTCAAATATTTCTTTTTCATTCAACTATATTTTTATCCATATAATCTTATTCAATTTATCAACTCTTTTAATTAATGAATAAAAGGATAATTTTATCTTTCCAGTTCACTTCAAATTTCCTCACTCAACATAAACAACTCAATATATTTATAATGTATCAAAATATTAGGAAACTTAAAAATGGATCTTATAACAATTTTATCTTCAAATGCACCAAATATTCTTCAATGCGAAAATAACTCTTTTCATAAATTTTTATCACATTTATTGATTTAGACTCTAATTTTTTAAAAACTAATTTTTTAAAAGAAGATAGTTAATGAAATCTTCAAATGCTTTGAAATTTAAACGAATCTAATATATGAATACACAAGTCAAACACAATGTCAAATATTCTACGAGACAATAAATTAAAATGTAAGAATAACAAAAAGATAAACACAAAGATTGATAACCAAATTCAATGTAACCACACCTACGTTTGCGAGTAATGTGTCCATTACAAGAAACATCACTAATAAGAGTTAAGCAATTATAATGAAGTGCCTATTTGATAGATATCAACTACAAAGACTTTTAAGCAACGTACTTCTAATGATGAGTTTAGGCTTCCCTAGACACCATCTTGCATTGCTCTATTACTCTTTTCACCTTCGTGTTGGTAATACACTTCAAAACATGATAACTTAAACTCCCCTAAGAACGAGAATCTAGACTTCTAAATATAGCACCAATAACGAAGATTATTCTTTAGAAGAATAGCAAGATCAACCACAACTTTACTGTGAGGAACGCATACAATTTATTCGGCAAGCTTCCTTTTTTCCAGAAACACCCACCTCTATATTTTATTCAAAATCGGGACCCTAAAAACCATCACCAGCTCAACTAAACATACCCTTGATAAGGAAAAAACTGTACAAAGGCAGTGGATGATTCATATACCGAAAACAAAATCCGCTGCCGATAAGGGAAACATATTTTTCAGTGAAGGATGGTTCAGATGACCAAGATGTTTTTGACAACTATAGCGACGAGATGCAGAGATAAAACCTAGATAAAAGAAAATAGCCAACATACCACAGTAACACACCTGAAATTATAAATACTTGGAATTATAGATATCAAATATCTTTGGATAACTATATCTTATTTTATATGAATATTTTTGTAGATATATTAAAATAATTGGATAACTGAATTTGTTAAATAAGCTTTTTATTTGGAATTGTCTTAAATATACATAATATTTCACAAAATATGACAAAATGAACTGCATATGAAGTCTATCATGTTTGTTTCTATCACTGATACTACTATTGTATCCACAAAAACTATGGTATAATATCCCACAATATTAAAGTACTGAAATATCCACAAAAACTAAGGTCTAATAGCCACAACATTTAACTAAGTCACAACTACATTATTACATCTGGGAGATTTTTAGGTCAAAACTAGGGACAATGTCCTTGATTCTAAGAGAATGTCTTGTTTCTTCTGGAGAAGCTTTCTTCTAGTCTTTTGCATTCTCCAACATCTTCTTTGACGGTTTAGGCTGTCTTTTCGGTCTAACATTTTTAGTATTCATCATTGTATTTGCTTTTTATTGAATAACTTGAAATGTCAATACTTAATTATAAGTTTATAAATATATATTGAGTCTATAAGTCATAAAGCAATAGAAGAAATGTGACAATTGTTATACCTTCACTTTTTTTTGCTTTGTCATGCATCATTTTTGACATTTTTCATGCCCATTGACTTCTTCCTCATTGTCTTCTTTTTTGTAAATATATTATATAAGTGTACCAATGCACAAAATTTTAGAAACTATTAATATACTTTGTCTATGATATAGTTTTTGTTGGATCTTATGTCATAAAACTCGTAGTTTGTAAACAATAGAACTTATTCTAAAAATTCAATAAGTTGTTATTGAATATTTTATTTTTAAGAAATCCAATAAACCTAAGTCCCTTGACTATTACATGAGTACTTGAACTTTATGTGGAGACATACAAGTGGATCAGGTTCGAGTAAATAGTCAAAATGATCTATAGTATATGAATAAGGTTAGGTGCCTTATTTTGGTAACACTATTGGATGCGGCCTACTCTGTAGTTATTACAAAGAGTTGTAAGTGCTACATACGAAGTGATCCTAATTCGTGCATGTTGGGACATGAGGAGTGGAGGTGTCTTGTGCAAATGAGTTTTGTGCAAGATCGAACCACGAAACCAGTCACTTTTACTTTATAACGTTGTTTTCTGTTTAAGACTGACTATTTCAAAGTGATGACCTAGGTAACTTGACCTTAATCCTGAGCTAACTATAAACTCTTGTTTGTTCGGAATTATCCTTTGATCTGCAAATGGTGAGAGTAAACCAACTCCCTCTGCTCAATAAGCTTACCATTTTGGGGATAAGACCGGATGAATAGCTGAGGACATAGGGTGCAAGACGAAATTCACTCCTACTTGATTAGGGTTAGTAGAGAGGTTGTTCCCTTCAAGTGCTGATTTTGGGTCTTGAACAAGAGGCCCCGCCATTTCTTTGGCTTGAGAGGGATTCAATTTGTTGATTGGATCACAAATCAGTTATTCATTAGGGGATCAGTGGGACTTAAGGAATGAAAGGTACTTTCAGGGGTAAAACAGATATTCGACCCAGTCGTTATTACAAACAACCTGTGAAGGGTTAGCTTACTAATCATGGTTATATCGAGTGAACATAAGATATCTACAATGAGGGGAATTCAGCTATGGCTTTAGTGAAATCACCCATTAGTTAAAGAATGAGGGTTAGATCGGTCTAATGAATTTAATCGATTAATCTCAAATCGTTGGAGCATATGATCTGTAGGTCCGCGAGGTCCTCCAACTAGCTCGTAAATGGATTAGTTCTAGAATAGTGTGATAAGTTAATTTGAAGTGTTCAAATTAGAATTAAATAAAATTGGAGAAATAATAATGATTTAAATATTTGAAGATGGTATTGTGTAAAATTAATTTAATATTTGATATTAAATTAATTAGAATTGTTTAAATTGTTTAAATAATTATTTATTAAATTTATTAAGAAAATTAATTTATGAAATTAATTTTACAAAATTAATAATATTTTCAGTTTTATTAAAAGAAATTGATTTATGAAATCAATTTATCAAAATTGAAAAAGAAGAAAAATCACAAAATGGAAAATAAGGATTTTCCATTATCTTCATGAAGTAGCTCACGAACAATCCACCTCTTCAAGCTTTATTAAACTCCAAGCATGAGTTGCATCTCATACAGAAAATCTCTTTGCATGAATATCTACAATATATTGAAGAGATTGGAGTGTTTTGAAAGGAATGCAACCGATAGAATTTCTCTGAAAAATTCGTAGAAGAAGAGAGTTCTTGATGTTGGGTTGCTGCTGTGAGTTAGTCTACAAATTCCCTTAATTCAAGATTATTTTGAGTCGTACTACTCAATCTAGAGCACCAAGAGGATAGTAGGAAAGATATTGGGGTGGTCTACAACAAGATTCAAAAGAGATTTGTAGCTGGATTCAAGCTTAGAGGAAGTTCTTCGAAGGTATGTTATAAAACCCATTTATTTTTGCTGAAACATGCTTTTATTTCTGTCAAAATTAATGAATTAGAGTGCTTATGGATCCTAATCACTTTCGCTGTACATTGGTACATTCTAACAATCTTTTCATTGAAAAGAAAAATTAAAATAACTAAATGTTGTTACTGTTGGACTCCAATAAAAAGATGACAAAATTATATCAGTGATAGAAACTTATGAATGATAGACTTTAATGAGCAGCAATAGTGGTTTTTTCTATTTTCTATCACTTGAAGTCTATAAAAACACAATAGCAATAACCTACTATTTAACTAGATGGATACATCTTTTCTCTCAGTAATAGTGGTTTCTTCTATTTCTTTCTCTTTCTCACGATTTTCTTCAGGCTTTTATGGATATTAGTATACCAATAAAAAAATGAAAATATTGTCAGTAAACTATATGTACTTTATATAGTCTATCATTAGAAGAAAAAAAAGTAAACAAACTAGAAGGCTTTAATACTTTTACCTCTTTATTCTTGGCATAAGTAGTTGCATATTCAACTACTTTATCAATATTAGCATCGACGTCGACATCTATCAATTCTAGACTCACATATGGAGGAGGATGATTCTTTTCGAAGAACTCTTGAGATTGTCTTTCACTTTGACATCTGTGTGCGACCTTGTGCTTTACAATTTCCGTTAAAGAATGTAACAAAGTGAGAATCTCTGTTTGTCCTTTTTTAAGATCTTCAAAATCTTCTTTGTGTTTCCTTTAAGACCTTCAATATCTTCTTGTAAGAAGATATTCTTTTCCAATATTTTTATCTTTTTCTGCAACATTTTCTCCTTCCTACAATCTTTTCTTCTCGATCTCCAGAAATTTTTTTGAAGTATTCTAATGTCATTTCTTCTTTTGATGCACAGGAACTAAAGAGAACTGAAAACATGATATTTAATTAGTATTGTATACAGAATACCTTCTTTTTATGAGATTTGAAATACTAAGATAATCATAGGTTGGAGTTATCAGTGACATAGTTTAATGAAATTATATCAGTAACATGGGCTTATCACTGGTAGACCTCATTATTGATAGACCAATATCATTGATATGGTCTATCTATCTTTGATATATGTTGTAATTGACGCTGATAGACTCCTTCCGTATAATTTTATGTGTTTCGATAGATATAATACTTCTATCACTAATAGACCAATATAAATGATAGACTTGTATCATAATTATTAATGAAAAAATTAGAAACTTACATTTCGTTCCGAGAAGATGTTGTCATTAAGATCTTGCCAATCCAATTATTTTGTTGTTTTCCAATTCAACATTTTTGGAAAGTCATTTCCTTTTTTTTTTTTTTTGTGAACCCCTCAGAAATTTTAGGAAGTATTTCATATGCTCAATAAGCTAAAACTATGGAGAAGCCTTGCAGATAAGCAGCTGCTTTTTTTTACTCTTAATAGATTTCTTAAAAAACTCGACAGTAAGACTATTAGACAATCTTCCCCATTGATAATTCCTAAACTTCTCCTCATCATTCAACATCTTAACATGCTTCCAATCCACACAATTATGAGGTTGTTTTGGAATCAACAAGTTTTCTAGCATATAAAAATTGACAAGTTTTGCTATTTTTCTTTCATCACTGCAGTGACTAGAAAAATAATTAAATGCACTCTTCAAATTTTCCCTAGTGATGCAAGTTACATTTCTAAAAAATGTTTGTCTAATTTCTAAATCATTTTCTTCAGTTCTCTGAAATATCTTCAATAGGGTATTCATCATAATTTAATCCAGTAATCAAACAAAAATCCCTTAACCTAAACTCTATAATATTACTTTCAATCTTGAAAAGAAGAACATTGTTATCAGTAGAGACACATTGTCTTCTAATTGAATGTGCTAGAAGTTGTAAAGGTACTTTGGACATTTTTAAACCTAACAAATCCATAAATGGTCATTCCTTAAACAAAGATAGACAAGTAGAATCTAAACCCTTAATGATATGGTCTATCACTTCCAACTTGACATAAACTGTGACTTTCAAAGTGGAATTCTATCTTTCTTTAGGAATTTTTTTTTGCCTATTTAAACAAAAAAAGAAAATATATGTTATAAATATTCTAAACTAAAATTTAGAAATAGATGTATACTAAATATATAGTTAATACCTTTTTTTCATTTTTTTTTTTTTTTACTTGATGGTTCTTCAAGTTCTAAGCTTGCTTTTGCCCCCTTTTTTTGTCGTTCAATTTCCATAATTGTTTTTGAATTATCAATATGTTAGAATAGTAATAACCACTTTAGTCAAAAAACTAAACACTTCAAATTTATCAATGATAGAGTTGATAACTGATAGACTTGAAGTGGTGAAGTCTATCAATGTTAAACTTATCATTGATACGCTTCTGTCATTGATAGACTTGAAGTGGTGAAGTCTATCAATGATAGAAACTTATCACAAATAAAACCTAATCAACAACATATTTGAAGTCTAAAGCAGGCTAGCAAAAGTCTATCAACTAAACAACAAATAAATAGAAATGAAACTACAATTTTTCTTCATTTCCATGAAAAATAAATCCAACATACTCCAAGTCTGTCAGTGATAATGATCTATCAATAGCAAACTTTAATCAACAATAAAATAATAATAATAAACAACAGTGAAATTGTACACTGATTTACATTGCATGAAAATACATTCAACATCCATTATGTATATCAGTGATATAACTTATCACTGATAGACTCCAATCAACAACACCAAATAAAAAAACCAATAAACTAATGCATTTACTCACTCATGAAAAACAAAAACAGGTTTAACATTCTTCAAGTTGATTGGTAATAGAAATCTATCACCAATAGACCTCAAACAAAAACACATTTGAAGTTTAAAACACACAAACAATAATCAATCAACTAAACAACAAAAAAGAAAAAAGAAACGGTCATGCAACTACAGTTTTTTTTTTTACCTTTGAATGTGATTCTGCAGTCGATTTCAATGAATAATCGTTGACGACGACGGTAGATGTTAAAAGGAGATAGTGCAGATTTTAGTGTTTTGAAGAAGATCATTGGGGTTAGGGTTTTGAAGAAGATCAAAAAAATAATAATAAAGGAAGAAACCAAACGACGAATGGATGGAAGATCCCAATCTTATGCAGATCAAATATCGAAGAGCGTCGGACGAGGGATCCCAATCGTCGATCGTTTTAGATGGGCTGTAAAATGGCAAAAATAAGATCGTGGAGGAAGGATATCTCGGTCTTGGGCTTATTACATTTCCATGGGATTTTTAGTCTTTTTGTATAGGTTGTACTCAAATTTGGCCACATTTGTAATTTGTTTTGGTTAATGTAATATTTACCATTAGTTTGGCCCAAAAGTTTATGTTTGCAAGCACTATTTTTTTTTAAATACTTCATTTATTATGCTTCATGGACAAGAAAAAAATTGATATCCTTTAAAGCTAAATGAACGAGTATAGAAGGAAATTTCTCCATCCATATACCATCCACTGAGTTCTCCCTAGCAAGCTTTGGAGTATAGTCTACTAATGAATTACATTCTAACCGCAAATTAGTTTATCAAACGTTAAAAAATTTTGCATATCATGGTAACTAGCATGTACTCTTTCTTCAAAATTTAACATCAAATTTCAATTAAAATTTTCATATAATTAAAACTTCTCTCGTTCTAAAAAAAAAAATCTCAAATAGAAAATTACGATCCATTTCTTTCCCTCTTGGCTTTCCTTGATGACTTTGAGGGACTGTTCTAATGGATTTTTTTAATTAATATTGTCATTTTTTTAAAAACTTATTATAAAAATATAGTATTTTGAAACTTATTATTCAAATATTACAGTTTTATATAAGACCTCCTCTCATCTGGTTAGAAATCCTTGTCATTATAAGAGAGAAGATTGTTTAATTCATTAAAAAAATAATAAGAAAACAACACATTTTTCCTTTCTTCTAAGATGAGGAAAGTATAAAATTTGAAAAAGAAGAGTTTGGCACAATAGTCAAGGTGCTATTTTAGAAAGTGGATACATAGGTTCAAGCCCTCACCCCTCCTCACGAATGATGGAAAAAATGCAAACTAAAAAAAAATCATTTCAAATTAAATAGCAGTCTTGAGAGAATGCTAAAGCCGCTAAGACATGGCCAGCTTTGTCCTTTCAAGAGGAAATAAAGTTAAGAATGAAATAAAGTCAATATTTTAGGAGATATGCTCAAAAAGAAAGGGTAGACCTGCGAATAGTAAGGAGAGCGTGTGAACAAAATTTCTTGATTGCCATCTATTGTTTGAGTTAGGTTTGTGTATATATAAGAGACTCACATGGGAAGTATGAATCAAAATTCCACTTCTCTTCTACACTTACATAATACATTTATACCTTTTATCATCCTCAATTCTTGGTATCAATAATGGAGGATGGAAAAAAAAAGAGCATTGTACTATTCCTGTTCATGGGGTAAAGCCATATCATTCCATTTTTAGCTTTATGTCACGCCCCACAAGATGTCCTTCAAATTTCGGAAAAAAACTCCTTAGCATAAGTCAAGAAGAGCCACAAAGCCTTGTAATGTCCCAAGACATGGAGGCACGATTGGCGTGCATGCACACATGCACCATGCCAGGCGCACGCCTCAGATGCAACACGCACAGGGCCCCATGTGTGCACACGCTCGAATGTCCCTACCAGATGCCCATCCGCGTGGCCCTATCAACATATGCATGCCTGTGCGTACGAACATTCCAGACGCACGACGAATGCTCTAGACACCTCACCCATGTCCTAAACGAGCCTAGAAGCTTCTGGAGAGTGTTGGACGGTACCAGCACCTTTGCGAGACACCCAGATGACCCGAGATAAATCCAGACAGCTGTAGAGATGGCTAGAACGTGCACAAAGGCCATAAACAATGCTGGAATGCTCTTGACAGACCCGAACACCTCTAGAAGGCTCTAGAACATGCTAGACAAGGCAGTGTTGGACAAGGACAGGAAGGAGCTGGAAGGGTTTAGACATGCCCAGAATATTTTAGAAGACCCTAGAATGTACTTAATGATTGTAGAATGATCTAGCTAGACCCAAGATGTATCAAGATGGTTCTAGAACAAGCCATAACTAATCTCGCTAGGTTAGTTAAAGTCCTTAGGTCGGTGAGAACAATCCTATAAATAGCCCCAAGGGCTCATTTGTACACCCATCAAGCAACAAGTTCTCAAAGCAATACACACTCATTCCCAAACTCGTACACCAACCTTCCCTTGACCTTTTTAAGTTCGTATTATCATAATAATTTTCAAACCTCTATAAAGGATTTCTTGGAGTGTCTTGAGCATAAGAATCACCCAAGTGTCGCATTCCAAACTGCTTGAAAATAATGACCGCGTGACATTTAGCTCACCAAATTAAGCAAACAAACACCAACTTCAAAATTTACTTTGTAAACACTCCTTTGAACACTACAAAAATCGAGTCTTCACTTTCCCCACATTCTTTCATTTGTTTTCTTGAAATCCCCTTCTCAAGCTCCACCTATGGCCTCCCACTGGCCTCCAAAAATGTTGATACCCTCCCTTACCACCTTTTCCTTCGCCTTTTCCAAGCTTCAAACTCTCTGAAATTCAAATCCTCCTTCAAGGAAGCCATTCAAGCCCTTATAGCCCACAACCATGCCCCCCCCCCCCACTCTGTATCATCTCCAACATCTTTCTTGGTTGGACTGCCAATGTCGTCAAATAACTCAGCGTCTACCACGCTATATTTAGTGGGACAGGTGGTTTTGGCCTAGCTTGCTATTGCTCTCTTTGGCTCAATCTTCCTCACCGGAACGTCACCGTTGACGAATTCTCTTTGCCCGATTTTAAAAAACCATCCATTCTACTTCATAGGATCCAGTTGCCAGCCAACATTAAGGATGCTGATGGTGAGGGTGATTGGTCGATTTTCCAGAGAGAAAATTTATCCGCGTGGGGGGACTCTGTTAATGTGTGAAGTTGAAGGAGACGAATGACTCACGCGGGAAGTTGAAGTGCGTGTTATCATTTGAAAAGGTATACGATGGGACGGTAAACAATAGTAGTAAAAAGGTAGACAATCACGCCAAAAAGTAAACGATAGGGTCAAGAAGTAGACGATAGCATTTAAAGGAGGTAGACGATAGCGTCAAGAGATAGGCGATAGCGTTTAGAAGAGGTAAACGATAATGTCTGAAGGAGGTAGGTGATAGCGTCAGAAGATAGACGATGGCGTGTAGATGATAACGTCAAGAGGTAGATGATATATCAAATAGAGGTAAACGACAGTTTTAACCAGGTAGACAATAATACATAAGGTACACAATAGTGGCACGCCAACCTTTCCTTTATATTTTCTTGTGTTTTGAAATGTACATAGGTGTTATATTTATACAACATGAAATCCCTAATTTGGGAAGCCAAGAATAATTCAACAACAAAAAATGGTTAGACACTTGTTGTAACCATCCTATTCTTTTAGTAAAGGGGTAAGACTATAATTTATGAAGTCTTGCATTGGTGATGAAGCTGCTTAGTGGATTTTCTTTTGGTGACGTGACTGACTGTATTGGCATCTTTAACATCCCCCCTCAAACGAGAGGGTAGTTCTACTACACTGAGTTTGGATCGTAGGTGGAAGAACTGTAAGTGTGTTAAGGTTTTGGTGAGGTAGTCAGCGATTTGGTCGGAGGATGGTACATAATGAACATCAAGCTGACCACTGAAGACTTGATCACGAACGAAGTGAATGTCGATCTCAATGTTCTTGGTCCGCGCATGAAACACCGGATTGATGGCTAGAACACCGGCGCTGAGGTTTTCACAACACAGGACTGAAGCCGACTTCTGTTTGACATCAATCTTAGATAGTAGTTATTGCACCCAGATGATTTCTACAGAGGCATGAGCAAACACTCTATATTCAGACTCCATGCTAGACCGGGCTACAACGGATTGTTTCTTTGAGGACCAGGAGACATGATTACCACCAAGAAAGATGCAATAAGCAACAACTGATTTTCAATCGTCTATGTTGGCTACCCAATCGACATCAGAGAAGACCAAAACAGACAGGTTGGACCCATGTTGAATGTAGAGGCCAAAGTGTCGAGTGCCACTCACATATCTGAGTACTCTCTTCATCGCTTACCAGTGAACATACATAGGTTGCTTTAAGTACTGACTTAGATGATTAACCGCATATGTAATGTCAGGTCTCGTGGTGGTTACGTATTGTAGGGCGCCAATTGTGCTCCGATAGACATAGGGATTGTCAAGAGGAGTTCCATCGAAGATGGAGAGTTTCTTGTATAGAACACTCGAAGAGGGTGCCGATTTTAGGTCTCCAAGGTCAAAGCGGTGTAGTAGGTCCTCAAAATACTTTTCCTGATTTAGTATAACTCCATTTGCGACAGTGTGCAGTTAGACTCCAAGGAAATAATGGAGTTGGCCAAGATCCTTTAGAGCAAACTTGGAGTCCAAGGCTTTTACAAGCTTGTTGATTACCTGCAGATCGGTGTCTGTGATAATTACATCATCAACATATACCAGTAAGAGTATTAAGGCAGAAGTGCTCCGATATATGAAGAAAGATGTATCAAACTTAATATTCTGAAAGCCCTAACTATATAGTGTTGTCTCCAATATGTTGTTCCAGGCCCTTGACGCTTGTTTGAGGCCATATATATGCCCTTGTGTAAGCGACATACATGATTTGGTAGTTGAGGATGAACAAATCCTTGTGGTTGGCACATGTAAACTTCTTCATCGAGGAGTCCATTAAGGAAGGCGTTATTGAAATCTAACTGTCTCAACTGCCACCCTTTGAATACAGCAAGGCTAATGATGATCCGGAAGGTGGACGCCTTTACCACTGAATTAA
The DNA here is from genome assembly GCF_027475165.1 of Benincasa hispida. Taxonomy (NCBI): domain Eukaryota; kingdom Viridiplantae; phylum Streptophyta; class Magnoliopsida; order Cucurbitales; family Cucurbitaceae; genus Benincasa; species Benincasa hispida. The sequence continues at coordinate 6,717,813 of NC_143487.1, forward strand.
ATGTCTTGAAGAAATAAATGCTCGGGTTTTGATGGAAGCCTTTTGCTACGAGTCACGCTTTGTAGCGTAGAATGGAGCCATTAAGACTCCGTTTGATTCTGAATACCCATTTATTCCCAACAATGTTCATTGTTAGGTAAACAATTGGTGGGTAGGCGATCAGTGGGTTTGACACTAGACAATGAGGGTAAATGATCGTTAGGTAAACTATCGATAGGTGCATGATCGTTGGGTAAGCAATTGGTGGGTAGGCGATCAGAAGAGAGAGGTGGGAAGGCTAGGCTGTCTGTAGAGTTATTAGTTGGTGATTGGGTGTGGATTGTTATGATAATTAGTGAGGGTGAGGTTGTGGACGTAGAGGGCATAGAGTCACTATGCGGTGTGTCCTGACTGAGGGGTAGCTAGAAAACCGGGTGGATGGCAACTGCTTGCTTGGCTGGTCTACAAGCTGAATGAGGCACCTGACAAGGAAAATCAATTTCATCAAACACAACATGTCGAGAGATGAACAGCCTACCATTGGGGCTGAGGCATTTATAGCCTTTGTTATTCATAGTAGGGTCGAGATAGATGCACTTCTCTGTGTGATAGCTCAACTTATGTGAATTGTATGGTCTCAAGTAGGGGAAACATGCACACCCAAATATTCGAAGCTCCCCAAACTTGAGCTTCTTTTTTAACATCACTTCCATTGGAGACTGTCCATTTAGGACAGGGGTGGGAATGCCATTAATCAGCAGAGTTGAGTATAAGAAAGCATTCCACCAATGATGTAAGGGAAGATGTGCTTGGGCTAGTAGGGTTAGCCCTATCTCCACTATGTGTCTGTGTTTCCTCTCAGCCCTTCCATTTTGTGCTGACGTATATGGACAGGTATACCTGGAGGCAATGCCAAGTTGATAACATACTTTATGTATCTTGACAAATTCTCCACCATTATCTGACTGTAGGGACTTGATTAGTGTATTGAACTGAGTTTGTATCATGGTGAGAAAGTGTTGAAAAGTTGCAAGTGTGTCACTTTTAACCTTAGAGGATAGATTCATGTGTACCTACTGTGATCATCAACAAAGATAGCATAATATTTATACCCATCTATAGACAAGAGAGGAGTTGGACTCCACAAATCAGTATGTATAAGTTCAAAGGTTACATATGCTCTTGAGTTAGAGTTAGAGAAGGCTAAAGAGTGCAATTTACCATAGCTACAAGAATCACAAAATTTGAGCTCTTCATTAGATAACATAGGGAGATTACAGGCTTTGATAATAAATTCTAGATTTTTTTACGAAGGATGGCCAAGTCTTCTATGCCATGTAACCTTAGACACCCTATGCTTCGAAGATATGCTAAGAGTAGACAAATCTTTATTCTTGTGCACTGGTTGCGATGGTACTCCGTTTCCTACTGACTTCGAGCTAACTTCTGCACCTTCTAACTGATATAGTCCATCTTTAAGCACTCCCTTCATTACTGTTTGTCCCGTACCCTTGTCCTTAACAAGACAGTAATTCGTGTGAAATTCAATAAACACATTATTGTCTTTTGTTAGCTTAGATATACTGACCAAATTTTTTTCTATGGCAGGCACACATAACATATCATTCAGTTTCAAATTACAAGCATCACTAGACAGACATACAGTTCCACCATGAGAAATTTCTAGAGTATTACCATTAGCTACAGTGACTGCTTCGGTACTTGAGTATTCAGTCGGATTGCCAAGATTGTTGAAGTATGAGGTAACATGATTAGAGGCACCCGTCAGCATACCAATTTACATCAGTTTGTCTTGTCAGAAAGGGATTACTTTCATAAGCAGTGGCTAGGGCTGTTGGATAAGGTTGTGTGTTTTTTGTCTGGTTGTTAGGGAAGGGTTGTCCCTTGTTTTGAGAAGAATTGGGAACAAAATCTCTATTATACCTATTGAAGCAGTAAAATGCTATGTGTCCTACCTTCCCACAAACTTGATACACAGGTTTGTTGTTGTTTCTTCCCCTGCCTCGACCTCTACCATGGCCACCACCACCTCGTTGTCCTCTCCCAGTAGACTGGTTGCTGCTATTGGTCTTGTTATTTTGGTTGACATGTCTAGTATTTGTCATATTCACTGAAACATTACTGACTTGGTTGAAGCCTACTGTTGTTTTTTGGTTTGACTGATGTTCCAATCTCCTTTCATACAAGAGAAATTCTGATTGCATATCAAGCCATGACATGTCTGCTCTCCCTTGGATCGTGGCCACGATGCCATTGTACTCTTCATCAAGTCCCAGTTGCACCTGTGAAAAAAGAGCTCTTGATGGCACTGGACTACCAGCTTACTCAAGATTGTCAGCATTCATTTTCATAGTTCAAAGGTACTTTTCCATTGTCAAATTACCTTTTCTGGTTGTTTGAAACACATGTCTCAGATAATCTTCTTCAGCCTTGGACTGAACACTAAAGAGTTGTTGAATGTTGGTCCACAGATCCCTTGCACATGCACATCCCATCACTTGAATGGCAACTTTTGGTGTCATGGAGTTATATAGCCAGCCTAGGAGGAGTTGATCTACAGCCATCCATGCTTCATATTGAGGATTTACCTCAATTGTTGTCGACGAGCTGGAAGCACTACTGCCGAAGCTTCCTTCTGTGCTGCGCGGAGCAGCTTCTACTCCAGTCAATCCAGTCGGTATGCTCTCATTGATTGCAGGTTGCAAAAACATTGGGGGACAAACTTTTTGTCCGATCAGGTGCCCTTTGAGTCGAAAGCTCTGAAGGATTGGAAGCGCCAAGTTTTTCCATAAAAGGAAATTATTGCGGTCAAATTTGATAGAGGTTATCTGATTGAGGAGTTGGTTTAAGGGTGGGCCGCTGAAGTTGGCTGTGCCGAGGGTGGTTCCCAAGTTTCCTTGATTGACGTTGGTCATTGTTACTCTGATACCAAGTTAAAGTGTGAAGTTGAAGGAGACGGTAGACTCACGTGGGAAGTTGAAGCGCGCGTTGTCGTTTGAAGAGGTATACGAGGGGACGGTAAACGATAGTAGTAAAAAGGTAGATGATCATGCCAACAAGTAAACGATTGTGTCAAAAAGTATACGATAGCATTTAAAGGAGGTAGACGATAGTATCAAGAGATAGACGATAGCGTTTAGAGGAGGTAAACGATAACGTCTTAAGGAGGTAGACGATAGCGTTAGGAGATAGACTATGGCGTGTAGACGATAGTATCAAACAGAGGTAAACGAAAGTTTTAACTAGGTAGACGATAATACAAAAGGTACACGATAGTGGCACGCCAACCTTTCCTTTATATTTTCTTGTGTTTTGAAATGTACATAGATGTTATATTTATACAACATGGAATCCCTAATTTGGAAAGCCTAGAATAATTCAACAACAAAAAATGGTTAGACACTTGTTGTAACTATCCTATTTTTTTGGTAAAGAGGTAAGACTATAATTTATAAAGTCTTGCACTGCTGACAGAGCTGCTGAGTGGATTTTCCTTTGGTGCCGTGACTGGCTGTATTGGCATCCTTAACACTTTCATTGCTTGCTTTTTAACACTGTTGTGGAGTCTGATCAAATTGGGCTGTCGTATTTCAAGCTTAAATTCCCGAGGATCCATGTTCGTCCAATCGGCCCACTTGATTGGGATTAAGAGCAGGATCGTATTGGGAATACAATTGGATTAATTACAAGAGAAGCCATTCTAGAGTGGCTCGAAGCCATCGAACTCTGTTTTGTACGTTTCTTTCGGGTGGATGAACATGATATCATCGTCACAAATGATGCACTTGAGGAAAGCGCTAGAGGCCAGCCTGAAGAATTTCATCTGGGTAGTACGACCTCCGATCGGAGTGGACATAAACTCGGAATTCAAGGGGGAGGAATGGCTGCCGAAAGGGTTTGAAGAGCGAAACAGGGCTTCGAGAAGAGGTTTGGTGGTGCAGAACTGGGCGCCGCAAGTGGAAATTCTATCGCACAGAGCAGTATCAGCATTTCTGTCGCACTGTGGATGGAACTCGATGATGGAATCGTTAAGCCAGGGGGTGCCGATAATCGGGTGGCCATTGGCCGGAGAGCAGTTCTTCAACGTGAAATATTTGGAGGAAGAAATGGGGGTGTGTGTGGAGGTGGTGAGAGGAAAGAAAAGCGAAGTGAAGAGTGAAGATATAGTGAGGAAGATGGAAGAGGTGATGGAAGAGAAGGAGAGAGGGAAGCAGATGAAAAGAAAGGTAGAGAAAGTGAAGGAGATAATGAAGAAGGCATGGAAACAGGGGGAAGACTTCCATGGAGGGAGAAGGACAAACACCATGCTCAACCGAGCAATAATTAGGTGGAGGCTGCATCTAATCTCATCCTCATCTTCTTTATATACAATAAAAATAATAAAAGAAAAAAAAAACTATTACACGATGGTTTTTTATTTGACAGTTGTTTGAGCCTGCACAGACATTTGGTAGCTAGCACCTAATCATTTTTAAATTATTAAATAAAAATTACTTGGATGTCCGTTAATTAAAAATTGGTGAGAGGTTGTATTAAAATGTGTAAGTTGCACCTAGTCATTGTCTTTATACAATATGGCTACTACTATGTGAGTGGTTGGCTCATTACTCCTTAAACTTGAGAAAGACGTTTGAGGCAAGGAGTAGAGGTTTAAACTTTGAAGTTTTGGGTCTAGTTTTCATCTATTTTTAAGTTTTAAAATGAAACATTTTTATCCAAGTTTTGTATTTAGTTTTTATTTGATCATTATATTTCAAAATATAGTTACTTTGTTAGTAAAAATATCATTTTGATACCTGTACTTTAAATTTATTCTATTTTAGTGGTCAATACTTTTAGTAAAATCTTAAATTTTGCCCCTCAAAATTATTTTTTAATTAAAATTGATTAAATAATAATGATAATTTTAATACAATTAAATTATGTGAATATGTTTTTAAGGTTTATAAATGGAATGATAATAAAGACTAATTATTGTTTTCAAAATATCAACAATAAACTAATATCATAGGCTAGTTTCAATGAACCAAAATGGAATTAAATCCAAGCAACAAAATAGTAATTTAACTTACTCTTTTTTATTTTGAGGCTTGAATTTTACTTCCATTTTTAAGTTTTGCACTTTTATTCTTAACTTTTTACTAAATACTTATTTTCGAATTCGATCATTGATATTAATTTTTAAAATAAAAAGTAGTTAATTAATTTGTACGAATTTTCTATCACAATTAAATTTAAGTAAAAGAATTTTACATCATAATTCGTTTACAGTCTAACGCCAGAAATCAAGAGTAAACATTAGTGAAAACTTGAAAGTAAAATGTGAAATATTGAAACCTAAAGGCTAAAGAGAAATTAAATTATAAAAAAATAGTAATGCAACATCTTAAAATATAGGGGAGAAATAAAAATTAAATTCAAATTCAAGAATAAAAGTTAACATTTTGAAGTTTATAGATCAAATAAAGACTAAATATAAGACCCAGGAACAAAGGAGTATATTTTTTTCTCAAACAAAAAAAATATATTAATGTTAGAACTTAGGGACGTTTGATAGTTGGGTTAATTATTCTATTTAAGGATAATTATAGTCCATAAGTTATAATAGTTTGTGTTTGCGTGTAGACTATTTTAATTTGAATTATAATAGTCTGTGTTTAAGGTATCAAACAATCCCTTAAATCTTCACTCCTCTACTCCCATACTTTAACGTGTTTCATTGAAAAGAATTAAAATAAAAAATGAAGGATAAATTATTTAAAAAAAGTCTTTAAACTTTGTATTTTGTGTCAAGAATATTTTTGAACTTTCAAAAGTTTAAAAAATGTACACTTAAACTTTCATAAAAGAGTTCAAAAATTAAATTGCCGTAAATTTCGAATAGAAATCATTAAAGTTTTGTTTTAAAAATACCCTTAAACTTTAAAAAATTTCAACAATACCCTTAATCTAAAAAGATTAAAAAAAAAAAAACATCTTCACAATTAGTATATGAACATAAACTGCTAATACCTCGTTACAAAAATAATTTTTGAATTAAAAAAAAGTTTAAAAATGCTTTTACAGCTAACATGGTGATCAATTTGTCTAATGTTTTCTACGTTCGAAAAGATCCAATTTTAAAACAAATTATATAAATATCCTCATTTTTTTTATACAGATACTCTCATTTTTATGTTAATTTTCCAATAACTTATACCAATTTTCTTAGCAACCAAAATATAACTCAAAATTTTAAGTTAAATTATAAAATCTCACAAAATTCCAAAATCAAAATTTCCCCTTAAAACATCCCAAAATGATAAATAGTCGAATTAAAAAAATATATTTAGCTATTAACATACATTCAATTACTAACGTGTGACTTTGTTAAAATATTTAATCCTGAAGTCTCTTGTGCTTACTTTATATTCTTTCTTCTTATCATAGTTCATATTCCTTAAGTGAAGTGTGAAGTTGTATTTATTTATTTATTTTAGAATAACAAATGTCAAACAATTAACAAAAAGAGGAGTAAGAGAGTATTAAAAAAGGGAGGAGAGAAAAAGATGGAAAATAAATAAGTAAGATATCTCAACGGTATTGTAAGGATATCTTTTCAATTTTTTTTTTTTTAAAGTTTAAGGAGATTTTTTAAAATATTAACGAATTTCATTCAAAATTAACGATAAAGGTATTTTAAACTCATTTTTTTTAAGTTCAAGAAAAAAATAAATTCAACACATTAGATGAAGATTATAAAGTATGAGTCTAATAATTAATGAGTAGAAAATAGGAATATTTTGGAAGTATGGAGGGTGGTAGGTGTAAAGTAGCAGTGTACGGCTTCATGCGCTTTGCTCCTTAATCACTACAAAGGCAAATAAATTATACAGTACAATATATATATATATATTTATTTATTTATATATATGTATATATTTATTTATTTATTTATATATATATTTATTTATTTATTTATATATATATATATATATTTATTTATATATATATTTATTTATATTTATATACTATGCGTTTTGCTCCTTAATCACTACAAAGGCAAATATATTATACAATACAAAAAGTATATATATATATATACACCATTGTTTGATGGAAAAATTAAAATGATATTGTCCTTTTAGAAACTATTTAGGAAAATATTGTTGTTTTCAAACTATTTGTAAAAATATTGTTGTTGTTTTTTTTTTTAAAATAAGTCTAGGGTGAAAATTCGACCTAATTATTGTTTTTTTTTTAAAATAAGTCGAGGGTTGAAAATTCGACCTAGATAGGTCGAATTTTGAACCCTCGACCTTCATTTCACTTGTACGTCGAACTTTAAACCCTCGACCTTGCCCTTCCTAACATTATTATTGAATCTGTTTAATTATCATTCCGGAGACCTTCCTCTATCAAAAGATCGTATTTCTAAATTTTCATAAGGTCCCCCTAGAATTCCTTTCAAAGCTTGTTGAATAATTTTTACAGATTTTGTCATCTCAGCAAGTCTGACTAAATAACGAGCTAATGAATCTCTTCTTTTTGCCACTGAACTTCCCAATCAAATTCGAGAGCGAGATTATGAGAGTGAGTGAGATTATGAGAGAGAGCGAGAGCGAAATAGCAAGATTTTGATAGAGAACGAGAATACCGTACAAATTTTCCTTTTTTTCCTTTTTAATTATTACACATTCCACCTTATTCTTTCTAATCATTTTTTTTTTAATTTTTCATTTTATAAAAACAATTTCTAAAAATATTTTATTATTTTATTTAAACTCTAAAAAGAATAAATTAAAAAAATAATAACTCATAAAAATAAAAAAATATATAAATTAAATATCTCATTTATATAAAAATAATTACAAAAATCAATGTGTCCCACAAGGCGGACGTCATCGATTTCGAGTTGGTTGTCGTCGTCGACTTCGAACTTGAGGTTGCTCGGGTTCTTCTTGATGTTGCTCTGGTACCTCTGCATGCGCTTCATAATATAAATATTCATTATGCTCTCCACGACTCCGACCATGTCCATGCACGTATGAAGACGAAGGACTAGCCTCTGAGTCATAATGTCCTGAACCAAATGTTGGCATCATCGTCATCGGACTAACATATTTAGTTTGACTCTGCGTCTGCGTCATAAGGGGCAACTCTTCCACATTATGTGCAACCTCATCAAACTCATCCTCTTCCCGAATAGGTACTCTACGTCTAGGAGTTGGTGGAGGAATAATAGGTATATCATACATATAATGAATTTCCTCCATATAGCTTTGGTTGTCACTACATATAACAAGAACCTGGTTCGGATCATTCGCAACCTCACGGAGTCTAGCTTTGGTTGTCACTACATGTGTGGTTGTCCTAGTCACACAAATTTTATCTCTCCACTTAAATTTTAAAATTTAAATTAACTATATCATTGATATAAAAATTAAATTGAATTAAAACAACATACCGAGAACCGTAGGCTCGTCCAACTAACTGAGCGTCATTAACATGATGTAGTTGTAGAGCCATTGTTGGAAATCGCTCCCAAGCCCATAGTTGCAAAAGTATGAGAGGCCCAGTTATCTCTCGAACCTCAGGTCTTGTTGTTTTACATAGTTGTCTATACAACCATGCCAAACATGCTCCACCCCATGAATACCGCCCCGCATCATGGAGGTTAGCTAACAATGGCAGGAACATCAAATGAACAAAATGGCTTGATTTATCTGAAAACAGACTTCCACCCATCATTTGTAGTATATATGCTCGCGCATATCTTATGACGGTTTCCTCGTCTGCATCATCTGTGAGCTCACAAAATTGTGTTCCTAACCATATTAAACTTAACCTCGATTCTTTAATCTTGTCGACAGGTGGGGTCGCACCGAGGTACAGTTGACAAACTTCTAACCAGTCATCGTACATCACTCCGGTGACCGACTCACCATCAACAGGCCCAACAACACTTCTATGTCTTGTAGAGTGATAGTGCACTCTCCAACAGACATATGAAATGTATGCATCTCGAGCCTCCATCTCTCGACCAAGGCTGTGATCAGATGCCAGTCCAACTGAATAAATCCTACCTCTCGATGTCTGCAAGATATTTCTCCAGTAGTATGATCTCGCCATACAACATATGATCGATATCTCGTAAGCATAAACGATGGTGACATTTCGGTCCCGTCCAACCATTTGCTGGGTTGTTCACTGTTACAATTATACTAGCATGTCGATATGAAATTAAACACACCTCTTCGTGTGTTACATTTTCTCTCAGGTGTTTCATACTTAGTGATCTCGAACAAGCCATCATACCGAGCAGTACTGTTCATGTAACAAGTGGCAAGCATTCGGCATTCCATGCTCGCATTTTATGGCAGTTTGCTCACATTTTAACATGAACTACGAAGATTTTATTGAGGACTACTACAAATTGTCAACGTATGCTGAATGTTACTCTCCTCAATTTCAACCTGTACCGCATGAAGATTACTGAATCACGCACCCTAAAATGCCTGTCTTACATCCTGATCCATCGTTGTTGAGAAGACCTGGTAGACCGAAAAGTTTACTTTATCACAACGAGGTGGATTGGACAGAACCAGCCACTCGACAACAATGTGGATTTTGTAACCAATTAGGACATAATCGAAGGAAGTGTCCTTCGTTACTAAGACGGGCTCCAGATAGTTAGGGATTGAATAATAAATAATTTTTTTATTATATATTCATTTTATTGTATATTCATTTTTTTTATTATAATTTATTGTATATTCAATTTTTTTATAATAACCTACTGTATATTTATTTATTATTATTTTTTTTTTGTAATCAATAAAGTTTTACATTATAATAATCTAATATATTCAATTTATAGTATAATAATCTAATATATTCAATTTATTCAATTTATTATCTAATGATTATTCAATTTATTATCTAATGATTATTCAATTATAGTATAATAATCTAATATATTCAATTTGTTGTCTAATGATTATTGAATTATAGTATAATAATCTAATATATTCAATTATAGTCTAATAATTATTCAAATATAGTATGATTATTAGTTCTTTTTTCTTTTTTTCTTTTTTATATATATTTCTATGGAAAGTTCAAATAAAGTGAAGACTCTCGCTCTCTCACTCTCACTTTCGCTCTCTCCTAAGATCTCACTCTCGCTCTCTCCTAAAATCTCACTTTGAATCTCACTCTCTCTTAAAAATCTCGTTCAACATCTCGCTCTATCCTACTATCTCGCTTTGAATCTCGTTCTCTCCTTAATCTGCTTCAACCCACTTATCTCCTTAATCGCTTTGAAGTTTCGACATGTGTGTAACCTTCGACAACCTAATATACAAAATTTTGTTCGTAGATAAAGCTAATTCAGAATTGTCTTTCATTCCAAGGCATGACTTGTATCCATGCGCTTCATATTCGCCTGGAGTTCGCTCTCAGAAATGTAGCCATCCCCACCCCTTCATGTCAATCCTACAAGCCTCCGTCTAATTCGAAATGATAACAAAATGCATAGGTTGTTAGAAGCAGCTCGAGTACACAAGTACATATAGTATACCATCTCATTACTTTATTTCCTTTATGAGGGAAAAAGAAAAGTAATAAACCTGCAATCTCGAGGGTGGATGTGTGTCGAAACTTCAACCTTTGACAACCTAAGCGAGATTCACGAGATTTCCCTTGTCGAGGGTTGAAGTTTCGGCCTATGTATTGTTTCCAAGTTTTTCTTTGTTCGTCGAGTTCTCAACGTTCGACTTCCACATTAGTCGAGTTCTCAATGTTCGACCTCTAGCCTCGAACTCCCAAAACAACAATATTTCTCTAATAAGTTTCAAAACAACAATATTTTTCTAATAAATTTTGAAAAAAATAATATTAATATTAAAGGTTCTTTGTTTGATGTAGTTAGAGTAGTGATTAGACACAGTCTAGACTAAATTTTAATTCTTGTGTTCTCCACATTTCTACTATACAAAAATGAAATTAGGTAAAAATTATTTTAAAAAGATAAAATGTCTCTACTATAAAAAAAAATAGATAAAAAATATTTTAAAAAGATAAAAATGTCACGTGACACCATTTTATTAGACTACTAGAAAGCACCTAAAATCACGTAAATTTTCCTTTTTTTTTTTTTATTTGTGTTTTGGGACTTCGAAAATGGAAGGCGGCGGCGTCAAAATTACCGTCCTAACCCTAATTCCCCATTCACTTTCATCTTTCTGCCTCGCCTTCCACAGAATATTATGTATATTGGGTGTGAGTATATACTTGTTGGAAAATATAAAATTGTATTTATGAGATCTCTTTAAAATACAATTCACATGCTCCAATAAATATTTTGAAAATTGGGAATGGACTAAAATAAATATTTAATGAGATATAAAGGTCAAACGAAAAAAATTTAGATAAAAAATCAAATACGAAGAAATTTAGGAAGTTATCTGAAATAATATCTTAAGTACACTTTTCAAAACTAACATGCTTATAAAATTTAATCTTTTCTAAAATTTAAAATCAAAATGCAATCACTTGAGATGTATTTGGATAATTTGTAAATTCTTTTGAAAGTTTGGAAATTCAACTTTGGAAACAAAACTTGGGCAAATTCAATTTTGGAAACAAAACTTGGGTTAAAGATTTGAAAAATTACATATATTTATATAAATTTTGGTAAAGATAACTAAGAAAAAAATTTAAAATATATAGAAGATTCTACGTAAGATTTGGAAAAATTACATTGAAAAACTTAACAGAACTTCAGTGTGCGGTATGAAATGTATCCAAAATGCCAAAAATAATTGATAAGTTAGAAAATGTTAATTTTTTTTAATTATTTTTGATGGTCAATCTCATATGAGATAGATTGAGAAAAACTAATTTAATAAATTTTCAAAAATACATGTTAGTTTTGAAAAGTGAAAATTTGAAGGTGTTATTTTTTATAATTTTCTAAGACATTTACTAAAGAGTTTGCATAAAATCTCAAGAAAATGCTGTTTTACAACATTAAAACATGTACTCACATTGATGATGAGAGAGAAAGTTACCTTCCTAGTTTATTCATTGAACTTTTAAATATATGATTATTTGGTATATCAACTTTAAATGAGTCAAATGAGTATCTTTGAACATTTAATTTCTATCTAAAAAGTTTTTGAATTTTAAATATGTCTAATAAGTCTATAAATTTTCTATTTTGTATCCAATAGATATTAGATATATTTGAAATTTGATTAACTAATCGATTAGATATAAACTCGAGTTTTACATTTAATGAAACCTTAAATTGAATTTTAACCTAACATAAGAATAGAAAAACCATGACATTAACCATAACACAACAAAATCGAAAAGAATTAAAAAAAAAAAGAAAAAGAAAAATCTACAAGTAGATAGAGTTGGAGGAAAAATGAGAGGAATATTGGAGAACTCACATTAATTCAAGTTTAAGGTGAAATAATGTAAAAATTGAATGAAAAATATTTGAACGAAAATATGCGATTTCTTGAAAATAAAGATTTTGTATGGTAAAAGAGAAAAAAAAAAAAAAAAAAAAACTTTTTTTGGCACTTTCCTTCCCTTAGCATAACTAATTGCTAAAGAAAAGTTTCAAAAATTCAAAATTCAAAATTTAAAATTTTGATGGAAATTTCATAATGTGGAGAAATTTTGAGAAATCAAGGGAAAATCAAACTCTCCTTCTATCAAAATTTTGAACCTATCAAAAACTCGAAATTTCAAGTTTTTAACCAAAATTTTGATCAATGATTGGTTGTGACATGTGAATAGATACTTATTAGAACCGAAATAATAGAGCTAAAGAATAAATGTATTTATAAAATCTTTCTAAAATACAATTCACATAACACAGTAGATATTTTGAAAATTAGGAATCAAAATTTATGGACTAGAATAAATATTAAGAAAGATAGAAAGATCAAATGATTTTTTTTTTTTGGACATTTTAGTCATTTACTGAAGGAATTTGCATAAAATCTCAAGAAATGACTGTTTGACAACATTAAAACAAGTACCCACATTCATGATGAGAGTCGAGAGAGAAAAGTCAGAAAGTTATTACTTAATTTGTGTTTAATAGATTAAAATTTTAAACATGTTTAATAATTTTGTATTTAATAAATATTCGACATATTTAAAATTTGATTAACTGATCGATTATATAAAATTGAATTTTATGTTAATGAAATCGTAAAATTTTCAAATTTCATGTATAATAGGTCATTTATGAACTTTAAAAATGATTGAATAGATTAATGTCTAATAAACACAAAATTGAAAGTTGGTTAAAATACCATTTTTAGTCCAGATACATTGGGCTTCATTCCAATTGAGTCTATGTACTTTTAGTTATAAATATATGCTTCTAAACTAATCAACCAAATTTATCGAAGAAAATACATTGTATATATGTTTTCCAAAAAAAAAAAATAAAACCCTATGTTAACTTGTGTTGAAGTCAAGATCTAGATAAGAGAAAATGAACATGACCTTTAAGTAACAACAATGGTAAATTTGTAATTCAAGAAAGCACATGACTGACAAAATGGAAAGATCTACACATCAGTGTGATGCTTGTCATACAAGTATTGATGATTATGTTAAAAAATGAAAAGTAGGGAGTTTGTGAATTATAATGAACTTACTTTTTCTTACCGCTATCATGGTGTACTTATAGGTGGTTGATGTAAGCCTTTCTCCATAGGATTTTGGAGTTGCATTGGGATTATCTTTTGATTAATATGAACGGACATAGTCATTTGGTATTTTGTTCATCTCCTTTTAGCTATATTTTGGACTTGGGATGATTCTTTGGGTTGAGGCATGCCACATTATGCATTTTGTGAGGTTGAGCACGTTAGCTTGAACCTTCATTTTTCTAGGCCCATTTTGGTATTAAGTTGTCACTTTTAACCTGAATATGTCTTCTTGACTTATTGATAGTTTTTCGTGAGGTTGAACATGTTGGTTTGACCTAATTTAACCTCAAAGTAATTCATTATTACTCGTGAAAATATGAATAAGAGGGAAAAAAAGTTTCAAAAGAAAAAGAAAAAAGAAAAAAAAAAAAACTATTTTGGCGTTCTACTCGAGAAATAGAAAAAAACTATTTTTCTTATCAATAGAGAATTTGTTTGAGAAATTAACCGTTGACTTTTTATGATTGAGTAGAGCCATGGAATTTGTTTTTGTTTTATTTAATATTTAAATGCAGAAGAGGTAGATAATTAAGATAAATTCTTATAAATAGAAAAATCTCACGAACATTTACATTTTACATAAAATTTTTTTTTAAAAATGCTTTACTTTTTGCTATAAAGTATAATATTTTTAAATATTTTTTTATATTTAAAAAGACTTCGATAATTAAGAGGATGTCAAACATACTCTTATTCCAATAAACAAATAAATAAGCAAGTGGGTTAACCATTGAAGCATTTTGTTTAGGTTCAATATGATTAAATGGGGGTGGCCGTGTGGGATTTTTCAATCTTTTGACTTTTGATCATGTCAAAATTTACTAAGAAATTGAACTACAATAGAAGCACAACTTCAAGAAAACTCAGCTACAAAATCTATTTAACCTCAAGTATAATAATGATTGTTAACATTAACATAACTTTGGAAATAATGGAAAACTAATTTGACATAATCCAAATATCAAAATTATAAACGGTAACCTTTTTTTTTTTAAAGTAAAATTGAACGAGAAAATTTAAATTAATGAAAAAAATAGTGAATTGATTAGATTAAAAAAAGACTTAATTATGCAATAAATTAGGTCTCCTTTGTTAACCATTTCATTTTTGGTTTTTGGTTTTTCAAAATTAAACCTATTTTTTCCTCTTTCCAAAAACAAAAACAAGTAAAAAAAAATCTACTTTTTAGTTTTCAAAATTTGACTTGATTTTTTAAATTATCGATAAAAATAGATAAAAGGGAAGAAACTTAGAAAGGAAAATAATAATTATAGACTTAATTTTCAAAAACAAAAAAATCAAATGATTTATCAAATGGAGTTTTAATTATAATTTTGGTTTTTTTTTTTTACATAAATCAACAACGGTGGGTCGAGCTCTAAAATGAGAATAAATATTATTCAATACACTACTTTTGTATTGGCTTATTGATAATTTTTTATCCCCTTCATTTTAATAGGCGTGTATTCTCACAAAAAAAAAAAAAAAAAATCATTTTTTAATTATTCAAATATCCTTCGAAATTTCCTCAACAAATCCTTTGAAATGAATATGGTGTTGAAGTGAAGTGGAAGACACCGTCCCATATAAAAGGTTTTCTTTTCTTAGGTTTATTTCCCAACCATTTTATCCGCTATATACATAAAACTAAAATAGTTTTAGGCATTCATTTTTATTCTTATTAAAATTTCAAGAGGCATCTGTAAAAAAAAACTGAAAATACTTTTTCCATTTTGTGGTTGCGTCTGAAGTAATACAATTAAAACGATAATTATAGAAAATCACGCTCACTTAAAAGTTTTTAACTTTTTTTAGAATAAAGATTAACATAAAAAAAATAAAAATTCAAATTACTAGTTGAATTTGTCAAAATATACACAAAAAAGAATAGTAGTGTTAATTATAATTTTTAAAGGAAGGTTGTGTGAGGATGCAAAGAGGGTGATGATGGGTTAGAAGGGGATCGAAAGGAGGCCAAATTATACAAATAATAATAATAATAATAATAAAGGGGGAGAAAAAGGAAAAAAAAACAGAGATTACTCACTCTGATACACAAAAACGCTACCAATGACCAAAATAAAATCCCAAATTGAAAACAAAAAGAGGGAGAAAAGGCTTTTTGGATTTATTTATTTTTATTTGTATATTTTTGAATTGAATTGAATCGCCATAAACCCTAAAATTCGAAATGCGAATGATGACGTGAGAGTGGCTGGAAACATGGTTAAGCAACGCGAAACCAACGCGAAACGATGGGGCACGCTGGAGGAGCTTTTGCTAGCCTCCGCCGTGAACCGCCATGGGACCACCAGTTGGGAGTCCGTCGCCATGGAAATACAAACTAGATGCTCTCAATCTCAATCCCCTTCCTCTTTTCTAACTCCCCAAGATTGTAGGAATAAATTCTACGACCTCAAGCGACGATTCCTCTCCCAAAACGTCCTCGATTCTGATTCCACCTCCCTCATGTCCATGCTCGACGAGTTGAGAAAGATTCGAGTCGAGGAGCTCCGCCGTGATGTTCAACGTCGGGATGTCTTGATCGTGTAAAATTCTTGCTCTTCCACTCAGAGATCTGATCTGACCCCAACTGATTGGTCGGTTGAGAGATCTGAACATCTTTCCCTCCATTTTGTTTGTGTCAACAGGTCATTGGAAATGAAGGTGAAGCGATTGGAGGAGGAGAGAGACCGCAGTTTCAACCAACCCCATCAGGGATCTGATCTGGACACCGACAAAGCGATAACTAACCTCCACCCTCAACCTCAAAATCCGGCCGCCTCTGTAGACGAATCCGACGATCGCGAGAACCGATCCCTCAACGAATCCAATTCCACGAGTAAAAAACACGATGTTCGACAGAACGGCGTCGTTCAGGGGAACCCGATAATCGAATCAGTCAAAATCCCAAAGATCAAAGAAACCGGGCCGCCCCAAACCGGGAGTGAACCGGGAAGGGAATGGTCATTCAACAGCACAGCAGCGGAGCCGGAGCCGGAGCCAGAGCCGGAAAGAGAAAAGAACTCGGCGATGGGGGGAGGATATAAACGAAGGGAAAAAGAAAGAAACTGGGGGAATTCGAAAGGGAGTCAGACGGCGGTGGGCGATTCGAACGAAGCGTGGGAATCGGTGAGCGAGTCGAAGCAAGAAGGGAAAGAGGGGGCGGTGTCGAAGCAGCAAAGCAGCGACGTGCAAAGCTCAGGCAGTTTGTCTCAGAGGAAACGGTGTCGTAACAGAGGAGGAACTAGCAGCGGCGAAGAGCCCGAGGTTTCTCCCGCCAAGCCCAAGCCCTTAGCCGTTAAATCTGAACCGTTGCTCAAACTCCTCGAGATCATTCGCTCCCATCGGCTTGGCTCTACCTTTGAGCGCCGCCTACGGAGCCAGGTACGTTTGCCGCATTTTGGGGGTTTTTTTTTTTAATAACCGTTAATGAATAAATAAAATCGAAGTAAGAAAATTATAAAAAAAGAATTGGGAATGAAAAATGGGAGACTGGATAAGAAAAGGTAACGTGTAAAGAAGGAATCACATTATGAATATGAACGGCCTTGATGATTCATCATGAAGTCATCCAGGTGGATGTTAAATCTACGGCTTTGTACTTGCCACTTGGGTGCGTCTAAGGACTTTTTTGGCCATTCACACCGAGAAATCGAGGGTGTTTTGGTCCTTACAATAGGACAGTTGGGTGGAATCTGAGCCTTGTCAGCTTGACACGCTGACCATATTTGGCTAACGGTGGTGTACCCCCGTAAACCCTTCCGTTAGCGGAACTGCGTGGTTTTAACGTGGCTAAATAAGTCTAGTGGCCCAAAGTTTTTAATTACGTGGCAATTCAGAAATATCCCAACCGTTCATTTCACAAATAGGTTCCGGTTCGATGAGATGGACATATGTCCCGGTTTGAGCCAAGTCTGTCCATTGGGTTAAGTCTTTGTTTTGTTTGGCGTTGGATTTTGTTGTATGTGTAGTAGCGAAAGTGATGGTTACTTGGTTAGTAGTGCGGGCGGACTGTGGAGGAAGTGGGTCTGAATTTCTGTTTGTTTTAATTTCTTGCAGGAATCGGATAGATACAAAAAATTGATTCGGCAACACATTGATCTGAGAACGATTCGTTGTCGAGTGGTTAAAGGTGCGTATGCGGATTCAATTCACCGGTTCTTCCGAGATCTCCTCCTCCTTTTCAACAATGCCATCATTTTCTTCCACAGATCTTCCCCCGAAAATGGTGCAGCACTTAAGCTTCGGGCTCTGGTGTTGAAAGAAATGAAAGACAAAATAAGAAACCCCCAACCCATAGTCCTAAAATCAAAGCCCAATCAAGAAGCCGATCTTTCATCGTCAAAGCCTACCACCAAGCCATCTACTACCATAATGGGGTGTCGTAAACGCGACTCCGTTGCAGTGGTATCGGATGTGGGTGGCAAAAAAACCGAGAAGAACTCTAAAGATGTTGAAGGGAAACCCAAGGTTGCTGATTCTTCTGAGATTAAAATATACGAGAAGGGTACATGGAAGAAGGGCTTGAATTCGAAAGAGAGACCAAGACCGGCAGGGACTAATTCAGGGCCGAGAAGCTCAAGAACATCATCGACGAGCAAAAACAATGGGGAAGTGAAGCACGAATATGGAGGGAACGAATTGAGCTCTCATGATGGGATGGACAAGAAAGAGAGAGTGACGAAGAAGAAGCAAGGTGCTGTAAGCTTCTTGAAGAGAATGAAACAGAATTCTCCAAGTGAAGGCACAGATGAAGATGGTGAAGCTTCAGAGGACGAGAGTTTAAAAGAAGAGGAGGAGGAGGAAGAAGAAGAAGAAGAAGAAGAAGAAGAGAAGAGGAAGGTGAAGAAGCAGAATGAAGAGAAAAAAGAAAGGGTAAGACGGAGTAGTGGAGGAGGGAGAGGGAAGAGAGGGGTTGGGAGGCCGCCGAAGAAAACTGAAACAGTGACAGTAAAGAGGCAGCAGAGAGAGGAGGTGGGCGGTGGTAAACCCCAGAAGCGTTCAAAGAGATAGCTTAGTCATCATTATAATTCATTCTTATTGTATAATGTAAATTATGCAGTTGTCATACGACTGTTTTCCATTTTCTTTAGCCTTACAGGTTACTTTCCCAGGGAAACAGGAAAAGGGACAAACGAACGAACCCTCCCTTTTTTGTTTTGTGGCCGCTGATTCATCATATACATGTCCAGATTAATGAAATTGGAAGTTTGATTGTTTTTTGTTCTTGAATACCACAGAAAGTGATGTAAAGAAGTGTATTGAATGAATCTATTAGCCGTGGCTGTGAGAAAGGAAAAATATTGTGTTAAAACAAGTTGAGTTGTGCAAAAGACAGAAGTGGAGTTCAAATTTTTAACCAATGCCATGCCATTCAGCTATGACAGCCTGGGCCGACCCAGATTAAGGGGAAAAAGTCTTCCCACTTCACATGCAAGCCGAGTTCAACTTTTTGAATGGTTCAGTGGAGAAATTGAGGTGTACTTCAGTTCAAAATTTAACAAATAATTGCATCCTGAACCAAAGATGCAGTGTGATTTTGAAGAAGATACTAAGTTGGCCAAACTTGGGCCGTATCAGCTCCTCACATGACCCATGTGACAAAAGACAATGTTAACTATGTTCATTTTCCAATGACCAAACACACTTGCCTTGATTCCCTGCATTCAAACCCACCAAAAAACACAAAACCCTCTCTTTTTTGCCTCCAAATCAGATCTGTAAACTCTCACTCACTATGAAAATTCCTCGGATTGCAGCTCTGGTCTGTTTCTTTGGCTTCATTCTCATCTCCATTTTGATTTGTTTTCCCATGAGAATCCACAATCACAGATCTGCTCATCTTCTTCCCACAGGCCTAATTGAATCCCGAAGATTGCTCCTTTCTTCTCTCTCCTCTTTCTCCACAAATGGGAGCAAGATGAAAAATGGTAGTAGATCTGCAGAGACAAGTCTAAGAGTGGCGCCGCCCAGCAAATCAAATCCCACGCAGAACAAGTAATGCATTACTTAGTTTAATACTCTACACTCATTCTTGTACAAACATCTTAGAGTGCAGGTGAAAGAGAGAAGATTGAATCAATCTCTTTTCTCTTTCCAAATTTTTGCAGTTTCTCATTTGTTTTTGCTCATGCATTATTGATTAGTAAGTGGATGGGGGAGGCTTTTGGAATTATTGGATTTCCTTGTTACTGCATCCTTGAGTTAGGAGTAGTTAATTATGACTTGCAGAAACTCCAGATTTGATGTTAAGCACTTGGATTCATAAGAAATAACTCACCGTTTAACTTCTTTTCTGTGACGGTCGATTCTTAGTATATTCACATTGGAAATACGAGACATAGGAGTCTATAATTACAAACCAATTCAGGTGACATGAGATGACAAAATGAAGTTAGTTTTAGAATTTGATTAATTTGTTATCAAATGGAGCCTAATCAAACAATGCATAAAATTACTTCATTAAACACTCATATGTTTGTTACATTTTCTCACAAATGTTTTCATATACAAGTTCATTTGGTTTGCTATACACATTTTAAATGCTTTTAAGATATTGAATTAATATAAAGGAACTATTACACACATTCAAATAATGACTTTAAATTTGCATTGAAAGCACTATAGCAGACATCACTAATGGTGGGCGATGACAGTCGCTAAAGGTCTGATAGTTGTAATTACTAATGGTGGGCGATGACAGTCGCTAAAGGTCTGATAGTTGTAATTTGAGGTAGGAGGCGGTTGTCACTTGTAGTAGGCAGAGCTATTCAACAAGGAATTGACAATTAGCATGATCTTCCTCCCTAGAGGTTGAATGTTTGATCTCCTATCCCATAATTGTTGTATTAAAAAGAGTGTAACCTGAATTGCATGCATCTTCGTGCATCCCTTCAATCAATGATATACCAAAATATTTTTTTACGAGTTTGAATTGATCCACTAACCTAAGCGTAGAGGTAGAAACTGGGATTTCACATATCATATTTCAGAATTCAAGTCATTCCCATCCTGAGGCAGAAGGTAAAGTGAAAAATGATGCAGATTGAATTTGAATTAAATATTTGTTTTGCTAAAATGTGCAACTAATGGATTTAATAAGATGTGAATCATTCAAACCAAATTGGACTAATAAAAAAAAAAAAAAAAACAGTACAAATAAAATAATATGGTTTTGATTTCTTAAAAGCCATTGATGGTAGAATATGCAGAAGTCGTGGAATGGTGATAGAGACTTAGAGTAAATGAATTGGTTGCATAGGTCATTAAAATAAAATATAGTTCATTAGATAAACTAAACCCCAGTTAGAAGAAAAATATATATTTTTCATTCCCATAATTTTCCTTATTAGTTGAAACTAAAAAACCGTTTAATTTATGGGTAGTGGTCAAGGTCAAGTGGATACCATCCTTGCTCTGCAGATTCAAAAATTCCAAGTCAACAACGGAACGAGGAAACTGAGTTTCCCCTGTTTGTCTTCTACATTCATTCTACTCTCTGCCGCTTTGCATTTCCACCGCAACTTTCTTCTCATACCTCCAATCAATCTGCCCCGCCATTCTCTTCTCAATTCTATTCCCCTCTCATCTTAATTACCCACTTCAATTTCCTTATGTAAATTCGAAAACTCTTAATTCTTAGCTATCCTCTGCTTCCATGGCTTCCCTCTGTTTCCCATTCCTACCTATTCTTCTACTTCTGCTTCCTTTTTTTCCCCCATCCTCTACTGTTGCTCAGAAGCCAAACCCAAATATAACTTTAGGCACATCTCTCACCGCTCGTGACGGCGATTCCTTCTGGTCCTCTGCATCTGGTGATTTTGCTTTCGGTTTCCTACGCCAATCTGAAGGGGGAGACTATTTGTTGGCAATTTGGTTCAACAAAATTGCTGAGAAAACCGTGGTTTGGTCTGCTAATCGGGACAAACTGGCACCGAAGGGATCTACTGTTTTACTTTCAACAAGTGGTCGGCTCGTCCTCAACGACCCTGGAGGCAACCAAATTTGGCCTACAACTTCCTTTGCTACTAATCAATCTGTTTCCTATGCAACCCTTCTTGACAGTGGAAACTTCATTCTCGCTTCTAAGAACTCTGAAATTCTGTGGCAGAGCTTCGATTATCCTACCGATACGATTTTACCGTCACAGATTCTTAATCGGGGGACCAGTCTGGTTGCACGATATACAGAAACGAATTACTCAATTGGAAGATTTCAACTTACGATGCAAATTGATGGGAATCTCGTGCTTTACACCAGAAATTTCCCTACGGATTTATTAAGTAACAGTTATTGGGCAACTAACACTGTGAACTTCGGCTTTCAACTCGTCTTCAACCTCTCTGGTTCGATTTATCTCATCGCAGAGAATAAAACCATTCTTAACACTTTGTCATCAAATAATCCTCCAACTCAAAATTTCTACCATCGAGCGATTCTCGAGGATGATGGGGTTTTCAGACATTATGTTTACCCAAAGAGGGGTACTGGAAGTAATTCGTCTTGGGCTGAAGCTTGGTCAGTATCCATATCCATTCCTTCCAACATCTGTATGGCAATTAATGAAGGTTCGAACAGTGGAGCATGTGGGTTCAATAGTTACTGCAGGCTTGGAGATGATCAAAGGCCATTTTGTACTTGTCCACCAGGCTATGACTTGTTTGATCCAAATGATGTGACCAAAAGTTGCAAACCCAAATTTGTCTCTCAAAGTTGTGATGAATCGTCTCCCGAAACATATAACTTCGATTTTATTCCTCTGGAAAACGCAGATTGGCCTGAAGATGATTATGGATATTTCCAACCAGTAGATGAGGATTGGTGCAGAAACGATTGTTTAAGAGATTGCTTTTGTGTGGCAGCCATTTTTAGAAATGGTTATTGTTGGAAGAAGAAGTTTCCGCTTTCGTTTGGGAGAATGGATTCTAGTGTTGGTGGAAGAGCTCTTATCAAAATCAGGAGAGACAATTCTACTCTGCAATCTCAAAACTTTGACAAGAATTGTAGGAACAAAACTAAGATAGTCATTGGGTCGGTTTTGTTAGGAAGCTCTTTATTTCTAAATATCCTCTTGTCACTTCTCACTTTATTGATTGGCTTCCGATTCAGTAAAAGAAAATCAAAGGCTGTTGGAAGAGACCCTTTCATTTCAGGTGTGAATTTGAGGGCTTTTAGCTACGAAGAGCTCGACAAGGCCACAAGGGGATTCAGAGAGCAACTGGGAAGTGGTGCATTCGCTACGGTGTATAAAGGTACTCTTGATTCTGTAGAGGACAACAACTTGGTGGCAGTCAAGAAGTTGGAGAATATAGTGAGTGAGGGAGGAGAGAAAGAATTTAAAGCTGAAGTGAGTGCTATTGCTCAAACAAACCATAAGAATTTGGTTAAATTGGTTGGTTTTTGCAACGAAGGAGAACATAGAATGTTGGTGTATGAGTTCATGGAGAATGGGTCTCTTGCCGATTTCCTGTTTAGGCCTTCAAAACCAACTTGGTATTCTAGAATTCAACTTATTTTGGGAATTGCTAGAGGGCTAAGTTACTTACACGAAGAGTGTAGCACTCAGATCATTCATTGTGATATCAAGCCCCAAAACATTCTCCTTGACGGCTGTTTTGGTGCAAAAATTGCAGACTTTGGATTGGCCAAACTTCTGAAGAAAGACCAAACTCGAACCATGACTGCAATTAGAGGAACAAAGGGGTATGTGGCTCCGGAGTGGTTCAGAAGCATGCCCATTACAGTGAAGGTTGATGTTTATAGCTTTGGGATTTTGTTAATGGAGATGATCTGTTGCAGAAAGAATTTTGAACTGGAAGCAGAGAATGAAGATGAAATGATACTGACGGATTGGGTTTATGACTGCATGAAAGAAAGAAAAATGGAGAAGTTGATAAAGAATGATGAGGAAGCAGAGAATGATATGAAGAGAGTGGAGAAGTATGTTAAGATTGGAATTTGGTGCATTCAAGAGGAGCCATCACTAAGGCCACCCATGAAGAAAGTGATACAG
Source organism: Benincasa hispida (assembly GCF_027475165.1). Taxonomy (NCBI): domain Eukaryota; kingdom Viridiplantae; phylum Streptophyta; class Magnoliopsida; order Cucurbitales; family Cucurbitaceae; genus Benincasa; species Benincasa hispida. The sequence continues at coordinate 6,741,552 of NC_143487.1, forward strand.
ATGCTTGAAGGTGCAGTTGAGGTTTCAACTCCCCCTGATCCATCTTCATTTATCAGTGCATTTTAACAACAACATTGGCTCTCTCTTCTTTCATATTGTATGAATAACCTAATGACTTAGCTATTATCATATACTCATATACATGAAATAAAAAAAAAAAAAAAAAAAACAAAGACATGCCTTCTTTCAATTCCTACCTCATTTTATAATGAAAAAAACTTGCACCTATCTTGGTGCAACTCAGATTGCACACTAGTGGAACTCTAATCCAATTGAGTTTTCTTTTCAATTATGGTCCCTACATTTTTTTAGGCATAAATTCATACATTGAAACAAACCAAACAACCCAAACCAATACCAAACTACCCCTCTTCAAGCATGAGGGAAAGAACATGATCTAGAAAGATATCATTCCAGATGCAGGAGAGTCTTGAAGAGGAGGTCAACGAAGCTAACTGTGATCCCTTAGTTAAATATTATGTTTCAGATTGACTTAATCAAACATTTAATTGAGCTGAGAGATGATTTTGATGGAAAAGAAAAGTAACCCATTTGAAAGAGTTGAAATTTTTAGTCAACTTGGGTCCGTCAAGTAAAGGTGCATTTGGAATAGGTGTTAAATTTAAAAACAAGTCATTTTGGAAAATATTGGAGGATTTGATGGAAAATTTTACAAAATGACCCAAAACCTAAAAACTTCTCTATGGATGACCTATTTCTAAAAACTTTTCTAGCACTGACCTTTTGCCTATGCGAAATACCAAAATTACCCCCAGTTTTTAAAACTCGTCAAATCACACCACATTTATTCTTCCTTCAATGATTTCTTCAACCCTTCATTCAATGTGCATACAATACAACACCAACATTTCATCAAAACATTTATTCCCAACTAATATTCTACCAATAACATCGAATAACATTGGTATGAAGAGAATGGAAGGTCACTTTCAGTATTCATTTTCTGTTGAACTCCCACGAAATTCTCTCATTGTTCTCTCGTAGCTTTCTCTAAGAGTTTCACTCCAACATCTTCGTTGATCTCTTTCATCGTCAGATTCAAACAGAGAGAACGTAAGTGATATTCTATGATTTCTTGTCCTAGATCACTTTCATAATAAGTGTCATTTAGCATTAAATGAATGATCGTATAGTAATATATACATAATCCTTTATTACAATATAAACAATCATGCATAAATTACTAGACAATCATTGATCTACAATGGGATAAGCAAACCATTGATAAGTGAACAATCCTTTATACATTACTATGCGATCGTTTATAAATGTTTACACGATCGTTTAGTAAATTATAAACTATCGTGTAGTAATTTATCAACGATCGTATAGTATTTATAAACGATCGTGTAAACATTTATAAACGATCGCATAGTAATGTATAAAGGATTGTTCACTTATCAATGATTTGCTTATCCCATTGTAGATTAATGATGCTACTTCGCATCTTTGTACGATTTGGTGGGGATTGGGATGAGTCCGGAAGAAATTATGTTAGTGGTCATATGAAAGGTTTGAAAGTCAGAAATGATATAACAATCAGTGAATTAGTTAGTATGATGCACCAACGACTGAATATCGATCCGGATATGTTTGATATACACATCAAATGTTGTTACAATTTATTGGTCTCAGCTCCCCCAATTGACATAATCGATGATGAAGACCTTAGACTTTTTTTAAAAGGCAGTGATGCATCCTGGATGTTGTTATTTGTATCAGTTACACCTTGCGAAAGTCATGGAGTACACACGGACAATATGTACCAGCATTGCAATTAAACTGATCAACCCATTTTAACCAGTCAAAGTTGTGGGTTTGCAACCATTCCGACCCGCAATATTCACACCATGTCTTCACTCGATGATCATATTGAGCCATGTAACTTGAGGGATGACTGAAATGAAGCTTGGTTTGGTCAATACAGTGAACTCAAATATACTTCACAATTCGATATTGAACATGGATATGGACAATCTTTAGGACCACAAACTTCTCCAACACCTAACATGCATGTTCCAACCCCACCTGCTCTTGTCCCACCAGTTGTGATGCCTTCAATGCATTCCACCATTCCAACCGAACCATTTGTTGATATACCCAGACCATCTGAGGGCCCATTGTATGACGACCTCATCACAATACCTCATGACTGTCTAAATGACGAGGATATAAAGGTTGGTCAAATTTTCATTTTTAAATATGGTTGTCAATTAAATTATCGATGCTTGCAATAAGAAAGAACTTTGACTACCGTATAAAAAAGTCAACAAAGAGCTTGCTAACTATTCGGTGTTCGGTGGAGGAATGCAAGTGGAGGGTCCATGCAAAAAAAAAAAAAAAATGTAAGAAAGTGATTCCTTTACAATGACGAAATATCCAAGCGAACATACATGTTCTTTTGAAATGAGAATTGGTAATCATCGACAAGCAAAAAGTTGGTTTATTGGACACTTAATCAAGTCCAAATACGAACAAGTTGGTCGAACATACCACCCAAGGGATATAATTGAGGACGTCCGACCAGACTATGGAGTGAACATAAGTTACAGGCGGGCTTATCGTGCTAGAGAGTACGGATTGGTGTTTGCATGAGAGTAGCCAGAAGGATCATATGCTATTGTTAGGGCATATGGCGAGGCACTTAAGCTTGCAAATCTAGGTACGATATTTGAGGTTGAAGTAGAGGACGGACAATACTTTAAGTACGTCTTCATGGCACTTGGTCCGTATATCAGGGGTTTTCTGAACTGCATCTGACCAGTAATCGTTGTTGTTGGAACCTATTTGCATGAGAAATACAAAGGTGTGTTGTTAATAGCAACGTGTATCAATGACAATAACAACATATATCCTATCGCCTTCAGTATTGTAGATGGTGAGAACGATGTATCATGGACTTGGTTCATGACTCATATAAAGACTTCGATAGGAGATGTTCCCAATTTAGTGATTATATCAGATCGTCACATCTCAATTGCAAAGGCTATTGCAAGTATATTCCCTGATGCATTTCATGCCTTATGTATATACCATATTCGTGTTGGGGTTGATGCCCTAAACTCTCGTAGGGTCCTGTAGTTTGTAAACATCTACATGAACAAATGCTTGTGATGTAATAATATAAGATATTTTCTCCACTATTGTCTATGAAATATGAGACATTTTAGTTGCATTTACCATAAACCAATAAACTAAGATCCTTGATTGTCGATATAACTTAAGCATGTATGTGGAGACATACAAATGGTGCCTTAAGTGATAACCTAAATGGTCTGTAGTATATGGATAAAAGAGGGAAACCTTATCATGGTACACTACGGATACGACCCACTTTGTACATGTTACAAGTGTTTTAAAGTGTTACAGATGATATGATCTTAATCCTAGGTCAATTGAGAACTCCTGCTTATAAGGGTGGTCTTTTGATTTGCATGGGTACGAGAGGCCAGATTGCCGACTCAAACCTACCACTTTGAGGATTCATCTGATTGGGGAGCTGAGAACTCAGCTACACAAGATGGAATTTACTTCTTCCTCGAAGCAAGAATAAGTAGATAAATTGCTCCCTTAAGGGCAGATTCCAAGGCTTGAACGATGTGGCGCCACACACCTTCTCATGGCCCAAGAGGCGTCCCCTCATAGTAAGAATATGATGTATTATTCATTAGAAGAATTAGTAGTACCTAAGAAGTTAGATGCAACTACAGGGGCAAAATGGTAAATTGGCGCAGCTGTACTTACGAGCGATCTGTAAAGGGTTATCTTACTATTGACTGGTTATATCCGATGGACATAGAAATATATCTGTGGTGAGAAGAATGCAGCTGTCGGTCTTTAGTGGAGTGTTCGACAGTTAACGGATCGTGGATCTCGTGATTAAAGAGTTTAGTCAGCTAGTCACGTACCATTGGAGATTCAAGCTACAAGTCCATAAGGTCCCCTAGGTAGCTCAATAGATTCAAGTTGAAAATAAGTTTTTTGGTCAGTTTGAAGTATTCAAATCAACAAGAGGGAGTTTGATTATATATGATATAATTAAACTGGTTCAATTATATATGATATAATCGACATGATGTATGAGATACATTAATTGGAGGAATTTGATATAAATATGATTTATATTGAATAAAAGAGAAAGGAACTATAGTTTAAATGTTACATATGATGTGATATTAAAATTATAGGTTATAAATATAATATGATAAGTTAGTTATTATATTTATTTATAATTAAAACAATTATATGATAATTTTGGGTGATTTCTCCTTTAACCATGCGTGAAAGTGGGAGGTTATGTTCAATTTTCATAATTGAAGAATAAAATGAAAAATGTTTTCATTTTGTAAAGAATCGCTTCATTAAGAGCATTACCAATCGTTTAGCTTATTAGAGACTATACGACAGCCTTCTAAGTGAGAGCATAAACGATCGTGTAAGGCACTTTTCACTAAATGATCGTGTAAAGCAATTTACTAAACGATTGCGTGCCTAGCGATATTCTCTAAATGATTGCATAAACGATCAAGCACATAAAGTCTATACGATAGACCGTTCACTTTCCCACTTGCTTGGTTGTTTGGTTCGATCGTTGCCTTCCTCCATCCCTCTACCAAATCCAACAGAGTCCACACCTCCTGGATTCTCACTCTAAGAATATCAAGGTTGCCGAGTGGTGGTGTCTAAGAGAGTGTTTGTGTAGGATTGTATCAGCAACAGTGGAAGTATAAGGATCATCTAAGCATTCTAATTCACTAATTTTGGCCAAATATAAAGCAAGTGAGTTTCAAGACATACCTCTTGTAGAACTTCTTCAAAGCTTGATCTCCAACTGCAATCTTCTCCAAATCTTGTTGCTGACCACCTCAAGATCTTCCCCACTATTCTTTTGGTGCTCTAAATTGAGTTGTGGGACTCAAAACAAGCTTGAATCAAGGGATGAAGGAAAAATACTCACCGTAGCAATCTTGTTGAAGAACTCTTTCTTCAACCCAAATTTTCTCTAAAATTCTCTCTTGATTGCATGCCCGAATTTCACTCTAAACTCTTCAATATATTGCAGATCAACATGCAAAGGTGAGAGTTGCATGAATTGCAACTCATACTTGGAGAAAGGCAAGGCAAAGAAAATGCTATTAGTGTGAGCAAGTTAGGTGATGGATAATGGAAAACCAACTTTTTCCATTTGTGTTTTGTTTTTTTCTATTTTTCAATTTTATCTCAAAAATCAAAACTTGATTTTAAAATTCATTTTGATTTTAAAACTGAAAAATAAAATTAATTTCATAAATTAATTTTAATTAAAAATTAATTAATTTAATATTAATTAATTTAATATCAAATATTTACACATATCCATCTTTACATATTTAAATCATATTTAAATTCTTCTATTTCATTTAATTCTCAAATTAAACACGTAATTATATCTTATATAATTACTAATTCCATTAATTCTAATTTGAACGTTTCAAATTAACTTATCTCGCCATTCTAGAGTTAGTCCGTTACGAGCTAGTAGGGGGACCTCACGGACTTACAGATCATGGGCTCCAATGATTCGAGATTAATTGGCTAAACTCATTAGACCAAATTAATCCCCATTCATTAACTAATGGGTCACTCCACTAAAGTCCGTAGTTGCACTCCCCTCACTGTAGATATATTATGTCCACATGATTTAACCATAATCAGCAAGTCGACCATTCACAGGTTGTTCGTAATAACGGCTGGGTCAAATATCTGTTTTACCCCCAAGATTACGTCTTATTACTCAAGTTCCTACTGATCCTTTAATGAACAACTGGTTTGTGATCCAATCTCTAACCCAAACTCTCTCAGCCCAGTGAGAGGGTGGGGCCCCTTGTTCAAGAGCTGGATTCAGTACTTGAGAGAACAACCTTTCTCCTATCCTTAGATTGGGTAGGCGTGAATTCCGTCTTGCACCTTGTGTCCCCAGTTATCTATTTGGTCTTACCTTTGAAATGGGAGTCTTATTGAGCCGGCGCTGTTAAGCCAACCTTCACCTATGCAAATCTAAGGGCAATCCCGAATAAACAGGAGTTCATAGTTAGCTCAGGTTTAAGATCGAGTTACCTAGGTCATCTAGGTGAAATAGTCAGTCTTATACATTAAACAATATTATAAAGTAAGAGTGACTTATTTCTTTGTCCGATCTTATGCAAACTCATTGCATAGGACGCCCCCATTCCTCATGTGATAACATGTACGAATTAGGATCACATCGTATGTAGCACTTTACAACTCTTTGTAATAACTACAGAGTAGGCCGCATCCAACGGTGTTACCAGAATAAGGTACCAAACCTTATTCATGTACCATAGATCATTTTGACTATTTACTTGAACCTGATCCACTCTTATGTCTCCATATAAAGTTCAAGTACTCATGCAATAGTCATGGGCCTTAGTTTATTGGATTTAGACTTCATACAATTCATGAAATCAATAATAAGTATATTGATTATAGAAAATATTTATCATTTTACAAACTGTGAGTTTTAGGACATAAAACCCAACAGTTTGTTCGTGATCTAAGCAATAGTGAGAGAGTTGCTAGACAATTGTAGCAACAACAAGAGGTTATTGTTCCAAGTCTTCACGAGAGCGAGAGATTTGTAGAAGAAGAGTTCTTTAAAGGTATGTTCCTTTTGTTTTTAATTTCTAAAGCATGCTGTAATTTGTTAGAAGTTGCATAACTTTTCTGTATGTTTGTGAATGCATTAAATTCTGTCACAATGAATTTGGATCAATCATGCTTCTGCTCATGGGTTCTCTTTGATAAGAATTCCTTCAATTGGTATTAGAGTCAGATTTTGATATTCCAAATCCATTGATGTATAGAATAGCATTTACATTCTTGGTGGGTGTAAGTATGTCTGCATTCTGTTTAAGTGTTAAATATGTTTATGGATGAGGATTAATGAAGTTTCTGGGATGGTTGCCTCTGGTTATTGAATTCTTTTACATTCAAAGTGCCCCTATGTTTTTGGGCATGTTAACTTGCTATCAAATCTGTAATTCAAAGTGTTTGAGTCGCTCGTGATGAAGCTTCAAGGCATGAAGATGAAGACCAAGTGTTGGTCAGATTATGTAAACAATGAGGGTAAGTGATCGTTGAGTATGGGATACTCGGCTGTAAGGTAGACGCGCACGCACTAAACAATCGTGTAGCTTAGTATGCTTCATCACATAGTCACTAACTACATGATCGTGGGGTAAATGTTACTTAGCGCTTGTTCTTCGATCGTCTAGACAATCCTGCTTCACAGCATTGTAGTCGTCTATACGATCATTTAGACGTGCGTATTTAATTTTTAGTGCGCTAAACGATCGAGTGACATCATACTTCTTTGCATAGTCAAAGATACTCGATCGTAGCTAAGCGATCGTGGTTACTCACCCAATTTACTAAACAATTAGGAAGAAGTCTTCGCCCGGGCGGTTCAAGACTCGGTTCGCTTGTGAACTAGTTGCTTGATGGTTTTATGTAATAGATAGAATTTAATTTCTGATTTTTTAGGCTAATCATCCCATCCATTAATTTTGGTGAATGTACATAAGATATATGTTTTATTATATGTCATATAGTATGCCATATAGTTGAAATCCCACCCTAGGTTATGCATTGGTCATGCATCATCTCTATATTGTAAGAGTTATGATATAGTAGTTTACATGATTAAATTATTTCAAGAGCATGCTCATGCATCATATAATATAAGAGTTATATTTATGCATGCATTAAGCATATTAATGCATCATCTTTATATTATAAGTGTTATAGCATAAAGGTGTATGGAAGCATGTTAGTTCATTACCAAGTATATAAGAGTGATATATAGTAATGAATGGACATTGCATGAAGCCTGACATATAGGTTAGGTTAATTTATAAGAGTAATAAATGCCTAGTTTTGATTAGCAATGGGAATAGTTTTGGTTGTTTCTTTTATAAGAGGTATAAGGGAAATTAGAACTAAAGTCAATAAGAAAGACATGCATGCGAACTTAGGCTTGAATCATGTTTTAAAAGAGTTCTAAAATTTGATGGAGATAGACCTAAGATCACGGTTTTAATGAGATTAGAAACCTAAGGTTTAATCTTTTAATCAGTTTGATAGGATTAAATTGACTAATAAAAGATTAAATATGTAGCAAATCATCAATAAGGGATCTTTTGTCTAAGGCGGGTTCTGTCTAGGCTGGGGTACTTAAGCTGATGAAAACGGAACACCCTACCTGGGAACCTACCTAGAAAGATGAATTAGATAGATTTGATGCATGCATGCAAATTTGAGGATAGTCCGTTAAAGAGTTTAATGGGCTTGATTCGAACTTATTTAATTATCAAAGACAAGAGTTGTTTTTTAGCAAATTAAACACACTTAGATAAAATCAGTAGCCGGATGATCTAAATTAATAAACCCCTAGTTAGAACATTCAGTGGGAGGTACTTGGGATATGTGATACTGTTGAGTTTTATGTCCTAAAACTCGTGGTTTGTAAACAATAAAACTTATTCTGAAAATTCAATAAAGTTGTTATTGAATATATTGTTTTTTTTAGAAATCCAATAAACCAAAGTCCCTTGACTATTATATGAGTACTTGAACTTTATGTGGAGACATACAAATGGATCAGGTTCGAGTAAATAGTCAAAATGTCTATAGTATATGAATAAGGTTGGGTGTCTTATTATGGTAACACTATTGGATGCGGCCTACTATGTAGTTGTTACAAAGAGTTGTAAAGTGCTACATATGAAGTGATCGTAATTCATGCATATTGAGACATAAGAAGTGAGGGTGTCCTATGCAAATGAGTTTTGTGCAAGATCGGACCACGAAACCAGTCACTCTTATTTTATAATGTTGTTTACTGTTTAAGATTGACTATTTCAAAACGATGACCTAGATAACTTGACCTTAATCCTGAGCTAACTATGAACTTCTATTTGTTCGGGATTATCCTTTGATCTGCAAATGGTGAGAGTAGACCAACTGCCTCTGCTCAATAAGCCTCCCAATTTGGGGATAAGATCGGATGAATAGCTAGGAACATAGGGTGCAATTTGGAATTCACTCCTACTCGATTAGGGTTAGTAGAGAGGTTGTTCCCTTTTAGTGCTGATTCTGGGTCTTGAACAAGAGGCCTCACCCTCTCATTGGCCTGAGAGGGATTGATTTGTTGATTGGATCACAAATCAATTTTTTATTATTAGAGGATCAGTGGGATTTAAGGAAGAAGAAGTAATTTCTGGGGTAAAACAGAGATTTGACCCAACCATTATTGCGAGTAACTTGTGAAGGGTTAACTTACTAATCATGGTTATATCGAGTGGACATAATATATCTACAGTGAGGGGAGTTTAGCTATGGGCTTTAGTGGAATCACCCATTAGTTAAGGAATGGGGGTTAGATCAGTCTAATGAGTTTAGCCGATTAATCTCGGATTGTTGAGCCCATGATCTGTAGGTCCGTGAGGTCCCCCTACTAACTCGTAAATGGATAAGCTCTAGAATAGTGTGATAAGTTAATTTGAAGCATTCAAATTAGAATTAAATAAAATTGGAGAAATAATATTTAAATATGATTTAAATATTTGAAGATGGTATAATGTAAAATTAATTTAATATTTGATATTAAATTAATTAGAATTATTTAATTGTTTAAATAATTATTTATTAATTTTGTTAAGAAAGATAATTTTGTAAAATTAATAATATTTTTAGTTTTATTAAATAAAATTGATTTATGAAATCAATTTTTATAAAATTGAAAAAGAAGAAAAAATCACAAAGTTGGAAAATTGTTTTTTTCCATTGTCTTCATGTAGTAGCTCAAAAACAACCCACTTTAAGTTTTCATTAACTCCAAGCATGAGCTGCATCTCATACAACAAATCTCTTTGCATGAATGTCTGTAATATATTGAAGAGATTGGAGTGTTTTGAAGGTAATGCAATCGAACAAATTTTTGAGAAAAATTCGTGAGAGAAGAAGCTGTTCTTCTGTTGGGTTGCTGCTGTGAGCTTCTCCAAATTCCTTTAATTCAGGCTTATTTTGAGTCCCACTAATCAATTTAGAGCACCAAGAGAATAGTAGAGAAGATCTTGGGGTGGTCTACAACAAGATTCAAAGGAGATTTGCAACTGAATTCGAGCTTAGAGGAAGTTCTTCAAAGGTATGTCATGAAACCCATTTATTTCTGTTGAAGCATGTTTTCTTTTTTGCCAAAATTAATGAATTAGAGTGCTTATGGATCCTGGTTACTTCCGCTGCATATTGGTACCTTCCAACAGATACTTCACTTAAACCTCTTCACGTTTCTCCCTTTATGTTCACACTGTGAGATCTATCCTTGGCCTCGAGGTACCCTAGGAGTGTCCCTCTAAAGAATGGTGTTTGGGTAGGTCAATACTAAGGTGAATGGAGAGAATATTCATAGTAAGTGGGAGTGGGACGTGTGACAACATATCCCACAGTCTCTCTCATTAGGTTGGATAACGTTTCTGTGCATCGCCTTGAGGCACCTTGGGAGTGTCCCTCTATATGATGGCAGTTTTGCACGACTCTTTATCTGATCTTCTGTATAGGATAAGGTCGCTTTAGTCTTTTATTCTAATATGCTTTTTCCCACTATGGGCACATTAGGGCGGGACTCCAGGGTAAAAAATGAGGGCTTACACTTACACAGAATTTTTAAAGGTTAACAGTTTTGGACCGAAAAATGGTGACTATTAGTGTCAGTTACAAGAGTTGTTTCTGCCTAATGGTTGAGAATGTCTCATCCTAGTGAAGAGGCATTTGATCACCCAACCAGTGACTTTTGTCTTGCCTCCCTGGGGCATCATTGCAAAATAGACGTCTTTTCACTTAGGGTACATGGAAACTATTTTGCTAAAATTAAAATTGGTGTTAAAAATGGTAATGCATAGACTTACTAAGTTTGTTCATTTTTTCAGCGACGTAAAAATGGCTACAGCCACATTAGCTCTTTTAAGTGCCAATAAGTTGACTAGTGAGAATTACGCTAGTTGGAAACACACGATAACTACAATTTTAATCATCAATGACCTCAGGTTCATCCTTACGGAGGAATGTCCTCTTATTCCAACTTAGAATGCCACTCGAAATGTTCGAGAGGCTTATGAGAGATGGACATGGGCAAATAAAAAGACCCGAGCTTACATCTTGACCAATCTAAACTATGTTTTGGCCAAGAAGCATGAGCTTATGGTCTCAGCACGTGAGATCATGAAGTCCTTGCGGGGAATGTTCGGACAATCGTCTGGACAGCTCAAGAACAAAGCTTTGGAATGCATCTTCAACTCCAAAATGGAGGAAGACATATCTGTTCGTGAACATGTTCTGAACATGATGGTCCACTTCAATGTGGCAGAGATGAATGGGTTACACATCGATGAGGGCAGCCAGGTTAGCATCATTTTGCACTCGTTGCCAGATAGCTTCCTGCATTTTGTCAGCAATGCTATACTGAACAAAGTTGACTATACCATTACAACTCTCCTCAACGAGTAGCAAACATTCCAATCCTTGCTGAAAAGTAAGGAGAAGAAGGTAAGTGAGGTAAATGTTGCTTCATGTGCAAAGAAGTTTCATCGGGGTTCGACCTCAGGGACAAGTCTGCACCTTCTACTTCTAACACTTCCAAGTGGAAGAAGAAGAAGGGTGGTAAGGGGAAAGGGAAGACATCTACTAACCCACAGCCTATCGCTCAGCGGGGAAGGCGACAAGCACCGGTTGACAAAGGAAAGTGTTTCCATTGCAACCAGGGTGGGCATTGAAAGCGAACTGTCCTCGCTGGTTGAAGAAGAAGAAGAAGGCTAAGGCCAAGACAAAACAAGGTAAATATGATTTACTAGTTTTGGAAACCTGTTTAGTGGAAAATGATGATCCTGCCTGGATTATTGACTCTGGGACCACTAATCATGTTTGTTTTTCTTTTTAGTGGGTTAGATCCTGACGATAGCTTGAGGCTGGAGAGATGACGATGTGAGTAGGCACCGTGCATGTCGTCTTAGTTGTGGCAGTGGGAGGACTCCAGTTGACTTTACAGAAAAAATTTATCATTTTGAATGATGTGTATGTTGTTCCCGAGTGAAAGGGAACTTAATTTCTGTAAAGTGTCTGATTGAATGTAAATATACTCTTCACTTTTCAGTTAATAAAGTGTTTATTATGAAAGATGGTGTTGAGATTTGTTCAGCAAAACTGGAAAACAATTTGTATGTGCTAGAGAAAAATTCCTAAGGAAAACTGCCGTTAGCAATAAATTCCCTCCATAACATAGAGATGTTTAAAACTGCTGTAACTCAAAATAAACGACTTAAGGTTTCTCCTAAGGAAAAGGCCCAACTTTGGCACCATCGATTAGGGCACGTCAATCTCAATAGGATTGAAAGGTTGGTGAATAATGGACTTCTAAGTGAGTTAGAGAAAAATTCCTTACCTATGTGCGAGTCATACCTTGAAGGCAAGATGACTAAAAGACCTTTTACTGTAAAAGGTTATCGAGTCAAAGAGCATCTAAGTTAGAGCATTCAAATCTTTGTAGTCCGATGAATGTGCAAGCCAGGGGAGGCTATGAGTATTTCATCACCTTTACTGATGATTACTCCCGGTATGGGTATGTTTATTTAATTCAACGTAAGTTTGAATCCTTTGAAAAGTTCAAAGAGTGCAAGGCTAAAGTTGAAAATGCATTGGATAGACGGATTAAAAACTTTGATCAGAACGGGGTGGAGAGTTTTTGGATTCTGAGTTCCAGAACTATATGATAGAACATGGAATCGTTTCCCAACTCTTAGCACCTGGTACACTTCAGTAGAATGGTGTATCAGAGAGGAGAAACATAACCTTGTTAGACATGGTTCAGTTGATGATGAGTTTGCTTCCTTACCGAACTCGTTTGGGGGTTTTGCAGTGGAGACTACAACTTATATCCTCAACTATGTTCCTTCCAAGAGTGTTACCAGAACACCTTTGGAGTTGTGGAACGGGCATAAAGCTAATTTGTGTCACTTCCGCATATAGGGTTTCCCAACACATATGCTTGAGGCTAATCCAAAGAAACTAGAACCATGTTTGAGGCTATGCCTATTTGTAGGCTACCCAAAGGTACATGAGGGGGTTACTTTTACGATCTTAAGGAAAATAAAGTGTTTGTGTCGAAAAACGCTACCTTCCTAGAGGAGGATCATATGAGGGAGCACAGTCCACATAGTAAGATCGTGTTGCATGAACTTTCTAACGAAACTACTAAAGCTTCAATAAGAGTTATTAAAGGGTCTGCTCTGTTTATAAGAGTTGTTGATGGAAGTTCATCTGGTAGGTCAGATCCACCTCAAGAGTTGAGGGAACTCGACGTAGTGGGAGGGTTATGAACCCACTTGTTCGCTATATGGGTTTCACTGAAATCCTGGCTATGATAGTTGATGACGAGGTTGAGGATCCGTTGTTGTATCAGAAGGTAATAGAGGATGTTGACCGGGATGAATGGGTCAAAGCCATGGATCTTGAGATGGAGTCTATGTACTTCAACTCAGTATGGGATATTGTAGATCAACTTGATGGGGTAAAACCTATAGGTTGTAAATGGATCTACAAGAGGAAGGGGTGCTGATGGGAAGGTGCAAACTTTCAAGGCTAGACTTGTGGCAAAAGGTTATACCCAGGTGGAGGGAGTCTACTATGAGGAGACTTTCTTGCCTGTTGCCATATTGAAGTCTATTCGCATCCTCCTGTCCATTACCTCATATTATGACTATGAGATATGGCAGATGGATGTCAAGACTGCTTTTCTAAACGGTAATCTTGAGGAGACCATTTATATGGTGCAGCCTGAGGGATTCATAGTCCAAGGTCAAGATCAAAATGTTTGCAAACTGAATTGGTCCATTTATGGGCTGAAACAACGTTTTGATCTCTGAACATTCGATTTGATACTGCGATCAAATCGTACGACTTTGACCAACACGTTGATAAGCCTTATGTCTACAAGAAAATCATCAACAGTTTAATAGTTTTTCTAGTGTTGTATGTAGACGATATCCTACTCATTGGGAATGATGTAGGTTTACTAACATCAGTTAAGAACTGGCTAATGACCCAATTCCAAATGAAATATTTGGGAGAGGCTCAGTTTGTTCTTAGTATTCAAATCTTTCGAGATCGGAAGAACAAAGTGCTAGTGCAATCTCAGGCATCGTACATTGACAAGATGTTGCTCAAGTGCTCGATGCAGAACTCTAAAAGGGGCCTATTGCCTTTTCAGCATGGAGTTACATTGTCTAAGGAAATATGTCCTAAGACACCTCAAGAGGTTGAGGAGATGAGACGGGTCCCATATGCATCTGCCGTTGGCATTTTGATGTATGCGATGTTGTGTACTAGACCAGACATCTCTACACTGTGGGGATAGTCAGTAGATATCAGTCTAATCCAGGATAAGGTCATTAGACCACTATAAAGAACATCCTCAAGTATCTTTAGAGAACGAGGTCGAGTATGTAGCGGCTTGTGAAACTGCTAAGGAGGCCGTTTGGCTCAGGAAGTTCCTGATTGATCTAGAAGTTGTTCTAGACGTGTCTAGGCCCATCACCATTTATTATGATAATAGTGGTGCTGTGGCGAACTCCAGGGAGCTTAGGAGTCACAAGCGCAACAAACATATAGAGTGGAAGTATCATCTTATATGCGAGATAGTGCATCGAGGAGATGTGATAGTCATGAAGATCGCTTCAGAGCACAACATTGCTGACCTATTTATGGAGGCTCTCATGGCTATAGTTTTTGAGGGACACTTTTAGAGCATGGGTCTACGAGATCACCCGCGGCTGGACTAGGACAAGTGGGAGATTTTTGTACTGGGCCTTAATGCCCTAGTTTATTGTTTTGTACTTTTTGTTATCTTGTATACCCACTCGTTTTGTACTTTTTATTAGTAGATTTTTCTATACGATCGCTTAGATAAATCCCAATGATCGTTTACCTTAGGCTATACAATACGACCAACGCTTGGTCTTCTTCCTTGTTGAGAATTGCATCTCCATGCTTCGAAACTTCATCACGAACGACTCGATTAACTCAAACTCTTTGAATTACAGACTCGATTGCAAGTTAATTACGCCCAAAAAACATAGGGGCCTTTACAAATTAACACTTTGTAATTGAAGAAAGATTTAACAAAAGGAAATTAAACCTGAAAAAATTCATCAACGCCATCCACAAATGCAGAAAACCCACCACGACTATAAAAGAAGTTCAAAACAGAATTGAAATTTGGAATATCAGAACAACCTGGCTCTGATACCAATTGAAGGAAATTGAACACGAGGATTTTCATGAGCAATGAAAAGATCATTTCAAATTAAAATCATATATGAACTTTACAATTAAATAAAAAACAAAAACATACGGTTATGCATTCAAACCAAAAATTACAGCATGTTATATAAAAGATCAAGGATAAATGCTACACACTTTTGCAGACTCATCGCCAAGCTCCTTGATCATGAGCTGGAACACAGCCACACCCGAACGCTTGTCCAACACGATCGTTACACTACACGATCACAGCACACTCGAACTAAGCGATCGCCTTGGTCACGAACACCTCGAACAACACGAATGGCCTCTACAGAACCTCGATAGTGTCAAGTTAAGTATGACACCACCAAGAAGGCTACCTTGGTATTCTCGATGTGAGAATCCAGAGGGTGGGCTCTGTGTGGACTTGGTTTGAGGCATAACACAGGAAGAATCACAATTGTGTAAATGATTGGGCAAGTGGGAGATGCCAGAACCTATCGTATAGGTCGATGCCCAATCGTTTAGGAAAAGCTAAGCGATCGTCTAGCAAAAGCTATGCGATCGTCTAGCTCATTGCTTAGCTGAGTGTCTGTTGCCTACTAACAATCCATGATTTTTTACCTTACTCCAAGCTGTCGCTTAGTAAATCCAATTTACTTGACAACTTCCCGTGACAATTTGTTGAGTTGGCAATCTGGTCACTCTTACCCATACTAATCAAAGGTCCGCCCTCAAGGGTAGGAGTTCCCAAAAAACTCAAGATTGAGGTCGTGTCACCTATGGTCGTTTAGGTGAGATGTAAGTCTCGAGTACCAATGACATTATATACAGAGTCTAGTCATCTCGTGGTCCGGTCTTATAAAAACTCTTTGTATAAGACACCTCCGCTTGTATAAGACACCTTCGCTCGCACGTATCCACATGAATGGTTAGGATTTACCATATGTAGTAGTTTACAACACTTACAAACATCTACAAAGTGGGCCGTATCCGTAGTGTCACCAACATCAGGTATCCCACCCTAATCCTTATACTACAGACCTATTTTGGTTATCACTTAAGGCATGATCCACTTATACATCACATATACATGCTTAAGTTTACATAAGATAACCATGGAGTTTTGTTTATTGGATATGAGTAAATGGAAGAATGAAATAACAGTTATTTTATTCATAAAACACTGTGTATCATTACAAACAACGGGACACTGGGAGAATTAGAACACTAATCCCAATAGGGAGATTGTTGGGGTTAATGCCCTAACTCTCGTAGGGTCTTGTAGTTTGTAAGCACCTGTATGAACAAACACTTGTGATGTAATAATATGAGATATTTTCTTCATTGTTATCTATGAAATATGAGATATTTTAATTGTATTTACCACAAACCAATCTAAGATCCCTGGTTGTCGTTGTAACTTAAGCATGTATGTAGAGATATAAAAGTGGATCATGCATTAAGTGATAACCTAAATGGTCTGTAGTATATGTCTACAAAAGTATAACAGTTGAGTTCTTTGATCCCGATTAGTTTCTCTCCAGCATGGATCTAACATCAGAGCATAAAATTCTAGATCTCAAAAATAGTTGAAGCTTCCATAGTGATTTGGAGGAGGAAGATGAACCAGAAAGATGGAAAATCTACTTGGGGTTCAACAGTGAGCTTGGAAAAAAGAGAACTATTTGAAGAAAGAGCAGAGACCATCTTGCTAATACTTAAGCATCGCTTCCCTGGAATCCCACAATCTTCACTAGACATCAGCAAAATTCAGTTCAATCGGGTAAAAGAATGCTCCTTCCTTGTTTATAATCTCATATGAAATCATTAGCATTCAAATCAAAGCTTAAAAGTGAATAGAATGAAAATGATAAACCAAAAAAGAAAGGCCAACCCTCTTCTCTAAACAAGAGCCTCTTGTCTGAGTATTCAACTCAAGGCTTAGATTTATATGATATGTCTCAAAATTCAAAAGAGAAATCTACATTTTGTGTGTGTTTGTTCATGTCAAGTTATGTGATTGCAAATCTAGCTACAAGAACCAGTATTATATGAATTCATACTCATAAACCACATTCTACAAACTAAAATTTCTAAAACCTATTTCCATCCTTTTACAATCCAAACAAATTTTATAGAAACTGAAATCAAAGAGGGAAACCTTATCTTGGTGACACGGATACGATCCACTTTGTAGATGTTACAAGTGTTGTAAACTGCTACAGATGGTCTGATCCTGATCATTCATGTGGAGACATGCGAGTGGGGGTGTCCTATACAAAGGAGTTTGTATAAGACCGGACAACGAAGTGTTTAGTCTCATTATATAATGTTGTTCCTGACAGAGACTTTCATTTCACTAGGATGACCATAGGTAACATGACTTTAATCCTGAGTGAGTTGAGAATTCCTGCCTATGAGGGCGATTCTTTGATTTGTATGGTTGTGAGTGGCCAGATTGTCAAGTCAAACCTACCACTTTGAGGATTTTTCTGATTGGGGAGCTGAGAACTCAGCTACACAAGATGGAATTCACTTCTTCCCTAAAGCAGGGGTAAGTAGATAGATTGCTCCCTTAAGGGCTGATTTCGGGGCTTGAACGATGTGGCCCCACACACCTTCTCATGGCCCGAGAGGTGTCCCCTCATAGTAGGACTTTGACGTATTGTTCATTAGAGGAATCAGTGGTACTTAAGGAGTTAGATGTAACTACAGGGGAAAAACAGTAAATTGGCCCAGTTGTACTTACAAGCGATCTGTGAAGAGTTATCATACTGTTGACTGGTTATATCCAATGGACACAAAAATATATCTGTGGTGAGAAGAGTACAGTTGTCGGTCTTTAGTGGAGTGTCCGACAGTTAACGGATAGTGGATCTCGTGATTAAAGAGTTTAGTCAGCTATTCACGTACCGTTGGAACTTCAAGCTACAGGTCCATAAGGTCCTCTTGGTAACTCAATGGATTCAAGTTGAGAATGAGTTTTTGGGTCAGTTTGAAGTGTTCAAATTGACAAGAGGGAGTTTGATTATATATAATATAATTAAACTGGTTCAATTATATATGTATAATTGATATGATGTATGAGGTACATTAATTGAAGGAATTTGATATAAATATGATTTATATTGAATAAAAGAGAAAGGAACTATAGTTTAAATGTTACATATGATGTGATATTAAAACTATAGGTTATAAATAAAATATAATAAGTTAGTTATTATATTTATTTATAATTAAAACCATTATATGATAATTGTGGGTGGTTTCTCCTTTAACCGTGTGTGAAAGTGGGAGGTTATGTTTAGTTTACATAACTGAAGGATAAAATGAAAAATGTTTTCATTTTGTAAAGAATCACTTCATTAAGAGCATTACCAATCGCTTAACTGATTAGAGACTATACGACAGCCTTCTAAGCGAAAGCATAAACGATTGTGTAACGCGCCTTTCTCTAAACAATCGTGTAAAGTAATTTATTAAACGATTGCGTGCCTAGCGAGATTATCTAAACATAAACGATCAAGCCTGTTTTTCTAAATGATCGTGTACTTGCTAAGTTTTACTAAACGATCAAGCACATAAAGTCTATACGATAGACAGTTCACTCTCCCACTTTCTTGGTCGTTTGGTTCAATCGTTGGCTTCCTTCATCCCTCTACCAAATCCAACAGAGCCCACACCTCCTAGATTCTTACTCCGAGAATACCAAGGTTGCCGAGTGGTGGTGTCTAAGAGGGTGTTTGTTCGTGATCTAAGCGACAGTGAGATAGTTTCTGGATGATTATAGCAACAATGAGAGGTTGTTATTTCAAGTCTTCACGAGAGCAAGAGATTTGTAGAAGAAGAGTTCTTCAAAGGTATGTCTTTCGTTCCTTTTGTTTTTAATTTCTAAATCATGCTGTAATTTGTTAGAAGTTGCATAACTTTTCTGTATGTTTGTGAATGCGTTAAATTCTGTCACTATGGATTTGGATCGATCGTGCTTCTGCTCATAGGTTCTCTTTGATAAGAGTTCCTTCAATTCGGAACAATTTGGTTGACAAATTCAAGAATAAGGACATAATCCCACACTTCTACCTAGCGGCGAAAGCTTATAAAATGTCTGAGTTTCAGATGTATTGAGCTAAGCTCCATCAATATCTTGGTGTGACGACCTATCTTGAGGAAGTTAGATTACAACGATGGGTAAGGGTTTATCAAGTCCATTGTAGGTATGACAAGATGACAACAAATATAGTAGAATGCCTCAATGGAGTGTTGAAAGATGCACGAGAACTACCAATCACAAAGCTATTAGAGCATATCCGCGAGTGGCTACAAGGTTGGTTCTATATGCAACGTACACATGCAATGACATGCACAAACATGGTAACTGATTATGAAATGAGTATTCTTAAGGAATCAGAATTTATGTCTAGAACATATCGTGTTTCCTCGGTGGATATGCATATAATTAAAGTGAACGATGGATATTTTGGGGGGTTGGTTGATCTTTGTTCATGGACATGTACTTGTATGGAATTTAATTGCATGGAGATCCCGTGCTCCCATGCAATATCAGCAACAACCCTTAGAAACATTAATGTTCAAACATTATGTGCAAAATGGATTACCGTTGAGTGTGTACTTGTTGCTTATGCTGAACCAATTTTTCTAGTAGGACATAGACAAGAATGGAGTCGAAGTACATGTTTTGACGATTTTGAAGTTCTACCACCACAAAAGGTAGCAAGTGTCGGTCGACGTCAAATGATCAGGATACCTTCTATTGGAGAGGAGCCACGACAAATACATAAGTGTACACGATGTGGTCAGAGAGGACATAACAAGAAAACGTGTAGACAAACATTGATAACACCTGGCACTGGCCCATCTAGATTGAACAATATGTAATTTGTTTTAGGCGGTCGCTTAGTTATTTCTGTAAGATTGCTTAGTTATTTGTACGCGATCACTTAGTTATTTGTGCATGATGCTCAGATAATTATGTATGATCATTTAGCCAATTATGTGCGATCGTTTAGATAGTATTAAACGATTATATAGATTTTCTAAACGATTGGTTAGAATTTTCTAAGTGATTGTTTGGATTTTGTAGAAGATTGTTTACATATTCTTAAACGATCTTACACATAATCTTAAATGATCTTTTACTTTGTTTTAGGTGATTGCTTAGTTAAATGTACAACACCAATTATATTCTACAAATTTAGCATAAATTTATCACAAAAAATATTACCATAAATATTTATTTTCCCACAACTGGGCAATGTATTGTTTCCTATACAATCTCATATTCACCTGTGTTAACCCTATTAGCCCCAGTTACACAATATTCTATAAATTTAGCACAAAATATTCCACAATCCAGAGACTTGCCATCTTGGAGGGTCGCATTCGATCTCTTAACTTCCCATTGCCCGTACTTAAACATCTTATGTTGTTTTTCGAATCGATCAAAATCAACATGGATGGTATTGCTCTGGCCACGAGCTTCAGATAACCCTCAACTATGTTGCCACCAATGTTGTTCGGCATAGAGTCGAATACAAAGATTGTGCACCCTTATAGATTGATGGCAAGCATAAGCCAGTATTTTTTGATGTTGATTGGCCTAAATACGAAGTCAACATCCGTCCATGCTGACTTGTATTCTAAGTACTGTCCAAGTCGTAGTCAATGAATAAGTGAGAGTCCATCCAAAACCTTATGTGTGCTTCACGATCCAACCAGCCTGCCACTTTGCCATCCTCTATTTCAATACTGTCTGGCCAGATCTTAGTAGAGGCAACACCCTCTGGCTCAATCAAATCTGAAGGAACTCGTTTTACAAGAGATCCTTGAGCTGAAGTGGATCGTCCAAATCCCATTTTTATTGAAAATTAAATTTAGAGTAAACATACAAGATATGCATTCAATAATAAATTACAACATGTTTTTTTACAAGGAAAAAGGGTTCAAGAGATATCACCGTTGAAGAACCTTTCTTCTTGTAATTTCCTTGAATGGTCACGAGCCTCGAACTCAGCAACTTCTTGAAGACCTTCTTCAAGAACTTCATGAACCAAACGAAGACACTACCATAGTGAACCTTTAGTATTCTCAGGGTGAGAACTCAGGAGTGGTGGGTGATAACTGGCAGAAATGCACGTTATCATAGTGCTAAGTTCTTAAACAATGTTGGCTTGCATTGATAAAACATGTTAAATTGCGCCCATTAAGCATCAATTTCATAATATTGCGGTCGCATGCATTCATCGCATTAGAATAGTTGATTTTTGTATTTTTGTGCAGAATATGCGATGACGCAAGGTGGAAATTGCAATCATCGAAAATCATTGGTCGAGCGCAACATTACCGCAAGGATTTGTGGTGATCGTGTTTGCAAATATTCGCCCGAGAAGGATCGCTGCAACTTGGTCAGCGCAACATGGTGGGCGCATCTGGGTGAAAGGATAATTAATCGCGGATAGAAAGCTGATGACAGTCGAATCCGAATTAAGTTGACAGCCGCTAACGATAACAAGTACATTCAGCTTTTCGGTGAAAAATATTCGACGCATCAGTCAAGGGAATTAAAGCCGTCCCATCCGTGCAATCATGAGAGAGAAGTCGCCGTTCACCCTGGGTGTTCTATAAATACTAAGGGCGCCCTTCAGAAAAAGGGTTAAGTAGTTAATCAGTTCAAAAGTTCGAACTTTATACTTCAGTTGCACGTCGTTGTTAATAGTTTTCCTTTCGTTTTAAGGCGGACGCAAGAGAGGAAGGTGGTGCTTACAAATTGTTCCGGTAAGCTTGGGAGAGCACCAAAAGCTTCAAGGACAGAGAGAGGATCGACGCCTGCAGAAGCAGGAACATCTTTGGAACCGAATAGAGATTTACAATGTAAAAGCCTCGATCAGCAAGGAATTGCTACCAGGCTCTCTACCTTTAACTTCCATTGTTATTTTGTACTCCATTCATTTATTGAAATGGAATTTGCTTCTCTATATCTGTTCACTCTCTGTTATTTATGCATGAGTAGCTAAATCAGTTGAATGGGTTGAGAAGTATTTAGCTAGCACAACTAAGGAAGCTTCATTCTATGTGATTATCTTGTATTATGTATACTTCATTCGTCCATTAGAGATACTCGGGAGGGTAGTCTAAGGACAGGATCTAGGCTTGGGAAGGTCAGGTTAGAATCTAGGCTCGGGAGAGTCAGGTTAGAACACATAATCAAGAGATAAGAGCTTAGGAATAAGCACTATTTGTTATCTACGCATCGCATGCATCATAGAGATAGGATATGATTGTATGCGGTCACCTTGCCTTTATGCATTTTGCATCATCGCATAGGAAAAGAGTAGAGACTTGGGGATAAGCTCTATGGACACTTTTGCATTCAACACATGCGTCCTAGACTTAGAAGCATCGCATTTCCATTGTAAAATGACTTGCTGTGCATGGTTGTAGCATGATTACATAGTTTGACGCATTCCCTAGTGACGCTAGCTAAAGATCTCCTCAACTCGTGCATTCGTATACTCAGTGTATCTATCACACAACTGACTTTTCTCAAATCTTCCGCATTTGTTTATTTTTCATTAACGCAAACAACAACAAATCAACCATTAATTGCGTTACTGGTTACCACAAAGTTTTCATAAAAATTACCATCACAATCTATTTTCAGAAGTCCCTGAGTTCGACCCTGGACTTACCAGGAAACTCAGTGAAATTTACACTTGGATTCCACTGAGGAAACTTGAGTGCACAACGCAATTTCACCATCGCATATCATCTATAATTCACTTCATAAAATCAAGCATCAAGTTTTTGGCGTCGTTATCGGGGATTTCAGCAAAATAGTGTGCTAACGATAGTTTTTCTGATTTCTTTGCAGACTCTCAATCTCTGGCGAATTACGACCCGAAGATTGAGAGGACATTTAGATGGAGACTGAGAGATTGCCAACAACAACTACAATCAGATAAAGAAGAGATGGCAGAGCAGCCTGGAAACGGAGCCCTAAATGATAACAATGTCATGGCCAATCCTTCTGGCAAACGATTGCAATAGACCCATTAGGGACTATGCATCGCCAAAACTCTATGATTTCTCTCTAGGAATTATGAGGCCTGCCCTCGACAGAAGCCGATTCAAAATGAAGTCGGTGATGCTGCAGATGATCCAGACTACAGGACAATTCGGAGGAAGGCGTGGCGAGGAGCCGCATGCCCACCTCCGAAGCTTTATTGAAATCTGCTATACTTTTGTATTCTCGACCATCTCTGCCGAAGAAGTTCGACTAACTTTGTTCCCATTTTCTCTCTGTGATCAGGCTAGGAAGTTGGCATATTCTCTTGAGCCGGGAGAGATTACTTCTTGGGAACAGGTCGTGGAGAAGTTTATGAAGAAATACTTTCCACCTACTGAGAATGCCAGACGAAGGAAACTAATTACAAATTTTGAACAAGACATGGACGAATTGCTCAGTGATGCCTGGGCGAGGTTTAAAAGACTTGTCAGGGATTATCCACACAATGGTCTGCCAGACTGCCTTCAGATGAAAATTTTTGTTCATGGTTTAAATCCCACTTTGCAGATCGCTGCCAATGCAGCAGCTGTTGGTGGTTTGCTTGATAAAACGTATGACGAGGCGAAGAATATCTTGGATCGCATCTCCAAAAACCATGAAGATTGGAGGGAGAGTGACCAAAGATTTAGAATTAAAGACAATGACACAAGTAATGGTGCTATTGCTTCATTACAAAATCAGATGACCGCAATGATGAACTTATTCCAAGGAATTGCGATTAGCAGCCCAACCCCGTAAAATGGGTAAATCAACGTAATCAGTCAAAACACCGCAAGGTGTGTGACATGTGGTGATGGGCACGCGATGGAAGATTGCCCGCAAAATCCATAATCCATTTACTTTGTACTAAATAACCTCTTTTCGAATTCCTACAACCCTGAGTGGAGAAATCACCCCAATTTTGCTTGGAAGAATCAGTAACAGAATTTCCAACCTGTGGCACAAAAAGAAGGGCCACAAAGATTCTTCCCACGCAACAATGATCAAACGATCAACCAAGCAAGTAGCTCACAACCACCGCAATCCTCTTATTTGGAAAGCCTATTGAATTAATACATAGAGAAAAACGAAACTGTGCTTCAAAGTCAAGTTACGTCCATCCGCAATCTAGAATTACAGATGGGATAGATTACGAGTGAGCTGAAGAGTAGATCGCAAGGGGCTCTGCTGAGTTCAACAGAGCTCCCACGCAACCCGAGGGGATCAGGTAAAGAGCAATGTCAGGTTGTGACATTGCGAAGTTGAAAGACTGTGGAGGGAGAAAAGAAAGAGCTTAGTCGGACAGCTCCCATTGCGGCTGGACTTAAAGTGCAGTGACGCAAGAAGAAGAAAAAGAAAAAGATGCAGTAGAACTAGAGGTTATGTCGACCTTAAAGCCAACTGAGATGGGAACCGTGAAAGTACGTTACCCTATTTCCTATAGAGACTAAGGAAGAAAAAGAATGAAGAGGTACAGTACCAACACTTTCTGTCTATGTTAAAACAATTACATATTAATATTCCTTTCAGTGAAGCGATTAAGGAAATTCCTACCTACGCAAAGTTTCTGAAGGATATGATAACTAAGAAGAGGGGAGCTGGTAAGTTTGCCACGATGGTGTTAACTCAGAGTTCAAAATCAATCATTCCAGCAAAGATGAGTGATCCTGGGAGCTTTACTATTCCTTGCTCCATAAGAGGACTGTACATCAGGAAAGATCTGTGTAACCTGGGAGCCAGCATAAATTTGATGCCTCTGTCAATTTTTAGGTAGCTGAATGTGGGGCAACTTGTGCCTACAACGGTGACTCTCCAACTGGCCGATAGATCTCTGGTGCATCCAAAGGGAAAAGTGAAGGACGTGCTGATAACCATTGACAAATTTATCCTTCCAGCCGACTTCATCATTTTGAACTATGAGGCCGACAAAGATGTGTCCATCATTCTGGGGTGACCATTTTTATCAACAGGTCATGCTCAGATTGATGTGCATAAAGGGGAAATCACTTTGAGCATCAACGGACAGAAGCCCAAGTTTAACATAATTCGTGCCATGAAGTTTCCAAATGAATAAGACCTGCATGACTCAGATGATGACCAGAATTTGATTGAAGAAGAAAATTTTGATGAAGAAAATGAAGAAGAGGATGCCAACGCATTCGTTGCTGCCTGTAATGCGATCATAACAAAAACAAGCAAGAAAGAAGAGATGATTGCAAATCAAGAAGAAGAGCCAGCAGAAAAAGAAGAAAAAAAAAACAACACAACCATCCTTAGTAGAACCACCAACACTGGAATTAAAGACCCTGCCGAATCATTTAAGGTATGCGTTTTTGGGGCAGAATGGGAAGCTCCCTGTTATTATTTCCTCTGAGCTGAACGAAGACCAAGAGAATGCGTTGATGAGCATTCTAAGGAAGCATGTGCGAGTAATTGGCTGGATGCTCGCCAACATTCAAGGAATTAGCCCAGCATACTGTATGCACCGCATTCGTCTTGAAGAGGACCACAAAGCAACGATCGAACATTAGTGTAGGCTCAACCTTGCGATGAAAGAGGTCGTTAAAAAGGAGATCATTAAATGGTCAGATGAAGGCATTATCTATCCTATAGCAGATAGCACGTGGGTCAGTCCCGTATAGTGTGCCAAAAAAGGGCGGTATGACGGTAGTCCCGAATCAAAATAATGAATTAATTCCACAAAGGAACGTCACTGGGTGGCGCATTTGCATGGATTATCGCAAGTTGAACGCGGCCATAAAGAAATATCATTTCCTTCTACTGTTCATTGATCAAATTCTAGACCATCTAGCTGGAAATGACTTCTACTGCTTTCTGGATGGTTATGTCTGGTACAACCAGATTATGATAGCTCCAGAAGACTAGGACAAGACCACATTCACATGCCTATATGGGACCTTTACTTTTCGTCGCATGTCGTTCGGCCTCTACAATGCACCAAGTATGTTCCAAAGATGCATGATGGCCATCTTTTCAGACTATCTTGAGGACTTTGTCGAAATCTTCATGGACGACTTCTTTGTTTATGGGAACACTTATGAAGTTTGTCTAGCCAACTTGGAGAAGATACTGAAGAGATGCGAAGAGACGAATCTGGTGCTTAACTGGGAAAAATACCATTTCATGTTAAATGAGGGCATAATGTTAAGGCACAAGGTTTCCCGGGATGGATTGGAGGTGGAAAAAGAAAAAATCGAAGCAATTGAAAAATTTCCACCTCCAACAAGCGTGAAGGCTATACGAATCTTCTTGAGGCATGCTGGATTCTACAGACGCTTTGTCAAAGATTTTTCGAAAATAGCACGACCATTGAGTGCATTGTTAGAGGCTGACAGAAAATTTGATTTTGACAACAACTACCTCAATGCATTTCAAGTTTTGAAGAATGCGCTGATTACCACACCCGTATTGATTGCGCCGGATTGGACACTTCCTTTTGAAATAATGTGCGATGCAAGTGGGTATGCAATGGGAGCAGCTTTAGCGCAAAAGAGAAAAACAATCTTGCACCCCATCGCATATGTGAATAAAACATTAAATCTTGCTCAGACAAATTATACCACCACAGAGAAAGAGCTTTTGGCTGTAATTTTTGCGTTGGAAAAATTTCAGGCATATCTGTTGGGAACAAAGATACTCATCCATATTGATCATTCGGAAATAAAGTACTTAATGATAAAGAAGGATGCAAAGCCGAAGTTGATCAGATGGGTTCTCCTCCTTCAAGAATTTGACATAGAAATAATTGACCGGAAGGGGACAGAGAACGAAGTTGCGGATCACTTATTTAGACTAGAAAATCCTAAGTTTGACCGCAATGAGTCTGAAGGTGAGTGCGATGTTCCTAGATGAGCAGCTGTTCCATATTGAAGAATTGCCCTGGTATGCAGACACAGTCAATTATCTGGTTTGCGAGCAAATTTCTAAAGATTACACATACCACCAACAGAAGAAGTTCAAACATGAATGCAGACATTTTTATTGGGATGAGTCGAGTCTGTATAAAAGAGAGGCAGACCAGATTTTTCGATTATGCGTACCAAATGCTACTCAACAATGCATATTATCGCAATGTCACGACTCACCATATGGTGGGCACTTCAGAGGACAGCGTACTGTGGCTAATGTTTTACAGAGTGGATTCTTTTGGCCTACATTGTTTAAGGACACAGCTGACTACGTAATGAAGTGTGATCGGTGCCAACGCATCGGTAACATTTCATGGAGACATGCAATGCCAATGAACACCATCTTGGAGCTTGAATTGTTCGACGTATGGGGGATTGATTTCATGGGATCATTCCCTCTTTGAATGGTAAACATTATATTTTATTAGCTGTTGATTATGTATCCAAGTGGGTAGAGGCAGTGGCGTGTGCCGCAAACGATGCGGCCGTAGTCTCTCAATTCCTAAAAAAGAACATTTTCACTCATTTTGGCACTCCCTGTGCCATCACAAGTGATGAGGGGTCACACTTTGTCAATCATACTATTAAGGAGCTGCTGCACAAATACAACATTCTTCACAAAGTGGCCACCGCATACCATCCGCAAACGAATGGTCAGGCCGAGGTGTCCAATCGAGAAATTAAGTTGATACTTGAGAAGGTAGTAAGGCCTTCATGAATGGATTAGGCAACAAAGCTTGACGATGCGTTATGGTCATACCGGATTGCATTTAAAACACCCATAGGTATGTCCTCATATGTGTTAGTATTTGGTAAGGCGTGTCATTTGCCTTTGAAGCTGGAATATAAGGTACTGTGGCCTGTAAAGAAGCTGAACTTTGATTTGAAGAAAGCAAGAAAAGCGCGAAAAATACAACTGGTCGAGCTAGAAGAATGAAGGATTAACGCATATGAAAATGCAAAGATTTACAAAGAGAGCACCAAGCGCTGGCACGACAAACGCATATGCAGTAGGAACCTCCAAGTCGGGCAAAAGGTCTTACTCTTCAACTCACGTCTACGGCTCTTCCCAGGAAAATTAAAATCACGCTGGTCCGAACCCTTCATCATTAAAGAAATATTCCAACATGGTGCGGTGGAGTTGATCACTGAAGATGGAAGCCGTACATTTAAGGTTAATGGACAGCGAGTGAAGGCATATTGCAGAGGTGATTTCTAGCCAGAAAAGGCCTCCTTAAAGCTGAAAAACCCGGAATACCCTTTGTTTGACTCTGGAATCTCATTCCTTCGTCACTTTAATTATCATTTATCTATCTGCATTTTACTTAATATTACTTCTAAAAAAAAAAGGGGGGGGGGGGGAGGGGGGAGGGGGGGATTTGCGATAACGAATTTTGTTTTGCTTAAAATAATTTGACCATTTCTCTGTTTGTTTACAATGATTAAGGCACAGGATTGCGGTGATGTTACATGAAGCAGCAAATTATCTCACTTCGTCACTGCAATCCAAAGAAGATAGACCACCGCAAGGATGGATGCGTCAATAACACAATATGGGCGACAGCGTAAATTTGGAGATGTATTCTTCCTTATCTTTATTTCAAATTTTGCGCTATCATATCGCATGTTAGTTTTAAAAGTTTTATCACCGCATCCTCTTTGATTACTGCAATCATTTGACATAGATAACTTTAATAAGTTACCACATGCCGTTTCTTTGCCAATTATGATTTCAATGATGAAAAACATACTTCTATTTCTTTCGTATATACTAGAGTCAACTTAATCTTAAGATAGTCACCTCATAAAATATTTCTAGAAGTTAGGGGTTTGCTAGCTTTCTTTCAAACTCTCTTTACGAAACTTTCTAAGAACATCGCATGACTTATCTCAATCTTCTAGCAATGAGGAAATTTCCACATTTTAAATTTGGGGGTGAGGTATTTATTTTCGACCTTGCTATTTTGAAAAGAAAAAAAAAGAGAGGAAAAAATTTGAGAATAATAACTTCATTGTCAACGTAATGGGAAACCTATGTTGATAAGAGTTAAGTTGTGAAAGACACTTACCCATAGTTGATGTCCGCATGACATACGTGGGGGCAAGCCAAAACGAAAGTAAGTCTCCAGGATCAATGCATAAATAAATGACCACAACTTCATGGACAATCCCAAAGATATTGACATCGAACTGGGTTTTCATGTCTTTTCCAATCATCACCGTTTCAATGAACAGTGCCAATGCAACCTTGACAACATCTTCGTCATTAGTAAAATTGAAATTCTCAAAGGCGATATCCACATCCTTGCAAGAACTATCCTTTCCATTTGGGTCCTTGGGTCCAAGAATGAGTTCTCACAGCCTTTCACCACTTGTTTCTCTTTCCATTGTTTCCCTGGTCGGCCACAACCCAGTTATCAAGTTAAAATCCTCTTGGGAGAATGTTACCTTCTTCACTAGAATGTTGAATAAAATAACATCTGGGTTTGCATCTGCTACCTCCTTTAATAGAAAGTGGTGCAAAAGTTGTCTATTGAAAACAAGATTTATATCCAATGGAGGACCAAATGTTGTTTGCCTATTCAGTCTCATCTGTTCTTCTGTCAACTTTTTCTTAATGACAAGGGCAACTTTGTGGACTTGGCAAGTGACTATAGTAGGAAAATATTTCTCAGCAAGGATGACCATCTTACCAATCTGAGAATCGTGTACATTACTGTTGGGTTTTATGTCCTAAAACTCGTTGTTTGTAAACAATAAAACTTATTCTGAAAATCCAGTAAGTTGTTATTGAATATATTGCTTATTAGAAATCCAATAAACCTAAAAGTCCTTTGACTATTATATGAGTACTTGAACTTTAGGTGGAGACATAAAAGTAGATCAGGTTCGAGTAAATAGTCAAAAATGATCTAGAGTATATGAATAAGGTTGAGTGCCTTATTCTAGTAATACTATTGGATGCGGCCTACTCTATAGTTGTTACAAAGAGTTGTAAAGTGCTACAAATGAAGTGATCCTAATTCGTACATGTTATGACATGAGAAGTGAGGGCGTACTATGAAAATGAGTTTTGTACAAGATCGGACCATGAAATCAGTCACTCTTACTTTATAACGTTGTTTACTGTTTAAGACTGACTATTTCAAAGTGATGACCTAGGTAACTTGACCTTAATCCTGAGCTAACTATGAACTCCTGTCTGTTCGGGATTATCCTTTGATCTGTAAACGGTGAGAGTAACATTGCTCAATAAGCCTCCCACTTTGGGGATAAGATCGGATGAATAGCTGGGGACATAGTCCTGCAATATGGAATTCACTCCTACCCGATTAGGGTTAATAGAGAGGTTGTTCCGTTAAATGCTGATTCTGGGTCTTGAACAAAAGGCCTCACCCTCTCATTAGCCTGAGAAAGACTCGATTTGTTGATTGGATCACAAATCAATTGTTCATTAGAGGATCAATGGGACTTAAGGAACAAGAGGTAATTTCGGGGGTAAAACAGAGATTTGACCCATCCGTTATTACGAACAATCTCTGAAGGGTTAACTTACTAATCATGGTTATATCGAGTTGACATAATATATCTACAGTGAAGGGAGTTCAACTATGGGCTTTAGTGGAGTGACCCGTTAGTTAAGAAATGGGGGTTAATTCAGTCTAATGAGTTTAGCTAATTAATCACGGATTGTTGGAGCCAATGATCTGTAGGTCTGCGAGGTTCCCCTACTAGCTCGTAAATGGATTAGCTTTAGAGTAGCGTGATAAGTTAATTTGAAATGTTCAAATTAGAATTAAACGGAATTGGAGAATTAATATTTAGATATGATATAAATATATGAAGGTGGATTTGTGTAAAATGAATTTAATATTTGATATTAAAGTAATTAAAATTATTAAAATTATTTAAAAAATTATTTATTAATTAGAAATTTTGTAAAATTAATAATATTTTCAATTTTATAAAATATATTGATTTATAAAATCAATTTTGAAAAGTTGAAAAAGAAGAAAAACAAAAAATGGAATTTGAGTTTTTCCATTATCATCTTCAAGTTGCTCACACTAAACCCACCTTCTAAGGCTTCAATTACTCCAAGCATGATCTGCATCTCATGCAGCAGTCTTCATTGTATGATAATCTGCAATATATTGAGTAGATTGGAATGAATTTGAGGCGAGGCAATATGTAGAATTTTAGCTGAAAATTCGTGTGAAGAAGGTGTTCTTCAATGTGGGTTGCTGTTGTGTGAGTTACTCTCCAAATTCCTCTAATTCAAGCTTATTTTGAGTCCCACAACTAAATTTAGAGCACCAAGAGGGTAGTAGGAAGATCTTGAGGTGGTCTACAATAAGATTTGGAGAGATTTGCAGCTGGAATCAAGCTTTGAAGAAGTTCTACAAAGGTATGACTTGAAAACCATTTATTTCTGCTATAACATGCTTTAGTTTCTGCAAAAATTAATGAATTAGAGTGCTTATCGATCCTTGTCGCTTCCACTGTGTGCTGATACAATCCAACAATTGGTGTTAGAGCATCATATAAGTATTCAATTCGGTTTAATATTGGTGTGATATGTGTTTTTCATGAGTTATATGAAACTGCTGCACTGATATGATTTTTTGAGTTTTGGCATTTAATTTCTCTTTGATTTCTCGATTAAATTTGTAATTGGCTCTTGTTTGATGAGCTTATAGTTTATTTGGAGTCATTAGAGTTGAAATTAAGCTGTAATTGAAGAAACAAGTGAAGAAGGTCGAGTTGCAGATTCCAGTTTTTAGCCTTTGCTCAAATATCGTCGTTGAGGTTTAGTGCTAGACAATCGTTTAGCTTCGAGCATGTAAAGAAAAGTTAGACGATCGTGTAGCTACGGGCAGCGTTGAAGTGTTATGCGCTAGATGATCGTTTACTTGCGGGAGCTAAACGATGCGTTGAAGTGCTATGCGATGGCATTACACGATCGTGTAGCTTCATGTGGGAGCTAAACGATGCGTTAAAGTGCTATGCGATAGAACTACACGATCTTTCACCTATGTGCGGTAGCTAAATGATGCGTTAAAATGCTATGCGATAGCGCTACACGATCGTGTAGCTATGCGCACGCTAAACGATCAACAAGAGGCGCTCAGTGATGGCACTCAACAATCTTGTAGTATTTGTCTGGCGCTAGAAGATGAAGCTGCACGATAGTGTCAGACACTAAGCAATTGTGTAGCATTATCCGACACTAGATGATGGCACTATGCGATAGAAGGAAGACACTACATGATCGTGTAGCTTGGTCAGGCGCTATGCGTTGGATGCTACACAATCAAGCAAACACTAAACGATCATGTTAGACGATGGTCGTCATTGCTAAACAATGAGCCTTAGCGAGAGCAGCCAGTTCGACCGATTATCTTAAAGTTCAGTCTGATTCAGCCTCAAAAGGTTTTTGGCTGGTCTGATTCAGACGGTTTGGGTCCGATTTAAGCTATTTGGGTTCGTTTTGGAGCAATTTAAGCTGTCCAAAAGCGATTCAGAAGTTGTTTTGTAATAATTAGGTTTTTGTTTGCTTGTTTATGCCAAAACTAAATCCATATCAGTTAGTATTTAATTGTTTATGCATGTGATGTATGTAATAATTAAATAATTCATGTATATGCATACAGTATGCCATGTAGATTTAAAACCCCACCGTAAGAAGCATGTTACATGCATTGAAAGTATGTTATAAAATGTTATAATATATAGTATGCATGTTAGGGTTTCTTTTATTTAATATAATAGTTATATCAGATATTGAATGCCTTTGTTGTATGTTGTGGATGTTTAGCATGTCTAAAATTTTGTAAGCTGTTAGAAAATTGGGTTAGAGGTTTAAAATCTATAACAAAGAACAGCTGCATGCTCACTTAGGTTAACCACTCGTTTTAATAGTTAAAATAAGTTGTTAAAATTTTAAAACTCGGGTTACAAACTCAACCGGTGTATAATCCTGCCAAACGCTAGAGGTACTTAAGTTGACAGTCTACGGAACACCTCCTACCTGGGTATTTTGGCCAAATTATTGAGCGGTTGTAACTGGTTTTATGAGCATTTGTGAGCGATGTGAGGTAATAAAACGGTTTATCACCTAGACATCATAGGTTTAAATCCATTTATAAGTGTTATACTTAGATAAACCTGTTGGATCGATATGGCAACCCTAGAGGAGGGGGGAGGGGGTGAATAGGGTTTAATTAATTTTTTTTTTCTAAATTAACCTAATTAAACTAATTAATACACTTTTTATAAATAACAAGAAAAATTCAATTTATGCAACAAATAAGATGATAAAAATGTGATAATTTAATTCTATCAAATTTTAGAAAATAAATAAGAACAAACTAAAACATACAATAAATTACTTAAATTAATTGCAAAAATAAAAAAGAAAAGAGTTAGAGAAGAAGCCACCGTAATTTTTATAGTGGTTCAGTCAAACTCGACCTACTCCACTCCCCAAGCGCCTCTTGGGAATTTGAATAAAATCTTTCCGACTCTTTCCACGGATTAGAGCCCAACCGTTATACCACCACTCTTTTTACAGGTTCAAGAGCAAACCCCATCCTTTCCATGGTTTAGGATCAAACCATTACAAATGTTGGAATTTTTGAAGAACACAATACAACTCTCACTATAGTGGATTTATAAGTTTAAGCACTCAACAAATTTATCCTCACAATACAATAACACTCTCTCAAGAATAAGATGAAAAGAAAAAAAATTGGGAACTTAGAGAGAGCAACAATGGAACTTTTGAGTTTTGGAGGATTATGAAATGTAAAATTTGTTAGTTTAAAATTTGGAGAGAAAAATGGTTTATATAGAGATGGAAAAATTTTTGGAAACCACAATTAATTTGGACTATTGGATTTTGGAAAAGAAAAATCAATGGTGGAGATTTTAAACTAAACTAGTCGTTAGATACAAACAAAATATAATATTAAATTCTTTTTCTTTTGAAATTCATTTTCTTTTTAAAATTAATTCAAAAAATAAAAAAACATATCATGTGTCAAAAACTAGCCGTTAGACACAAACATAAAATAATATTAAATTTATTTTCCTTTTAATTTATTTTCTTTTTAAATTCATTCTTTTTGAAGTCAATCCAAAAATAAAAAATATACCATGTGTAAAAAACTAGCCGTTAGACACAAACAGAAAATAATATTAAACTTATTTTCCTTTTAGTTCATTTTCTTTTTAAATTCATTCTTTTTAAAGTCAATCCAAAAATAAAAAACATACTATGTATAAAAAACTAGCCGTTAGATACAAACATAAAATAATATTAAATTTATTTTCCTTTTAAATTTCTTTTAAAATTTAATTTTTTTATTTTAAATCAATCCAAAAATTAAAAGTCCATCATATGTTAATCTCTTAATGATCCACCATTCAACCAATATGCTGCCACATGTCTATATGCAAATGGTCTGGTTATGCCACGTCATCCACCATGGTATTTTCTCTATAGACTTGTTTCGGTCATATCGTCTTCATTTTAGCTCCGATTTGAGTGATTCAAGAGGTGTTGGAATCGTTGTTATGAGCTCTACGTTATGAATATATTAAAATACTAAGATTCTCAGTAGTTAAAAATTGAGTTTATTATCATCAAAATATTGATTAATTAATTAATTAAAATTAATTAATTTGAGATTAAGGGCCAAAAAGCCAACAAAACCACTTAGATAGGGTTATTTTTATTAGCTGAAAAGAACCCAAGTATAAATTTACCCAAACATATAGAATACTTTAGTGGGAGATTAACAGTTATTAGCTCTCACGTCCTCAAGAGTTCACACTGTGAGATCCATGCTTGGCTTCGTGTCGCTTTTACCGTGACTGCTCTATTCAGAAAGTGTTTGCATGGGTCAATAACAAGGTGAATGAGGGAAGTAGTTCATAGTAAGTGGGTGAAGGAAATGTGTCAACATTGTCCTACGGTCTCCTCCATTAGCTTGAACCGGAGATTCCCATGTTGCGCCTACTGTCATTTTTAGGCCACACAAGCTAGTCGTTAACCACGACGATCCCCTCAGAGGATTGTAACATAGGATCGGAACAACCAGGCTTCAGTAAAATGAATAGGGTCTTATAGTTCCATCTTGGGTATTGTCTTCTATTTCGAGGGCATATTCATACCATTCTGTAAAATCTGAAAATGACAGGTCTACACTTACAAGAATTACTAATTGTTAGTAAAGATCTTGACCGAAAATGATAACCAAAAGAACTATCAGAATATGAGTTATTTTGGAAATAGTATTTGGTTAAGAATTGTCTTGCTTCTGTGAAGGAATTCTTGACTTCCTCTCGGTAACAATTGTTCTACATCACTAAAGTATCGTTGCAAATAAATAATGGTTATGAGTACATTATTATTACTTTGCTAAAACTTGATTGGATTTAAAAGCAATTCACTTATAGATTTTGTGTATAATTTCAGAATGACGAGTTTGATAATACAATTGTTGGCGTCGGATAAACTGATCGAGGATTATAATGTTACTTGGGAATCAAATTTGAATACTATGCTTGTGATAGACGATTTACAGTTCGTCTTAACAGAGGATTGTCCTCCTGTTCCGAGATTTAATACAATCCGAACTATTCGAGATGCGTATGATAGATGGATAAGGGCAAATGATATAGACGTGCTTATATCTTCGCCAGCTTATCTGATGTTTTGGCAAAGAAACATGAGGATATGGGTACTGCCAAAGAGATTATCGAATCTCTATGAGGGATGTTTGGACAACTATCCTTCACTCTGAGGTATGATGCTATCAAATATGTTTACAGCAGCCGCATGAAAGAGAGGGTATCTGTTCGTTAACATGTCCTGGACATGATGGTCCACTTTAATGTAGCAGAAATAAAAGACACAAGTTTTGATGAGAGAAGTCAAGTTGGTTTTATTCTAGAATCTCTTCCGAAGAGTTTTCTGCAATTCTGTACAAATGCACTTATGAATAAAATCGAATATAACTTGACTACTTTGCTGAATGAGCTACAGGCTTTCCAGACTATGTTGAGAATTAAAGGTCTGGAATCAGAAGTAAATGTTGCTACTATTGAAAAGAGAGGAACGTCCTCCAAGCCTAATGTTGCCTCTTCTTCATAGAGTAATAGTATTCTTGTGAAGAAGGACAAAGGAAAAAGGAAGAAGAAACCTGTTGGCACGAAAAGCAAGAAAAACACTGCAGACAAAGAGAATTGTTTCCACTGCAACAAAGAATGGCATTGGAAGAGAAACTGTCCTCAATACCTTGTCAAGAAGAGAGGAGAGAAAGCTAAACAAGCAAACTAGCTCCTGAGGACCGCTTGCTCAGCTTGACCAGTGGGAGATGTTGCTGCATGATGATAATATTACCTGCTTTTGTTATCCTGTAAAGAACAAAAAGTATATATTTTTGTTATAAATGAAATGTTCATCTAGAAATTATGTTTGTTCTATCTCATAGTAACTCTTGTTAAGAATCAAACCGTTAAAAGTCATTTGCAAATATTCAGATATTTAAAAATGGCTAAATCAAAATGTAAAGATTTCTAGATCTGACTGTTAACAAAGAGTTGTTAAGATAGGTAAGATGCGTCTTACTCAAAGAGTTGAGAGTACCTCAATATAGTGGGAGGAAAGTATGACTTCCTGGTCATTATTGAGAATTAGATGCATTCCCCATGTAGTTTAATAAAAAGTCTATTGTACACTAATATGTTTACAATGATTCTCTCGGTTAAAGTGTTTGAGAATCACCTAGTAAGACTAGGAGCACCAGGTTAATAACCTGTGGCAAGTGAGAGAAATATCGGGTATGGGATACTGAATGGTAAACCATGGGTATGTGATGCCCTAGTTTATTGTATTTCTCTATAAAACTCAGAAACTCAGTATTATATATTGGATATATAAGTTACCATTAGATTTTTAGTCCAAGTGGGAGTTTGTTGGGTTTTATGTCCTAAAACTCGTGGTTTGTAAACAATAAACTTATTCTGAAAATTTAATAAGTTGTTATTGAATATATTGCTTATTAGAAATCCAATAAACCTAAAAGTCCCTTGACTATTATATGAGTACTTGAAATTTATGCGGAGACATAAAAGTGGATCAAGTTCGAGTAAAAAGTAAAAAATGATCTATAGTATATGAATAAGGTTGGGTGCTTTATTCTGGTAACACTATTGGATGCGGCCTGCTCTGTAATTGTTACAAAGAGTTGTAAAATGCTACAAATGAAATATCCTAATTCGTACATGTTATGACATGAGAAGTGGGGTGTCCTATGCAAATGAGTTTTGTACAAGATCGGACCACGAAATTAGTCACTCTTACTTTATAATGCAGTTTACTGTTTAAGACTGACTATTTTAAAGCGATGACCTAGGCAACTTGACCTTAATCCTGAGCTAACTATGAACTCCTGTCTGTTCAGGATTATTTTTTGATCTGCAAATGGTGAGAGTAGTCTAACTGCACTACTCAATAAGCCTCCCATTTTGAGGATAAGACCAGATGAACAGTTGGGGACATAGCCCGCAATATGGAATTCACTCCTACCCGATTAGGGTTAGAAGAGAGGTTGTTCCTTTAAGTGATGATTCTGGGTCTTGAACAAGAGGCCTCACCCTCTCATTATCTCGAGAGGGAGTCGATTTGTTGATTGGATCACAAATCAATTGTTCACTAGAGGATCAGTGGGACTTAAGGGACAAAAGGTAATTTCGGGGGTAAAATAGAGATTTGACCCATCTGTTATTACGAACAACCTGTGAAGGGTTAACTTACTTATCATGGTTATATCGAGTGGACATAATATATCTACAGTGAGAGGAGTTCAACTATGGGCTTTAGTAGAGTGACCCATTAGTTAACGAATGGGGGTTAATTCGGTCTGATGAGTTTAGCCAATTAATCTTGGATCGTTGAGTCCATGATCGGTAGGTCCTCGAGGTTCTCCTACTAGCTCGTAAATGGATTAACTTTAGAGTAACGTGATAAGTTAGTTTGAAATGTTCAAATAAAAATTAAATGGAATTGAGAATTAATATTTAAATATGATTTAAATATATGAAGATGGATTTGTGTAAAATTAATTTAATATTTGATATTAAATTAATTAAAATTATTTAAAATTTTCATTAATTATATTAAGAAAAATAATTTATGAAATTAATTTTGTAAAATTAATAATATTTTCAATGTTATAAAATAAATTGATTTATGAAATCAATTTTGAAAAGTTGAAAAAGAAGAAAAACAAAAAATGGAATTTGAGTTTTTCCATTATCATCTTTAAGTTGCTCACATTAAACCCACCTTCTAAGGGTTCAATTATTCCAAGCATGAGCTGCATTCTCATGCAGCCATCTTCATTGCATGATGGTCTGCATTATATTGAGTAGATTGGAGTGAATTTGAGGTGAGGCAATCTGTAGAATTTTAGCTGAAAATTCGTACGGGGAAGGTGTTCTTCAAAGTGGGTTGCTGCTGTGCGAGTTACTCTCCAAATTCCCTTAATTCAAGCTTATTTTGAGTCCCACAACACAATCTAGAGCACCAAAGAGATAGTAGGGTAAATCTTGAGATGGTCTACAACAAGATTCGAAGAGATTTGCAGCTGGAATCAAGCTTTGAAGATGTTCTACAAAGATATGACTTGAAATCCATTTATTTCTGCTATAGCATGCTTTAGTTTCTGCCAAAATTAATGAATTAGAGTGCTTCTTGATCCTTGTCACTTTCATTGCACGCTGATACAATCCAAGAATTACAAGAATTAGTAAGCAATCGCATAACAAAAACTAAGCAATCACAACAAAAACTAAACAATTGCATAATAAAACCTAAACAACCGTATAATAAAAACTAAACGACTGCATAACAAAAACTAAACGATCGCATAACAAAAACTAAATGATCGCATAACAGATATCTAAACGATCGCGTAACAGTTAGCTAAATGATCGCATAACAGACATCTAAACGATCGCATAATAGTTAGCTAAACGATCGCATAATTGATATCTAAACGATCGCGTAACAGTTAGCTAAACGATCGCGTAACAGTTAGCTAAACGATCACACGATATAAACCTAAACAATCCAATCGCTTAGTGTTCTCTATACGATCGCTTAGTAATCTCTATCCAATCGCTTAGTAATCTCTATCCAATCGCTTAGTAATATCTAAACACTCATTTAATATTCTCCAAATGCTCGCTTAGTATTCTCCATCTAATTGGTTAGTATTCTCTCAACGATCGATTACGAACGAACACACGATTAAACCCTAAAAGATAGTCAAACCTCAAATATCAATATGCATTCTTCAAGGAAAATAATCACGACGACGGTGGCAAGTGCATAAAGACGTCCGGTGAGAAACCTGCGAGGAGTGCTCGGCTTCGGAGAGAAAACGGGAGCAAAATCGAGAGAAAATGCTTTGAAGAGAAATGCTTTGAGCAGTAAATGAACGAAATGGAGGGAGACCCTGTCGTTGTAAAGTATCCGTAGAGATGCGCGTTCACCAAACGGTCTGAAGGTTGTTTTAAAACTAGAGGTAATTTTGGAATTTTGCATGGGCAAAAGGTCAGTGATAGAAAAGTTTTTAGGAAGAGGTTATTGGTAGAAAAGTTTTTAGGTTTTAGGTCATTTTGTGAAATTTTCTGGATTTGACAATGACTCAAAATAGTTTTTTTTAAAAAAATGAGATTATACAATAAGTTGGTTTAGGATAAACACTTGAATCAACTTTTAGACAAAATGATTTTTGAGTGTTTAACGATTAATCTCTCCATAATTTGTATAATTCTTAAAATTGTCATCTGTCTCACTCCCACTATGTTGTTTTGACTACTATCAACCTTCATTGGCCACCTCCGACCACCACCTTCGACCATCGCGACTATCAGGTAACTTCACCCACCACCTCGGTTGACCACCTTCGACAACAATCACCACCAACTCCGACAACGCCTACTTCAAACGACCAACTTCAGTAACCATTATTTTAAATTATCAATTTATAGTACTGTATCGTCCTTTATAATAATTTGACATTAACAAAAACACTTTTAGTTTATTACAAACAAAACAAACTTGTTTATGAAAACACTTTTGAGAAAGAGTCACCAAACACATGAATATTTTTATTTTAAACAGTTTATCAAAAGTGCTTAAACGAAAATGATTTTTTTGAAAAATATTTATTTTTTCTAATGGTTTGTTTGGATTGACTAAAGGAATTTTTTTCCTAAAAATATTTTTATTTAATGTTTCAAAAGTTATTTTTAGGGGTTATTAAACATTTTAATATTTTTTAAAATGAAACACTTACATAGATGATTAGAGAAATTAAATTAAACTCTGATATGAAGAAAAATATATATATTTTCAATCCAGTAATTTATCTTAGTTAAAATATAGCAAAAAGCAAGGTTAGTCCATTTGGTAAATTTGGTAAATTTAGCTTTATGTGTAAATAATTTAACACATTTTCTATATTTTAAGATGCCCCTAAAACTAAAACCATTTAATTTATGGGGAGTGGTCAAGGTCGTAACTCGTAAGTGAGTATTACCATTCTTGCCATCCATCGTCGCTTTAAAGACTTCAAAATTCCAAGTCAACACTGAGACGACCAAAGTAACGTTGCCCTGTTTGTCTTCTTGAAACATTTCTGTCTCTGCCTCTTGGCCTTCCAGTTCCCACCATAACTTTCTTCTCAAACCTTCATTCAATCTGCCCCGCCATTCTCTCCTCAATTCTATTTCCCTCTCATCTTAATTACCCACTTCAATTTCCTTATGTAAATTCGAAAACTCTTAATTCTTAGCTGTCCTCTGCTTCCATGGCTTCCCTCTGCTTTCCATTCCCACCTCTTCTTCTGCTTCTGCTTCTTTTCCTTTCCCCAACCTCCACCGTTGCTCAGAAGCCAAACCCTAATATAACTTTAGACGCATCTCTCATTGCTCACAACCGCGATTCCTTCTGGTCCTCTGCATCTGGTGATTTTGCTTTCGGTTTCCTCCGCCAATCTGAAGGGGAAGACTATCTGTTGGCAATTTGGTTTAACAAAATTGCTCATAAAACCGTCGTTTGGTCTGCTAATCGGGACAAATTGGCACCGGAGGGATCTACCGTTGTACTTACAACAAGCGGCCAACTCGTCCTCAACGACCCTGTAGGCAACCAAATCTGGGCTGCAACTTTCTCAGCTACTAATCACTCTGTTTCCTATGCCGCCCTTCTTGACACTGGAAACTTCATTCTCGCCACTAACAATTCTAAAATTCTGTGGCAAAGCTTCGATTACCCTACCGACACGATTTTACCATCACAGATTCTTAACAAGGGCAACAATCTCGTTGCACCTTATACAGAAACGAATTACTCAAGTGGAAGATTTCAATTGGCCATGCAAACTGATGGGAATCTCATGCTTTACACCAGAAATTTCCCTACGGATTTATTAAGTAACAGTTATTGGGAAACTAACACTGTGAAATTCGGCTTTCAACTCATCTTCGACCTCTCTGGTTCTATCTATCTCATCGCAGAGAATAAAACCATTGTTAACACTTTGTCATCAAATAATCTCACAACCCAAAATTTCTACCAGCGAGCGATTCTCGAGCATGATGGGGTTTTCAGACATTATGTTTACCCAAAGAGGGGTACTGGAAGTAATTCGTCTTGGGCTGAAGCTTGGTCGGTATCCATATCCATTCCTTCCAACATCTGTATGGAAATTGGTGGAGGTACTGTCAGTGGAGTATGCGGGTTCAATAGTTACTGCATGCTTGGGAATGATCAAAGGCCATTTTGCACTTGTCCACCAGGCTTTGACTTGTTTGATCCAAATGATGTGACCAAAAGTTGTAAACCCGCTTTTCTCTCTCAAAGTTGTGATGAATCGTTTCCTGAAACAGATAACTTTGGTTTTGTCTCTATGGAAAATACGGATTGGCCTTATGGTGATTACGGGCATTTTCGACCAGTAACTCAGGATTGGTGCAGAAAGGAATGTTTGGTCGATTGCTATTGTGCGGCCGCCATTTTTAGAGATGGGAATTGTTGGAAGAAGAAGTTTCCACTTTCATTTGGGAGGATGAATTCTAGCGTGGGCGGAATAGCTTTTATCAAAATCAGGAGAGACAATTCTACTCTGCAATCTCAAAACCTTGACCAGAATTGCAGGAACAAAACTAAGGTAGTCATTGGATCAGTCTTGTTAGGAAGCTCTTCATTTCTAAATATCCTCTTATTATTGCTCACTTTATGGATTGGCTTTGGATTCAGTAAAAGAGAATCAAGGGCTATCAGAGGAGACCCTTTCATTTTTGGTGTGAATCTAAGAGCTTTTAGCTACGAAGAGCTCAACAAGGCCACAGGGGGATTCACAGAGCGGCTGGGAAGTGGTGCATTTGCTACTGTGTATAAAGGGACTCTTGATTTTGTGGAGAACAACTTGGTGGCAGTCAAGAAGTTGGAGAATATAATGAGTGAGGGAGAGAGAGAATTTAAAGCTGAAGTGAGCGCTATTGCTCGAACAAACCATAAGAATTTGGTTAAATTGATTGGTTTTTGCAACGAAGGAGAACATAGAATGTTGGTATATGAGTTCATGGAGAATGGGTCTCTTGCAGATTTCCTTTTTAGGCCTTCAAAACCAACTTGGTATTCTAGAATTCAACTTGTTTGGGGAGTTGCTAGAGGGCT
The DNA here is from genome assembly GCF_027475165.1 of Benincasa hispida. Taxonomy (NCBI): domain Eukaryota; kingdom Viridiplantae; phylum Streptophyta; class Magnoliopsida; order Cucurbitales; family Cucurbitaceae; genus Benincasa; species Benincasa hispida. The sequence goes on from NC_143487.1 coordinate 6,784,678, forward strand.
AAGTTACTTACACGAAGAGTGTAGCACTCAGATCATTCATTGTGATATCAAGCCCCAAAACATTCTCCTTGATGGTTGTTTTGGTGCAAAAATTGCAGACTTTGGATTGGCCAAACTTTTGAAGAAAGACCAGACTCAAACCATGACTGCAATTAGAGGAACAAAAGGGTATGTGGCTCCGGAGTGGTTTAGAAGGCTACCCATTACGGTGAAAGTTGATGTTTACAGCTTTGGGATTCTATTATTGGAGATGATCGGTTGCAGAAAGAATTTCGAACTAGAAGCAGAAAATGAAGATGAAATGATACTGAGTGATTGGGTTTATGACTGCATGAAAGAAAGAAAAATGGAGAAGTTGATAAAGAATGATGAGGAAGCAGAGAATGATATGAAGAGAGTGGAGAAGTATGTTAAGATTGGAATTTGGTGCATTCAAGAGGAACCATCGCTAAGGCCATCCATGAAGAAAGTGATACAAATGCTTGAAGGTGCAGTTGAAGTTTCAACTCCCCCTGATCCATCTTCATTTATCAGTGCAATTTAGTAACAACATTGTCTCTTTTTCTTCTTCCATGTTGTATGAATAACCCAATGACTCAGCTGCATTATCATATACTCTACTCATGTACATAAATTTAAAACAAGACAAACAAATAAACAAAGATATGTCCTCTTTTAATTCCTACATTTTATAAATGGTTAAGATATCGTTTTAATCTACATTTTTTTGACTCATTACATTTTCAGATATGTACTTACAAATGTACAAATTTAGTAATTGACTGCCTTCCAATTTTTATTTTCATTGTATCTTTTCTTAAATATAAAATAAAAATTCTTAGAAATAACACTTTGTTCCTAAACATTCATAAAAGTAACAATTTAGTCCTTGAACTTTGATATATAACGATTTAGTCTATTTACTTTTAAGTTTGTATCAGTCCTTGAACTTTGGTATGTAACAATGTAGTCCTTGTACTTTCAAACTTGTAATAATTTTGTCCCTATCATCATAAAAATTCATTAAAATTTGATGTCAGTTTTTATTATTTTATGATGTAGAATTTGTATTTTATAAAATTATCAAGTCTCTAATCAATTTATCGATTTTATTTATAAATAATTCTCATTAAAGTTTCAAATTAATTTTTGCAATACGGACTAAATCGTTAAAAATTTTAAAGTATAAGAACTAAATTATTAATAGTATAATTTAGGGATTAAATTGTTATAAAATTAAAAGTTCAAAAACTAAATCGTTACAAATCGAAGTTTACGGACTCAATTGTTACTCTTATGAAAGTTGAGAGATTAAAAGTGATTTTCAATCGTATTTTTATTTTATCAAATTCAATAAAAGGTAAGTTCAAACTAACAATAAAAATTAATTTAAAAAATTTGGAAAGCAAACTAACAATAAAAATTAATTTTAAAATTTGGTTGAAAGCATAATTAATTATATTTTCTTTAATTATATTATTTGGAACGAAAAGGACAAAATAGCTCTGACATCTCCAAAATCTATCATTGTGTGTGCGTGTGCGTGCATGCATAGGTGTGTTTTGGTGATTAAAAAAATTACATTTTGATAACTCAGGAACTAAATACACCTATTTTTCAATATTTGAAAAGACTAAATTATATATTTTTTATTTTTTAAATATAAACCTAAGCTAGTTATTGACATATCTTCCCTCCACGAAGGTAGGAGGCTCGATCTCCATCATTAGACATTCTACCTTAAACCTTATCTTATACATTTGCATTATTGCACATCGAAAAATCAAGTAACAAAACCTTAAAATTGTCAAATTGTATCAAATTTCACCACAAACTATTAATTTTATTAAACAACACCTCAAATTAGATACATGTAACAATCTTAACCATAAAATATAAGAAGTGTTGCAATTTTTTACCTTCAAATAATTCTCGTAACGATAATTAGAAAAAATTCTCTTATGCATTTAATAAATTATAAAATATAACACCAATTTGTTGAAATCTAGGAATTTAATTTGAAAAAGTTGTGTAATAGTTAATTTGTGTATTGTTTAAATTTATGTCTTATGCAAAGCCTAATTTTATTGAAATGAAATAATTGATCCAAAATTTTACATGGTTTTTTTTTTTGGTTAAAAAAGGGAAAAATTGAATCCAATGCAAAAGTTGCAATACTTATTTAAGTCTATATGGTCTAATTTTATAAAACTAAAAACTTAGAGTCTAATTAATGAATACAAATTTGATAATTTTAGTGACAGCTTCTTTTCTTAAGGAGCTGTTTGATAGTCATGGAGTTAAGTTGGGTGGGCTTAAAAAGCTCATTCAGTGTTTGATGGCCGCTTAAATTAAAACAGTGGATTTTAAATCCACCGTTTTACTTACCTCTTTTCTCCCCTCGTTTCACTCGCCATTTGCAGCGTTTTAATTACTCTCCCTCTATCTCTCTCTTCCCATCAAGCATTTTCATTACTCATCTCCCTCTCTCTCTTCTTCCGCCGTTCGGTTTGTCTTCTTCATCTCATCTCTCCGTTCTCCTTCCTGCTCGAATGGGTTGTATTCCTCTAAGGCTTCATTTCATATTCGAATTTTCTTGCTCAACGATGCGTTTCTCTTCTTTGGTTTCTTTGTATGTCTATTTTTTTAGATCGGATGGATACGAACAATTTTCTAGTAGATCTAACGATATTTGGGTAAACCTAACCATTTTTTTGGTAGATCTAACTGCTTTTTTAGTATATATGAACGATTTTATAGTAGATCTATTTCTTTTTCCTGTTTAGATCCAATTTTTTTTTTCGATTTTCCTTCCATTCCATTTTTGGCGTCTTTTTATAGTGGATTTAGTTTTTTTTCTACGTTTCTCTTTCTTGCATGTTCGATTTTTCGATTTTCGTTGGCTTTGCACTTCGTTTGATTTCTGACTGTTTTGATTTAGCTTCTATTCCATTTTCGACATCTTTTTGACTTGCATGTTTGTGACTAACTAGGGTTTACTCCTATAATTTATTCTTCGTCCCTTACAATTTGTTTCCACTTTTATTTAAGGAGGTTGGGTAGAAATACTAATTCTTGCAATTGGACTAGTTTGAGGCTCTGAGCTAAACTGCACATGTTTCCTTACAAAATTCAATATATATATATTTTTGACAATATGTCATTTACATTTAATTGATGGACCCAAATTGACTAGAAGTTTCAAGTCTTTCAACCGCCTTACTTTTCTTTTCTAAAATCATCCCTCTTCTCAATTTATATTTAACATTTAACTTAATGGCCACTCCAAAGTTGACAAGAAATTCCAAGTCTCTCAATTGACCCGAGATCAACTAATTTTCATGGTCCGGTCTATGTATAAACCCTTTTATACAGGATATTTCTCCTCACTCACATGTCTTTACATGAACGATATGGTTCATATTGTTTGTAACGCTTACATCTCATGTAACAATTACAAAGTGAACTGTATCCACAATATTACCAGGATAAGAGACTCAACCTTCATCCATTTATTGTAGACGTTTTAGATTATTACTTGAACATGAATCACTTGTATGTCAACTATATGTTGTTCAAATGACATCATATAACCTTGGATCTTAATTTATTAGATTGAATTAATGCTGTCTAAATGTCAAATAAAATACCTCTAATTTTATTAGGTAAATAATTTGTATTAACATAAACTACAAACTATGAGATACAATGGATTTAAGACATCAATCCTAACAATCTCCCACTTGTCCAAAGCTAGTAAAATGTATCAACATACAATGAAAGACGAGTGGGAAAAAAAAGTATCAATATACTATACAATAAACTAGGACATATAATATACCTAATAAAATCTCCTACTTTTCCTAGTTTAGGTTCGTCATATCTTGTAGACCTATACCCTCCATGTGACTCTCAATTACTTTAGCCGTGAGAGCTTTTGTAAATGGATCAGCAATATTATGCTCCGAGGCAATTTTTGTGACAATCACATCTCCTCATTGTACAATCTCTCCAATAAGATGATACTTACGCTTTATATGCTTTCCACGTTTGTGGCTACGAGGTTCCTTGGAGTTTGCCATAACACCACTGTTATCACAATAAAGTGTGATGGGCAAGGACATATTTAGAACAACTTTCAAATTTGTGAGAAATTTTCTGAGCCATGCGGCTTCTTTAGTAGCTTTACAGGCAGCTACATACTCAGCCTCCATGATGGAATCCACAATACAATCTTGCTTAATGTTACGCCATGATATAGCTCCTCCATTTAGAGTGAACATTGATCATGATATGGACTTCCTTGAATCCTTATTAGTTTGAAAATCAGAGTCAGTGTATCCTGTAAGGATCAACTCCATAGCTTTATACACGAGTATATAGTCAGTAACCTACATCATTTCCAATGAGTAGGATATCGTCTACATAAACACAAGAAAAACTACTGATCTGTTGATGATTTTCTTGTAAACATAAGGTTCATTAAAATTTTGATCAAAGCCATAAGATTTGACTGCAATATCAAACACTCTATTCCAAGATCGAGATGCTTATTTCAATCCATAAAACGGGTCGATTAAGCTTGCAAATTTTTTACTCTTGACCTTGTTCAATGAATCTCTCTGGTTGGGTCATGTAGATTGTTTCGTTAAGATTACTATTCAAAAAGGCAGTCTTGACATCCATTTTCCATATCTCATAGTCATAATATGTGGCAATGGATAAGAGAATCCAGATAGACTTAATCATAACAATAGGTGAGAAAGTTTCTTCATAGTCCACTCCTTCAACTTGGGTATAACCCTTTGCTATTGGTCTAGCTTTAAAGGTTTGTACCTTTCCATCTACACCCAGTATTTCCTCTTGTAGATCCATTTATAACCTATCAGTTTTACTCCATCAAGTTATTCTAGAAGTTTCCAGACAGAATTGGAGTATAGACTCCATTTTTTAATTCATGACTTTGATCCATTCATCTTTGTCAACATCAACCATTGCTTTCTTGTTAGATGATGAATCCTCAATCTTATCATCTAATATGACAGTTTGAGTTTTTGTTAAACCCAAATAGCGAGTAGGTTGGGTTACAATCCTCCCACTACGTCAAGGCTCTTTCAAGACTTGAGAATGATGTGTTCAACTAGATGAAGCTATTGGGAATGTTTTAAAATTCGTAGTTTGTAAATAAGAAATGTATTCTATTCACAATAAATATATTATTAAGACTTCTTTTAATAAAGATGTTATTTAATTGAATTCATTCATAAATCCAATAAATTAACCCATGGCTATAACATGAATACTTAAGCTTTATGTAAAGACATAAAAGAGGATCAAGTTTTAGTATATAGCTAAAAAGATCTATAAGTATATGGATAGGGTTAGTTACCTTATCTTGGGGACACTATTGTATGTGGCCCACTTTGCATATTGATACAAACAATGTGATCCCAAAGTCGTTCATGTGGAGACATGGGGCATCCTAATACAAAAGATGTTTGCATAAGATCGGATCACGAAATAATCACTTTTCTTTATAACGACCGTTTACTGATAAAACTGACTATTTCAAATTGATGGCCTAAGGTAACTTGTTCTTAATCTTGAGCTAACTATGAACTCCTGTTTATTCAGAATTATCCTTTAATCTGCATAGGTGAGAGTGGTTCAACATCGTCGCTCAATAAGCCTCCCATTTTTGTTGTAAGATTGGATAGATAATTGAGAACATAGTCTTGCAAGACAGAACTCACTCCTACCCATCTTAGGGTTAACAGATAGGTTGTTCCCTTAAATATTGACTCATAGACTTGAACAAAGGGGCCCCACCCTTTCATGACTGGGAAGGATTCGGTTTATAGGTAGGACCATAAATCAATTATTCATTAGAGGATCAGTAGAGACTAAGGAGCAAGAGGTATTACAGAGGTAAAACGATAATTTTGATCTAGCTGTAAATACGAACGACATGTGAAGGATCGACTTACTAATTATGGTTAAATCAAGTAGATAGAAATATATATACAGTGAGGAGAGTGCAACTAATGAGCTATAGTGGTGTGTCTCAGTCTTTAACGAATATTGATTAATTCAGTTTAAAGAGTTTAGCCAATTAATCTCAAATCGTTGAAGTTCATGATATGTAGGTCCATTAGGTCCCTCTATTGTTCATAAAAGGATTAAACTTTAGAACAACATGTCTATCAAATTGAGTAACCTTCGAAATATATATATATATATATATATATATTACTATTTCTCAAGTTGAACGCCAAAATAGGTTTTTTTTTTCCTTTTCTTTTTGAAACTTTTTTCCCTCTTATTCTCATATTTTCACGAGTAATTTTGATTTACTTTAAGCTTAAATTAGGCCAAACCAACATATTCAACCTCACAAAAAACTCTCAATAAGTCAAGAAGACAGTGCGATTCAGGTTGAAAATGACAACTTAAGACCAAAATGGGTCTAGAAAAATGAAGGCCCAAGTCAACATGCTCAACCTCACAAAATGCAAAATGTGGCATGCCTCATGCATGTCTCGACCCGGTGAATCATCTTAAGTTCAAAATATAGCTAAAAAAAGATGAACAAAATACCAAACAGCCATGCCCAACCATATTAATTAAAAGATAATCCCAATGCAACTCCAAAATTCTATGGAGAAAGGCCTATGTCAACCACCTATAAGTACACCATGATAGTGGTAGGAAAAAGTAAGTTCATTCTGAAGGAACCCCTGTGAAGGGATCGTAGCAGAAACGGACCATTCCAATTCCCAATCATTTTCTAAAAGAAAACAATTTTAAGCACATGCATTTGGGGAAAAATTAAATCATACAATATGCGAAAAAAATTAAACAAAAAGGGTTTAGGAAAACTTACCCTTGAAGACATTCTTCAAACGAATCCCTCGAACACTATCACGAAGGAGTCCTCAGTATTCTCTGGTGAGAATCTAAGAGGTGTAGACTCTAGAGTGTTTTGGGATTGAGGGAGAAGGGAAGATTTGAGAGAAAAACCTTGGGAAAGCAAATAACTCCAAAAAAAAAAAAAAAACTTACAAAAGCAACTTTCTTTCTATCTTTTTTTTCTTTTGCAGGTTTAAGAAGGAGAGACCTCCACCACTTCTTACATGAGCTGTGGAGAGAAAAAGATGGGGAGGGAGTTGGAGGGAGTTGTAACTCCCTCCCTTTAATTAATTCAAAATTAAATAATTAAAAAATTATTTAATAATAAAATAATTAATAAATAATCTAATTCATAATTAAAATTATAACAAATATATAATAACCAATTTATTACAGTTATGCAATCATATGTTATATCATATATAACATATAACATATAGTTTAATATTGTATCATATACAATATATAAGGATAATTACAATTAGTAGTATTTTTAGGAATAATAACCAAATGTATAACATCATTTAAAAAAATTACAAATATAGACAAATCTATCAACGATAGACTTCTATCGTTGATAGACTTCCAAGTCTATCAGGAATAGACTTCTATCATTGATAGACTCTTACCAGTAATATGGTCTATCACTATTTAAATTTGGTCATATTTGCAATTTTTTTGACTATTTAAATTTGGTCATATTTGCAATTTTTTTTTACATTATATTATATCTACTAATATTTTAGATCTAACGTCTATATTTACAACTGTCCCAATATATAACCTATAGTCTCTTTTCTCTCTTTTATGGTATTTAATATAAATCATATTTACATTAAATTTTAATTATATGAATCTAATTCATATAGTTAACATTTAAATCATATTCAAACATTTAACTCCTCTCATAAATTCTTTATATTATAATATATCAAATAAATAATAACTCTCATAAATTCTTTATATTATAATATATCAAATAAATAATAATAATTATATCATATACAATTACATAAACTTAATTATATCATATATAATTAATTCCATCAATTAATTTGAATAATTCAAATTAATCCAAAAATTGATTCCCATAAAATCTGATGAGCTACCGAGAGGACCTCATGGACCTGTAGCTTGAAGCTTCAACAGTTCATGAATAATTAATTAAATTATTCACCATTCGTTAACTAGCAGGCACTCCACTAAAGACCAATAACCGCACTCTTCACACTTCAGATATATTTCTGTGTCCATTGTATATAACCAATCCACAGTATGATGACCTTCACAAATTGTTCGTAAGTACAATTAGGCCAATTTAACGTTTTCTCCTGTAGTTACATCTAACTTCTTAAGTACCACGGACTCCTATAATGAATAATAAATCAAAGTCCCACTATGACTAACCCCTCTCGGGCCAAGAGAGAGTGTGGTGTCACTATGTTCAAGCCCCAAATCAATCCTTAAGGGAGCAATTTATCTACTTTCCCCAACAATGGGGAAGGAGTAAATTTCGTCTTAAGTAGTTGTGTTCCCAACTCCCCAATCAGACGAATCCCCAAAATAGTAGGCATGTTGAGTTGGCAATCTGGCCACTCTCACCCATACAGACTAAAGGATCGCCTTCATAAGCAGGAGTTCACAACTCAAGTAGGATTCCAGTCGTGTTACCTATGGTCATCTTCATGAAATGGAAGTATTTATTAAGAACGGTATTATATAATGAGACTAGTCATTTGGTGGTCTGATCTTATACAAACTCCTTTGTATAGAATATTCCCGCTCATATATCTCCACATGAATGATTAGGATTAGATCATTTGTAGCATTTACAACAATTGTAACATCTACAAAGTGGGTCATACTCGTAATGTCACTAGGATAAGGTATCCATCCTTATCTATCTATTACAGACCAATTAGGTTATCATTTAAAACATGATCCATCTGTATGTCTCTATATACATGTTTAAGTTATGAGATAACCATGGAACTTAGTTTATTGGTTTGTGATTAATGTAACAAAAATTGGAATAAAATATCATATATTTTATTAAATAAACAATGAGTTTGTACATTACATTTACAGACTATAGGACCCTATGAAATTTTGGGCATCAAATCCAACACATGCTCAAACTCCCTACTTTTCGTTTTCTAACATAATCATCAATGCTTGTGTGACGAGCATCACACTAGTGTGTAGATCTTTCTATTTTGCCAGTCATATTCTTTCTTGAATTACAAATTTACCATTGTTGTCACTTGAAGGTCATGTACGTTTTCCCCTATCTGGTTCTTGACTTCAACACAAGTGAACATAGGTTTCGTTTTTTTTTTTTTTTTTTGGAAACATATATACAATGTATTTTCTTCCATATATGTGATTGACTAGTTTAGAAGTAGATATTTATAACTAAAAGTACATAGACTCAATTGGAATGAAGTCCAAAGTATTTGGACTAAAAATGGTATTTTTATCAACTTTCAATTTTGTGTTTATTAGACATTAATCTATTTAACCATTTTAAGTTCACAAATGACCTATCATACATAAAATTTGAAAATTTTAAGGTACCATTAACATAAAATTCAATTTTATATAATCGATCAATTAATCAAATTTTGAATATATCAAATATATATTGGATATAAAATTGAAAGTTCATGAACTTATTAAATATGTTTAAAATTTTATTCTATTAAACACAAAATAAGTAGTAACTTTCTGACTTTCTCTCTCATCATGAATGTAAGTACACGTTTCAATGTTGTCAAACAAGTCATTTCTTGAGATTTTATGCAAATTCCTTTAGTAAATGACTAAAATGTTCAAAAAAGAAAAAATTCATTTGATCTTTATATCTTTTTTAATTTTTATTCTAGTCCATAAATTTTGATTCCCAATTTTCAAAATATCTATAGTGGTATATGAATCGTATTTTAGAAAGATTTCATAAATACAATTTATTCTTTAGCTATATTATTTCTATTTCAATAAGTATCTATTTACATATCACAACCAATCAAAATTTTGGTTGAAATCTCGAAAATTCGGGATTTTAATAAGTTCAAAATTTTGATAGAAGGAGAATTTTGATTTTTCCTTGACTTCTCAAAATTTCTCGACATTTTGAAATTTCCATCAGAATTTTGAAATTTCAATTTTTTATTTTTTATTTAATTCTTTTTTTAGCAATTAGCTATGCCAACTTAAGAAAAGTACAAAAGAAAGTCTTTTTCTCTTTTACCATACAAAATCTTTATTTTCAAGAAATCATAAATTTTTATTCAAATATTTTTTATTGGTCATTTTCTCTCCAGCTTTATCTACTCGTAGATTTATATTTTTCTTAATTCTACCAGTATCTATCAATGTCACTGATCGATACTGATAGAAGTTTATTGTTTATTAGCATTTATTATTGATAATTCTAAAATTTTACTATATTTTATAAATATCTTGGTCCATTTTTCTATATTTGGAAACAACTTTTTTTTTTTTTTTTTTAGAGTTGAGCAACATAAAATATATATAGAACTATGACAACTTTTAGTTAAAAGGTACATGTTTCATCTGGCTTAAGTTTCGAGATGGTTGTTGTATTTTATTTAAAATTTTTATGAATACATTAAAAATAATTAAAAATAACTTAATAAATAATTTGATGAAATACAAAGTTAAGTGATAGAATTGAGTTATAGAAGTACTCTCAAATAACAATTGAATTGAATTGAGTGAGTTGAAGGATAAAAATAAGAAAATTGAATCTTGTTCATTAGAATTAAATGATGAAATTGCTAATTGAAAAATAAAATTATTGACTTGGAAACTAACCATACTTCCTTAGAAAAAGAAAAAGTTCTTTTATGGACAAAATTAAATTTCTTGAATATGATAGTCACGAGAAAAATAACCTTTTGCATATTCTTAAAAAGAAAGAATTTCTTGCTACAAAAGAGCTTGAAATTGCAAAATAAATTATAAAGAAATTTACTATAGGTGCTCGAAAATTAGATAAAGGTAAATCTTTAAATGACGAAAATAAATTATGTGAATGGAAATTGTTCTTCTAGTTCTACTATTTTTGGCTAGTTAAGTGTTTGTTCCACCTTTGTATTTTTTTGAAAAGTTTTGAGTAAAAGGGTATTGGGTTTGGAACATATCGTTTATCTTTTGGATGAAATTGATTAAATTTTTAGTAGATGTTCTTTTGCGCATAAGTTATGCATATTCTAGGAACTATATTGTTGAATAAAATTCATTTTGAGTTCATGTTTGTCTTATATTAAAAAGGTATGTGATCATTGAGCAAGTTGTTTGAAAGTGCTGTTAATTTTTTTTCCATAGGAGTATATATAAATTCGATTTACTTTTTTGATTCATTTTAGCATGTTTTGCTCAAAATTGGTTATGTTAATACTATGCTTATATTGTTTACTAATATGACTTTACTATTATTTGGTATCATTATTTATTCTTCAACAATTGATGTTTATTTTCTAATATTTGATATTTTGATATCTTAATTATTTGAATTACTTGAATGATTTTATCTCCTTGGTTTTACTTGATATTTCTTACTAAAAGAAGAGTGCTTAGTTTTACAGAGAATTAATACAATTTTATATATGAATTTCATTTTTGAATGAAATTAATTCTCTATATTTCTTTATTGTTGTGTATCCCTATTATGTACATTTTTATCCTTTTAAGGAGAATTACTATATTTGGAGTAAAACATATTTTGAAATTTTATTTGATATTTCTATCCTCAAGTTGAATTATGTGTTAAATATTTTTTATCCCTTATTAAGGGAGTGCTCAATTGATTTCAATAGGGGGAGAAATTTGTAAAATTGGTCTTTAAATCAAATTACTTGAGCTTAGTTGATTCTTTATGATGTTTCTTAAATTTACATTTTTGTTTCTTACTTTTACAGGCATGTTGATAAGGGGAGAATTGCCAAGTTTGTTGTGTCCATGTTTTTTTTTTTGGGAAAAACATTCATGTCTTTATTGTTTATTTTTCTTAATTATATTTTTTGATCGATTCTAAAAGGAGGAGAGGTGATAAGATAAATGAAAGCATGTTGGTACTGAACATTTTTGTTGCTTTTGAATTGAGAGTTGTTGTTATTGAAATATACATTATGTTCATGTTAATTGAAATTATATATGTGTGTTAATTGTGATTCAAGTTCATATTTTATAATACACACTTTGGATTTCATTTTCTGTGACTAGTTTGTCATCATAAAAAATGAAGATTGTTGGCTTTTTGGTCTTAATCTCAAATTAATTAATGTTTTGATGATAACAAACCTAAATTAATTTACTAATAATTTGAGTGTTTTGAATTGTTTATGCTGCGTAGAGCTCGAAATGATTCCAATGCATTTTGAATAACTTAAATTGGAGCTTAAATGAAGAAAATATAGTAGAAACAAGCCTAATGGAAAAATACTTGTGTGGATGACATAACGGCGATCAAATTAATCAAATTGGATTCAAAATGAAATTGGAGAAGTGACAAATGGTAGACTTTTGATTTTTGAATTGGTTTTAAAAAGAAAATGAATTTAATATTACTTTATATTTATGTCTAAGCTAGTTGTATACATGGTAAGCTTTTGCTTTTTGTTGGATTTTAAAAGAAAATATTAAAATAGTTTTTTTAAAAATATATTATTATATTATTTTTTGTTTGTGTCTAACTGCTAGTTGATTAAAAGAATAATAAATAAATAAAAATCTCTAACATTGATTTTCTTTTCAGGATCTAATGGTCCAATTAAAATGTGGTTTTCACCATTTTCCCCTCTTATCAAGCACCTCATATCCTCCACATTTTAACAATAATTACACATTTTTACGGTCCACAAAACCTCCATTGTTACTCTCTTAAAGCTTTCATTTTTGCTTTTCATCTTATTCTTGAGAGAGATATATTGTATTGTGAGGATCTATTTATTGAGAGTTCAAATTTATAAATCTACTCTTTAAGAGAGTTTTTCTCATCTTCTTCTTCATTTCCAAATCTATTGTAAAAGGTAATTCTTGAACCCATAACAAGAGAGTTGTAATGGTTTGAGAGTTGTAATGGTTTGATCCTCAATCGTGGAAAGGATCGAGTTTGTTCTTGCACTTGAAAAAAGGAACGTTGTAGCTGTTCGACTATAAGCCGTGGAAAGAGTCAAATTCGAATAACATATTTAAGAGAAGCTTGGTAAGTGGATATAGGCCGGTTATGCTGTAAGGTGTCAATTTATCTATCACTCTCTTATTTAATTTTGCAATTAATTTGTTATCATATTTTATTAGATTAAATTAATTATAATATTTATTCTTGAAATTTATTGCTCATATTTGTTTACTTTGATTGGTAATTCTTTAATTTGCACATCTTCTACCAATCATATTATTAAAATTAAATAGGATGCTTAAAAGTGTTAATTTTAATTTCTTGGCAACAAACTTGCTAATTTCTACTTGCTACTCTCGTGTAATTTTCAATCCTAACTCTCTTTGCCGTTAGTATTGAGCAATTGGTATTAGAATCATTTAATCAAAATTCAATTCAATTTCTCACAATTGGTTTCAAGTTCTTTTTCGGGGAGGAAGAGATCAAGACAATTTGTTATCATCTATACTTCTTTTGTTCATCATTGATTATTACTTCAGATCATTTTAATCTTCAAAAGAAGCATTTCTCCACCTATTCGTCCATGTCTAGTTGGTGGTCCTGGCAGTAACACGCAAAGGAGCGGAGTAAGTTCATTGGTCAGTCGTAATCAGCCTAGCACAAATAGGTATAGAAACTTTTCTAGAGAAGGTTAATTTTGTCCAAATTAATAGTTCATTTGATAACAAATATTCATAAAATGATATTTTAAATTTTCTTTAATGTCGAACTTCCTAAAAAAAAAATTATTAAAAAAAGGCTCCAATAAGGGAGCTCTCTCAACTAGAAATAGAGGAGCAACATAAAGCTTCCTCTGGTGATTCAAATGTCACTAATGAATCATTGCGTATGGCAAAGATTGAAAATAATCTTTCAAACTTGGGGACTACCACTAACTAGATCTAAAAATAATTTATTTTCATAATACTTTTAATTTCAAAAAAAAATAAAAATCTTTGTGTTAAAATCCTTGAAAGAATTATTCCTATTTTTGGAAAAATTGATTCAATTCAATTATTTCCAAGAAAAGATATGAAAAAATATCAAAAGAATTTGCTTCTCTTCATATAGGAGCCATTCAAGTTGCTTTAATACCAATGTTTAGATCGGGTCTAGATACATTTGTTCTTGCTATTTTACGGACAAGCGTCATAAAGATTTCTCAAATTTTCTATTAGGAATAATTGAGCCAAATTTGGCTAATGACTCTGCATATTTTAATTGCTTTCCAAATTATATGTGGCTCTTGACGATAGGGGTGTATATTGGCTGGTCGGTGTCGATTTTGGGAGAAAATCGGCATCGAAAACCGATAAAAAGGGGTGTAAAATTCATCCAACCATCGGTCAGGTTGGTTGATCGATTTGTTCGGTTCGGTATTTTTTTATTTTTATTTTTTTTTGTTTAAAGCAAAGCCAAGGTGAATGAAAATGAAAGATAAATTGATAAACTGTTATTGTTAGGTTAATATAATCAACAATTTTTTTAATTTTAAATTAATATCTTTTTATGAAAAAAATTAAATAAATCATGTAATGGGTTTGAAAATTAAGCAACATAAAAGATAATAATAAATCAATACTAAAGTAGTAGGCTTGGACTTAGGTTACTCGTAATGGGCTTGCTTTCATAGTTTTTTTTTTTTTAATATATATATATATATATATATATATATATATATATATATATATGCATTGGTCGGTTGGTCAATTTTCAATTTTTTTTTTTAAAAAAATCGAAAATTGACCGACCGACCCCTAGTCTTGATTGACTGACCTTAATTCGGTCGATTTCGACCGATTGGATCAATTTTTGATACTTTTATGTACATCCCTAGTCTTGATTGACTGACCTTAATTCGGTCGGTTTCGACCGATTGGATCAATTTTTGATACTTTTATGTACATCCCTACTTGACGATCCACACATTGATGTAAATTTAGAAGATGGAGTATAGAAATTAACTCTTTTATATAATGTTACTTACAAAGTTCTAACAACTACGATGGAACCCAACACTTTTACCATCATACCCCAAAGGGAAAACCATGCTAATAGAAACTAATCTTAACAAATCCTCAGTAAGCATTCCTAAAATGCTTTCATGGGATGAAATATCTAAAAATAAAAAATAGATTCTTGATGATGCTTTTATTCTTCCTAAAAAAGAGAAAGAACTTTCTCATATAATAGAATATGCTCATGCAAAAGTAGAAATAAAATTTGTAGAAGAACCCTTCAAATTTCCAAACTTCAAGAAAACATAAACCCTAAAAAGTTTATGAGTTCAAGACCGGGTATGTCCAGTATTCGAACTGAACTCCATCATAATCTTATTAGAAATATTTCTTTTAAAATTAAGACGGTAAAATTAGATCATAGTATTCCAAATATTCAATATGAGGAAGAAAGACATTAATTCTCCAACCCAAATAGATACGGAAGTAGGATCTTTCAAAAACCAGTGTTATTATTTCCGAATTCAAATTAAATAAAGAAGCTCTTCAAAAAGAATTTATGAAAAAAGAAAATAAGAAAGAAAGAATAGCCTTTTTTAAAAATTATTCTAAAAAAGGAAGAAATCCAATAAAGAAAAAATACTTTAAAACTTTAAAAACATTCCAAGAACATATATCCTTTTTCAGATGGTTCAATAAAAAACAAGATTTTAATCACCTCTGTACAATCAGAGAAAAAGAAATTTGGAAAACAATCTATAGAGGAGAAATCACGGGGGACAACCCTCCTATGGAAGAGGTAGAATTTAAAAGTTTTTATAAAGAAACAATTATTGGAAAACTCTTCCAATTAATTAAGGAATCCAATGAGCATAAAGATTTATTCTCAAGAGTATTCAAATTCAAAGTAATTTTTCTAATCGAATACTCTATTCTATAGTCGAACAGGTCTATAAGCTAGAAGACGTAATAAAACCTAAAAAATTTGAATAAGTGCAAAATTTATTTCACCCACCTGAAAAGGTGAAATTAAATACAAAGAAAGATAATATTTTGAAAGAAGTTGAAAAAAGAATAAAAATTCTAAATCTCAAAGAAGAAAGTACTAAATAAAATCTAACCTTTAATATCTTAAATGAAAGTGATACCGACTCACACATAGAAAAATTTGAGAAACTTCAAATTGACGAATTAACTTCAAATAATAAAATAAAAAAATAAAATATAAAGATCAAACAAATAAAAATGAAAAATTTGATTGGTATCGTAGGCCATCAATTCCCGACATGGGATATGAGCTAAGAAACAGATTTATTAGAAATACCGAGTTTGATGGTGGTTCTATCTATGTTTGGAACATAGGTGGAATGTCAGACTTCTTAATTATTGAAGTTCTAAATAAAATGCTAATGGCAATAGCTGCTTATGAATCAAATGAGCTTTTCAACCATGAAGTAGTTAAATTATAATCAACAATTTTCCAAGAAGTTTAAAATTATAGTAGGAGAACTGCTTAAATGATAAAAGTAGAGAAAATATTAAGACCCATAAATCAAAGATAAAAAAAGAAGAGAGTTATCGAAGTAGAAAATACTCTAACAATTGTGAAAGACGATAAATCCATCGATGGAGCCTCTACTTCCAAAGAGGTGAAAGAAGAAGTAGAAATACAAGATGTTATGTCTACATTGATTTATACCATATTAAGCTACTTCGCATCATCCAATGAAGTATGAAATGAAAATCAAAGAAAAATTCTAAAAAATTTAAGATGCTCAACAATGTGTAATTTCAAATGGTACAAAGATATGTTTATGGGAAGAATTTACTTACTCAAAGAATATAATGAAAGACATTGGAAGGAGCAATACATCGATGACCTTCAAAGTTTTATGGCAGAAACTCTTTCAATAACATGTTTGATCAAAACATAGACTTAACTTATGGTCATATAATAACCAAAATTATTGAATGTGGATTAGATATCTGTAATAAAATCAAGGTCCAAAAAGTCGCTAATCTACCCAAAATAGAAACGAAAACTTTTTGCTCTCAATATGGTTTTGAAAATCTAGAAGAACCAAACTCTTCAAAAAAAAAAAAAAAAAAAAAAAAATCTTTAAAAGATCCTATAAAAATTATAGGAATAAAAAATATCATAGAAAACCACAATTAAGAGAATATATCCCTTATAAACAAAAAGATATCACAAGAAAACCCTTTCAAACCAATTGAGAATAAAGAAAGAACAACAGTACTAAAAAGTAAGAAAACCAAAGAAAAGGTTCGTTGATACAAATGCAGAAAAGAGGGATATTATACTAATAAATGTCCAAATAATAAAAATGTAAATGAAATTGGTAATAAAGATTGTTATTTGAAATCAACTTCTCAAAATTATTCTAGTTCAGAAGAATCGAATCATCAAATACAAATTATGGAACAAATAGATTCTGAATTTTCCAGTAATGATGAAGTTTTCTATGAAAGAATTATAGCTTGTGGCTGTATCAATGTCCTGACCTCTAAATAAGAAGTTCTTTTTCAAACTATAGATCATATCACTGAAGATGGTCTAAAAGAATCATACTCAACTCTAAAGGATTCAAACCTCTTAAAAAGAGAGAGATTATGGAAAGAAATCTTGCATAAATACTGCAAACAAAAATAGAAAAGCCAGTATCTATAAAAGAAATTTGAAACCAATTGTCTAAAAAAGGAGATTGCTCAAAATCGTATAGACATTCAAGATATTAAGAAAGAAATGGCTTTAATAAAATTAAAGAAAATTCAAAACTCCAACTCTAAAAGAGAACCAAAAGAAGGAAAAGAATTTTTAATAAATCAAATTTCAAAGATTCATTTTCAAAAAAGGGTACTATCACTCTTAAAATTCAGGATTTTATAATTAAATTAAAAGGCTTGATAGATTCAGGAGTAGATCAAAATTACATATAGTAAGAATTGATCCCAACAAAATATTTTGAAAAAACAACCGAATCCTTAAGCAGTGCTAATGGACAATGGTTGTGTACATGTTTGCAATGAAGAATTTTGTTTCATCAATAATTTCTTTATCGTAAAGGATTTAAGACAAGAATTATTTTTGGGAGCACCATTTTTAACCCAACTTTATCCAATAAAAACAAAAATTACTTTTGAGTTCATCAGTCCAATACTTTCTCATGAAGTGTTAGGTATAAAAGAATTAAAAAATGAAGAAACAAAAAGAAAACAAAAACAAATTAAATTCTGAAAAGAAGAAATTAGTTATAAAAGAATTGAAGAAAATATAAAAGATTCATCCATTCGAAACAGAAGAATTACAATTAAAAATTGAAAAAGAAATCTGTTCAAATATACCAAATGCATTTTTGGATAAAAAGAAACATATAGTTGATCTTCCATATGTCAAAGAATCCAAAGAATCATATATCCCTACAAAGGCTAGACTTATTCAAATGAATTCTGTCCTACTAACTTACAGGAAATAAATTCAAGACTTATTAGACAAGAAGCTAATAAGACCTTCTATGTAAACAACGCAGTTGAAAAGGAGCGTGGTGTACTAAGGTTAGTCAATAATTATAAGCCATTGAACAAAGTTTTAGAATGGATTAGATATCCAGTCACAAATAAACAAGACTTACTTAAACGGATTTCAAATGCAAAAGTACTTTCAAAATTTGATATGAAATCGAGATTTTGGTAAATACAAATCTCAGAAAAAGATAAATAAAAACTGCTTTCAATGTTCCATTTGGACAATATGAATGAAATGTAATGCCTTTTGGACTAAAAAATGACCCATCCGAATTTCAAAAATTTGTGAATGACATTTAAGTTCTCTCTAAACATAGAAAAATATTTTACGCATCTCAATATCTTTATTGACATTATTAAAAGGAACGGTTTGATACTTTCCCTACCAAAAGTCAAAGTATTTGAAACCAAAATTAGGCTTTTGGGTTTTGAAATCCATTCGGGATTAATTAATCCCGTTAAAAAATTAATAGAATTTGCTTTAAATTTTCCACATCAAATCCATGAAAAAACTCAACTTCAAAGGTTTTTGGGCTGTTTGAACTATGTCTCTGATTTCATCCAAAACCTTAAGCCCATTTGCAAACCACTTTTTTAAAGATTTAAAAAGAACCCATCATCATGGTCAGAAAAGCATACCAAAGCTGTCCAAACAATTAAGACTTTAGTCAAATCAATTCCCTGTTTAAGTCTTATCAATCCAAAAGTTAAACAAATAGTACAGACAAATGCCTCCGATATCACTTATGGAGGAATCCTCAAACAATGTCTTGATAAGACCAAATCAATTATCTGATTTCACTTAGGGATCTAGATTGATACTTAAAAAAATTACTCCATAGTACAAAAAAATTAAAAAATAAAAAAATTACTAGCAATAGTGCTATGTGTTAAAAAATTCCACGGTGAATTAATCAATAAAAAATTCACCATTAAGACTAATTCAAGGGCATCTAAATTTGTTCTAGAAAAAGATGTTAAAAATCTAACGTCAAAGTAAATTTTTGCTAGATGGCAAGCCATTTTATCTTGTTTCGACTTTGAGGTTCTCCCTATAAAAAGAGAACAAAACCCCTAGCAGATTACCTCTTAAGGGAGTTTTTAATTCCATAACTCTCATCTCTCTCAAAACCTTCATCTCCTCCTCCAAAAGAAAAGAAAAATGAGGGATCAAAAGGCAATAGCCTATTCTTCATCTTCAAAGAGTAAAAACCCATCTTCTTTAAACACGACACCCTCTTCAATGAGTGCTGATCAATATGCAATGGAATTAGGGTTCACTTCTATAACCTGTTCTAGAACGAAATCCACTGGCATACGGCTAGGATCAACCATGGAGTCATCCACTCCACCTCCAAGGCCTCCTTTCTTTCTTGTTAGACCACCCACTGATGGTGTTACTCAATTAAGGTCCACTGCCTCACCTTCATAAATTCAGAAGTTATCAACTCCTTCTCCATCTACCTATTCTCAGGTTACTACGCTAGAAAAGAAGTTTGTACCTTGGTCAAAAATCAAAACATATTTTTCAAAAATCTCTTGCTAAAAATTAACCTATTATTGAACTAGAATATCAAGGTCTCAAGTTAGAAGAAACTATTTAAAAAATTTATCCTGAGGGCTTTAATTTTGTTCCTGAAGACCTCAAGAAAACAAGAATATTTTATGAGTTTATTTTGGTTGACACAAAGTTTGTCGAAGTAAGTCATGTTCCAGATATAAGTGATCCCTCAAGGATTGCTTATTCAGAATTTAAAATTTTCGAAGCCTTGAATCTAACCTATTAAAATCAAGGCATCTATACTGAAAAATCATTCTCTAAACCCTTCGTACCTCAAACATACTCATATTGGAACTACATAAGAGCCTGGTATAATGCTATGGGGTACTCAAATTATATCCATTCTTTGTTTATTTCTTTTTGTCAAAACGCATGCTGAAGGGATTGAATCCCGAGCGGAAGCATGTGAACGTCTTGCATTTCTTCTTTTTAGTTTAAATTGGAACAAAACAACAACTAAATAGAACAAAACAGAGGATAAACTTGTAGATCAACATGCTTAAAAGAGAAAAGAGAAAAGGGGAAGAAGCCTATCACATACCTTCATCGATTCCAAAACTCATCATGATTTCCTCGTCGTATTCTCTAGAATGATTCTCCAAAAAACAATAGACACCACCCTAATGTAGGGATCAGATCTCGCAGTGGAAGCCTTTCGACGAGGAATGCCTTGCATCCTACGATTCGATTTTACAAATTGTTACACTAAATAGATGAAATAAACACGTAAATTAGCATACTTTTAGGGAAAGGATTAGAATGATTCTTACCTTTGTAGATTTCCTAATGCTGTGAACAAGTCTCTCCAAGGTTCCAACGAACGGATCTTCAAATGGTCTTGATCACGAACAACTCTTTGAACGATCTTGGACACTACCACGAGAGAAACCTCGTTATTCTCCTAGGACTCCAATAGAGGATAGATGGTATCCAACTATTGAGAGAGGGAGAGGAGAATAGTATTTTTTGGAGAGTAGAGAGGCTCAGAGAAAATTATACACAATAACACTAGGAAGTTGTATATATGAGACTGTATTGTGTGTTTTGCAAAAGGCTATATAGGAAAGGTGAAAGTCTTTCCCTAATATATTTTTCTTTTCCTAATATATATTGTCATTTTCTGTAATTAATTAAATAACACTTCTTTAATTAATTAGCCCAATTAGATAACACTTATTTAATTTTAATTTGCATAATAATTAAATAACCAATTATATATTAAACCCAATTTAATGTATATATTTAATTATCATATATATCGCATGTATATATGTAATACCTCTCTATTAACTGATTCTTTATGAATCTAATTCACTTGAATTAATTAATTTGAATCTTAATCAAATATTACTTTTCAATTTAATTATAGATCATATACCTATAATTAATTATATATTAATCACATTAATATATAGTTGCCTCAAATTAATTTGAACAATTTAAATTATCCCTTTTAAGTATCCTCTAGTGAGCTAACGAGGGGACCTGGTGGATCTATAGATTAGAAACTCCAACAATATGAGATTAATTGACTAAACTCATTAACCAAATTAATCAATATTCGTTAACTGTGGGTACACTCCACCAATGACCCATAGCTGCACTCTTCTCACTATGAATATATTCCTGTGTCCATGGATATGAACCAGTACCAGCAAGTTAGTCCTTCACGAGTGTTCGTAACACTAACTGGGTCAACTTACCGTTTTACCCTTAGATTACCTCTAAGTCCTTAAGTACTAGTGTTCCTCTAATGAATAACCTGTTCATGGTCCAACCAATAAACCAAAACTCCTCTCGGGCTAATGAGAGGGTAGGGCCATTTGTTCAAGTCCTGGAGACACCACTTAAAATAACACTTATCTACTTACCCTTAAGGCGGGAAGGAATGAATTCCATCTTGTATCATTATGTTTCCAGCTCCCCACTCGATCTTGTTCCGAGATGGTAGGCATATTAGGTCGGTGATCTGACCACCCTCACTCATACAAGTCAAAGGAAAATACCTCGTTAGGAGTTCATAATATACTCAGGATTAAGACCAAGTTGCCTAGGTCATCCAATAGAAATAAGAACTTAACTAGTTAACGATGTTACATCTAGTGGTTACTATTTCGCGGATCAGTCTTATGCAAACTCATTGCATAGGATAACTTCACTTGCATGTCATCTATACGAACATACTGGATCATTGCGTTCGTATCAAATACAAAGTGGGTCGTATCTATAGTGTTACCAGGATAAGGTATCGAGCCTTATCCTTATACTATAGACCCTTTAGGCTGTATATTGAACATTGAACCTTGTATGTCTCCACATATAGTTTAAGACTCATAGGACAACCTTGGATGTTAGTTTATTGGATTTAGGGTTATTAAGACAAAATAGACAACTAACACAAACAATAACCTTTATTGAATTAACATTGATAGCTCTTTATTGATGATGAACAATTAATAATGTTTACAATCTATGAGTTTTAGGGTAGAAAACCCAACAAACTCTCTCTTGAACTAAAACTCTAGTCAATGGGTTGTAACAATTCAAAAGGCAGGATTATTGTAAGTAAATACAATAAACTAGGGCATCTATATACCCATTACACATCTCCCACTTACCTTAGATTATACAATGTACATTTCTCATAGACCTAGACTCTTCTAGATGACTCTTAAATACTTTAGCTGAAAGAGAGTCCTCGTAAACGGATCAGCAATGGCTACTGCCCTGCTGTTGTCACTGTATAAAGTAATGGGCAAGTCCATATTTGGAACCATTTTCAAATCGCTTAAGAACTTCCTTAGCCAAAGTTCTTCCTTTTCTGCTTCACAAACAACCACATACTCAGATTCCATAGTGAAATTTTTAATGCATCCTTGCTTGGTGCTACACCACATTACAACTCCCCCATTGAGGGTAAACACTGATCCTGACGTGGATTTTCTAGAATCCTTGTCAGTTTAGAAATCAGAGTCAGTGTATCCTGTAAGGATCAAATCTTGTAGTCCTTCATTCTCCTAAGATACTTGAGAATGTTCTCAACCGCTGTTCAGTGGTCTAACCCTGGATTGGGCTGGTACCTACTGACTATTCCCACTACATAACAAATGTCTGACCTAATGCAGGGCATAACATACATTAAGTTGCCCACAGCTGAGGCACAGGGAACAAGTCTCATATCCTCAACTTTTTGAGGTGTCTTAGGACAATATTCAACAATGTCTGTAAGATAACCTACACCATTCCCAATGAGTAGAATATCTCTACATAAAGTACTAGAAAAACAACTTTATTGTTGATGATTTTCTTGTAGATATCAACCTTTTGATCAAAACTAAAAGATTTGATCGTTTTATGGATGCCTATTTTAACCCATAAATAGGCATGCCAAAAAAATTATGCCTAATTTAACCTATTTTAACTAATCTAATTATATTAAGTTAATATAATTAGAAATTTTTTAATTTTAAATCAATATGTTTTTATGAAAAAAATTTAAATAAATCATGTAATGGGTTTGAAAATTAAGCAACATAAAAGATAATAATAAATCAATACTAAAGTGGTAGGTTTGGGCTTGGGTTGGTGGTAACGGGCTTGCTTCTATAGTTTTTTTTTAAAAAAACACAAATATATATATGCGTCGGTCAGTCGGTCGATTTTCAATTTTTTTTAGAAAAGCCAAAAATCGACCGACCGACTCCTAGCCCCAACTGACCGACCTTAATTTGGTCGGTTTTGACCGGTTGGATCGATTTTCCTCAGTAAGCATTTCTAAAATGCTTTCATGGGATGAAATATCTAGAAATAAAAAATAGATTCTTGATGATGCTTTTATTCCTCCTAAAAGAGAGAAAGAACTTTCTCGTATGATGGAATATCCTCATGCGAAAGTAGAAATAAAATTTGAGGAACAACCCTCCAAATTTCCAAACTTAGAGAAAACATAAACTCTTAGTTCAAGACCGAGTACGTCCAGTATTCAGACTAAACTCCATCCTGATCTTATTAGAAATCTTTAGAATTAAGTCGGTAATATTAGATCATAGTATTCCAAATATTTAATATGAGGAAGAAAGACCTTTCTTAATTCTCCAACCTAAATAGATACAGAAGTAGGATCTCTCAAAATCCAATGTTATTATTTCCAAATTCAAATTAAATAAAGAAGTTCTTAAAAAAGAATCTATAAAAAAAGAAAATAAGAAAGAAAGAATAGCCTTTTTAAAAAATTATTCTAAAAAAAGAAGAAATCCAATAAAGAAAAAATACTTTCAAACTTTAAAAAAATACTCCAAGAACATATATCCTTTTTCAGATGGTTCAATCAAAAACAAGATTTTAATCATCTCTGTACAATAAGAGAAAAAGAAATTTGGAAAACAGTTTATAGAGGAGAAGTGTCAGGAGACAACTCTCCTATGGAAGATGTAGAATTTAAAAGTTTTTATAATGAAACAATTATTGTAAAACTCTTCCAATTAATTAAGGGATCCAATGAGCATAAAGATACCACAAACAAAGAAATCAAGAGTATTCAAGTTCAAAGTAATTTTTCTAATCGAATACTCTATTCTATAGTCGAATAGGAATATAAAATAGAAGACATAATAAAACCTAAAAAATTTGAAAAAGTGCAAAATTTATTTCACCCCACTTGAAAAGGTGAAATTAAATACAAAGAAAGATAAAATTTTGAAAGAAGTTGAGAAACTTCAAATTGACAAATTAACTTCAAATAATAAAATAAAAAAATAAAATATAAAGATCAAACAAATAAAAATGAAAAATTTGATTGGTATCGTAGGCCATTAATTCCCAACATGGGATATGAGCTATGAAACAAATTTATTAGAAATACCGAGTTTGATGGTGGTTCTGTCTACGTTTGGAACATAGGTGAAATGTCAGACTTCTGAATCCTTGAAGTCCTAAATGAAATGCTTATGGCAATAATGGCTTATGATCAAATGAGCTTTTCGACCATGAAGCAGTTAAATTATTAATCAACGATTTTTCAGGGAGTTTAAAATTATGGTGGAAAAATTGCTTAAATGACAAAAGTAGAGAAAATATCAAGACCCATAAATCAAAGGTAAAAAAAGAAGAGAGTTATTGATAGCTCTCAAAAAGAGCTATTATTCCTAGCTTAATTCGAGATCGTTAATGGATTTTATGTGTTTTTTTTCTTTATTTTATAGGTAACAAGCAACCAAGAGGTAGAATCAGAGATTTGAAGCTGATTAGGACTAATTTGAAGCGATATGGAGTAGATTTGAAGTATCCAAGCTACAAAGGACTTTAAAAGACCAAAATACACCCAGCATCAGCGTCACAATGCCGTGCAACGCTTCTGCCCAACGTTGTAAGACAGTAGTGTAGAGTTGCAACACTCCTTTAGAGCGTCGGGATGCTACGACATTTCACAGACGGATGAGAAGCACGCACGCAAGTAAACGTTGCAACAATGGTAAGTGAATACATATTTCTATTTTGCAAGAACAATTCAATAAACCTCCTTTATATTTCTATTTTGCAAGAACAATTCAATAAATCTCCTTTCTTAATTCAATGAGATTTTGTCTCTATTTTCAAATCCCATAGATATTTTGTTATAATTGGTCAACCAGTTTATATCCTCAATACAAAATGATTACAAAAATCCTTAAGATTATGGTTTGCAGAGAACAGATATCTTCAAAATTTAAATTTGGAAAAGAACATCGAGTTCTTAAATGAAAAATAAAAACTTCTTGCAGCTCTGGCTCATACTACATCTAGGACAGATTTTCAAAAACATCATCTGCCTCTCCAACGGTTTCCATCTAGGAAGAAGGAGACAATGACCCAGATTATGATCTAGATGATCATTTCCTCGACTCATAACCCATGTGAGCTTCAAATCCAATAAAAGTACATGTTTCACAAAGAAATGAATGATGTTCATAAAGGATGCTTCATAAGAAGCAATTTCGATAATATATATATATGTATATAAAAATTAAAATTAAAATTAAAAAAATTAAAAATTAAAAAATACAATGTAAATTTGCACCTCTAAGTTTCAATCTCATATATAAGTTCTTAAAATATTCTAGTTTACACTACAAATAAATTTTTGTCAGTTAAAATTTTGAAGCAGTATCACGACCAACGAAGAAATTTGAAGACTTGAAGACAAAAATTTTGGTTAATTCTTGCATTCGCTCATTGGACAGTGCTTAGTTTGACCCATCAGTAAAATGATGTAAGTCGAAATCCTTACCTATAATCAGTCTAACACAAATGAGTACTTGAAAGAACCAACAATTCAGTGAATAAGGATGTAAATTTAAAGCATATTTAATAAAACCACTTTGTTAAAGAATATGAGGAAAATTGCATCATCATATTCTCCTCTAATTATTTTGCCGACAACTTCTCTATAATGAATTTTCAATTTCACCTTTGTAATTAATTTTTCTTTTTACTTTTATTTTTGAAATTATTTCTTTCTGTACTTTTCCTTATTTTGTTCTTTTCTCTTTTACCTTTTTCACTTTTTATTTTAATATTTACTTTTGTAATGTTTTCTCTTTTAAAATTATTGGGTTCTATCCCAATAATGTAACCTTATATTTTAACTTTGCTTTTCCAAGAACGAATCTGTTAGATAGTGACGATTTGATCTTATCTTTTAATTTTTTGCATTTAATTATCTTTTGAATTCTAGAGTCTATAAAAGACTTTCAAATTGTAATTCAAAAGCATTGCTCTAAATTCTTCAACATATCTTCTCTTGTAAAGTTTGTTAATTTCCACTTGCTACTCATTTGTAATTTTCGATCCTATTTTTCTTTGGAATTAGTATTGAGCAACTGGTATTAAGTGGATATAGACTGGTTTTACTGAACCACTATAAAATTTTTGGTGTCAATTTATCTAACACTCTTCTATTTAATTTTGCAATTAATTTATAATTATATTTTATTAGATTAAATTAAGGAAAATAATTTCAAATGGTAAAACTGTTGAAAATATGTATAAGATATAACAAAATTTTAGAACTATCAATGATAGACGTTGATAGACACTGATAGGTATTGATAGACACTATATCTTGTAAATATTTTGTTATATTGAAAATATAGAAACTGTTGAAAATATGTATAAGATAATTCTAAAATTTTGTTATATCTTGTAAATATTTTGGTTCATTTTTCTATATTTAAAAATGACTCTTAAATTAATTGTAATATTTATTCTTGAAATTTATTGTTCATATTTGTTTACTTTGATGGGTAGTTCTTTAATTTGCATATCTTTTACCAATCTTATTATTAAAATTAAATAGGGTGTTCATAAGTGTTAGTTTTAGTTTCTTGAAAACTTCGTCGAATTATTTTGTAAAATTATTGTTTAAATTATTTGATAGCTAAAAGCATATTAATTTGTTTAATTGGGCCTAAATTAGTAAAAAAGTTTTTATTAATTTTAATGAACCCTATTAATTCCCTCTAGGGTTACCATACTGATCCTATAGTGAGGAGATCTCATGCCTAAGTAGAAACTAGGAGTTGGCTATTTGTGCTTTTAATAGATCAGTACTGCATTATAATTTCTAAATTATTTCAATTAATGAATTTTCTTTCAACTGAACAAATTGCCCCTTGGAAGTAGTGATTTTGTACTTAATTTTGTTACCAACTCTTATATCTCGTTAATATTATGATATTCTATATCATGTCTTGTTATTCATTACGCTATAACATTGTGCCTGACAAGTGAAAATTAGTTTCATATTAACCCTTTTTCGGTCACAAATTGTTTTTTGAAATGTTGATAAAATGTCACTATGAATGTGAAGGGATCAAATCTTGTGCGGAAGCATTGACCGCCTATGCTTTTAATTATTGCTATGAAAAAATACAGAAAATACAAAGAACATTAAACTTCTAAACTAAGTATGCTTTTATTGTGAAGAACTTCAAGGAAAAAGAAAATACCTTCAGAGACAAGCTTCAATCTTCTCCAATTCTTCACTGTGTTCACGAACTCTTCAATCAAAAACCTATACACCACCAATAAGTCTTCTCCGCCATTCTCCAGCAAGGACTTGGTTTGTGGGAACCTCTTTTGGAATACAAAGGGAAGAAGTTTTCGGAGAAACTTTTTATTTTTGATTTGGGAGAGATGAGAGATTGAGAGAGAATTGAGAGAGCGATTGTGTAAATTAGAATTCTTCCAACTCCTAGTAAAATGTAGAAGTTAATCTCTACTTAATGAGTGATGGGAGTTAACTCCCCTCAACCCACTCCCTCCAACTACTCTGTAACTGTAGGGGAGTTATTATTTATTTATTAAATCAAATTTGATTTAATTTAATTATTAATTATTTTAATTAATTATCATATATTTAATTAAATATTAATTTGAATCATATTCATATGTATTTTCTCTCATAATCTATAATTTTAATGTCTATTCTATTCACAATAAATTTAATCTATAGTTTTAATATGAATCTCATTTATAGTATATTTAACATTTGAATCTTATTCAGATACATTATTTTCTCAAATTATATAGTTTAATTTTGAATCTCATTCAAATTTAACTCTATAATATAATATACGCATATACATTATATTAATTGTATGACATACAATTAAAATATATTCTCTTATAATTTGAACAATTCAAATTCTTGCAAAACTAAACAGATTAGAAGCCCAATTGATTCAAGATTAATTAATTAAATTAATCAACATTAATTAACTATGGGTCTAAAGACCCATAGTTGCACTCTTCGTATTATAGAATATTTTGTGTCCATGAATGTAACCTTTACCAGTAAGTTAATACTTTACGAGTCGTTCGAAATTACAATTGGGTCAAATTACCATTTTATCTTTGTAATTATCTCTTGCTCCTTAAGTCTCACTGATAACCACCTTTATGATCCAACTATAAATAAAATCCTCTTGGGCCAATGAGAGAGGGGCCAACCAGAGTCAACATTAAGGGAACAACTCATCTACTTTCCCTAAAGTTGGGAAGGAGTGAATTCCTTCTTGTGTAGCTCCACACTCGATTCTATCCCTAAAATGGTAGACTTATTGAGTTGGTGACTCGAGTCACTCTCACCCATATAAATCAAAGAACAAGTCCTAAAAGGCAGGAGTCCATAACTCACTTAGGATTGAGATCGAGTTACATATGGTCATCTAATGAAATATAATATATTCAGTCAACAGTGTTACAAAGAGAGATTAATTATTTCGCGGTCTAGTCTTATAAAAACTCTTTGTATAGGACATCCTCACTTGCAATTCTGTACATGGATGAATTTGATCAAATCGTTTGTAATATCTAGAACATTTGTAACATTTACAAAGTGAGCTGTATCAATAGTGTTACCAGGATTAGGCATCCAGTATTATCCATATACTATAAGTTATTATTTGAACATGATCCACCTATATATCAACCGCATACTATTCAAACTACATTAAATAACCTTAGATCTTAATTTATTGGATTAAGTTACACAAGTCTAAATGTCTAATAAAATAATTTTTTTTATTTTATTAAATAAATAATTTTTTTATACATTAAAAATCACGAGATTTAGGACATAAACTCCCACACAGTGGATATTTCTAGAAAAAAATTGAATTTAAAAAATTCATGAAAATATTTAAATTCACAAATAATATTTTCATAATTTTTTAAAATAAGTTTAAATTTCTTAATATTAATATTAGATCCAAATTGATGATATTTATTGATATTTTTGGTATGTTTTGTGAAATATATAGTAAAATTATTAACGATTCACTCATTATTTGATATTGAATCAATAGATACTTAAAGATGTTAATGGAAACGTGAATATATACCCAGAAAATTAAAAGACCAAAAACCACATTTAATATATATATATTTTCAATTTAACAACTGTATAGGTCAAAGACTGAACTCTTACCGTTCAAAATATAATTGGTGTCTAATCCAAATTCACGTGAACAAGTTTGGAACTGGAAGTGTGAAATGAAACATTTAATTTAGTGATAAATGACTGCATCAGTTGACCCGAAATTTCAAGTCTTTCAACCGAACACTCCAACTTTTGACGGAGATAGAAGATGTTGAAGGAAGAAGATGGAAGATAGAATGATGAGGTAGAGAAAGAAGGGGTGTGTAACGACCCGACCCCCTAGGATCTAGGTAAGGCCGTTGCATGCAAAGAATTTAAAACGACGCTCAGTTATTTGAAATAAATGCTAATTCAAAACAAGAGAAGTTCAAAAGATATTTATTAAATGCAATTGTTAAAAACAATAATAGGGTACCCATAAATCATAAAGGTTAATAAATACATATGAAAAACAATTCTTAATAATAAGTTTCAAACATCAAAACTAAACCTTTAGGGAAACATGAAAAGAACTCTAAATCTCATGATGCGGAAGCGTAAAAACTAGTCCCAGTGGCTCAATCATGAATTCCGTTGCGCCATCGCCGGTGCATCTCTATCCTTATCTGAAACATCAACATAAGAAAGAATGAGTATGAAATACTCAGTAAGTAACCCCACCACTGGAGTCAGGCTAGGCATCTATGTCCTCTAGATACCCACATATGGCACATAAACATATGGAACAACCAAAAGACTGAGTCCTATCTTATTGTAGTTAAGCATGCCCACAAAACTGGTGAATCCCGAAGGAAACACAAAACTGGTGAATCCCGAAGGAAACACAAACGGGTGAATCCCGAAGGAAACACAAACGGGTGAATCCCGAAGGAAACCACAAACGGGTGAATCCCGAAGGAAACCACAAACTGACGGGTGAATCCCGAAGGAAACCACAAACTGGTGAATCCCGAAGGAAACCACAAACTGGTGAATCCCGAAGGAAACAAAAAACTGGTGAATCCCGAAGGAAACAAAAAACTGGTGAATCCCGAAGGAAACAAAAAACTGGTGAATCCCGAAAGAAACACAAAACTGGTGAATCCCGAAAGAAACACAAAACTGGTGAATCCCGAAAGAAACATAAACTGGTGAATCCCGAAGGAAACACAAACTGGTGAGCATTTAACTAATCAATGAGGATATTCACACAGTCTTAACGTACTAAGATTCAACATTGTACAGTTCTAAAATATACATAAAAATTCTTGAGACCATGGCTTCATCACATACACATATTTCTTAATAACATATTATACCTCATCTATGTATAACTTACATCATAAATCCACAACATGCAAGTATGCCTCAACACCAGCAGATCAGACATCGACATATGAAAAACACATACTATCACATACTAACGATCAAGTACTTAGGGGTGTATGTAAACAAATCAGAATTCGTGCCAGAACATACTTTGATTCAGGTCATACTGTCAATCAATATGCTAACATTTACCATAACATACGTTTATCATGCTAGCATACAACTAAAGCCTGGCCCGTGGGCAGTTCCAGTAGTAAGATTACTTACTCAAATTTGGTCCCAAATTAACCCAAGTAATTAACCTTCTTACAACTCTCGGAAGACTTTGAATCCATCCTATAACATACATTACAAATATTAATTTAGCACCCCTAGTCCAAAAATAATAAATCCAAAGTTTTTAACATCTTTGGGGTCTAAATCCAATTAACCAAATTAAATCAAATGACCACAAATTTAACTTACCGAAGTCGTGGCTTGAGGCCAGTTCCAAAGTTCTATTTATTTGTCCAAACTGAACCTAAATCAAAATCAAAGTATAACAACTAAATTTTCAACAATTACCCTTAATAAAAAAGGGAGCCAAACCAACTACTCACCCAAAACTTACCAAAATTGACGGAACTCATAATCTTGTCGGTAGCACCCAAAAGACTTTAAAATGCCTCCAAACTTTGTATCTAAAATCCAAAATCACAATTAATCCAGTAATTAGGCCCATAATTGGTTGGTTATTCAAGACCTGAACCACAAATCTCAAATTCCCAACAAAACTCACCCAAACTAGTAGATCCAACGAGTGGCGACGACATCCTGCTTGACGGTGGTGTCGGAGTGGAGTCGCACAACCTAGGCAGCAGCGAATTGCAACCAGAGGCAACAAGCTATAGATTCGTGGGTCAGAGAGAGAGAGAGGCGGGCGTTTGAAGCTCGCCATCGAGCGACGCATCGCTGGTGGGAGTCGGATCCAGCCGACTGAGAAAGGGCGGTGCTGGGTCGCGAACGGCGAGGCGGCGCTTCAGATCTGGATTTTTCGGCGGAGTCGACACGAACGTAGAGGGCAAGCGGCTGGATTTGGGCGGAGGAGGACGTCGACGACTCGAGTCTGGTCGGGCTGAGAGCGGCGGATGTACGGCGAAGGAGTCGGCTAGGCAGAAGCTTACACAGCGAGCGGTGGTGGAGACCAGCTTGAGATCGGGCGGCGGCAGTCTGGAAAGCTGGGCGACTGGCGACGTGTCTGACCGGCGGGATCTGGCCAGCCGGAACCCACTAACGGCGGCGACTGAAGGAAGAAGAAAAATGAAGGGGGGTTCGTAGGAGAGTGAGGCGTGTGGGAGAGGGTTATTCTTTTTATTTTTTTTTTAAAAAAATAATAATAATAAAAGGAAAATAGTACAATTATAATTAAATTCTCTCCTTATTCCACCTTATACCATTTAAATTTCTTTCCTTTTCCAAGAAAAATAATTTCTTGCCATAAATTTCCAAATTGAGTTTGACAATTGAAAAGAATTTGAATAATTTCCACACCAACACTTAAATCCTCGCACTTATACTTTAAATTCAAAAATTCCAAACGTGCCCTTCCACTAAGGATAATTACTGAAAAGGGAAAAATTACATTATTATTAAATAAAAAGGCACGAGATCTTACGGGGTGAGCAAGAGAAAAAATAGAGAGAAAAATAAAAAAAAAATATATTTTTAATTTGATAGAGTAGAATAATTAAATTAGAGATAAAAAAAAGACTTAGCTAATATAAATTTATTTTTCAAAGAGAGAAATTCTATGTTTCATTCAAATCTATCATAGAAACTGATTCATGGTATATTACAGATTATATCATTTGCAAAACAACTATTCAAAAAACAGAAAAAAAAAATATAGATATCCAAACTCAAACTTTAGTAACCTATCCCTACAAACCAAGTTTTAGAAATCTAGGCTTCCAATCATTTTACTTTAAATATAGATATTTGTGATTTCTAGATTGCCATTAAATATTTGAACTTGTGTGACAAACGCCCCAATTTGAAGGTGTCAAATATAACATTTGATTTAAAAATAAATGAATGCATCAAATTTACCCGAAATTTCAAGTCTTTCAACCAAACCGTTTGAACTTTTGAAAGTCTTATCTCTTCATTTTTTCTTTTGGGGTAATTAATTTTCAAGTAGGGGCATGGTCATTTCACCAACCTCGGTCCTTTCAATTTATTTCCAAATAAGCTCACAATTTGACCCTAACCCTACTTTTCAAAGTAGTTGAAAAGTGAGCTTCTACGGAGTTGAAAAACTAAGAAATTCTTATGCAAGTGTTTTGTTGGGCCTGAACACTTGAAATTCTTGAATGAAAAAACCCAAATGATGAAGCTGGCCCTTTTGCTTATCCAAACCATGATCAAGCCAATTTATTTTAACCCAAATAATTTTGGTAGGTAGAAAACTTGGTCTAGGTTGCTCCATGATCTTCCAGCTGATGTGCAACACATGGATAAATCGACTTATTTCTGCCTGATGGAAGTGATGCCTTCTGCTCTGATGGGAAATGAATTTCCAAACAAATTATTTTTACTTTCTCTCTCTTGTTCTCTCTTCTGTTTGCAGAAAACTCTTTCTAACCCCTTTTCTTTCTGATTTTTTGCGTAAGTTTCCTGTATGAATGAAGAAGAGGAAGAACATGCAATATGATAAAGATAAAGAAGAGAAGAAAATCTACACGAGGATATACGTGGTTCGGCAATACAGTGCCTACATCCACTGGAAGGAGAAGAAATCTTTATTTCAAGAGCTAAGTCACACTTTTTCTTTACAGATCTTGTAGCTTTCTTGTAAGCTTTTGTAAGATTGTACTACAAATTGTAAATGATGCATATTTATAAATTTTAGTTGATACAAGTAGTTACATAACAAACTGTAAAGAAAAATGTAAAAGCTGTTGAAGATTTGTTTGTATGCTTGAGTTTATTTTATACTTCAAATCTCCACCTTAAGCTCAACATGCAAGCTTTTCTTCTTCCAGATCTGACTTGTTTTCACCCTTTTTCAAGAAACTGGAAGCTGATCTGACCAAGACAGTTGGAGAGCTTTAGCTTTGAAATTGGTTTGGTAAGCATATCAGTGGCATTCTCGCTGGTATGAACTTTGAGAACTTCGACTTCACCTTTTTCTATTCTGTCCCTTACGAAGTGATATTTAATATCTATGTGTTTGGTCCTTGAGTGGTATTGAGGATTTTTGGAAAGATGAATGGCACTTTGATTATCAAATAGATCTTAACTACTATTTGATTGATACCAAAGTCCTTCATCAACCTCTTTAACCACAATGCTTCTTTTATTGCTTCTGATAATGCCATGTATTCTGCTTCAGTAATCGATAGGGTTGTGATTGACTGAAGATTTGCTTTCCAACACAATAAATTTGGACCATATAAGAATAAATAACCTGTTAATGATCTCCTTTTGTCTTGGTCACCTGCAAAATCTGAATAAACATATCCATATAGCTCTAATTCTATTTCTTTTGTACTTTGATATGTTAAATTAGATTGTTTAGACCATATTAAGTATCTTAATATCCATTTTGTTGCTTCCCAGTGCCTTCTTCCAGGATTAGACATGTACCTACTGACAAGACTAGTACAAAAGGATAAGTCTAGTCTAGTAGATATCATTAGATACATTAGACTACTTATTGCTTCATTTTAAGGAATTAATTGCATTTGAGTCAAATGTTCTATGTCTGTTTCCTTGGGTGAATTATGTGAAGAAAGTTTAAAATGACTAGCAATGGGTATAGTGACAGGTTTAGCATTAGATATCTTGTATCTTTTAATAACCTTTTCACAGTAGTTTAATTGACTAATGGTGAGGATAGAGGAAGCCCTATCTCTACTTATTTCAATCCCAAGAATCTTTTTAGACTGACCCAAATCCTTTATGTCAAACTCTCTCTTTAGGAGAACTTTGACATGTTTTAAATCCTCCTTAGCTTTCCCAGCTAGCAACATATCATCTACATAGAGAAGTAGATAGACTTTGTCCTTATAGGTTGTTGAATTAACATAAGAACAAATGTCATAGGTACTTCTTTGAAACCCAATACTCTCTATGTAATCATTAAATCTTCTGTACCAGCATCTAGGGGATTATTTAAGACCATATATAGATTTTTCTAGGAGACAGTAAAGGTCTTTCTTTCCTCTTTCTTCAAACCCTTTAGGTTGAACCATATAGATAATTTCTTCTAGATTTCCATGAAGGAAAGCTTTTTTAACATCTAGTTGATCTAATTCAAGGTTGTACTGAGCAACTAGAGATAGAAATATATTTCCCAATACCCTGCCTTAATTTGAAGCATGAGGATCACAAGTGCGTAACTTATGAAGAAGATTAAGAAATTTATGTTTTGGTAAAGCCTTCATAATGATATGTGCAAGTTGCTCATTAGTAGAAACATGACATGTAGTGTAGCAATGATGCCATTCTGAATTGCATCATGTACATAATTGTAGCTACCTCAATATGTTTTGTGCGTTCATGAAAAACTGGATTTTGAGCAATGTGTAACGTCGATCGGCTGTCACAACATAAATTTATGGCATGAGGATGATCTACCCCAAGACTCTTAAGTAATGCTTTAAGCTACATGAGTTCAGACGCAATAGAAGCCATTGAGCAGTACTCAGCTTTGGCTGATGAACGGGACATCGTTTGCTGCTTCTTGGTTTTCTAAGAGATAGGAGAACCATTCGAAGAGATAGGAGAACCACTAAGACACACAAGCCAACCGAGGAGAGAATGAAAAATTAGGGGACAACTTGTTCAATCAGAATCACACCACCTTGATAGAGAGAGAGAAAAAATGGAGCGAAGAAGAATTCCTTGACTTGGATAACTTTTCAAATAACAAATGTTTGAACCATTGCATCTCAATGTTCTTGCCACGATGCCTGCATAAATTGAGCCAAAATATGCACCACATATACCAAATCAGAACGTATAAAAGAAAATGTATGAGATGTCGCACTAGACGCTGATATCTTTCAGGATCTGTGAAGTAAAATAAGCTCAAGCATTCAACTGAATATTCAATAGCCTTTTACATTTTTCTTTACAGTTTGTTTTTGTAACTACTTGTATCAGACAAAATGTATAAATATGCATCATTTATAATTTGTAGAAACAACTACAGAAGCTTACAAGAAAGCTAAAAGATCTGTAAAGAAAAGTATGACTTAGCTCTTGAATAAAAACTATTCTCCTTCCCGTGGATGTAGGCATCGTTTGCCGAACCACGTATATCATTGTGTAGATCTCTTTCTTTTCTTTCTCTTTACAAGATTGCATATTCTTTTTCTTCTTCATACTCACAGCAATCACTCGAAATAATCAGAAAGAAAGAAAGGGTTAGCAAAATATTTCTGCAAAACGATAGAGAGAACGAGAGAGAGAAAGAAATTAATTGTTCTGGAAAATTCCCATCAGAAACAGAGAGTTTTTCCTTCCATCAGGCAGAAGTTAGTGGATCATTCCACATGGTGCACATCAGCTAGAAGATCGTGGAGAAAGGAGGACCAAGTTTTCTACCAACTAATTTAATTTGGGGCGAAACAACTTGGTGGATCACGATTTGGATCAGCAAAAGGGCCAACATTTCATCATTTGGGCTTTCATAATTCAGAATATCAAGTGTGCAGGCCCAACAAAGTGGTATCAGAGAAAAATACTTACAAGATTGCAGTTCTTGAAGATTCAAGATTCAAGTTTTTAACTCTAAGATGTCAGTAGCAAGATTCGAAGTAGAAAAGTTCGATGGCAAAGGAGATTTTGGCCTGTGGAAGGCCAAAATCAAAGCAATTCTCGGCCAACAGAAGGCTCACAGAGCTCTCATTGACCCATCAACTCTCCCAGCCACAGTGATAGCTCAAGAAAAAGAAGATTGGGAACTGGCAGCTTATGGTACGTTGGTCCTAAACCTTAGTGATAGTGTTTTAAGACAAGTTTTAGATCAAGAAATAGCCTATAGGATATGGACTAAATTGGAAGAATTATATGCTACCAAAGATCTTCCTAGTAAAATGTACCTTAGGGAGAAATTGTTTACATTTAAAATGGATTCATCAAAATCTTTGATTGATAATTTAGATGAGTTCAAGAAAATTGTTGCTGAATTCAAAACCTTAAGAGAAAAACTTGATGATGAGAATGAGGCCTATGTGCTTCTTAATTCTTTGCCTGAACCCTATAAGGAGATTAAAAATGCTCTAAAATATGGAAGGGATAGTATAAGTACTGATACTATAATATCATCCCTAAGAACCAGAGAGATAGAGTTACAAACTGACAAAAAGGATCATCCTAGTGGTGAAGGGTTATTTGCTAAAGGAAACTTTAAACCAAATCACTCAAAGGACAGAAAACCACATAATTCAGAAGATACCAAGTCTAAACAGAAATTAAAATGTAAGTATTGCAAAAAGAAAGGACATTTAATCAAAGAATGTTTTTATTCTAAAGAGGAAGAACCAAGAGAAAGAAAAGGACTCTAAAGGCAAACAACCCGAAGCTTTTGTTGTAGAAGGTTATTTTATCTACTCAGATGCTTTAGCCTCAACATTAGACAAATCCAACCATGTAAATCCTCTAGGAAAACATGATTGGGTCCTAGATTCTGGATGCACCTATCACATGACGTCAATGAGACCTTGGTTGAACACCTTTAAAGAAATTGAAGAAGAAATGGTTTATATGGGAAACAACCAAGGCTTTAGGATAGAAGACATTGGCTCTGTTTCTATGAAACTTAAGGATGGAACTATTAAACTTCTTAGGAATGTGAGATATATTCCACTTCTTAAGAGAAACCTAATCTCCTTAGGTATGCTTGATGCAATTGGGTGTGAGTACTAGTTGGGAAAAGATAAATGACTTATTTGTGGTCAAAGGAGTTGAAATGATGACAGGGGCATATGTTGCCACCACAAATGAGATCACAGAGGCTGATGTTTGGCACAAGAGATTGTCTCACATTAGTGTTAAAGGCCTAGAAGTCCTATCTAAACAAGGAATTCTGCCTAAAGGTCTCTTAGAAAATCTAACTTTTTGTGAACACTGTGTTTTAGGAAAGGCCACAAGGCAAAGTTTCACTAAAGCACAACACACCGCAAAAGCTATCCTAGATTATATTCACTCTGACCTATGGGATCCAGCTCCTACACCTAGCCTAAGTGGCTCAAACTATTTACTTTCTTTTACTGATGACTTCTCTAGGAAAAGTTGGGTTTACTTCCTTAAAACTAAAGACCAAGTGTTTAATAAGTTTAAAGAGTGGAAACCCATGATAGAGAAGCAAACTTCTAAAGAAATTAAATACCTAAGAACTGACAATGGACTGGAATTTTGTAATGAAGAGTTTAATAAGTTTTGTAAAGAAACAGGAATAACTAGGCATAGAACTGTTAGATTTACTCTTCAACAGAATGGAGTTGCTGAAAGACTTAATAGAACAATCATGGAAAGGGTTAGATGTCTTCTTTCAGATGCAATGCTTAGTGAAAAGCATTGAGCTGAGGCAGCAAGCTACACTGTATTCACCTTAAATAGGTGTCCTCATTCCTCCCTAAACTTTCTAACTCCTGAAGAAAAATGGATAAAACATCCACCTAACCTAGAAAATCTAAGGGTATTTAGATGTGTTGGCTATATTCATTAAAGTCAGGGGAAACTAAAGTGTAGAGCAGTAAAATGTATGTTTTTTGGGTTCTCAGAAGGTGTTAAAGGCTTTAAGATGTGGAATCCTATTGAGAAAAGATTTGTTATAATCAGAGATGTCACTTTTAGAGAAAAAGAGATGTTTATGCAAAAGAAAAGACAACGTATGAAGTTTCTAAAGGCCCAAGTACTGCTAGGATTGAGGTGGAGACACCTAAAGATTCTTCACTAGTCACAACCCTCCTAATGAAACTAAACAAGAAGAAGAGGAAAACTCAAATGAGCATACTGAGAATACTGAAGTTCTACCTGATTTAAGTCAGTATTCTTTGGCTAGGGATAGACAAAGAAGAGTGATAATTCCTCTGACTTGGTATACTGAAACTAATTACATAAACCTAGTCCTAAATGCCACAATAGCTCCTAATGATCAAGAACCAGATACTTTTGAAGAGGCAGTAAACTGTCCTAATGCTAGGTCTTGAATTCAAGCTATATGTGAAGAAATGGAATCACTCACTGTCAATAATACTTGGACCCTAGCCCCTCTTCCTAAAGGATGAAAACCTATAGCTTTTAAGTGGATATATAAACTAAAGGAGGGTTCTACCAAAGAAGAAAAGCCTAGGTACAAGGCTAGGTTAGTGGCTAAGGGGTTTACCCAAAGGGAAGACATAGACTACTCTAAAATTTTTTCACCAGTAGTAAAACAAACCTCTATTAGACTTCCTTTATCTATAGTTGCTCAGTACAACCTTGAACTAGATCAACTAAATGTTAAAACAGCTTTCCTTCATTGAAATCTAGAAGAGGTTATCTATATCATTCAACCTAAAGGGTTTGAAGAAAGAGGGAAGGAAGACCTTTACTGTCTCCTAAACAAATCTATATATGGTCTTAAACAATCCCCTAGATGTTGGTACAAAAGATTTAATGATTACATAGAGAGTATTGGATTTGAAATAAGTACCTATGACATTTGTTCTTATGTTAATTCAAAAACCTATAAGGACAAAATCTATCTACTACTTTATGTTGATGATATGTTACTAGCTGAGAAATCTAAGGAGGATTTAAGACATGTCAAAGATCTCCTAAAGAGAGAGTTTGACATGAAGGATTCGGGTCAGTCTAAAATGATTCTTGGGATTGAAATAAGTAGAGACAGGGCTTCCTCTATTCTAACCATTAGTCAATTAAGCTACTGTGAAAAGGTTATTAACAGATTTAATACGTCTAATGCAAAAGCTGTCACTATACCCATAGCTAGTCATTTTAAAATTTCTTCAGAAAACTCACCAAAGGAAACAGACATAGAACATTTGACTCAAATGCAATTAATTCCGTACAATCAAGCAGTAGGTAGTCTAATGTATCTAATGATATCTACTAGACCAGACCTATCCTATAGTACTAGTCTTGTCAGTAGATACATGTCTAATCATGGAAAAAGGCACTGGGAAGCAACAAAATGGATATTAAGATACTTAATTTGGTCTAAACAGTCAAAATTAACATATCAAAGTACAAAAGAAACAGATCTAGAGCTATATGGATATGTTGATTCAGATTTTGCAGGTGACCAAGATAAAAGAAGATCATTAACAAGTTATCTATTCTTATATGGTTCAAATTTGTTATGTTGGAAAACAAATTTGTAGTCAATCACAACATTATCAACAACAAAAGTAGAATACATGGCTTTATCAGAAGCAATAAAAAAAGCATTGTGGTTAAAGGGGTTAATGAAGGACTTTGGTATTAATCAAACAGTAGTAAAGATTTACTGCGATAACCAAAGTGTCATTCATCTTTCCAAAAACCCTCAATACCACTCAAGGAACAAGCACATAGATATTAAATATCACTTTGTAAGAGACAAAATAGAAGAAGATGAAGTCGAAGTGTTAAAGGTTCATACCAGCGAGAATGTTGCTGACATGCTTACCCAACCAGTTTCGAAGCTCAAATTAGTGAACTGTCTTGATCAGATCGGCTTCTAGCTTCCTAAAAAAGGGTGAAGACATGTCAAATCTGGAAGGAGAAGAGCTTGCATGTTGAGCTTAAGGTGGAGATTTGAAGTAAAATAAGCTCAAGCATTCAACTGAATATTCAACAGCCTTTTACATTTTTCTTTACAGTTTGCTTTTGTAACTACTTGTATCAGACAAAATGTATAAATATGCATCATTTACAATTTGTAGAAAGAACTTATAGAAGCTTACAAGAAAGCTAAAAGATCTGTAAAGAAAAGTGTGACTTAGCTCTTGAATAAAAACTTTTATCCTTCTCATGGATGTAGGCATCGTTTTCCGAACCACGTATCATCGTATAGATCTCTTCCTCTTCTTTTTCTTTACAAGATTACATGTTCTTCTTCTTCTTCATACTCACGGAAATCACTCGAAATAATCAGAAAGAAATAAAGGGTTAGCAAAAGATTTATGCAAAATGATAGAGAGAACAAGAGAGAGAAAGAAATTAATTGTTATGGAAAATTCCCATCAGAAACAAAGAGTTTTTCTTTCCATTAGGCAGAAGTTAGTGGATCATTCCACGTGGTGCACATCAGCTGGAAGATCATGGAGAAAGGAGGACCAAGTTTTCTAAAAACCAATTTAATTTGGGGCAAAACAACTTGGTGGATGACGATTTGGATCAGCAAAAGGGCCAACATTTCATCATTTGGGCTTTCATAATTCAGAATATCAAGTGGATCAATAGCCAGAGCTAGGCGATGGTTTTGCTCAATTGGAAACCTCACTAGCTTAGCTCCTAAAAGCCTTATTTCTAAAATTATGTTAAGAATGTACTTTTGTTGACAAAGGAAAATTCCCTCTGGATTTCGTGGAACCTCAACATCAAGAAAATATTTAAAAATGCCTTTTTCATATGAAAATATGCACCCAAATATTTCTTAAATGAAGCAATAATAAAAGAGTCATTACCCTAAATAATTAGATTATCAACATACAATAGGACATTAAGTTGAATTTGTCCTTGATGCAATTTACATAATGTAGTTGGAATTAGACTAAGTGAATCCATGTTACTTCAATGAAGTAGCCAACTGGACAAACCAACATCTTGGTGCTTGACGTAAGCCATCCAATGACTTCTTGAGGCGACACACCATACTTGACGTATTACTAGTAAGACCAGGTGGTAATTTCATGTACAATTCCTCATCGAGATCATCATGAAGAAAAGCATTGTGAACATCCATCTGATGCAATTCCCAATTCTTTATAGTTGCAACTGTTAGAAAAGTTCATATAACGACCAGTTTTGCCACTGGAGCAAAGATCTCGTTATAATCTATACAATCACCTTGATGATTTCAAAAAAATTACAAGGCGAGCCTTGAGTCTTTCAATCTCTCCATTCGCATGATATTTGATTTATACACCCATTTACACATTAGAACTTTCTTGCCTAGGGGCAAGACTTCCATGACCAAAGTTTTGCTAACTTTCAATGCATTTATTTCTTTCTGCATGACTTCTCTCCAACCAGCATCTTTCATAGCTTCATTAAAATTACGAGGTTCATATCATACAGTCACTACTACAAGAAATATATGATGTTCTGCAAAAAATTTATCATAATTCACAAAGTGTGCTATAGAGTGAGGACCCAAGGAGTTCGTGGACACCGATGACTCTATTGTTGTGTAGGATTAGTAATAAAATCACGAAAAAGAGCTGATGATGCTTTAGTTCATAAACATCTACCCAATTCAACCACTTCACTTAGTCGCTTGTTTTCATTGTGGAACACTATTGGCGAGTCAATGTTTGTAGCAGTAGGATTAGAAGTTTCACCCAAGATAGTGCTAGAACTTTCATCCTCAACTACTTCTATATTATCAGTCTAGTGGACCCTATGACTTCTTCTATAAAAGCAACATTGTCAGAGGGGATTACTTCCTAAAAAGTACTTTCCACATCATCCAAAATAGGATTAACATTTACCACATTTTTACCAGTAGACATAGAAGTACTAGGTTCAGCATATGGAAATTTGTTCTCATAAAATCTTACATCACGTGAGGCAAATATTTCTCCAGTTTTAGATCGTATAGCTTCCATACTTTCTGGCCATATGGATATCGAATAAACATATACTTTCGGCTTCATAGAAAAAATTTGTTTCCTTTTGCTCGTTGATTGCTAGTAAAACACAAGCATCCAAAAACATGTATTACATCGAAGTCTGAAGCAATGCCAAATAGAATTTCGAAAGGTGTTTTATTATGCAATAAACCAAATGGGGCACGATTGATCAAATACACTGCACCCAAAACACATTCTCCCCAAAAGGTAACATGAAGTTTTCCGTGAAACATTAAGGCATGGGCCATATTAAGTATGTATTGATATTTTCCCTCTACTCTCCCATTTTGTTGTGGTGTTCCGACACATGAAGTTGGAAAAATAATGTCATTCTCATCAAAATAGTCACACATGCATTGAAATTCTGTCCCAAACTGATGTTCAACCATAGCAAGGAAAGAATGGAATGATGTAGAAACTTTAGTTTTATTTCTTAACAAATAAACCTAAACAACTCATGAAAAATCATCTATTACAGTAAAAAAATAATGAGCACCATAAGAAGATGGTGTGTTGGTATATGGATCCCATAAATCACAATGAATAAGGTCAAATGTACAACTAAATTTATTATTGTTAATAGAAAAACTATCACGAGTTTGTTTAGCTTGAACTGTGATACATGCATTATTCTGTTCTTTTTTATAGAGCTAGAATGAATTGCGGGAACTAAATTGACCATTTTATCGGACGGATGCCTTAACCTTCTATGTCACAACTCAAAGTAAAATAAGACTAGAACTTTCACTGAATGCATGGTAGGAATTTCTCTATTGTGACACCGTTATAAGGTAGGTACAAATAAAACATGGTCAAGCATGAAACCATTGGCAAAAACAACGCTCTCCTCCATTATGACAAGCACTTTATCCACATTTGGCAAGCTTACAAGACTTGAAATAATTTTTTGGGTTTGAGTCAAAGAATTTAGATCGCCATTCACACGACGAGATGCCCCAGTATCATTAATCCAATCCATGTGTATTCGTTTAACAATGTCAATCTATAAAATCCAATATGCTTCTACTTTGCAAAGGAGGAAGGCCAATGATAGCTTTGAAATGGCTTTCTAAATAGACTTGATACTCATGTGAACAAAATGCTTATGCCACAAACTTGCCTCTTTTTGACGACACAGGTGACAAACCTGATAAGAATCATTGAGATATCATAAATAACAGTTATCGGAAGAACGTGTACCTATCATGACAATGCTTTGGCATCATCTGTAACAATGCATCTATCTTTAGTGAAATTGACATTC
Organism: Benincasa hispida; assembly: GCF_027475165.1. NCBI lineage: Eukaryota > Viridiplantae > Streptophyta > Magnoliopsida > Cucurbitales > Cucurbitaceae > Benincasa > Benincasa hispida. The sequence continues at coordinate 6,829,155 of NC_143487.1, forward strand.
AGCCATTGATCACATAATTGACTGATACTGATAAGATTAGCAGTAAGCCCTTCAACCAACATCACATCACTGAGAGATAGAAGTCCATAAAAATGCAGTTTGCCCTTTCCAACAAATTTTCCAATAGCTCCATCCCCAAAGGTAACACGTCCGAAACTCACAAGTTTTAGGTAAAAAATATAGCTCTTTTCTCCTGTCATGTGTCTAATGTTGCCACTGTCAAAGAACCAGTCTTCCTTAACCAAAGACCTGAGAGAAGTTAAGACAACATTGCATTTATGTTGAACCTCTTTGATTTTCCATACTTCTTTCATTCGAGGGGAACTATTTCTAGTAGGAGGAGACATATAAGTCATGTTTGACGATCTATATAGAGATCCATATCGTTGAATGCAAAAAGGTCTCTTATCTCCCTCTTTTACAACAGTAATGAAAAATCCACATTTATTTAAACTGACAATTGTGTCTTCTATGTATACTGCTTCAAGACGTTTTTGACAAGCCATATGATCCAAGAAGTTGCGCTCTAACAAACTCAAATTTCTATTTTCCTTTGAGATGGGATGACTGGTTATCCTTGATTCCTCCTCTTGAGAACCCTAGCCTTATTGGGTTGTATGTCCTAAAACTCACAGTTTGTAAACATTAAACATATTCTATTTACAATAAAGATGTTATTGAGGTTTATTTAGTAAAGTTAATACTGAATATGTAAATTGCACATGTTAAAGCTTAAATTCAATAAACTAATGAACCCCTGGCTATAGCATGAATACAAGTATAAGGATAGGGTTGGGTACCTTATTATGGGGACACTATTGATGCGGCCTGCTATGTATGTGATGCAAACGATGTGATCCTGAAATCGTTCATGTAGAGACATGCAAGTGGGGACATCTTATGCAAAAGATGTTTGCATAAGACCAGACAATGAAATTGCCACTTTTCTTTATAACGTCGTTTACTATTAAAAATCACTATTTCAATTTGATGACCTAGGTAACCCAATCTTAATTCTGAGCTAACTATGAACTCATGTTTATTTGGGATTATCCTTTAATCTAAATGGGTGAGTAAAAAGTAGCTAAAAAGTGCTTTTATTACCTTCAAATTTGGAACTAATATTGATACTTTTGTTTAGTTCGATGTGGTTTATTGAGTAATTTCAGGAAACTAAGCATCAAGAACAATTTTTGTGGAAATGATAAAAAAAAACCCCCGAGGTAAAACTCTTAATTTGGGCAATTACGGGTTGGCTATGGAATTAGGAAGAAACCAAGGATCAAGGGGCAAGAAAAGAGGCAACTTTGGAAGACAATACAGGAGAGCCAGCGTTGGACGAGTATTGCAACGCTACTCCCTGATGCTGCAGACCTAAGAACATTTGAAATAGGACGACATTGCAACGCTACAACTTCTACGTGCAGCTGGCTTGATGCCAACGTTGCAACTCTACGAGGGCATTATAAGTAATTTATTGCGCCGTCAGGTTTGAAAAAAGGAATTTTAGGGAGTTTTCCACAAAAATTCAAGTCTGTACAGAGGTAAATCAGAGCGATTTCGAACCGTTTCGGCTAAAGACTCAAGATTTTGATTGAGGGTTGATCTGAGAGTGTTTTGGGGCTGATTGAGACGGGAAGAATTGATCAAGAACGTGTGTTTTATTAAAGATCAATCCAAGATTCGTGGCAAGAGTCAAGGAGATCGTGATTGGGATTAGGTCCAATTGAGGGGAGATCGGTATTCTACGCTTATATTATTGTTTTTCCATGATGACTGATTATTTGTTGGATTGTTGTTAGAATCATGCGTGACTAAACTCTGTTTCTAGGGTGTTTGTGGATTTTAAGGATGTTGCTTTGAGTATTTAAATTTACAATTGATTCTAGATTGTTTGTGTCTAATTCTTTTGATTAACTGACCATTGATTGAATGAACTTAAGTTAATTAGATGTCTCGAGAGAGAATTTAATTCGCTGGAACCAATAATTTGGATTGTTATTCGAAATTGCATGAGAATGAATTTAGAATAATAAGGGGTGCGATTAAAGGGTCATAATGTTGTAACTAATCAAGCGATAGAAGAGATTCATGTTGATGGTTAGTTACTAGGAAGGTTTGAGCTTTAGATAGGATTTCATGATCTTATAACTTCTAGCCTCAGTCCATCGATCTCAATCAATTGCATGACATTACTCATTGTACTCCCTAAGTGAAACAACACCCTGGATAAGTTCGATTTGAATTGTATTTGTGTGTGATTGAATTTTTGTTCTTTTTAGTCATCGATAAAAATCCTCTTTTGGTTGCTTGGATAAAATTGACAAAGAACTGCGATAGCTAAGCTGAGGAATAATTGCTCATGCCAGTCCCTAAAAGCGATACCCTATTTTGGGATTTATTACTTCGATATGTACGCTTGCGTTCACACATCAAGTTTTTGGCGCCGTTGTCGAGGATGGATAAGAAATTTTTTTTCCCAAGCTTAATATTGCTAATGACTGAGTTGATATTAAATTGGGTGGTTTTATTTATTTATTTATTTATTTATTTTGTAGTTGTTATAGAATCCTATGTATGTAAAGAAGTCAAGAGGTTGAACTTGTTCCTTGTGATCCAGAACTTGAACGGACTTTGAGAAGAATAAGAAGGAACAAAAGAGTTGAGTTCGACACCATGGGAGACCAAGGGGGAGCTGTTAGAATTATTAGAGACTATTTTCAACTAGCTATCTCTACAACTCAAATGGGCATTGCTGAAGTCCCAATTAATGCCAATAATTTTGAGATAAAATCGATTTTAATTCAGGTGGCACGAGACCTCACATTCAAGGGAACTCCACATGAAGATCTGCATAAGCATATCCACTCTTTCCTGAAAATTAGCAGGACGGTAAATATAAACGAAGTCTCTTCTGATGCTATTCGATTGAGATTGTGTCCTTTTTCTATGCATAATAAGGCGAAAGATCAGTTGGAATCACTTGCAACGGGAAGTATAACCATAAGGGATGTGTTGACCCAAGGCTTTCTGAACAAATTCTTCCCTCCTGCAAAAACGACTAGACTAAGAACAGAAATTGGCATATTCAGACAGAGAGAGGACAAGTAGTTATTTGAGGCGTGGGAGTGCTATAAGGAATTGTTGCGGAAGTGTCCCCAGCATAGATATCCTCACTAGTTACAAATCCAGTTGTTCTACAATGGGTTGACCAGTACAACGAAATCCATCTTGGATGTGAAGGATCTCGTTTTTTAAGAAGGTCCTTGAACAGAAGCGGATTGTCCAAATTCCATTAATTATTGAAAACTAAATTTACAGTAAACATACAAGATATGCATTCAAAATAAATCACAGCATGCTTGATACAAGAAAAGAGGGTTCAAGATACATTACCTTTGAAGAACCTCTCTTTTCATATCCCTCGAATAATCACGAGCCTTGAACACAGCAACCTCTTGAAGACTTTCTTCAAGAACTTCTTGAACCAAATGGAGACACAACCATGATGAGCCTTTGATATTCTCAAGGTGAGAACCCAAGAGTGGTGGGCTCTGACTATTTTGGTTAGGAGGGATTGTTTGAGTTTGGAGGAAGAAGATTGAGGAAACACATAGAACATTTCTGCAAAGTCTCAATCGTTCAGCAAAAGCAATGTACAAGTTGTTGAGAAAGAAGATAAAACAATTTTCTTTTATTCCTTTTGCCATAAAAACGATAACCACCCACTACGGTGGTTGGAGAGAAAAGAGGGAAGTTATTGTTCAAATAATAATAAAATAATATAAATAAATATGATAACTAACTTATCATATTATATTTATATTAAACTATATGTTATATCAAATGTAACATACAACCCATAGTTTTAATATTGGATCACATACAACATAAACTATAGTTTCTTTTCTCTATTTTATGACAATTAACATAAATCATATTTATATTAAATTTAACAACTATGAATCACGTTCATAGAAAATATATTTGAATCTCATTCCAATATTTGTTTCCTCCAGTTAAACTATAATGTATCAAATACATTATGACAATTATATCATATATAATTGAGATAATTTAATTCTATCACATATAATTAAATCCGTCTTATTAATTTGAACAATTCAAATTAACCCAAAAACTTATTCTCAACTAAATCATTTTGAGCTACCAAGGGGACCTTATGGACCTGTAACTTGAAGCTCCAACTGTACATGAATAATTAATTAAACTCTTTAATTACATTATCCACCATCCATTAACTGTCGGGCACTCCACTAAAGATCGATAGTTGCACTCTTCGCACTACATATATATTCCTTTGTCCATTGGATATAACTAATCAATAGTATGATGACCCTTTACAAATTGCTCGTAAGTATAGCTGAGCCAAATGACCGTTTTATCCCTGTAGTTACATTTAACTCCTTAAGTACCACTGATTCCTCTAATGAACAATTGATCATAGTCCTACTATGACTAAACCCTCTCGAGCCAGGAGAGGGTGTGGGTCACATTGTTCAAGACCCGGAATCAGCTCTTAAGAGAGCAATTTATCTACTTTCCCCTTGATGACATGCAGAAATGCGTGTCATCTTAGGCCTTTTACTTAGAATTATGAGGACTGTTAAGCAGAATATGCGGCAATTACATTAGGAATTCATAAGAAATTGAGCTTGCGGCGTTCAACATTAAGAATCTCAGCTAACCCGTTATTATGCGTTCAATTGTCTATTTTTGTAGCTAACGCAGGAAGTGGACGCAAATGCAGAAATCGGACCACCGCGTAGACGACCGCATGCAGAGAAACTCTCCATCGCAAAGGCGAATGCGTTCGATCAACGCATGGATGTTGCGGTAATCAGCCGTATGCGTCCATCGTATAGGAGTTGTGATCGTCAAACGATTGCGGTCATCATGTAGAGTTACGGTATTAAGCGAATGCGGTCATTACACGATTGCGGCTACACAATAACGCATAATAGAGGGATCAACATAAGGTGGGTGGAATGAATGTATCAACGCATCTACCTCGGGAAAATCAAAATATGATGTTGGCATCCCATCTAACACATCGTTGGCAGTAGAGATTCAGAAAGGACTAACGCGCCGAATGTCAGAATCAGAGCAGTCCATTAATGTTGTCGGCGATCCAAGCTCTATATAAAGAAGGCGATGAGCAGAACTTCATTTTATCCAAGGTTTTCACATGAGGTTCACCTAGGGTGGATCCTTGTGATCCAGACAAATGCGTGAGAAGAAGCTTGAGAGTTCTTCACCTCCTCCATCCATTCTGCATGACGACCAGAGCTAGATCTCGAGAGAGTCAGCTCTACCGCACATCTATGGCACCACCGGCAGCCTTGACGCATATCCGCTGGAAGCAAGTATTTTCTTCTAGCCAGTCATTTCATTTTCCTTTCTTTTCTTATATTGTATTGTATACAATTTGTGATTAAGGAATTAATACATTTTATGTTCAATGCATTATTGTATTTCCTTCGACTCCATCTTCATCTCCTTTACCTAGCATCTTTAACTTCATTGCATCACTTAGTGAGATTGCTAGAGTATTGCATACTTAGTCATGTGGATTAGGGATATGAAGCATGTAGCAAACCACTGGAAGGTGTGAGTTGCGTGAGTATGTGAGAAAACCTTATCTGTTTAGTGTGAAGCTATAGCAATGCCTGTTTATAGGCCAACGCAATGTTTGTCTATGAGTAAAGTCAGCAACAACCAACTGCCCAAGAGGGTAATTGGTTGGTCGTATTAAGCAATGTATGCATTGTTCACTAGAGATAGGAATAATCTTGCTTCAACCAAGTTTATGCAATTACCTTGTCTTATGAGCGCATCATTCATCACTTAGACATACTTGGAAGAGTAGTCTAAATCCAAATCTAAGACTCGGGAGAGCGGATTGGAATGCATAAGCAAGAATGGGGAACTTAAGAATAAGCTTCGTGTGTTATCACATAACGTATGCACCCTACGGAAAGGATATTGCATGCGTCCAGGAAGTAGGATATGGTGGTTGTATGCAGTCATCTCGACACTTATGCATACCCACCGCATACGTCCTAGATTTAGGCTCAAGTATGTGTAGCATGATCGCATGACTTGCGTTGACTAAGGTTGCCCTTGCGGTCACTTTTAAAGGTTGCAATGAAAACATCTCCGCATTTTATCTATTTTCCCATCCATATGTTTCATGTCAAGAGTTGTCGTGTTGTTATCTCTCATTCATGTTCTCATTTTGTTGTCTGTTAGTTAGGAGTAGGAGTAGTGTTACTGTAGAAACCCCTCCATCATTCTTTTATTTAAACCACCGCATGCACATTACCGCATTCACCTAGCTACAAGTACCTGTGTTCGACCTCGGATCACCCGAGGAACTTGCGTTCGCGTTATACTTGGCTGAGCACAAGAAAACTTGTGACAGGACACATGGTCCTCGTATACATTTGATAACGCATATTCATTCCAACGCATGACCATCGATACATGACTATCAACGCATACCTTAAGAACATGCATCGCATATTGCGTCCAAGGGATTTTAGTTGTCGAGTAATGGAAGTCTAATTTCCCGTCATCACCCCTGCTTCGAGGAAGGAGTGAATTCCATCTTGTGTAGCTGTGTTCCCAGCTCTCCAATCAGACGAATCTTCAAAATGGTAGACTTGTTAGTCGGCGATCTGGCCATTCTCACCCATACAAATCAAAGGACCGCCCTCATAGGCAAAAGTTCACAACTCACTCAGGATTCAGGTCATGTTACCTTTGGTCATCCTAGTGAAATGAAAGTTTCTATTATAAATGACGTTATATAATGAGACTATACATTTCGTGGTCCAGTCTTATACAAACTCCTTTGTATAGAATATCCTCATTCGCATATCTAATACATGAATGGTCAGAATCAGATCATTTGTAGCACTTTACAACAATTGTAACACCTACAAAGCAGGTCATACGCGTAGTGTCACCAGGATAAGGTACCCAGTCTTATCCATATACTACAGACTATTTAGGTTATCACTAAACATGATCCACCTGTATGTCTCCACATATATGTTTAAGTTACAAAGATAACCTTGGAGGTTAGTTTATTGGTTTGTGGTTAATGCAACTAAAATATCACATATTTTATAGATAAAGTGAATAAAAATATCATATATTATAATCACATAAGAGTTTGTTCATACAAAGTTTACAAACTATAGGAACCTATAAGATTTAAGGCATCAACCCCAACAGGATGCTACTATAGGTGGCTCAATTTTTGCAAAAACTGTTGATGCTACTCAGGTATTATTGGAAGACATGGCTACCATGAGCTATAATTGACCCTGAAAACGATCTCCATCTAGAGTGGCTAGGATTTATGAACTCGACAAGGTAAATGCTTTAAAGGCACAGATGGCTACTTTGAATAATGCCATTAATAATCTGTCCACAAGTACTCAACCATCGATTGCATCTATGGCGGCTTGTAATGCACTTAAAGAGAGTTTAATTCGCTGGACCCAATAATTTAGATTGTTATTCGAAATTGCATGAGAATGAATTTAGAATAATAAGGGGTGCGATTGAAGGGTCTTAATGCTATAACTAATCAAGCAATAGAAGAGATTCGGGTCGATGGTTAGTTATTAGGAAGGTTTGAGCTCGAGAGAGGATTTCCTGATTTTAGAACTTCTAGCCTCAATCTATCAATCGCAATCAATTGCATGTCATTACTCATTGTACTCTGTAAATGAAATAACACCTAGGATAAGTTCGATCTGAATGGTATTTATGTGTGATTGAATTTTTGTTCTTTTTAGTCATCGATAAAAATCCTCTTTTGGTTGCCCGGATAAAATTGATAAAGAATTGTGATAACTAAGCTAAGGAATAATTGCTCATGTCGGTCCTTGAGGACGATACCCTACTTTGGTATTTATTAATTTGATACATATGCTTGCATTCACACATCAGTGAGAGTGGCTCAACATCGCCAGCTTAATATGCCTTCCGTTTTAGGGGTAAGACCAGGTAGATAGTTGGGGACATAGTCCTGCAAGATGGAATTCACTTTTACATGATTCTAAAGATAGTAGATAGGTTGTTCTTTAAAGAGTACTGACTTCAGGTCTTAAATAAGGGGTCTCGCTCTCTCATTGGCCCAAGAGGGACTCAGTTTATTGGTTGGACCACAAACCAATTGTTCATTACAGGATTAGTGGAACTTAAGGAATAATATGTAATTACAGGGGTAAAAATGTAATTTTGACTAAATAGTAATTACGAACAACCTGTGAAGGTTTGACTTACTAATCATGGTTAAATCATGTGGACAGAAATATATCTACAATTAGGAGAGTGCAACTACTAAGCTTTAGTGGAGTGTCCCGGAAGTTAACGAATGTTGGTTAATTAGGTTAAAGAGTTTAGCTGATTAATCTTGAACCATTAGAGCTCATGATCTGTAGGTCCATTAGATCCCCTGCTAGCTCATATCGGGCTAAACTTTAGGACAATGTGATGAGAGAATTTGAACAGGACAGTGTGATGAGAGAATTTGAACAGGACAGTGTGATGAGAGAATTTGAAATGTTCAAATTCGATTCGGGAATAATCGTTAATTATATATGGGATAATTAACACAATTTTATAGTTTAATTGTTGAATTAAAGGAAATTGGAAAGTTTTAATGATTTAAATTTGATTTAAAAATTATATATGTGAATGGGAATTCACGTTCGGGAATGATATTTTATTACTTTAATATTTGATATTAAATTAATTTTATTAATTAAATAGTTTAATTAATTATTTAAAATTAATTATTAGAATTAATTTTACTTAAAATTAGTTTAAAGAAATGGATTTTATTTAAAAATAATTATTTGAATTAATTTTTATTTAAAATTAAAATTTATTTAAATTGAGTTTTTTGAAATTCAAAAGATGAAATGAATTTTTCAAGTGAGTGGAATTATCCCAAATTCATAGGGAATGGATTTATTCCACTTTTTTCCCTTACTAAAACACCTTAAATTCCACTTAATGCATGCAAAATTAAGTGTCAACTTGAAATCAAGTGTCTTTGCATGTAATTACACTATAAATAGAAGAAAATTGGTGGAGGAAAAAACTCATGCAAATTTATTTTTCAAAAGAATTTTGTTCTTTCAAATTCTCACACCAAAATCTCTTCAATCCCAAAATTTCCTTCATTTTCTTCACAATTTGGATCCCAAAATCTATTCCAAGGCCGGAGAATAGAGGGGAAGACTTTTGTGGTTATCTACGAACCATTCATGATTAGAAAACAAAAAAAGGATTGCAATATTTCTGGATTTCTACAAAAGTTGTACATTTTAAGCCTAATTTTGCTATATATGACCTTGCATGCTTATTTACTAAAATTAATATAATTAGAGTGCTTAAGATACAAATCTCTTCGGCATATTGAATGTTACTGGTAGATTTTCCTTTAGACAAAAGTAATTAAAATGACATGAAAGGCAGAGTATCGTCCTCATAGATCAACGAACAGTCGCTACTTATCTATTTAAAATCGTGTCGAGTTTAGCTAAGGAATTGGAAAATAGATTTGAGTAAGTTTTTATTTAGTTGCAAGAAAACTAAATAATGAGAAAAATAGAATGTAAATTTCAGAGTAAGGGGTGTTGATTTCATTGCAAACTTCATTAGATGATATTTAGATTAGTCATGGAATTATGTAAAACAATTTACCTAAGTCTAGAAACTAAAGTCTGAATTATTATCTTCCGAAAACAACTCTTTCTCATGCAATCCTAAGTGATAACTAACATCGTGATATGAAATTAAGACTCATGACATTAAACATTGTTGTCAACAAGGTTTACTATCCCCCTAACTACGCACGTGATAGGTTAATAGCAATTTAATGTTATAAGTTCGATTAAACATGCAACCTATTGTATTGACATTTAATCTAACATTCATTAATGGCTATTCAATATAAATTAATAACAATTGATGGACTTAGCATACAATTAGCAGAAGAAATCAGGATCAATAAGCACTCTAATTCATCAATTTTAGTAATTAATACAACATGCTTATTGAATACAAAGAAGGTTTCAGAAATTACCTTTGAAGACTTCAAAATTCTTCAAATTTCAACTTCAATCTCCTCAGCAACAAGGTGTGGACCACCAATAGATCTTTCCTACTATTCTCTTGGACCTTAGATTGATTTGTGGGCCTCAAAATGAACTGAATTGAGGGAAAAATATAGAGATTTTTCTTGGTTCTTCAACTAGAGAATGAAGAACTCTTCTTCTTTTCTCAAAAAAGAAAAATCAGTTACATGGCTCATCCTCTCAACCCAAAAACCTCACATTTTTTTCTATCTCTTCATGAAATCAGATTGTAAATGAAATTGATAGTTCCACCTTGATCAATTTTGAGTGGAAGATGAGTCAAGTTGGAAAAACCCACTATTTTAATTTTTTTTTAAATCAATTATTGAATTTCTATTAAAATTCAATTTTAATCAAATTTTCAAAAAATTAAATTAAAAAAAAATTGATTTTCTAAATATAAATTTTCACAAAATTCAAATTTTCAATTTTCAATTTTATTGATTTAATTAATTAAATAATTTAAATAACTCTTGTTAATTTGATATCAAATATGAAATTAAACATCAATTTCACTACCATGAATCCCTATTCATGAAATTAATATTTAAATCATATTTAAATATTATCAAATTCTCCAATTTCGTTTAATTCAATAATTAAACGTGTAATTATGTTGCATATAATTACTAATTCCCTTAATTCGAATTTGAACGTTTCAAATTAAACTCATCACTCTATTTTAAGGTTTATTCCATTTGTGAGTTAGTAGAGGGACCTAATGGACCTACAGATCATGGGCTCCAACGATCTGAGATTAATCGTCTAAACTCTTTAAACCGAACTAATCAATATTCGTTAACTACTGGGTCACTTCACTAAAGCCCAGTAGTTGCACTTTCACTGTAGATATAATTGTGTCCATTCGTTATAACTATGATTAGTAAGTTAACCCTTCATAAGTTGTTCGTCATAAACGGTTGGGTCAATAGCTGTTTTTGTAAGAGTTAAACAACATGCAGCAGAAGTATCAAGGATCCATAAGCATTTTAATTCATTAATTTTGGCAAAAACTAAAGCATGCTCTTCTTAAGAAATGGGTTTTCAGAACATACCTTTGATGAACTCTCCAAAAAAACGTCTGTTCAGCTGTTGTCTTCACTTGATATCAACATAAACCATCTCAAAGCCTTCCTTACTATGCTCTTAGAGCTTTAGGCAGAGTTGTGGGACTCAAGAACAACTTGAAGATGTGAAGAAACAAAAAGATCTCACAGTAGCCTGACTGAAGAAGACAGTTTCTTCTTCGGAAAATTCTCTCAAAATTCTGTATTTTTCCTTTTCTCCATAAGCTCCAATCTTCTTTATATATTTAGATGAACATGCAAAGAGATGGAGTGCATGGCTTGTAGCTCATGTTTAGAGAATCAAAGTAGAAGATAATGGTTTTTGTGTGAGTATAAAGATGATGGTAATGGAGAAAACTCATTTTCCATTTTGTGCAACCATACAAAACGTTTTTCTATTTTTCTTTTTAAAACATAAAATGTTTTAAAACCATTTTAATTCAAAAAATGTTTTTCTTAAATTAATTTCATAAATTAATTTAATATCAAATATTAAATTAATTTTTGCACGATAATCATCTTTATATATTTATATCATATTTAAATAGTTATTCTCTTGTTCCGTTTAATTTGAACGTTTCAAATTAATTTCTCAAGCTACCCTAAAGCTTATCCATTTACGAGTCAGTAAGGGGACCTCGCGGACCTACAGATCATGGGCTCCAACAATCCGAGATTAATCGGCTAAACTCATTAGTCTGATCTAACCCTTATTCGTTAACTAATGGGTGATTCCACTAAAGTCCATAACTGAACTCCCCTCACTATAGATATATTATGTCCACTCGATATAACCATGATTAGTAAGTTAACCCTTCACAGGTTCCTCGTAATAACGGCTGGTTCGAATCTCTGTTTTACCCCCGAAATTACCTCTTGTTCCTTAAGTTCCACTGATCTCCTAATGAACAATTGATTTGTGATCCAATCAAAAAATCGAATCCCTCTCAGGCCAATGAGAGGGTGAGGCCTCTTGTTCAAGACCCAGAATCAGCATTTGAAGGGAACAACCTTTCTACTAACCCTAATTGGGTAAGAGTGAATTCCCTCTTGTACCTTATGTTCCCAGCTATTCATTCGGTCTTATCCCCAAAATGGTAAGCTTATTGAGTAGAGGCAATTGGTTTATTCTCACCGTTTGCAGATCAAAGGATAATCCCGAAAAAACAGGAGTTCATAGTTACCTAGGTCATCACTTTGAAATAATCAGTCTTAAACAGTAAATAGCATTAACAGGTTTTGTGGTCCAATCTTACACAAAACTCATTTGCACATGATACCCACACTCCTCATGTCTCAACATGCACGAATTAGGATCACTTCGTATGTAGCACTTTACAACACGTTGTAACAACTACATAGTAGGCCATATCCAATAGTGTTACCATAATAAGGTACCCAATTTTATTCATATACTATAGATCATTTTGACTATTTACTCGAACTTGATCCACTTGTATGTCTATACATAAAGTTCAAGTACTCATTTAATAGTTAAGGGACTTCGGTTTATTGGATTTCTAAAAAACAATATATTCAACAACAACTTTATCGAATTCTTAGAATAAGTTCTAATATTTACAAACCACGAATTTTAGGACATAAAACCCAACAGTTTTACCCCAAGAGATTACATCTTGTTTCTTAAGTCCCACTGATCCTCTAATAAACAATTGATTTGTGATCCAATCACTAAACCGAGTCTCTCTCAGGTCAATGAAAGGGAGGGGCCCCTTGTTCAAGACTTGGAATCAGTACTTAAGAGAACAATCTCTCTACTATCCTTAATAACGGGTAGGAGTGAGTTTCATCTTGCATGCTATGTCCCTAACTATCTACCTGATCTTACCTCTGAAATGGGAGACTTATTGCGGTGCTATTGAGCCAACCTTCACCTATGCAAATCTAAGAATTATCCCGAATAAACAGAAGTTCATAGTTAGCTTAGGATTAAGGTCAAGTTACCTAGGTCATCGTATTGAAATAGCCAATCTTAAACAGTAAACAACGTTATAAAGTAAGAGTGACTTGTTTCTTAACTTATTGCATAGGACGCCCCCACTCGCATGTTTCCACATGAATGATTCAGGATCATATCGTTTGTACTAAATACAAAGTGGGCCACGTCCAATAGCGTTACCAGAATAAAGTACCCAACCTTATTCATATCCCATAGACCGTTTTGGCTATTTACTAGAACTTGATCCATTCTTATGTCTCTACATAATGTCTAAGTATTCATGTAATAGCCATGGATCTTAGTTATTGGATTTAGGCTTTACAAGTGCAATTTACATATTCAATAATAGTTTTATTGAATAAACCTCAACAATATTTTTATTGCAAATAGAACATGTTTCATATTACAAACTGCGAGTTGAAGGACATACAACCTAACAACAATAACATTAAAAGATAACGAGTTCCATAATACCATGAAATCTCTATATATTAAACTAAATCCATAAGTAAATCCATCCACATCCTAAAACAAAAGAGTCTAATCACTGATAGTTCTCAAAAAATATATTCACATACAAAATTGACAACATCCAAGTAAGGAAAAGTAAAGAACTAGAGAAAATCTCGTCTGAGATGCTCCTCTTTTGGTAGAAATCACCACTCTTCTCTTCATCAGCACATCGAAAAGTTGAACGGTCTCCACAATAATTCTTTCACACTCTACCTTTTTTGAGGTGAGAACTCACTCCTTTAGGTCTGAATTTGGGTTAGAATTTTTTAGTTTTTTGAGTATTTGGAGATGTCCAAATATATAGATATACAAAATTAGGGCATACAATCTTTCAAAAAATCGCATATTTTTTTAATTATAGAAAGGAAGCGTCACAACGCTCTGCTGCAGTGTAGCAACTCTGGCTTTTTGTTGATGTAGCATAAGGCTACACTCATTGTAGCGTAGCGGCACTGCTTCCTTAACACAACTTCTGCCTTCAAACGTAATGAGTTTAGCGTAACCACGCTCCTTGTTACACTGTCTCAAATGCACGTGGCCTCTTCCGTCTCAAGTTGTAGCGTAGGAACGTTACGTCCTTGCGTAGCGACGTTCCATTTAGGGTAGCTACTACCTTTCAGCATAACAGAGCTGCATAGCTACCCTACACATTACACTATCCTTTTAATGACAGATAAAAGATGACAGTCGGTAAATCTTCTAATCTTCATGTTTTCTTCCTTCTTTTCTTCTCTCGTTTTGATCCATTGCTCGATTTTGACTTCTTTAGGTATAATTTGATCACTTTTGGCTCTTTTTGAGTGGAATTCTATTCTCGAACATAAAACCTAAAAATTACTAGCAATACATCAAATCTTATAAAAACATATTAAAACCCATAATAAATCTAAGGAAAATAACACAAATTTTGTATGTGTTTCATTGCCTCAAACTTAAGATTTTGCTAGTCTCGAGCAAAGAAGAAGCAAGAAAATAGAAAGTTCTAAATAAGTGTGCTAGTGATTCATGCATCAGAGAATAACTAATTGAAAACTCTAGCAAAAACATTCAAGCAAGTGTATCATTATGTTCGTCCTTGGCCAAATCTAATCATCTCTCATGTGCGTTTGTGCAAGCCACATACAATTCAAAACATAGAAACAAAAGTTAGGTTCAAGAAAGCTTCTCTAGCATTCCCCCGACTTTGGCTCATAGACTAATCATCAAGCATCCACACATTTCAAAAAGGTAATATTGTTAGAATTGGTGTCCTAATTCTCCTGGAGTCTCGTAGTTTGTAAACTGTACACATTGTTATGAATAAAATAAGAGTTGTTTTATTTTGTATTTACTCATATCCAATAAACAAAGCTACATGGTTATTGTATGTAAACTTAAGCATGTATATGAGATATACAAGTGGATCATGCCTTAAGTGATAACCTAAACAGGTCTGTAGTATAAAGATTAAGGAGGGATACCTAATCCTTGTGACACTACGGATACGGCTCACTTTGTAGAGGTTTACAAGTGTTGTGAACTACTACAAATGGTTGATCCTGACCATTCATGTGGAGACAATCGAGCGGGGGTGTCCTATACAAAGAGTTTGTATAAGACTAGACCACGAGATGAATAGTTTCTTTATATAACGTCGTTGATACTTGAGACTTACATCTCACCTAAATGACCATAGGTGACATAACCTCAATCCTGAGTTTTTTGGGAACTCCTGCCTTTGAGAGCGGTTCTTTGATTAGTATTGGTGAGGGTGGCCAGATTGCCAACTCAACAAGCCTACCTTTTTGGGGATTTTTCTGATTTGGGAGCTGGGAACTCAGATACACAAGATGGAATTTACTCCTTCCCCAAAGCAGGGGTAAGTAGATATATTGCTCCATTAAAGGCTAATTTCAGGATTTGAACATAATGGCCACAACTTCTCTTTGGAAGGGAGAACTCAGTCATAGTAAGACTATGACTTATATTCATTAGAGGGATCAGTGGTACTTATGGAGTTAGATGTAACTAGAGGGGAAAAATGTTAAATTGGCCCAGCTGTACTTATGAGCAATTTGTGAAGGGTTATCGCACTGTTGATTGGTTGATATGGACACAAAATATGTCTGTAATAAGGAAAGTACAGCTGTCGGTCTTTAGTGGAGTGCCCGACAGTTAACGGATGATGGATCCCATGACTAAAGAGTTTAGTCAGTTATTCACGTACCGTTGAAGCGTTAAGTTACAGGTCCATAAGGTCCCCTTGGTAACTCAATGGATTCAAGTTGAGAATCAGTTCTTAGGGTTGATTTGAAATGTTCAAATTGACAAGATAAAATTCGATTATATATGATATAATCGTTGTGATGTATGAGATACATCAAGTGAAGGATTAATGTAAATATGATTTACATTAAGTACCATAAAATAGAAAAAGAACTATGGTTTATATGTTTCATGTGATGAAATATTA
The DNA here is from genome assembly GCF_027475165.1 of Benincasa hispida. NCBI lineage: Eukaryota > Viridiplantae > Streptophyta > Magnoliopsida > Cucurbitales > Cucurbitaceae > Benincasa > Benincasa hispida. The sequence continues at coordinate 6,845,331 of NC_143487.1, forward strand.
AAATTATAGGTTATAGATATAATATGGTAAGTTGGCTATCATATTTATTCATAATAATTTTAATAATTTTATAATTATCTATTTTTCTCTAATAACCAATTGAGTGGGAGGTTATTGGTGGTTTTATGGTAATTGTGAGATAAAAAGGAAAAATGTTTTCCTAAAATGAGAGTTGCTTAATTCGGAAAGAAACTCACGGAAAAACTATCAAATGAAATTGTTTCACTAAACGATAGCTAATAGAGAGACTAAATGATAGTTCACTCAGCTGGTCATAGCTAAACGATCGCAGTGCATTGTCTATACGATAGACTGCCTTCTTCTACACGATTGAGCATTCGTCTATACGATAGACACTTCTTATCTCTCACTTGCTCAATCGTCTACATGATTGTTGTTCCTCCAGTCTCTTCTAACCAAGTCCATACAGACCCACAACTCTTAGATTCTCACACTGAGAATACCAAGGTAACCATTGTGGTGGTGTCCTCACTCAACTAGACTAAGTTTGAGGTTTTGGAGGTCGTTCATTGTGTGTTCGCATTGTTCATGTGGTGGTTGTTGTTGATCATGCTGTGTTGTGGTCATTGTGTTCAAGCGTTCGTGTATTGTTGTCTTAGAGATTATTCGAGCATTCGTGATCGAGGGAGTTTTAAGAATGAGTCTTCAAAGGTATGTATTTGCTATCCCTTGATTATGTTAAAGCATGCTGTAATTTCTAGTTGTGCATGGCCTGTTAGTTTCCATTTTTTGTACTGTAATTGTGTATGTTCAATATCAAATAGAATTGGAACGATCATTCTACTGCTCATGGAAATCCTCAAGTCTAATTTCCTTCAAATATGTCCACTAAGGTGTCGTAATTACAGTCCCAGATCCCAAACTAATATACTTTTACCTAGGGGCACTAGATTTCACTCATTCATTGCAGGGAACCGTACCTAGAAAATTCCCAGATGTTCGAACTGATCACAGCAAAGGTAGCTCTTTCTACCCCCATCCATGCATACACATTACAAATTTATATAAATCATAAAAAAAAAAAAACTTTCTTTTAAGCACATGAGTGTATACTAATTTTTTTTTCAAAGGAAATCATGATATTTCTTTTCTTTTCCTCTTAGTCTAACATTACAAACCATCATACACATCAATTCTCTAGCCGGTGGGGCCTTTCGTGGTGACAATAAAATACACTAAACATGATTCTACTTTTAGTTAACGTTTCTAAATTGAAGTGACTGTGTGCTCAAAATATGAGATATTCAAAGATGGATATAGATAAATCAACTTCAAGATATTACTATCCTATTTCTACAATGAGTCATTCAACATGTACATTTAAGTCTCATCATGGACAATCAACATCACAGCGCAGAACAAAGAACCAATCAAAAGCCTTCCAAAACTCAATAAAAAATTTTAAAATTACAAAGAACACCTCTCACCACAAACTTAGAAGTTTGCATTGCTTTCAATGCAAGAAAAGAATAGAGCAGAAGATCATTCTTTGAAAACCATGTTCTCGATCTTCCTTTCTTCATCACCACAATAATGCTTAAGTCTTTGACCATTGACTTTGAGTCTTGATCCATCTTCACCTTGCACTTCCACAGCTCTATGAGGTGAAGCTTTTACCACCACAAAAGGTTCTGAGCAACTAGTCTCGAGTTTACCTAGAAATAAATGTAAACGTGAATTAAAAAGAAAAACTTTTTGTCTAGGATAAAATGTATGGTGAAGGATCTTCTTGTCATGTCATCTAGAAGTTATTTCTTTGTACAAATTGGCATTCTCATAAGTTTGATCACGAAAATATTCCAACTCAGCAAGTTCCAATAACCACTTCTCTCCCACCTTCTGTTGATCAAAGTTTAACTTCTTGATGGCTCAATAAGCTTTACTCTTTAACTCCACCAGTAAGTGATAAGTCTTCCCAAGCACCAATCTATACAGTGAAGTACCAATTTGAGTCTTGAAAGCTGTACATAAGCCCTTAATGCATCATCCAGCTTGAGAGCCCAATCATTCTTGTTAATTCGATCTATCTTTTTAAGAATTTGTTTGATTTCCTTGTTAGAGACCTCAACAAGATCGTTAGTTTGAGGATGGTATATTGTGGCAATCTTATGTTTCACACCATATCTAGACATCATAGAGTCAAACAACTTGTTTCAGAAGTGAGACGCCTCATCACTTATGATATCCCTAGGTGTATCAAACCTTGTGAAAATGTTTTCTACAAAAATTTCAAAACATTGCAGGCATCATTATTCACAGTAGCTACGATTTCTACCCATTATGCACATAATAAACTGCAACCAATATATATACATAGCCTTCTAAAGACAAAGAAAACGACCCTATAAAGTCAATACCCTAGACATAAAAAAGCTCCACCTCTAAAATAGGGGTCATAGGAAACTCATGTTGTCTAGAGATATTGCTAGTACGTTGGCACCTATCACAAGATTTGATAAAAGTATAACAATCTTTAAAAAGCGAAGGCCAATAAAAACTTGATTGAAACATCTTAGTTGCACTTCTAGTTGGTCCAAAATAACCTCCATGGGGTGAAAAAGGACAAGAGATCAAGATGCTTACAACTTTCTCTTGATTAACACACTTTCTTATGAGACCATCGCACACACCTTGTAAAGAAAAGGGTTCTCCTAGTGGTAAGATTTGATTGTGTAAAAATCTCTTCCTTTGCCGAGTGGTTTGATCAAGAGCCAACACCTTACATGTAAGATAATTAACAATGTCAGCAAATCAAGGCAACCTATTCTCTACCTGATACGGACATTCCTCAGGGAAAGTCTCAACAATAGATGAGCTAGGTTTTTCATTCTCAAGCTCAAGCTTAAAAGGTGATCTGTAACCAGTTTTTCACATCCTTTCCTATCTTTTATATCAAAATCAAATTCTTGCAAAAGCAAAACCCATCTCATCAATCTAGGTTTGGAATCTTTCTTAGGAATGAATATTTCAAAGCTACATGGTCGGTTTGAATAGTTACCTTAGAACTAAGTAAGTAAGGCCTGAACTAATCAAAAGTAAACACAACAGCAAGCAACTCTTTTTTTAGTAGTAGTGTAATTCTTTTGAGTATTATCAAGAGTTTTACTAGCATAGTATATCACCTTAAAAATGTTATCCTTACGTTCGCATAAGACAGTACCTTATGCATAATCACTAGCATCAAACATAATTTAAAAGGCTCAGACCACATAGGCGCAAGAATGACGGGAGCAGAAATCAATTTCTCTTTCAAATAAGTAAAAGCTTTCAAACATGCATCATCAAAAACAAATTTGGCATCTTTTTCTAGCAACTACTCAAGGGTTTTAACGATTTTTGAAAAGTCTCTGGTAAATCTCTTGTAGAATCCTGCATGTCCTAGAAAGCTCCTAACTCCCTTCACATTTGTGGGAGGTGGCAATTGTTCGATTGCATAAAATTTTCCCCTATCCATCTCAAAACCATTTTAAGATACTTTATGGCCCAAGATAATGCCCTCCTTCACCATGAAGTGGCATTTTCCCCAATTTAGCACAAGATTGGCTTCTTGACATCTTTGCAAAACAAGAGTAGAATTAGCAAGACAAGAATCAAAAGACCTAAAAACAGAAAAGTCATCCATAAACACTTCCATGATCTCCTCTATCAACCCCTGACAAATTGCCATCATACATCTCTGAAAAGTGGTAGGTGCATTACATAAACCAAAAAGCATCCTTTTATGAGCAAATGTTCCATAGAGATATGTGAAGGTAGTGTTCTTCTAATCCTCAAGGGCGATAGCAATATAATTATACTCTGAATATCCATATAAGAACAATAGTAAGAATAACTTGCAAGCCTATCAAGCATTTGATCGATAAAAAGAATTGGAAAATGATCTTTTCTAGTAGCCCTGTTTAACTTCCTATAATCTACATAAACATGCCATCTTGTCACTAATCTAGTGGATATGAATTCATCTTTATCATTCTTGATCACCATTGGACCACCTTTCTTAGGAACAACCTGCATAAGGCTCACCCAAGAACTGTAAAAAAATAGCATAAATAATCCCTGCATTCAAAAGTTTCAAAATCTCCTTTTTAACCACATCCTTCATGACAGGATTTAGTCTTCTTTGATGTTCTGCTGAAGGCGTAAAGGATTCTTGCATCAATATTCTATGCATACAAGTTGATGGACTATTCCCTTTAAGATCCTTAATAGGCCAACAAATAGTAGATTTATTTTCCCTTAACATCTCAATAATTTCTCTTCTTTACGTTCATTCAGATAAGTATAAATAATAACAGGAAAAGAAGAAAAATCATCTAAGAATGCATATTTCAGATAAGTAGGTAATTGCTTCAACTTCACCTCAGGTTTCTCTATCTCACTCATAGCATGCAAAGACTCAAGAGGCATGGGCTTATATATTTTGCTACAAACTTGCGAACTATCTAACCATTTAGCATACAAAGCAATGCCATCCAAACATGTTTCAACATCATCACAACTAAAATCTACAATGCTCCATTCTAAATAATTTCTAGCAAGTAAGACATTAGCATGCTCCTTAACAGTTCTATCGATCACATCTATCATATTGCAAGAACTAACCTCATCATGGTGTTTTAAACACCTGTAGATATCAAAAGCTGCCTCTTAATCATTCATCCTTAAAGTTAATTCACCTTTCTGGACATTAATTATAGCTCTTCCAGTGGCTAAGAATGAGCGTCCCAAAATGATTTGAATTTCAGAATCCTTCTCCATGTCCAACACAACAAAGTTTAGAGAAAAAGTTAATCGTTCAACCTTAACTAAAACATCTTCAACAATACTTTTAGGCTATGTCAGAGTTCTATCAGCTAGCTGCAAAAAGATCATAATGGGTTACAATTCTCCAACATCAAACTTCCTAAAAATAGATAAAGGTGTCAAAATTAATGGAAGCACTAAGATCACATAAAGCTCTAGCAACAATCAATGAACCAATGGTACAAGGGATAGTAAAACTCCCTAGATCCTCGGGCTTTTGTGGTAACTTTTTTTGCAGCACAGCACTGCACTCTTCAGTCAAACCAATCGTCTCATATTTCTTAAATCTATTCTTCTTTGATAGAATATCTTTCATAAATTTCACATAATTAGGCATTTGTTCTAAAGTTTCTAAGAACGGAATATTAATATGCACCTTCTTAAAAATTCCTAAAAACTTAGAAAATTGCTCATCTAACTTCTTTTTTTAGAACCTCTGAGGATAAGGAATGTTATTAGGCACAAAAGGTATAAGAGTAGAAGACTTACCTGACGATGATTCTGGTTCATTTACCTTTATCCTTTGGAACTCTTCCTTAGCAACTTCCTCAGATTCTTGTATTTCACTAGGTTCATCATTGAGCTTTTCCACTTCTTGTTCAAATGATTTGTCGTCGTCATCATTTATCAAACGTGTGGCCAACTTTTTTCAACTCCTCAATGTCAGTGCCTTACATTCCTCTTTTGGATTCTTCTCAAGACAACTAGGGAATTTACTTTTTCGCATTGTCTAAAGAGAAGTTGCAATTTGACTAAGATGCACCTTCATGTTCTGAATTACCTTCCCATAAGCGTGCACTGTATTCTCCGAAGTTGTGGTTCTAGACTCTTTCACAAATTCTAACATTGCTTCTTCTAGAGTAGATTTCCTCTCTACATTTGATGAACCTGCACCAGAGAAACTAGAGGGTGCCTGCAAAACATTCTTATTACTTGCATAGGAAAAACTCTCGTGGTTTCTTAAACTATGATGATAGTGAGTAGGAATTTGTTGGTTGGCTCTATAATGTCCTCTTTCAACATAATTAACCATCTCACTCTACTATGTTTCCTAAATTTGTTAAGATTCAGCTGGCATGGCTGCTTGGGATGCGATGGATGGTGAATTCAAAGCTTGACCTTTTACAACCAATTTATTCAAAGTGTTAGTAATTGTGGACAACTGAGCCTTAATGACATTTACCTCATCAACACCATACAATTCGGCGATTTGGGCGGTGCAATCCCTATCACTTGGCCAATTGTAACTTGTAGTGGTCATATCCTCCAAAATAGCATAGGCCTCAGTAGTACTCTTTCCAAAGAGTGATCCCCCCACAGTAGCATCAAGGATGGATTTAGCATTACCATTCAATCGATTGTAAAAGAACTCAATTTGTAACCAAATGGGATATCCATGCTATGGGCATCTCCTCAAAAGATCCTTGTATTTTTCCCAACATTCATATAAGTGTTCATCGGGCTATTGAGAGAAAATTGCAATCTCATATCTCAATTTAGAAGATTTGGTGGGTGGAAAATACTCGTTCAAGAAGACTTCAGCTAGTTCCTCCCAAGTTGCAAAGCTCTCCAGTGGAATTGTTTCAAGCTAATCCTTAGCTCGATCCTACAAAGAGAAAGGAAATAATCTCGGTCTTATGGCATCATTAGAAACTCCATTAATTTTTATCGAGATTATTTCCTTTCTCTTTGTAGGATCGAGCTAAGGATTAGCTTGAAACAATTCCACTGGAGAGCTTTGCAACTTGGGAGGAACTAGCTGAAGTCTTCCTTTTCTTGTTTGTCCCTAAGATTTCTCCTCAAAGTTCATCCAATCTTAGGATCAAAAGTTAGAAGAATTTTGTCCTTGTCACGAGTCATGCACTACATAAAACTTCAACAAGATTCACACAAAAATAAGCCTCTGTCTAAAATTTTTTCCAATTTTTGAAAAGTAAGCACAAACCGTTATTTGATCCCTAGTAACAGCACCAAAAACTTGATGTGACGGCAAGTGAACACAGTCAAGTTATAGTAATTAAAATGGCATGAAAGGTTGAGTATCGTCCTTAGGGATCAATGAACAGTTGCTACTTGTCTATTTAAAATTGTGTCGATTTTAGCTAAGGAATTGAAAAATAGAGTTGAGTGATTTTTTATTCAGTTGCAAGAAAACTAAAAAATGAGAAAAATCAAATGTAAATTTCAGAATAAAAGAGCATTTTAGGGTGTTGATTTCATTGCAAACTTCATTAGATGATATTTAAGTTAGTCATGGAATTATGGAAAACAATTTACCTAAGTCTAGAAACTAAAGTCCGAATTATTATCTTTCAGAAACAACTCTTTCTCATACAATCCTAAATGATAACTAACACAGTGATATCAAATTAAGACCCACGACATTAAACATTGTCGACAACAACTTTTACGATTCCCTTAACTACGAATGTGATAGGTTAATAGCAATTCAATGTTATAAGTCTGAATAAACATGCAACCTATCAAATTGACATTTAATCTAACATCCATTAATGAGCAATCATTATAAATTAATATCAATAACATTAAAAGATAAAGAGATCCACAATTCCATGAAATCTTCAGATATTAAACTAAATCCATAGGTAAATTTGTCAACACCCTAAAACAAGAGAGTTTAGCCACTCATTGTTCTTAAAATAAAACATATTCACATACAAAATTGATAACATCCTAGTAAAGAAAAGTAAAGAACTAGAGAAAATCTCACCTGGAATGCTCCTTCTTTGGTATAAATTACAACTCTTCTCTTTATCAGCACGTCAGGAAGTTGAACAGTCTCCACAATAATTCTTCACATACTACTCTTTTTGGGCAAGAACTTACTCCTTTGGGTCTAAATTTGGGTCAGAATTGAGTGCTTGAAAGTGTCCAAATATATAGAAGATGCAAAATTAGGGCATAAAATATTTCCAAAAATCACATATTTTTTTTAAATTATGGAAAGGCAGCGTCGCGACGCTCGGCTACACCATAGAAATGCTGGCTTTTTGTTGACATAACGTACACTAAGCTCATTATAGCATAGCAACGCGCATCCTTAACATAGTTTCTGTTTTCAAGCGTAATGAGTTCAGCGTAAACACGCTTCTTGTTATGCTGCCTCAAACACACGAGGCCTCTTTCATCTCATGTCGTAGCACACCAACACTATGCCCTAGTATAGCGAATCTCCAATTAGGGTAGTTAATTCTGTTTAGCGTAACAGGTAGCATAGCTACCTTGCATGTTATGTTGTCCTTTTAATGATAGACAAAAGATGACAGTCGACAGGTCTTCATATCTTCATGTTTTCTTCCTTCTTTTCTTCCCCCTTTGATCCATTGCACAATTTTGACTTCTTTAGTCATAATTTGATCCTTTTCGGCTTCTTTTGAGTATAATTTCATTCTCAAACATAAATCCTAAAAATCATTAGCAAACACATCAAATCTTATAAAAAATATATTAAAAACCATCCTAAATGTAAGGTACATAATGCACATTTTGTGTGTGTTTCAACTTGCACATGGACTCTTTCTCGGCTTTGAGAAGATTTAGTTCACATTTTAAATTTGCAATTGTAGAACTAAGCCTATGATTATCAGCCATTAGAGATTCAATCCTCTTATTTTGAACATCAAGAACATTTAGGTCCTTTTGCCACTTATTAAACAGTGCTTGATAGGAGGGATCAAAAGATACATGATTATTTTCGCTATTTTCACTTCCTTCGAACACACCAAAATCATGGTTTTCATAAGACAAAGTGTCTGAAGAGATGTTACCGACAAGCGTCTTGACATCAACTTCAGAGTTACTACTCTCGTCAGAATCATCATTGAACAAGGTTAAGACATAACTTATATTATGCCTTTTTAGAAAGTTTGTGCATTCAGCTTGGATGTGACCAAAACCTTCACACTTTGTGCATTTGTACGATTTCTCCTTATTTTGCTTGCTGGTAGAGTCAGGCTGTCTGGTTCCCTCCTAATATTTTGGGATTTAGACTGTTTAGGAGGAAGATTTTTCCCTGATCTGGTACTCCTAGTGCCTAGATTTCCTGACTTCATTTCAAATCATTTGGGAACACGATTGAATTGCTTGGACAAGAATGAAATAGAGTCAGCAAGAGACTCATTAGTTCCCTTATTCAGATCATCACGCTTCTTTTCAATTGAGGACAATAAAGCCATACTTTTAATTCATTTTTTCGATTTTCCTTCCACGGACATTTCAAACGTTAAAAGGGAGTCAAATAGTTCATCAACTTTCATCTTAGAGATTTTGTGGGCTTCCTAATGGTTATCACTTCAATATCAAATTTTTAGGTAAAGACCTAAGTATTTTACTGACTAGCTTTTCTTCAGAGATTTTCTTTCCTAGGGAAAATGACTCATTGGCAATATCAAGTATCCGAACATTAAATTTATCAATCGTTTCATCATCCTACATTTTGAGATTTTCAAATTTTGATGTCAAAAGTTGCAGTCTTGACAACTTGACTTTTGAAGTAACCTTATGAGCAACTGATAAGATATTCCAAGCTTCCTTAGCCAAAGTGCAAGAATTAATCAAACGGAATATATTTTAAAATCCACACCATTAAATATAACATTTGAGGCATGAAAGTTTCCCAAGAAGGCTTCATCTTCAGCTTTAAACCATTAAATCTCGGGTTTTAAAACGTTTTTTCCATCAGCATTCTTCATAGATGGAATAGACCATCCTGTTACAATGGCCTTCCAAGTTTTGCTGTCAATTGACCTCAAGAAAGTAGTTATTCTAGCTTTCCAATAAGAGTAATTTGTTCTATTAAGAATAGGAGGACGCGTAGTAGAACCACCTTCCTTAATACCTTCAATGATCAAAGCACTTGAAATAAAGGTGACCCGCTTTGATACCAATTGAAATTTTTGGAAAGTGGTTATTCGTACTCTACATTTGTCCCACACGATGTGCTAGCACATCCCGAGACAACGGTAAAAAAATATAAAGTAAATAAAAAAAAAGAACATACCAAGGTTGGTATCCCAGTTCAGTGACAAACCACCTACGTCTAGAGGGTTTTATGCCCAGGAAAGATAATCCACTAACATATGAAAATCAAGAAATTATAACATTGTACTTATCTGTAAAATAACAACGATTACAGTGACACACGTACAACCCAACTTCATTGAACACCTAGGATGCCACTAGATGAGAGACTCCCTCTCTTGAACTTAGGCTCCCTTAAGTTTATGAATATTAGTGTTCAAATACTTAGGCTCCACCTAAGCGTGTGAGACTCCCTCTCACGTGATGATATCTTTCTTTCTACTTGTGAACTCCCTTCACATAAAAACTTAGGCTCCCCCTAGGTAATGAGAACTCTCTTTTCAATGAATAGCACCTTAGGCTCCCCCTAAGGCTTAAGAATTCCTTCTCGATGAATAGCACCTTAGGTTCCCCTAAGGCTTAAGAATTCCTTGTCGATGAACAAAGTCTTACTCCCCTAAGACTAATCAAACCTCGTGGATTGTAGTAAGAACAAGTGAAGAACACACAACCATAGAAATAACACAAAGAACATCATCTTGACAATAATGTAGAGCTTGAACTAAGTCAATAAGGTTCACACTATAACCAAAGTGGCAACTCTAGCATGAGAACTTCTTAAGCTTAAATAACATAGTGAAATGATAGAAAATATTTTCACATAGAATCATCAACCCGCCAAAAAAAATATTTCAAGAGAAATATTCAGCAGAATATAATAAATAAGGAAAGAAATATTCTGCAGATTCGACAACTGAAAGAGCAACCTTTGAGATAAGATCCATATGAGATAAAAACAGAGATAACTCCAGAAAGACTAAGAAAATAATACCAGGAATATTAAACAAATATATTTAGCCAATATCATAATTCTAACAAAAGTTAAGGACAAAACTTTGGTACTTGTTGGGTCAACAGTTCTATTAGGATCTTGTGGATTTCTGATTGCCACTTTTTCTGCATGCTTACCAATTCAATATAAAGAGAACAAAGCAGCTCATTAAGGAAAAGTTACCATTACTCCAAGGCATGAACTGGAGAATTTTCAGCTATAAAGAGCTTAACAAAGCCACAAGTGGATTACCAGAACAATTGGGAAGTGGTGCTTTTGTCAGTTTATAAAGAGGTTGTTGATGATTGTATGAACAAGGACAAGAACTTGGTAGCTATTAAAAAATTGGAGAATATGGTGAAAAAGGGAGACCAGGAATTCAAAGCTAAAGTGAATGCTATAACTCGAACAAACCACACGAATTTGGTTTAGTTACTTGGTTTTTGTAATAAAGAACCACACAGAATGTTGGTGTATAAATACATGTAAAATAGTTCTCCAATGGACTATCTTTTTGGGTGTTCAAAGCCAAATTGGTATGAGAGAATTGAAGTGATCTTAGGAACTGCTAAAGGGCAATGTTATCTACATGAAGAATGTGAGACACAAGTCATTCATTGTGATATTAAACCTCAAAACATCCTTTTAGATAACACATTAGTTTCAAGAATATCAGACTTTGGATTGGGCAGAATTCTAAAGAAAAACCAAACTCGAACCCTGAGTAGAATCAGAGGAACCAAAGGGTATATGGCTCCAAAATGGTTCCGAAATCTTACCATCATAAAAAAGGTAGATATTTATAGTTTTGGGATTGTGTTGTTGGAGAATATTAGTTGCAGAAAGAGTTTAAAAGTAAAGAGAGAAGATGAGTTTATGGTGTTGGCAAATTGGGCTTATGATTACTTTGAAGAGAGGAAAATGGAGATGTTGGTGTAGAATGATGAGGAAGCAAAGCAAGATATGAAGAAGGTGGAGAAGTTTGTTAAGATAGTGATTTGGTGCATTCAAGAAGAGCCATCATTCAGACCATCCATGAAGAAAGTGGTATAAATGCTTGAAGGTGCTCTTTAAGTTTCCATTCCGCCTCACCCATCTTCATTTATCACTAAAATTCACTAATATAATTGTCTTCCATTAATATAGTACGATATATTATTATAATGTTTAATTTAAAAAATGAATATGAACATGAACTAAAATAAGTGTTCTTTTTTCCCTTCGATAAAACCCAAATTCACATACATCCCAATCAAGGCATTCATCACAAATGAATTGTTGTAGTTTTAGACGAAAAAGTTTATTAATTAACCAATATGAATTTGGAAACAAAGATGTGCTTTGTAAATTGAAAAGAAAGAATACTAAAGGTAAGATCGCCAAAATGCAGGGTCACCATTGGTGCCCTAAGGGAAGAATTGTACCTCTATTGAGGGTTTTTTATATTGAAGGCCCCAAAGTACTAAAGTACCATCTTGTCCCCAAAGTACCATCTTGTCCCTAGACCGCGTGCGAGGGCCTGGCACCGAAATAAATTCTCTTTTCTTCGTCTCGCTCCTCATTTCTTCCTCTCACTTCTTCCTCTCATTCATTATCAGGCAAATGCAATTTTTTCCCTTGAATTCTTCCTCTCGCTTTTTCTTCTCACTTCTTACTCTAGCTTCTTCCTCGTCAAATTTGTAGTTTTTTCCTTCATTCCAATTCTTCCTGTCACTCATGGGTCACACTCTCACTTCTTCCTCTCATTTCTTGGTCTCACTCTCACCTTTTTGTCTTGGTCTGATTCACATTCCAACTTATGTCTTTGATACAACAAGAAGAAGGCCATGACATAAATAGAAGAAATCATAAAAAAAAAAGGATCGACTGAAGGAAATAGGGCAAGAAAGAAATCGCCATAAAAATGAAAAAAAAGATTATGGCATAACAAAAATCGTTGGGAAAGAAAAAAGGAAAACTATTAGAAAAATAGAAAGTGATATAAAAAGAAGAAAACACTAGAAATAAAAAAAAAAAAGAAAAAAAAAAAGAAAACCCCCCCCAAAAAAAGGAAGAAAAATGGCTATAAAAGAGATAAGGAAAAAGTAAGAAGGAAGAAAGGTTAAAATGGTAATTTCATAGGGTGATGGCATCAACAAAAGGCCAAATTTCATTAGTTTTGAAACTTGGGGTTACTTTTCATTTGGGGCCCTATATAATTATTCGTTGTACTATGGGCCCTTCGGCTCAAATGAAAAATAACCCTAAGTTTCAAAACCAATTAGTTTTAGCCTTCTACTTGTGTCATCACTATGTGAAATTACCATTTTAATTTCAAATGCATCATTCTTCCTTCTTCGTTTTGGAGCCTTTTTTTTTGTGCTTTTCCTGCATTTCTTTCTTTATTTTGCAAATTTTCCCTTCATTCTTCCTTATACAATTTTTTTCCTCTTCCTTCTTTGTTTTGGAATTTTTACCTTTTTTTATTCGTTCTGTGGTTTTTTCTTGATAAATAAAATTGCTGCTGTGTCAGATGAGGAACAACAAAAATGAGCGAGAAGCAAGATCGGGAAATGAGAAGCGAGAGGAAAGAGCGAGAAGAGAGATCAAATGGGTACTTTCACATGTGGTTTGATGTTAACAGAAGGCCATTTCTCCATTCTTTTTTTAACCTTGGGCCAAACTTTAGTTGGGCCTCTTTCCGTACAAAAACCCTTGCCCTAAGCCCTAGGGATATAACTAAACAAATAATGCCAAACTAAATTAAACATGCATTCTCTCCCTTAAGGTCGAAGGTTTAATCTTTGTCATTAGACCTCCTACCTTAAACCTTAAACCCTATCTTGTACACTTGCAATATTGCACATTGAAAAATCAGGCAATGAAACCATAAACTTCTCAAGTTATATCAATTTCACCATAAATGAATAATTTCATCTAATTTCATATCAAACATAGATACATGTTGCAATCTTAACCATAAACTTTAATATGTATCACATACTTTATCTTCTAATAGTTCTCATTCCAAATATTATAAAAAAAAAAGAAAAAAAGTTTGGCTGTGGTGGTAACCAATAGTGGCTGCTGAAGTTGGGCGATGGCAGTTGTGATTAGCAACGACGGTGTTCAGAGTTTGGCAACAAAGGGATGTGGTAGTCATGACAACATGGTGGAAGTGAGGTAGGTGACTTTTGAGGCATTGATAATTTTAACAATTATACAAATTAAGGAGAGACAGGGAAAATTTTCAGAAATAACACTTTTCATTTTTCAAAACTAGCATCATTTTTTAAAACTCATTAGAATGATTTTTCTTGACTCATCTCACCTGAAAAGGTGATAGGATAACTCGTCAATCGATATATGGATATTAAATGGAAAGCACTGACAACCTTTAAAACTACAAATAAACACAATTCTCTTTAAGTAGTTCAATCCACGAAAAGAAACAAATTCCTATTTGTAATAGAAAGGTCGCCCTTTGATAAGGAAAATTACCGATCAAAATATTACACACGGATATTTCCAGATACGGAAAATATTCTATAGGAAGATACTCTAATGTCACAGACAGATGTTAAGACTTTGTTTGAGACATCTACATAAACCACCGCCTTAGAAAAATATAAAGCCGACTAAACAAATATCCAACAAACTCCCCATTTGGCTTATATTTTTTTTATAGGCAGGACGAAAGTAAACAACTAACCATTAACAAAAAAAAAATGTCTAAAATAAAGGCTTGACAAAATGTAAAACATCACCGATAACAACACAAAACGAGCCCAAACAACAAGGGCTTCCTGAGCAAATCAAATCATAAACCATAAGTTGAAAGCAACACCAACCCAAACACAAGATTAAATTTAACAAAATATCAAACATCAAAACTAGAAGCAAAGCTAAAGACAACAACCATAACCAAACACTCCCTCTTTCTAGTTGTAAAAAATCAACTCCTCGATTGAGATGAAGAAGTTTGTCCATCTCTAGACATGACAGACTACATAATTTGTAGAATCTTATCAACCTTAGTCTTTCTCTTCTGAAGTCTGTGCACCACGAACTCAAGGTCATGGGATTCATTTGATAGTAGGGGAAGGATACGACCACAAAAAGAAGACTCAATTAAAGCTTTGCTTGGACCATGAAGATGATGAGTCGTGGTGGTAGTGTCCAGGTCAAGAACATGGTATCCCTACAGAAGATTTGGATTAATAGAGAAGAGACTTGGCGAGGGCCCAACAGGATTTTTAGGGGAAAAAAGATCAGGCTTCTGGGATAGCAGAATACTGCAAATAAGGAGAGGAAAACAAATAAGAAATTTAAGGGTTGTAGACCCAATATGTCCTTTAATCTGGTTTAGCACAAAAACACCATAATTAAACCGAGCTTGAGTCCATATCTGATACAACAAGGTTTCAAGAGCAATGGATAAGCCTAATTTGTGAGAAGAGAGGCACCAATTATAAATGTCATTCTCATGCATAAGGGCATATTTAACACTCAAAACAATTGTAGGTAATCGACCCTTTCGTGGCCATATGGAATGGGCTCCTCCAGTCAGTTCAAACACTAAAACCCTAAGGGAAGGACTTTCTTCCTTCATATTCTTAAGCACATTTCAATGCAAAAATTGATTGATCAAAGCAGTAGAGAAAAAAATGATGACACCTAATATGTACCCTCTGGTAATCTAGGCTAGCTGAAACTGCAAAACCAGAGGGAAGATTCATAATAAACTCATAAACAAGTTGTGGATAGTAGGGTCCCAAGTTCCACTCAAGTCAACAACATGAATCAACTCCATAAGCTCAACATACTCTTGAGTACGTCAGATAGTTCTTTCTCATCCAAAATGTTGCGCTTAACAGCATGCTTCCACAGGCTAGCACCTTCCTCAGAGTGGAAGGAAACACCATCTAAAGGCACAGAGGGAACATTGGAAGTAGTTGGCTATTTTATTTTGGTCTGTGTAGAGGCCTTAGTGACACGAGCAGAACCAATACTATCATTGTTTAAGCCGCTCTTAAACCCTAGTTAGAAGCTTCCTCAGAAGCAAATTACTCATGTTCATTCTCAGATGTCTCAGAGGAGGCATTAACATTCACATTAACAGCATCAGAAGCACCAGCATCAAGTACAATTTTCCTTGATCGAAACTCTGCAATAGTAAAATTGTCTTCATTGTCTTTATAATCTGAATGAGTAGAGTGAGGAGAATTCACATGACTTCGATCGTTGGAATCAATAGTATTATCAGATAAGGCAGCATGTTTCACATTTTCAATAGTTAACAAATCACCAATCACGAGTCCTTAATTCGGTAAAGAGGAAGACTCAGCCAAAGTCTTGACATTCTCTTCAAAAGTTTGAGCCTCTTCACTAGGCTTAGTACTAGCCACAACTGCAATCGTAGGCGTATTTAGCGAGTCAATTGCATCAAGCATGCAGGAAGTAGAAACAATATTTTCAACAACAGACTTTAAAACATTTTCTTCATAGACATTCACACCTTCAGTTTCTACTAACTCAGCAGCAATCTCAACAGTATTCTTAAAAGGTACAGACAATTTATCAAACTCGGAACTACCGGAATAACAACATTTTCTCCCAAAATAGTATCAGAAGCAAGAACAGTAGATGCAACAGTGCCAGAACCAGATGCTAGATTTTCATCAGAAATTAATCTACTTTCAGAAACCCTAGCTTCTACTTGATCATTAACAGGCGGTTCCACAATCTCATTATGGTTTCTAGTGAAAGAAACGTGAGGTCCACTCTGGGATCGTAACCAACTCCCAATTTTCTCAGAATGATAATTTACAGTACAAATAAATATGCATTAACATTAAATTACAACATGCTTTAGAAAAGACGAGGAAGGGTTAGGAAAACACTTACCCTTGAAGAACACATCTATCTTCACAAAATACTCCTCTCCAGTAACAAACAATCACGAACAAAAAAAAAATTCCAACGAGGATGCCACCACAAAAGTTTCCTCTATATTCTCTGTAGAGGAGAGAATCCTCAGAAGTTGTGGGCTCTAAGTTTCGGAAAAAGGGAAGAATGATTTGAGAAGGGAATTTTCTTTTCTGTGAGTTGTAGAGAGAAAAACAAAGAGATTGAGTTGTCTTTTGCAAATCTTCTATGAAGAAGATGAAGACCACACATTCAAAAACCACCCACAAGCACGACTAAATTGAGAGAAAAGAGTGGGAGGGAGTTATAATTCCCTTCAATTAATTTTAAAAAAATTAAATTTAAAATTATATATATATATATGATAATGCATGACATGTAATATAAATCACATTTATACTAAATTTAATTATAAGAATCTCATCCATATAATTAGCATTTGAATCATATTCAAATATTTAATTCCTCTCAAAATAAACTTTATAGTATAATATATCAAATACATTATATTCATTATATCACATATAATTAATTCCCTCAATTAATTTGAACAATTAAAATTAATCCAAAATTAATTCTCAATAATCCCTATTGAGCTACAGAGGGGACCTTATGGACCTATAGTTTGAAGTTTTAATGGTTCTTAAATAATCAGTTAAACTCTTTTAATTAAATTATTCAACGTTCATTAACTACCAGTCACTTCACTAAAGACCGACAACTGCACTCTTTGCACCATAGATATATTTTTGTATCCATTGGATATAATCAATCAACAGTTCGATGACCCTTCATAAATTGCTCATAAGTACAGTTGGGCCAAAATTATCATTTTGCCCTTGTAGTTACATCTAATTTGTTAACTACCACTGACCTCTCTAATGAATAATAAGTCATAATCCAACTATGACCAAACCCCTCTCGGGCCATGAGAGGGTTTGATGCCACATTGTTCAAGCCCTGGAATCAGCCTTTAAGGGAGCAATTTATCTATTTACCTCAACATCAGGGAATGAGTGAATTTCATCTTGTGTAGCTGTATTCTCAGCTCCCAAATCAGACAAATCTCCAAAATGGTAGGCTTATTGAGTTGGCGATCCAACCACTCTTACCCATGCAAATCAAAGGACAGCCTTCATAGGCAAGAGTTCACAACTCACTCAGGATTCAGGTTATGTCACCTATGGTTATCCTGGTGAAATGTAAGTCTCTATTATTAATGGTGTTATAAAATAAGACTAATCATTTCGTGGTTCGGTCTTATACAAACACCTTTGTATAGAATACCTCTACTAACATGTCTCCACATGAATGATTAGGATCATATCATTTGTAACATTTTACAATAATTGTAACATCTACAAATTGAGTCGTATTCATAGTGTCACCAGGATAATGTACCTAGCCTTATCCATCTACTACAGACCATTTAGGTTATCACTTAATCATGATCCATCTGTATGTTTCTACATACATATTTAAGCTATAGAAGATAACCTTTGATATTATTTATTGGTTTTGTGGGATAATGCTACTAAATGTCGAATAAAATATCACATATTTTATTTTAAAAAAACAAAATTGTCAGTACATTACAATTACAAACTACAGAACCTACGAAATTTAAGGCATAAACTCCAACAATCTCCCACTTGTCCTAAAGCTAGTGGGGTGTACATTATAAAAGTCACACTAATATAAAAGTACACAAAACAGTTAACTCAGGCATAATACGCACCCAGTACAAAGTCTCCCATTTTCCCAAGACTAAATGTGGCATGTCTCATAAACCCATACTTTACAGATGACCCTCAAACTCCTTAGTTGTGAGGGCCTTTGTAAATAGAACAACAACGTTGCACTCTGAAACTATCTGCATGACGATCACGTCCCCTCGATGCATAGTCTCCTGAATGAGATGGTACTTCCTGCGCTTGTTACTCTTAGGCTCTCGGGAATTAGCCACAACACCACTATTATCAAAATAAATGGTGATGGGCCTAGACATTTCTAGAACCACTTCCAGATCAGTCAGGAACTTCCTGAGCCACACAACTTTCTTAGCAGCTTCACAACCCACTACGTACTTGGCCTTCATAATGGAGTCAGCAATGCACCCCTACTTGGTGCTTCTCCAAACTACTGCCCCTCCGTTAAGAGTGAACACTAATCCAGATCTAGATTCTCTATAATCCTTATCAGTCTAGAAATCAGAGTCTGTGTATCCTGTAAGGATCAAATCTTTAGAACCATACACGAGTATGTAATCCCTCGTTCTCTCTAGACACTTGAGAATGTACTTAACAGTGGTCCAATGATCAAATCCTGGATTAGACTGATATCGACTGACTATCTCATTGCATAGCAGATGTTAGGTCTAGCACATATAGATACTAAATTTTTTATTAAAATACTTTTATTAAATAATTTTTTATATTATTTTTTTGAAATTTACATGCAACTCCCTCCCCTTTTTTCTCTCTCAATAATAAACGTGATTATGGGAGTGGTTATGGATTTCTTCTTCTTCTTCTTCATGAGACGTTATAGAGAGTTGTGTGTGCACTGTGATCTTGATTGATCTTCAGAATACCCTAGAATTCTCTATCCGAGAGAGAATACGGAAGGCTCTGCTTGGTGGTGTCCCTTTGGTTTGCTGTGTTTTTGGAGATAGAAATTCACTGAAGGGTTCCTGACCTTTTTGGAGGGGAATTACGTGAAGAACGGTTGTTCAAGGGTAAGCTTTCTTGTAAACCTATCCCTATTACTTTCTTTATTGCATGCTATAAAATTGTGTTTCTATATTTCTCCAGTAAATTTCAATTTTGTGTAAAATTTAAATTGGAAATGATCCCACTTCCGTTGCGGAACTTCACTGTTCCTTCAGATCGGTCTCATTTCCTCAACTTCTTGAGGTGTCTTAGGACATTGTTCCTTAGACAAAATAACTCTATGCGTGAAAGGGAGTAAACCCCTCTTGGAGTTCTACATCGAAAACTTGACAAGCATCTTGTCAATGTACGATCCCTAAAACATGGCTAGTGTTTTGTTCTTTTGATCTCTAAAAATTTGATTGCCCAGAATAAACTGTGCCTCTCCCAAATCTTTCATTTTGAATTTGGTCGCTAGCCAATTCTTAAGTTTGTGTGGTTCAAGGCCCGGTTCCCTGTTTTAAACTGGTTTGGCTATTATTATATAATAATCAGTATTTTTAATTAATTAAATTAATATAAGTGTTATATTAATTTAATTAATAGTTTAAGAGTCCAAAGTCCATAAATTGTTGTTTAAATTATGCATTTAATGTATGGTCTAATTTTTTTTTTTTTATATATATGTCATATAGTATAATCATACTATAGGTTATGCATTATGCATGCATCATTTATATTATAAATGTTATAATATATAGTTGCATGATTTTATTTTATAGCATACTCATGCATCATATAATATAAGTGTTATAATATATGTTTGCATACATTAATAACAGAGTCATGCATTAAGTGTTATGTATGTTTAGTAATGAAATGGGATTGCATGAAGAATGAAATTATTTTAGGTTATTTTATAATTGTTATAATTTACCTATTTATACATTCACATGCATTGATTGATCTTAATTTATTTAATTTCTTTTTACAAGTGTTATAATTAAATGAAATTAGAAATTAAAATCAATAATTCAGATTTGCATGCAAACCTAGGTTCAAATTATTTTTTAAAATAGTTTTAAAATATGATTCACATAGACCTAAGATCACATTTCTAATGAGATTAGAATAAGTTGAATAAGATTAAATTGGTTTTAATTAAAAGAATAAATTCATAGCAAACGTATCTATAAGGGACCTTTTATCTGAGACTAGTTTTATCTAGGTTGAGGTATTTAGGTTGACGAAAATGGAACACCCCTACCTAGGAATTAACCTGAAAAAGTGAACTAAATAGATTTGCTACAAGCATGCAATTGTTGATTAAGGATTGTTAAAGTGTTTAATAAACATTAATGAATGTTTTTTTAACTTTGCAAAGTAAGTGTTACTTTTGGGAAAATTTAAATAATCATTTAGGAAAAATAACCCTGGGTATATGATACTTCATTTTTTGTTTTCACGTTTCTCCCTATAAGTTCACACCGTGAGATCTATACTTAGCCTCGAGGCACCTTCGCTTGTGTACTCTTATAGGTGGTGTTTGTATAGGTCAATACCAAGGTGAATAGAGAGAGTGTTTATAGTAAGTGGGAGCAGGACGTGTGTTAACACATCCCTCGGTCTCTCTCATTAGTTTATAGTAAATTTTCATGCTCGGCTTGTGTCCCCTTACGGATGACATTTGTATGACTTTTTACTCAAACTCCAGAAATGGATAGGATTGCTTTAGTTTTTGCCCCCAATTGGTTTTTCCCCACGGTTAGCTCATTAGGGCGGAACTCTAGAATTTAAAATGAGAGGTTACACTTATAAGAAAATGTTAAGTTAGTTAACAGTTTCTGGATCGAACAATGGTGACTGATGTTTATAGTAACAAGGAGTTGTTTTGTATATTGGTTGAGATGGTCTCATTTCAATGAAGAGGTACCTGAACACCCAATGGTGGCTTTTACTATACCTCACTGAAATATCATTGCAAAATAGATGTCACATAGGGTGCATTAAATTATTTTGCTAAATTTTATTGCTTTCCCAAATGGGTAATGCTTGAATACTAATATAAATAAGTTGTATGTTTTAGCAAATTTCATAATGACTTCTGCAACAGTAAATTTTCTTATCGTCGACAAACTTATTGGCGAAAATTACACTACATGAAAAAATACAATTAACACAATACTAATCATTGATGAACTGAGATTTGTCCTAATGGAGGATTTTCCTCTTGTACCAACTTAAAACACCACTCAAAACATTCGAGAGGCATATGAGCGTTAGATACGAGCAAATGAGAAGGTCCGAGCATACATCTTAGCAAGCCTCTCTAAAGTCTTATCCAAGAAGCATAAGCTTATGATCACTGCTCGTGAGATCAAGGAGTCCCAATGGGGGATGTTCAGACAACCGTCTGCACAACTTAGATATGACTCTTTGAAAAACATCTTCAATGCCCGTATGCAAGAGGGGGCATCTGTTAGAGAACACATTCTCAACATGATGGTCTCGTTCAACATGGTAGAGATGAATAGGTTTGTCATCGATGAAGCCAATCAAGTTAGCTTCATCCTGGAATCTTTACCTGAAAGTTTCCTGTAGTTCCATAGCAATGTTGTTATGAATAGGACTAACTACAACCTGACCACCTTGCTCAACGAGCTACAGACTTTCCAATCCTTAATGAAATCTAAGGAACAAAAGGGAGAGGCAAATATTGCCTCATCCTCTAAGAAGTTCTTTAGAGGATTGTCCTCTGGAACTAAATTTGTGCCTTCTTCTTCTGGCACCAAAAAGTTGAAGAAGAAGAAAGGTGGAAAGGGGAAAGCTAACCTAACAGTTGCTACCTAGAAGGGCAAGAAGGCCAAGGTTGCAAAGAGAATCTATTTTCATCGCAACAATGAGGGACACTGGAAGAGGAATTATCCCAAATACTTGGCAAAAAAGAAGAAGGTTAAGCAACATAAGTGTGATTTACTTGTTTTGGAGACTTGTTTAGTGGAGAATGATGATTCGGCCTGGATAATAGATTCGAGAACCACTAACCATGTTTTTGTTTTTTACCATTTTAGAAAATTATTTCCTAACGATAATTGAAGGCTAGGGAGATAATGATGTGTGTTGGAATTGGGCATGTTGTCTCAGCTACGCCCGTGGGAGGACTTCAACTTTGTTTACAAATATTGTATATTATACTAGATAATGTATATGTGGTTCCAAGTTTGAAAAGGAACATTATTCTGTAAAGTGCCTATTAGAACAAAAATATTATATTTTATTTGATGTAAATAAAGTGGTTGTTTAGAAAAATAGAGTTTTAGTCATATGTATTCATATGTATGTTACCACTGGAGTTTTAGTCCAAGTGGAAGTTTGTTGGGTTTTATGTCCTAAAACTCGTGGTTTGTAAACAATAAACTCATTTTGTAAATCAATAAAGTTGTTATGGAATATATGAATTGCTTATTTCATTTTAGAAATAAATTCAATAAACTAAAAAGATACATGACTATTACATGAGTACTTAAACTTTATGTGGAGACATAAGAGTAGATCAGGTTTGAGTAAATAATCAAAATGATCTATAGTATACGAATAAGGTTGGGTGCCTTATTTGGTAACACTATCGGATGCGTCCCACTCTGTTGGATCGTTGGAGCCCATAATCTGTTGGTCCATTAGGTCCCCTACTAGCTCACAAACGGATTGGCCTTAGAATAGCGTGATAAGTTGATTTGAAATGTTCAAATTCGAATTAAGGGAATTAGTAATTATACGTGATATAATTACACGTTTAATTTTGGAATTAAACGTAATTGGAAAATCAATTAAAATATAAATATGATTTAAATATTAATTTCATAAATGGGGATTTATGGTGATGAATTTGGTGACAAATTAATTTAATATTTGATACTAAATTAATAGGATTAATTAACTTGTTTAATTAATAATTAATTATTAATTCTATTAAATAATTAATTATTGAATTAATTTTTTTAAAATTAATAAAATTTCAATTTTAATTAAAGAATTAAAATTGGAAAAATATTTTGATTTTGAAAATCAATTTCAAAATCAAAAAGTGAAATTGAAAATTGGGAAAAATCCCAATGTGAGATTTTTCCACTTTCAAGCAAGAAGGTTAGTCACCTTCTTACACATAATTCCACCATCAAATTCAAGGAATAGCTGGAATCACTTGAAATGATCAGTTTGCATGAGGGTCATGTAATAAAAATAACACTTGATTGAGTGAAAAAGTTGATATAATTGCTGAATTGCTGAGTTTTTGAAGGTTGAAGAAGTTGTTCTTCAACAAGCTGAAAAATCAGAAAACCACTCCTCCAATTCTCTAAGTTCAAGCTTTTTTTAGTCACACAACTCAATCTAAGGCTCCTAAAGAATAGGAAAGCTATAGCGGTGGTTCACAGCAAGAATTAGAGAAGATTGCAGCTCAAATTCGTGTTTGAAGAGGATCTTCAGAGGTATGTAATGAAACCCTCTGAATACTATATGAACATGCTTATTTTGATGTCAAAATTAAGGAATTATAATGCTTAATGATCCTATTTTCTTCCGCTATGTGTTTCTGTATTTCAATAATTGGTATCAGAGTATCATTTAAGCATTCAATACGAGTTAATTTTGGGTTGGTGGGTGTTTTTCGTAAGTTATATGAAAATGGTGAAATAATATGATTTTTCCTGAGTTTTGGCATTGAATTCTCTTCAATTAAGTTGTAATTCTTGTAATTGGCTCTTATTGTTGGGCCTTAATGTGGGATTAAGAGTTTGTAATTCAATTAGAGTTATTAGAGTTCCAATTAGGTTGTAATTGAAGAAAAAAGTGAAGAAGGTCGAGCAGCAGAAACTGGATTTTGAGCCACTGCCCAATACTCGATGCACAACGCCATACTCAATGGTACTCAATGACATTACTTGATGGTATTTTGGTGGATACTCAATGCATGATGCCATACTCGATGCTCAATGCCATACTTGATGCTCACACTTGATAGCATACTCGATGCTCGATGTCATACTTGATGCTCAATGGCATACTTGATGCTCATACTCGATGGCATAATTGATGCATGATGGCATACTCGATTCTTGATGGCATACTCGATGCATGATCGTACTCAATGATTTTTTGCTCGGTTCAGCCATTTTTTTAGCATTAGAGGTCCGGTTCAAGAGGTTTAAGTCTGATTCAGGGCGGTTCGACCGATCCATAAGTGTTTTGCTCTTGCTGGTGCCTCCCCATGAAAAATTTGGAGGGCTCCTCCATCTAGGGTTGTATGTATTAGAGAATGGGTTGTTTTTAATGAAATAGATTGACTATGGATTTTGTGGGCAGTCATTGTAGGAATGTGGTTCTCTACAACCCACATAACTAGCCATGGGCTGCATCAATGCATCCACCTGATGCACCTTTTGAGTCTATGTTGCGTTTCCCATTGATAGATTTTGCAACAAGTTCGTCATCGTAGCCATTTGTACAAAGATAGTGGTAATTGCATTAGAGTCAATCACATTCACGTTATGAGTGTTGGGAATGTCCTAAAACTCACAATTTAGAATCATAGAAACATATTCTATTTATCAATAAAAGTATTATTGAAGAATATATTCAATAAAAGTGTTACTGAAATTGAAATTGCATTATAAAATCCAATAAACGTATCCATGGCTATAATATGAATACTGTAACTTTATGTAGAGACATAAAAGAGAATCAAGTTATAGTATATAGCCAAAAAAGGTCTATAAGTATATGGGTGAGCTTGGGTACCTCGTCTTGGAGACACTATAGATGCGACCTACTTTGTATACTGATATAAACAATGTGACCCCGAAATCATTCATGTAGAGACATGCGAGTTGAGGCATCCTATGCAAAAGAGTTTTGCATAAGATTAAACCATGAAATTGTCACTTTTTCTTTATAACGACCATTTACTGTTAAAATTGACTATTTCAATTTGATGATCTAGGGTAACTCAATCTTAATCCTGAGTTAACTATGAACACCTGTTTATTCGAGATTATCCTTTGATCTGTATAGGTGAGAGTAATTCAACAGCACTGCTCAACAAGCCTCTGATTTTGAGGATAAGACTGTATAGCATGCTGCAAACATAGTCCTACAAGATGGAATTCACTCCTACCCGTTTTAGGGTTAGCAAATAGGTTATTCCCTTAAAGTATTGGTTCCTGGTCTTGAACAAATAGGCCCCGCCCTTTCATGACAGAGAAGAACATGGTTTATTAGTTGGACTATAAACCAATTGTTCAATAGTGGATCAACGAGTGCTTAAGGAACAAGATGTATGTATAGAAGTAAACGATAATTTTAACCTAGCTATAAATTCAAACGACCCGTGAAGGATCAACTTACTGATTATGGTTAAATCAAGTGGATAGAAATATATCTATAGTGAGGAGAGTGCAATCAACGAGCTATAGTGGTATGTCTAGATAGTTAGCGAATATTGATTAATTCGATTTAAAGAGTTTAGCCAATTAATCTAAAATCGTTGGAGCTCGTGATCTGTAGGTTCATATTGTCCCTTTACTAGCTTGTAAAAATATTACACCTTGGATTAGAATATTGAGCAAATTTGAAGCGTTCAAATTCAGAATTAGAGTTTGAATTTGAAATGTTCAAATTCAATTTATGGTTTGGATAATTATATTCGATATAATTAAACGATTCATTTTTGTTAAAATTAAACGAAATTGAAAAGTTTAAAATATTTAAATATTATTTACATGAATAGGGATTCATGTTTAAATTAGGTGTTTTATTAATTTAATATTTTAATTTTAAATTATTAATTAATTAATTAAATAAATTTATTTAATTATTTATTTAAATTAAAATAATTTCAATTTAGGAAATTTAATTTTAGAAATTAAATTTTAATTTAATTTAATTAAGCTGGAATAATTAAATTAAGTTAAAGTTGAAATTGTAATTAGTGGATTTATCCAACTTTTCCAACTTATTAGTGGACTTCTCTATAAATTCAACACATGTGTCACTTAGTTAATGCATTTTGAAGTGTCAATTAGTTGAAAGACTAAGTGCTTACTTGCTTGAACTTGTTAAATACTTCAATTTTTAGAAATTTGAGTATACTTGCTTGCTGTTTTTTGAAAATTCTAAAGTTTTTGAAACTCTCTCAAACCACTCCAATCCCAACCTTAATCCAACTCAATTTAGAGTTTCCACCACTCAATCCAAGGCTGAGAATAGTGGAGAAGTGCTTCTTAGTGGTCTACTAGAGATTAGAGATCAAATTCGTGGAGTTCAGCAAGGAATTGAAGTGAATCGACAAAGGTATACATTTTAGAAACCCTCTTTTGGGAAAAACTTTTTTTTAGCATGCTTTGAATTCAAATTAAGTATAATTAGAGTTCTTAATGATTTTGTTAGCTTCCGCATTTTGCTTCTTTAATCTATCACTGAGAACACCTTCTACCATCTGTTCTGGAATCATAAGTATCATCAACCCACTCCATTTTGATTTCCTTAGCTTCATTGTATGATTTTTCCATTATGTCGCCAGTTGCGACTGTCTGTTGCAATTTGGGAAGATCTATTCAACCCCTCATAGAAAGTTTCCATCTAATAGTCAAGGGTAATCCATGGTTGGGACAATTCTTGACCAATCCCTTGAATATTTCCCATGTTGCGCTCAATGTCTCAAACTCTCCTTATTCAAAGTTCATGATCTCTAGATGTCTCCTTGCATTGACTGTGGGAGGGAAGTATTTTTGCATGAACTTTTCCACCAACTTGTCCCATGTTGTTATCTCACAAGGTTCTAGAGGACTCGCCCACTGTTTGGCATCATCACGGAGAGAGTATGAGAATAAAAACAGCCTGATAGCTTCTAGTCTTATGATTCCGGGCGAAAAGTCACACAATACTGGTGACATGTACTCTCGCATTGGACACGTACTATTGTTTGCCATCAAGATCGGATTCAGGGCAGCATTTGTTAATTGTTGAGTTAAGTTCTGGTTCATCTGGTCGTTCATCATCTGTTGTTGTTGTTGTTGTTGCCTTAACCATCGACGACAAATAGATATGTTCCTTCTTCTAAAGGTTTTTTCAACCTTGGGGTTGTATATGAGTTCAAGAGTACCCTCCTTGCTCATAAAACATTTACAAGTTTAAGCTTAACTTGTAATACTCCTTTAGCTGAAAGTTTTCTACAAAAGAAACAAAAACGAAATTCGGGTTAGCTTTGTTGCTAAAATCCCTGGCAGTGACACCAAAATCTTGTCTTCCTCGTGATTTGAATCTAAAAGTACTATGGATGATGACGAATGATGATAATAAGTGAATAAGATGTATAGAGATTAATGGTGGATCACTTCTTTTAAGTAAGAAAAGTAGGTGATGCGTTGAAGTGGTTGCAAGCAACCTTGTGAAATGCGTACAAGCTTTCTTAAATCAGATCCAAGCATAAATCTAACTTAGGTTTCCTGGAAAGTCTAGGGTCGAATTCTGGGATTTCAAGATAGTCTAACACAGTCCTTGCGTTTTCATCAGTTGTATAGTTCTTAGATTAATGTGAGTGAAGAGTATTTATACTAACCTCAATACATGCATACAAGAAGACATGAGTTCAAGGGAAAAAAAGGAATTTATGGTTAAATGATGCTAATTGTTTAGGATATGTGTTGATTCCAAGTAAGATGAACAAGTGTGTGTGAATGTGGTGAGAATGAGATGAAGATAATATGGTTGCCTGCTTATAAACTAAATGTATGTGTATGTGTTAGGGTTTTCATTCCTTAAATCATATTTGTTCAACACTTCTCAATGTAATGCCACATGTATTCTTATATCTAGGGTGCATGTGTTAGTCACAAAAATAGGTAGACATGCAAGTACTTTTATCTATAAACCTACTATGCGTTCTGACTCAATGCGTTCTATAGTTAAGCTACTCTCTCGAATGTTTTAACTACGTAATAACGTCAATCAAGTGATCAAGATAATTAAAGCATGGAATTCAAGTATATATCAAGTCAGATAAGCAGCAGGCACATATGAATTTGAGTGTAAACAGAGAAACAAAGGTGGAATGATCAACTGTAAGGTTGAATTTAAAGATAGCATGCATTTTTATAACACTCTCGACTCAATTCAATGAAATGTATAGTGAAAGTAAGAAGTAAAAAGAAAGAAGTCAAACTGCAGAGTTCAATCTCTTGTCCTCTTTGGCTTGATTTTAATGCGTGATGCAACCAACTTGGGAAGAAGTGATGAAGAATCCTCTCTCGAGCTTAACTCCAACAACTTCTCTTTTCTTGATCAACGATGGCAATGGATCTTTTCCTCCTATCTTCTTCTTGCAACGACAGAGCTTCTACTAACTATCTGAATTCTCTAAGTTTTCTAATGTTGTCTCCCTCTTTCTTTTGGCAACAAACTTTCTTATTTATAGGTGTTTCTTCAGCAATTTGTGACAAGATTTACATTAAATTCCATACCTTAGTCAGCCGCTACGAACCTTGGCTATTGTCATGAATACTTGGACTTTATGTGGAGACAAAAACTTGATCAAGTTCGAGTAAAATAGCCTAAACTGTCTATAGTACTTAGATTAGGTTGGGTGCCTATTTCTAGAGATACTATTAAATACGACCCGCTTTATGATTGTTATAAATGTTGTAAAGTGTCATAAACGATGTGATCAGTTCGTTCATGTAGAGACATGTGAGCAGGGGTGAGATTGTGTAAGACAGACCATGAAATAATCATTGTTACGTATTAACACCGTTTACTATTAACATTGATTAATTCACTTCTTGATGACCTAGATAACTTGATTTGAATCCTGAGCTGTCTATGAACTCTTGTTTATTCGCAATTGTCCCTTGATCTGCTTAGGTGAGGGTAAGTCCAACGTTGCTACTCAATATGCTTCCCATTTTAGGGATAAGACCGGGCAAATGGCTGGGGACATAGAATTTGCAAGATGGAATTCACTTCTACCCATTTTAGGGATAACAAAAAGGTTGTTCCCTTAAGGGCTGATCCTAGGTCTTGAACAAGGGACCCCATCCTCTCGTTGGCCTAAGAGAGAATGGATTTAGTGATTATAATCCTAAATCAATTGTTCATTAGAAGAACAGTGGTACTTAAGGAGAAAAGATGTAACTCAGGGGTATTTTAGTATTTGACCTAGCTGAGGTTACGAAAAACCTATGAAGGATCAACTTATTGATGACGGTTATATCAAATGGACACATAATATATCTACAGTGAAGAGAGTGCAACTACAGACTATAGTGGACAGTCCTGTTAGTTAATAATGTTGATTAACTAGGTTAAAGAGTTTGACCGGTTAATCTCGGATCATTGGAGCCCATGATCTGTAGGTCCATCGTGTCTCCTTGCAAGCTCACTACAGACAAAATTGAAGAGCTAGGTGAAATGTGAATTTGAAATGTTCAGATTCGGTCTTAAGAGAAAATTGTATTTTATATGAGATATAATTTACAATTAAATAATTAATTTATTAATTAATTATTTTTTAGAGTCTACTTGATCATTATTCATTAGCATGAAACTTTTTTTTAAAACTTGATTAATGTGATTAATCAAAGCTAGGTGTCATAAACAATTTAATATGTGATATTAAATTTGTTTATTTTATTAAATTGAAAATTTTTTAATTAAATAATTTCTAAATTTGAAAATTGTATTTCATTTTTTAATAAAAAATTAGTTAATGGAAAAATCCAATTGTTAGATTTTCCCACTAACTAAGTGGACTTTAAAGTGGAACTTTCTAAGCTTGACACATAAAGATTACATGTTGATGGAGTTTAAGGTAGAAGATATGTATGGGATTTTACATGTGTTTTCTCTATAAATGGCTTTGTTTTCTAATTTTGCAAGACTAATGCTTCTAAATTTTGGCCTAAACTCTTCCACCTCAACTTTCCTTTACTCTCCTTCTTTATATAGTGAAATTCCCCTATTTTCATTAACAAAACGGTCGCACAACCGTGTTATTCAATCGGTGAATAGCGGGGATTTACCGTTGGTGGTGTTGTTCGTGCACGGGAGAGGAAGTTTGCGATGGAGTCTTCAAATGTTGTATTTTCTATCCCTTTTGCATGCTTATTCTTGTTCTTATTGCAATTAGAACATTTTCGATTTCATTGCTTCCACTGTGCATGCATTCTTTATTATCCATCAAATTTGACATAAAAAGTGCGAGCTAATGTATCTTTTATGCATCAAACATCTCTAGACGCAAGTTGGTTGAAAGTCATTTTGTAATTTGCTAAAACATACAATTGATTTATATTAGTATTCAAGCATTACCCATTTGGAAAAACCGATCAAATTTCACAAAATAACTTAATCTACCTTACCTGACATCTATTTTGCAATGATCAGTGAGGCAGGGTAAAAGTCATTGTAGGGTGATTTGGTACCCCTTCACAAAAAATAAGACCATCTCAACCAATATACAGAACAAATCTTTGTTAGTGTAACTATTAGTCACCATTGTTCAGTCCAAAAACTGTTAACTAGCTTAACATTTTCTTGTAAGTGTAACCCCTCATTTTAGATTCTAGAGGTGAGCCACCCGTAGGGAAAAACCTTTCGGGGCAAAAACTAAAGCAATCTTATCTATTTCTGGAGTTTGAATAAAGAGTCATGCAAATGTCATCCGTAGGGGGAAACAAGCGAAGGTGCCTCGAGGCCGCGCATGAAAATTTACTATATACTAATGAGAGAGACCGAGGGATGTGTTGACACACGTTCCGCTCCCACTTACTATAAACACTCTCTCCATTCACCTTGGTATTGACCTATACAAACACCACCCGTATGGGGGACACAAGCAAAGGTGCCTCGAGGCTAAGTATAGATCTCACGGTGTGAACTTTGAGGGAGAAACGTGAAAAGGAAAAATGAAGTATTATATACCCCATTTTTCCTACTACTGAGTGTTTTACCTAAGGTTAATTTAACTTAGAAAAAATACGACTACTTATTTTTACTAACTGATTGTTTAAATTTACCCAAAAATAACACTCACTTTGGATAGTTAAACAACTTTGATTAATGTTCATTAAACAATTTAATAAACTTTAATCAACTATTGCATGTTTGAACAAATCTTCTAATTCACCTTTCCAGGTCAATTTCCAAGTAGGGGTGTTCCATTTCTGTCAACTTAAATACCCTAGCCTAGATATAACTAGCCTTAGACAAAAGGTCTCTTATAGATACGTTTGCTACAAATTTAATCTTTTAATTAAATTTAATTTAATCCTATTAAACTGATTAAAAGATTAAACTAATTTCTAGTCTCATTGGAAATTTTGTGATCTTAGGTCTATGTGAATCATATTTTAAAACTATTTTAAAAAAGATTTGAACCTAAGTTTGCATGCATTTCTGAATTATTGATTTTAATTTCTAATTTCATTTTATTATAACAATTATAAAGTAAATAAAACAAATTAAAACCATACTTTGTATTTAATGATATACTTAATAAAATTATAACATTTATAAAACTATCTGAAGTAGAGTCATGCTTCATGCAATTCCCATTTCATTACTTAACATACATAACATTTATATATCCTAAAGTAATGAAATAAATATAACATACATACATCCATACATCCAAACTAGGTACTATAACCTTTATAATATAAATGGTGCATGACAATGTTATTAATGCGTGCAAGCATATATTATAACATTTATATTATATGATGTACGAGCATGATATAAAATTAAATCATGCAACTATATATTATAATATTTATAATATAAATAATGCATGAATAATGCATAACCTATGGTGGAATTTTACTAGATGGCATACATTATGACATATATATAAATAAAATTAAACCATACATCACTAAGTTAAACAACAATTTATGGATCGGGATTGAACTCCTAAACCATTAATTAAATCAATATAACATTTATATTAATTTAATTAACTTAATAACTAACTATTATAAATAACAGTCAAACCAATTCAAAACAAGTAAATCGGGCTTTAAACCGCACGAACCGTACCGCCCATAACTCGAACTACCAACGAACCACTCGAACCAAGTGAACCGGATGCGAACCAGCTGAGCCACGGACCGAACCGCACGCCAATCGATTTATTTTCCCATCTCGAAGCGTTGCAATGTTGTGATCTAGCATTCCAAAACTTTGAAAAAGATGATCCATCTGCCTCATTGCAGCGTTGTAACGTTGTTGTACAGTCGCGATCGTCATCGGTTCTGCTCCGAATTGGGCCTCGTTTTCTCTAGAAAATCACCAAAATCAGCATGAATGACACAGGACAATGAAATTATAGACTCAAATTAAATGCCCAAAACACTGGGCCCTTACACACCAATTCGTAAAGAAATGGAATAAAACTAAACAGTCCAATCCCAAAACATCCAAAATTGAAAAGCATTTACATTCCATATACATTCATCAACCATAAATGCAGTAAATGTATAGAACCAACCATTAACTGTAAATTCAATTATGAAAAATTAAAATTGGGACCAAAAACCTCCAATTTGATATCAATTGAAGGAACCGTGAGGTCCACTGCAGAAGCGGGGATCGTTCCCAACTCCCAGTTTTCACAGAATGGTAATCTACGATACAAATAAATATGCATTAACATTATGCATTAAATTACAACATGCTTTAGAAAAGAGGAATAAGGGTTAGGAAAACACTTACCCTTGAAGAACACAATTATCTTCACGAAATCCTTCTCTTCGGTCACAAACAATCACGAACCAAAAAAAAAAAGTCCAACGAGGACACCACAACAAAAGTTTCCTCTGTATTCTCTGTAAGGAAATAGAATCCTCAAAAGTTGTGGGCTCTGAGTTTTGGAAAAAGGGAAGAATGATTCAACAAGGTAATTTTCTTTTCTATGAGTTCTAGAGAGAAAAACAAAGAGATTGAGTTGTCTTTTGTAAATTTTTTGTGAAAAAGATGTAGATCACACATTCAAAAACCACCCACAAGCACGATCAAATTGAGAGAAAAGAGGGGAAGAGGCTTACAACTCACTCCTAAATTAATTTTTTTAAAAAATTAATTAAATTTAAAATAATTTGATAAATAACAATCATTAATAAATTATTTAATATATATATATATGATAACCATCTTATCATATAGTATATATTAAACTATATGTTATATCAAATATAATACATAACCTATAGTTTTTATATTGTATCAAATACAATATAACCTATAGTTTCATCGAGTTCATCATATACTCAAGGAATGGAAAGTAGGGAGGTGTGGGAATTGAAAGCCTATGTCGAATAGTCTCAATCGAGGATTGAGAAACTTGAAGACGTTAAAAAACAAATGAAAGAGCATCATGCAAGACAAATGAAAAAAATGAAAAAAAATGATTAAAGATATGATACGATCATAGAGAGAAGTGCCATCGAATTAGGTATGATTATTTCATTATTTAGTTGGCTAATATGTTGCTAGCCTACAGTTATGGTAGCAAAGTAATTATGCCTTACCAGTAGCTTTATGATAATGAATTGTTGGCTATCCTGCAGTTATGGTAGCCAAACAATTGGATTTTGATATGTTTTCTGGAGTTTTTATGTGTTTGTGGATGTTTTGAAATTTGAATGTTGTGTGGGGTCGGTTGAGATTAGTTATCTTCATTTTGAAGTTCAACTTGTGGTTTTTGTGTGTTTGTGGAGGTTTCAGGCTGAGAATATGTAGTTTTGGAAGTATGTTGATTTTCTTTGTTTTGTAGGATTGTAGGATTCATCTTATGGCTTTTGTTTTTTTGTGAAAGTTTATGAATTTTGAATGTTGTGTGGGATAGGTTGAGATTGGTTATTCATTTGGAGTTCAACTTGTGGTCTTTGTGTGTTTGTGGAGGTTTAAGATTGAGAAGATGTAGTTTTGAAAGTGTGTTGATTTTCTTTGTTTTGTAGGATTTATAGGATTGTAGGATTTTCTATTTTGTAGGATTGTAGGATTCACCGTATGGTTTTTGTTTGTTTTGTAGGATATTATTTTGAGATGATGTTGGAAATGTTGTTAGAGATGCTGTGTTGGAGATGATGTGTTGGAGATGCTGTGTTGGAGAATTTTTTCTTGGAGATGATGTTGAGAGTTCTTTCTTTTATGTATTTGTCAAGACATATTTTGTTTGTAGACCATTTTGCCAACTTTTCTGTAATAAAGAATACTTCAACTTTGTTTGTTTGTTTTGTTCCTTATGTGAATATTTTTTTTATTTTCTTAATGATGTTATACATTTTAGATCATTCAGATCAAATTAAAAAAAATCAAAAATTAAAAACTAAAAATTAAAAAAGGACTATCTTTCGATGAAAAACGTCGGGAGTTCCATGATCTCCCGACAGTTGGCTCCCAACGCATGTATAGATATTTTCGGGAGCTCCATGATCTCCTGTCGCCATATATTAAGCATCGGGAGTTTATGTCAACTCTTGACGACATATGTTGGTGCATCGGGAGATGTTCTCCCGATGGATATATCCTGACCAAACTCTTGACAACTAGTTTATCATCAAGAGTGGAACTCCCAACGTGAAAAGCATTGGAAAAGGGGTGTTTTCTTGTAATGGCTAGCCGTCTACACTTTTGAAATGCGATTTTGAACAAAATTCTCTCTACTTTTCTGATATCCTCTCTATATTTCTTCTTTACTACTCAATTAAGACCTCTCTAGATCATTATTTTATCTAGCATGTATCAAGGCTAAGGTACTATTATCTAGTTCGAGATTTAGGATCTATATCTTTATTTGTTATCTCATGAGATTATGAAGATTTGTTGTCTTGAAATTTTAATTGTCTATTGAATCTTCTCCTTGCTCTTATTTAATTGATTGAATGTGTTTGAGATAATTTGACAAATTAGTCAAGCATGTTTAATTCACAGTAATAGGTTTACACCTAATCCGTAATTGTTAGATTCTTAGATCGCCAAGTAGCCAAAGTTAAGTTAGAGTTGTATATTGATTTAGCTTTTCCAATCGAATAACATTCTTCTATCTGACTTAAGAGAAATTCACATCCAATACTTAGTTAGGTTGTTCCTAATTATTTAGTTCGTCTTAACAACTGTCTTGGACCTTAATGCTAACCAGTTTGCATGTTGAGGAGGCTTTTCCCCTAGGCCTAAGAATTAATTTGATTATTTGGACTTTCTTCTAGCTTTTCTAGAAGTGATTGGCTAAGTTAAAAACCGATTAAATTGCAAGGCACTTTTCTGATTAATTAATGATTGAGTGGGAAATTAGGAATAAATTTAATTTATCCCGAGCTAGGCTTTGTTTTATTGATAGTATCAATTTACTCAACATCGAATTTGTGTTTAATCATTACTGTTTTTAGTCAATTTCTCACAATTGAAACTAACTTACCAAAACCCCCTTTGGTTACGTACAATAGGTAATTTAGTATGAAAATTGACCAGCTCTCTAAGGATTGAACCGTTACTACCTTAATACTACGAAATTAGAGTAGGAAATGGAACAATTATTTGACCGAATCGAAAGTCTCGACAACTTTATGATTTATCAAATTATAACTTTGATTTCACATGCTATCTATTTTACTTTCATAGAGCCAATTTTTGTATACTATGTATTTGTATTTGTATTTGTTACTTTTATAGAGTCATAAAGTAGAAACTTTGTTTTGCTATTTTTTTCCCCCATTAATTTTGCTTATATTTGCTCGGATATGTAGTATTTGTGGTTTTTACGGGGACTGTTTTTCACTCTCATATGGTTATATATATATTAATAATTGCTTCAATTGATTTATTTTCGTTAAATCTTTATTTATTAATAGCAATAAGTACTATGTATTTATATGTCTAAACTCATTATCACCAATGGGATTTCTTCTTTTAGAAACATATATGAGGTAGATGACGATGGAAGGTATTGCCACCATTTTGATGGCCAATAAACAACAAGTATGACTGATCTCCATTTACTCAATTTTACAAATTAAGAATACATCTGATTGAGAACTTGGCAGATATAAGATTTGACATCAAGTTTCCACTCAAGACTAATAGGAGAAGTGGAATAAAGGTCAAAATGTTTGCTCTCTCAAATGGTGATGGTATGCAAAGAAACTTTTCAGAGAGAATTTACCTACCACATATTTGTGGTACAAACTTTCTTCTTAAAATTCAAATATGTAGAAACAGTGTATTTTTAGTTTACATTTTTAAAAAATAATAAAATTTTCCAATGTCTTAGATATTTTTTATTATTTAAAAAACACTTTTTTATTGTTTACATGATCATATTTTATATTTTATTTGCTTTGATTATTTTAGTTAATTAGATTTTATTTTAAATAATCCTTGAAATTTGTTTGAAATAATATATTTTATTTGTTCTAGTTGATTTGGTTATTGAATTTAGTTAGACTTCCTTAAAAATACTCCATAGTTATAGGAATTTGTTTTTAATATTTTGTTTCAGTTCCATTTTATCCATTGATTATTAGATTAGATTTATTTTCATTCAATTTGATTTTATTGAATTAAAATAATATCGATTTTCGGGATGGGTAGATTGGTCTATTTTGAATTAGATAAATTAAAGAATATAGGTATTTAGACATTTATTAAATAAAAATTAGAATTAGACATTTTTCAAAATCGTTTTTTTTTTTTTTTTTTTTATTTTTTTTTTTTTTTTAAAAAAAAATTTAGACATTTGTCTGTTGCCCCCTTTTTTAATTAGAGATGTACTTTGTGGCTTACGGAGTAAAATGGAGAAACAATTTTTAGTGATGGACCCTCCAAAGTAATCAAATGGTCATATATCAATATTTTTAAATAATGGTCAAATTTCAAAATCATGCTGCTATTCGACCACCTACTGCAATTTTCTTAAAAAGAACAAGTTTAGATGTGCATCTTATTATTTATTAATGGAAGACAATTATGTTAGTGAATTGCAGTGATAAATGAAATGGGTGAGGCACATAAGAAACTTCAACACCACCTTAAAAAAAAGAAAGCATTAGGAAATTGTACTAGTGAAGGACGATGGGCCAGGAGGAAAAGAGACTTCAATAGCACCTTCCAACATTTGTAAAACTTTCTTCATGGTGGGCCTTAGGGATACTTCCTCTTGAATGCACCAAATTGCTATCATCACAAACTTCTTTACCCTCTTCAAGTCAATCTTTGCTTCCTCATCATTTTCTACCAACATCTCTATTTTCTTCTCTTTGAAGCAGTCATAAGCCCAATCTGCCAGCACCATTTGTTCTTCATTCTCTGCTTTCTCTTCGAAACTCCTTCTACAACATATAATCTCCAACAACAATATTCCAAAACTGTAAACATCAACCTTCACTGTGATGGGGAGGCCTCTAAACCACTCTGGAGCTACATATCCTTTGGTTCCTCTAATTACAGTCAGAGTTCGAGTTTGATCTTTTTTCAAAAGTTTTGCCAGACCAAAGTCTGCAATCCGTGCGGTAAATGAGTCATCCAGAAGGATGTTATGTGGCTTAATATCACAATGAATTGTCTGAGTGCTGCACTTCTTCGTAGATAACATAGTCCTCTTGCTGTCCCTAAAACAAGTTGAATTCTAGTATACCAACTTGGTTTCGAATTCCCAAAAAGGAAATCTACAAGTGACCCATTATGCATGAACTCATACACTAACATTCTATGTTCTCCTTCATTGCAAAACCCAAGTAATCGAACTAAGTTCTTATGGTTTGTTCCAGCAATAGCGCTTACTTCAGCTTTAAATTCTCGGTCTCCCTCTTGCACCACATTGTCTAACTTTTTAATAGCCACCAAGTTATTGTTGTCTTCAGAGTCAATAATCCCTTTATAAACAGTAGAAAAAGAGCCATGCCCCAACTGGTGAATGAATCCATTTGTGGCCTTGTTGAGCTCTTCATAGCTGAAGATCCTCAAATTCACACATAAAATGGAAGGATCTTCTTGAACAAGCTTTGATTTCCTAATTTTCCTAAGTCGGTAGCTAACGAATAAAGTGAAAAGGAATAAAAGGAAATTGAGAAATACAGAGCTTCCTAATAGAACTGATCCAACGACGACTATAGTAGATTTATGTATAAGATTATTAGGTTGGAATGTAGAGTTTTGTTTCCTAATTTTGAGAAGTGCTCTTCCGCCAACACTAGGGTCCATTCGTCCATCAGCTAGAGGAAACCTCTTCTTCGAACATTCACCATTTTTGAAAGTGGCAACTGCACAAAAACAATCGTTCAAACATTCGTTTCTACACCATTCCTCACTTACTGGTTTGAAAAAGCCATAATCAGCCTGAGGCCAATTGGTATTTTCCAAAGCAACAAATTCGAAGTTATCAGTTTCAGGAAATGATTGATCGCAACTATGAGCAATAAAGTTGGGTTTACAACCCTTGATCTCATCATTTGGATCAAGTAAAACATAGCCAGGTGGACAAGTGCAAAATGGTCTCTGGTCATTCCCAAGTCTACAGTAACTATTGAATCCACACACTCCACTTCCCCACCCACCATGCACCATGGTACAAATGTTTATAGAGTCTGACACTTGAGACCAAGCTTTAGCCATAGACGAATTATGTGTGGGCTTTGGGTAAACATACATTCTAAAAATCCCATCATGCTCAAGAATCGCCCGAAGGTAAAAATTTTGTGGCGTAAGGGTATTTGATACCACAGTTATGAGAATAGTATTATTGTTTGAAATGACATCAATAGAGCCAGAGAGGTTGAAAACAAGTTGGAAGCCAGAGCCTATTGTGTTACTTGCCCAGTAAGCCTTACTTACTATATCCAAAGGGAATGCTCTGGGGTAAAGCACAAGATTCCCATCACTTTGCATCCGAAGTTGAAACCTTCCATTCTTATAATTGGTTTCTGAATAACGAGCAACAAGAAATCCGCCCATATTCAAAGTTTGTGATGGTAAAATCGTATCGGTAGGCACATCAAAGCTTTATAAAATTTTAGAATTAGTTGCAGCCAACACAAAGTTGCCACTATCAAGCATCGCAGCATAGGAAACAGATTGATTAGTATTCCAGAGGAACTTGACGTCCATATTTGATTGCCTCTAGGATCGTTCAGCACAAGTTGCCCACCACCAGTAAATTGAATTGTGGATCCTTTAGGTGCCAATTTATCGCGATTTGCTGACCATACCACCGTTTTTTCTTCAATTTTATTGAACCAAATGGCCAATAAAAAGCCTTTACTTTCCAACTGTAGAAATCCAAAAGCGAACTCACCAAATTGTAGGCCAATAGAGGTATTTTGTTCCTTGCTGTGAGAGATGACCCAGAGTTACTTTTTATAATCTCAGAATACGAACAAGTTGTAAAAACAAGAAATACAAGCAAGGCAGTCTGAAGAAAGGCTGTAAGAGAAAGTAAGATATTTGTCAAAAGCCATGCCAAAGAAGGCAGCCTTTTGAGAAGAATGGTTGATAACAGTCCAAATTGTAATTCTTCTTTTTTTCTTTTGACAAATTTCCATTTTTTTTACCAATCTATTAGAAGAATTGTCCTGATAACAGTAGTTGAGAGACTTGTTTTTACCAAGCTTTTTCAAGAAAAAATTAGACTTGGAATTTCTAGTCAACTGTGGTTCTTTTGTTCTTGGTTTGACATAATCAAAAATAAAAATGATTAGAGATATCTTAGTAGAATTTATGGATTTTCTTGTGATTTGTTTTTCATTTCTCTCAGATGATATCAATATCTTTCGAAGATAATTATTCCTGTTAATAACAGAATCTTCTCTTACATATCTAATGTCTATTGTCACACTAAATGTAAAGATTTGAACTGTAAACTTTTGTAAATGTGTCAAAACACTTTCATTTGGGAGTATTCAAGAATCTCATGTAAGATTTACGATTGTATCAATTAAACTCCAACATTATCTTAAGTGAATTAATGTAAACTTTATTACAAAAAGTTCGTTAAATTTTATACACGATAACTTCTTTAATGAATATTAACAAATATCTTTCATTGACTAATTCATTTCCGTATAAAAATTTGTCAAAGAATGATAAAATTATCCTCATATGAAAATGACCTTTAAGTAATTTTAAATTGGTTTCTTATCTCCTTTTCAAAATTATACTAAGGTTCCTTGTTAAAACAACTTTATTTTTTTTAGACATGTGTGTTCAGGATTGACCCAAAACTGGGAAGGTATATTTTCATGAACATTGTGCGAGATCTTTAATTCGATTCTTCCTTTCCACAACTTCGTGCTATAAAGTGATGGGGACTGAGAATTCAAATGAATTCTAGCTGGCTGGCAGAATTCAGTAACTGAGAGTTCTTAAATTTAATGTTTCGAATTCGTAAAATTCAAATGTTTTCCGCATTGTAACTGAAGACAGGGAGCTTGAAGAAACAGAAACTTTTTTTATCAGAGAAAACCAATCCAAGTGTTATGGAGAAGTCATCAATTTCAACCAAAATAATCGTTTGAAAATCTTTCATTACATGGGAT
Source organism: Benincasa hispida (assembly GCF_027475165.1). Classification (NCBI taxonomy): domain Eukaryota; kingdom Viridiplantae; phylum Streptophyta; class Magnoliopsida; order Cucurbitales; family Cucurbitaceae; genus Benincasa; species Benincasa hispida. Next base: position 6,886,163 of record NC_143487.1, read on the forward strand.
CCATAAGATCCATGAAAATTCCAGGTTGCGAGATGAACGGAATGACCTGTCTGCTTGTGATTGATTTGTTTTCCTGTTTGACAATCGCTACATATAATTCAATGGAACTAGGTAAAGAGGGAATTAAGATTAACATCAATTTTTTCTACAATCCTATAATTTTCATGCTCACAGTGCCCAAAAACTATTTATACCATAGGCTTGTTCATCTTGTCCAAAAATGGCAAAATTGCAAAGAATTTTCAGAAATCCAAAATAAATATATCAGTAAGAGCGCTACCTGTCATGAGCAAAGCTTTGGCATTTTTTGTTAACAACAAATTTTTCTCTGGTAAAACTCAATTCAGCCCTGTCACATAACATAAAATTTTCATAAGATTTGTCCAAGCCTAACCAAAAGAATTCATTCAATTAAACCTAATAATTGAGTTTTCCTTTCCCATTGATCTTACAACAGCATCATCGAAAGTGTTTCTTGCATGACATATTAGTTAGAAAAATAATCTTTTCACCAGGGGATATTACGAGAACTTTTATATAAAGTATAATTCCTTTAGCATAAGATTTTAGGAGAAAACTAACATTGCATCTGTTATGAGACTTCCTTCTCTCTCAACACCTGTTTTAATTTTATCTGTCTTAACGGTAATTATGAAAATGGGAGCCTTTATGGGAAAGTAGTTGTGAAGATTTCAATAACTGAAGAAAAAATATTTATTCCCATTTGCCAAAATAGTGACAAACTCATCTTAATGTCTGAACGTTTGGTTTCTTTATTATAGAATTGTTAGAGGAATGTAACAGTAGAAACCATAGGACTTGTTATTAAGTAATAACAATTCAATCTTTTGTTACTTTAGACTGATTATAATAGCTGACTTCCTCCTTTTGAAAAACCAATCCTTGAATATCACCAACTGTCTTTTCCTTTTGTCAAAATTATTTTCTAAAGACTCAATACCAATGTTCAACATTTCTGATACTTTTGCACGCTGACTTCTTATCACACATTCATTACAGATTTCCCTTCTAACCTGGATACAAAGCGTGAAGATTAAACACCACTTTCAACATCTAACGAACTCTTATATATCTGGTACTCAAGATCAATACCATTTCAAATCAATCTACGTTCATTTGAGTTTGGTTTGATTCAGGTTTAAATCACTTTTTGATTTAAAAGACCAACAATAAGGATTATTTTGAAAAAAAAAAAAAAAAAAAAAAAAAAAAGAACCTTCAACATGTTACTCACAAGTTTTTATTATGGAATACTCTCAAATAATTTAAAAACAATACAACAAATGTTTAACAACACTATTTACAGCTCAGCAGGCACTAAACTTGTCGCTACCTAGTGTAAAAATATAAACATGGAAAGCATGAGCTAAAGCTAGTGAGTGGTAATTTATCATAAATATAAACTTTCTTTTCCAAAATCAACGAATTATCAAAAACATCTATAAATCACTGGAAACGTATATAAATTCATTAATAGCTTAAACTCGTATTCTTAGACAATGGCATGATCATATTATATAAATAATTATAAAACAATCTCATCAAAAACCATACCAACTCTGTACCCAAATACTTTTACAAAGGCGGGATACTCTGGACAAAGAATGCCCTCTGTAAACCAAATCACAAGGTCATACGTACCAGAGCTACCTCAAGGCTAAGACATTGATAACACCACATGCTCAGGTTACTCTAGACTCCCCGTATATCTGGCCAATTTGACCTTTGGTAGCCCCTTGATAGCTCATTACAGAAGTTCCTCTGAACTTCCCGGTATATCTAGCCAATCTGATCCCGGTAGCCCCTGATCACCTGAGAAGTGCTACTGAAACACATTCAAGTAGCACGGAAAATAACCATTTCTCAAGTACAAGAATCAGTATTTAAACTATTTCCACAACATTCAACAACCTTGATTCCACCATCAAGATTTTTCATAAAATCATAAAAATGACAAGTATGTAAACAAATATAAACTATCATTTTAAAATCAAATTAAAATTCCATCATTAAATCATGAGCTTAAAATCAAATCGAAAATTCATAATTTCTTTCTAATCTTATATAATTGAAATTGAAATTTCATAGTTAGTTGAATTAAATAATTTTCTAAAAAATCTAAAATAACAATTTTATTTTAAACTTACCAAAATTTTAATTTCCAAGTAGAGACAATAGTAATTTGAGTTCTTCAATCTACAATTATAGACTTTTGAACTCAATTCTTCAATTTTTTTTTTTTTGTTATTTTTTAATAGTTTTATTTTTATTAACCCTTTAATCCTTCAAAATTGATTTAGGATCCTAATTTCTTCTAATTTTTTTAAAGTATCATAACTACCAATTGGATTCAATTATGCTTGAGAACACAATATTTCCATCTTTTAATGATGGAAATAGGACAGACAAAAGTCAAACAGGAAAGTCAACTCTTCCTTCAACCTCCAACCCAAAAATTTCTAGATTTTTTGTTTTTCCGGTGAGTGTTTGAGACTTAAATTCATCATTTTCTAGCTATTTAGAGATTAATTAGCCTAAAAAACTTCTACCCATCATCGTAACTAACATACCTCAAAATTTAGACGTCCGAATCGACCTAGAACTTCCGGAATTCAATCTCTCCATGGTACCCTTGTTTTTCCGGCAAGAAATGCAGAATTTGCAGAACTTAAAATCAAAATTCTAGCCAATAAAAATCAAATAAAAGACCATAGAACTCTAAAAAAAACCTTAGAAGTAACTTACCTTTAAATTTGGAGCTTCGAATTAGCTTCTAATCACGAATTTGCTAAAAACCCGACCATCCTCTGTTTTTGCTAACTCTAGCGCACTTTTTTCTTCGTTTTCCTTACTTCTTCTGCCAAAGTTTTCAAATCAAGCCTCCTACGAGATTCTTCTTTACTTCCTCTTTACTTTGTTGCATTTTTCCCAATGTTCCTTCACAAGAAAGGCCCTAATTCGAAAACTTCTTCTTCCTCTTTTTCAACCGGCCGAAAACCCCAACTCTCCAATTCTTGCTTATTGCCCGATTGCTACCTCCAACTTTGGGTTTTTCACGTATTTGGATGACTATCCTTTCACCTTTTGGGCACCCAATCAGAAAATTTGAGGAAGACAACCCAATTTGTCCGAATTTCATTCCTTTCATCTTTTCCTTCCTTTCTCTCGGTTCACCCAATTTCCATCCACTTTTTTCAATTTCCAGCCCAAATCGAGTCCTACAAGCCCACAACACCTCCAATTCACCATTAAAACCTTGAAATTTCTAAAATTGACCATATATCAAAAGTGTTGATTTTTTGTTGACTGACTTTTTGACTTTGATTGTTGATGTTGCACCGTTGACTTTGACATATCCGAGCACGCTTAATTCATCATCAAATTTACTTTACATGCTTAACTAGATTTGTTACCCTTAAATTATTCCTCCAATCCTTATTTGATTTTCCTTAATGAAGAAATGACGGCTCAATTCTTCTTATTTTCAAATTCATCTCTTAACTAAATTCCCAAGTCAAACTTAATCTTGAGGTTTCGAATTTTACCTCAATCATAATTTTCCTAACATTTATAAGAAAATTAAAGGAAGGGAGGCCTTACACTCTTTCTCAACTTTATCTTGAAAAAGTTCACACTTCAATTCTACAACAGTAGAAATAAGTATGTGATTGTCAGCTATCAAAGTTTCAACTCTTTCTTTTTGCACATCAAAGGCTTTCTGATCATCTTGTCATTTGAGAAACATGGCATGATAAAAAGGATCTGTAGACCTATGACTTGCAGTATCGTAAGTATTTTCTGCATATATGTCATAATAAAAAAAATTTGCATGAAGAAGTGTCAGAAGAAATGTTACTAACAAGTGCCTTGACATCTTCCTCTAAGTCATTGCTGCCTTTAAATTAAAATCAAATAGAGTTAAAACATAACCTTTACTCTGTTTCTTTAGAAAATTAGAACATTTAGCCTTAATGTGACCAGAAAAACCAGGTCCACCACACTCTCTATATTTGATATAACTTTTCTTTTTTAGGCATGAAAGTACCTGACTTGTCAGTTTCCTTCTTGTTATTCTAAGGTCTGAATTGTTTGGGGTGAGGCGAACCACCAAACTTGTAATTGTTATAAGTGTCTGGCCTCTTACCTAACCTTTTATGAACATGGTTAAAATTATTTTAAAAGTAACGATATAGATTCAGCAAGGGAATCATCTGACACTCTAACAAGATCAACAGGCTCCTCTTTAACTGAGGATTGAAGAGCAATACTCTCATTCTTCTTCTCGTTCTTCCATCTAGAGAATCTTAAACGTAAGCAATGAACCAAATAATTCATCTGCTCTCAACTCTATTATGTTTTGAGCTTTCAATGGTAGTAACTTCATATCAAATATTTTAGGTAGTGACCTAAGCATCTTCCAGACAAGTTTTTCTTCTGATTTTTTTTCCAAGAGTAAATGACTCTTTTGCATTATCTAACAGTTCGAACATTGAACTTAGCTATGGATTCTTCATCATGCATTCTAAGGCTCTCAAACATCAATGTCAACAACTACAGCCTTGACATCATGATTTTAAAACTTCCCTTATAAGCAACGGATAAGATGTCCCATGCCTCCTTACTAGAGACGCAAGTATTAATTAGTTTGAATATATTGTGTTCTACATAATTAAATATGACGTTCAAGGCACGAGAGTTCCATTATGAAGCTTCATCTTCTTCTATAGACCACTAGGACTTTGGCTTCAAGATTTCTTTTCTATCATCAGTTTTGATGGTAGGATGAGACCATCTAGTTACACATTCCAAGATTTGCTATCAATTGACTAAAAAAGGCAATCATTTGAGCTTTCTAATATGAAAAGTTTGTTCTATCTAGAACCAGAGGACAAGTGGTAGAGTCACCTTCTTTGATCCTATCCATGATCGAAACACCTGAGGTAAAAGGTGACCTGCTCTGATACCAGTTGAAAAGGCATAGGATGACTTATCACTCGATATATGGATGTTAAACGGAAAACACTTAACAACCAATGAAACAACAAAAATACTAACAACAAGAAACAAATAAAGACATACTGAAGTCGGTAACCCAATTCGGCGATGAGCCACCTACGTTTGGGGACAGTGTGTTAGGAAAGATAATCCAATAATATTAGAGAGTTAAGCAATTTACAACATAGTACTTATCTGTAATATAAGACAAACTACAGTGACTCATGTAGAGCTCAACTCACTATCACCTAGGCTGCTTCTAGATGTGAGACTCCTTTTCAAGTGTACTTAGGCTCCTTCTAAGTTTAATAATATTAGTATTAACCACCTTGACTTCTGATGATGAGTGAGACTCCTCTGACGAAGTCTTTCCTCAAGTCAGCGAACTCCTTTCACTGATGAATCCTATGAGCCCTTGAAGATGGAGATCTCCTTCTCTGATGTTGAATCTTAGGCTCCCCCTAAGATTAAGAATCCCATCTTCAAGCAGTGGCTTAGGCTCCCTCTAAACCTTAATTTACTTCAAAGTGTTGCACTTCAACGAAGAAGAACTTGCACAGCAAAATAATGATCAAAGAGCAAGAACACAATGTAGAATAAATCAACACTCGAACAGAAATCGTCTTGCTTGATAAAATATGTGCTTGGCCTAAATGGACAACATAATTCTCTTTAAATAGTCGAATCCAAGAAAGGAAATAAATCCCCATTTAGAATAAAAAGGTCGCGCTTTGATAAAGAAAAATACCAGATAAAATATTCACCTAGATATTTCCAGATAAGGAAAATATTTTGCAGGAAGATACTTTGATGTCATAGACAGATATTAAGACTTTATTTGAGACATATGCATAAACCACTGCCTTAGAAAAATATAAATCTCAATATCCCCCAAGATCGACCACCGAGATTTTGTTAAACAAACCAACTTTTTCTAACTCATCGATTATTTTGGGCCTTCTCGGTACATCCATGAAACAAAAGAAAATTTATACTATCAAACTAATCATATTACAATAAAAACGTAGCAACAATGGTAAGTACAGGGTCAAACAATAGGGAGGCACAAAATTAATTCTCTCTTAAATTAAATTTGACTATGGAAAAATAGTAAAAACCGGGTTTTGGGTTTTGATTAATTTGAAAAGATGCAAGAAAATAAATTGCAAGGGATAAATGTAAACAAAAATTGGTTCATCTAGTTCTTAGATCAAGTTAGGCATTCAATGTGATTTCGATCATCGTTTTCTGCCAATTGACTATGCGTTCAAATTATGCATGCATAACTACCATATTGATGTGATTTAGCTAGCTTCTACAAAGGCCGACAACTAATTAAATCAAAATCAATTAAGCGTTCTAATTATTAATTAAGGTCAGAAAGTCCAAACCCTAACTAATCTACATACTTCTAATTTCTATTGGATTCAATAGCGGCCATACGAAACCAAAAACACATGCATTACGATTTAGGATTCAATTATGTCGATTAATTTTCAGGAAAGCCATATTCAATTAACCAATTTTATCTTTCAACCTAGCAATTAGACGTTCTAGGAATAGCCATCAAATTTCTAATTTACTATTGCTACTTATGACTTTAGCAATACATTAATATGCAAAAATATACTTAAAGAAGATATTCATGCAAATTGTGACGAACTAGGAATCGATTAGTATGCACGATAAAACGTGAAAGTCAACATTAATAATCATGCTTGGGAATTTAAATAGATTCAAAGAAAACACAATTCCAAATTGCAAGAATCAATTAAAAACATAAAACTCATGAAATTGATATCAAATCCTTGATCCAAGAAACTAGATGAAGATTAACTCATAAATTCGTAGATAAATTCAAGAGTTCAAGCAATACATGTTTACAATCCAAAATAAAACTAGAATCTAACCTAATGATATTGAAAAAATCAAAGGAAAAGAAGATAGTAAAGCCTCTCATCGGCCTCCATAGCCTCCAAGTTCATATCCCTTTAAGCTCGAAGAATTTTTAGCATAAAACTTGACATAAAATCGAAGAGATGAATTTATATAATTAATCGCAGCATTGCAACGTTGATGGTAGTGTTGCAACGCTGGTCTACATTTGGACTGAAGATAGAACGCACGCGCGGGGCTGATTAGCGTTAAAGTATTCAGAGTGTTGCAACGTTGTTGGCAGAGTTGCAACACTGCCCTGCACATCAGTGTTCTGTCTTCAAGCGTCGCGAGCATTGGACTTAGACAAATGTTGAGCGTTGTGACGTTGTCTAGGGGCATTTTGGTCATTTTTGCTCCTTTGAAGCTCGATTGCTCAAATCAACTCCAATTTGCTTCAAATTAACCCCGTTCAGCTTCAAATGACCAATTCTACTTCATTGTTGCTCGGTACCTACAAAATAAGACAATAAACACATAAAATCCAACAAAGAGTGCAAATTAAGCTAGAAATAATAGCTCTTCTTTAGAGCTATCAAATAACACCGAGATTCTATATATTTGAGCTTTCTCGGTGAAATCCTTAACATAATTAACACCAAAATTCAATATATTTGACCTTTTTCAGTAAAATCTCAGGGAGCATTAACACCAAGATTCTATATATATCCTAAAATTTGCCCAATTTTTTTTTACAAAATTTGATATTTCGAAAAATTTAAAAATGATAGTTCAATCATCGTGAATCAATTTGGAGTTTTGGAAATCCATATAATTGTGAAAATAAAAATTATGTTAAAGATTCGAAAAAGTACGTAATTATTTGATATAATATTTAGTAAAGATAACTGAATTTGAAGAAAATTTGAAAAGATATAAAGTTTTGGTATAAGATTTTGGAAGATTACATAAAAAAATTAGCAAATCTCAATATGTAATCTGGCAAGATGTACCGAGAAGACCCAAAATAAGTTAGAAAAAGCAAAATTTTTAACTAAATCTCGATGGTCGATCTCATCAAGATGCATCGAGAAAAATTATTTGAACGAGTTTTCAAAAAGAGAGAGAGTTTTGTAATGTGAAAACATAAAAAAGTTATTTCTGACATTTTCTCGAGAGACAAACCATTAAGCACTTAAAAATTATTTTTACAAAAAAATGATTTCAAGTATTTATTCTTACCCAACTTATTTTCAAAATATATTTTGAATAGTTATGAAATATTTTATTTATTTATTTATTTTTAAATAACTTATCTTTCGAATCAAATACTTTGGAATGGTATTCCAAACGCACAAGACGTTGTTCACCATCATACATGTTTCCTTACAATATATCATTCTCTATTATATAGTATTTACTATAAATCATATTTATAATTAACTATATATTATAATGCATCAATATATTATAACATTATATTAATTTGAATCTCATTCAAATATTTTTATCTTTTATATATAGTATTAATTATAAATCATATTCATAATTAACTATATATTATAATGTATCAATATATATTATACTTTATATTAATCACATTAGTATAGAATTTTCCTTAAATAATTTGAACACTTCAAATTATTCGAAAACCATTTATTTTTTGTTTTATTCTTAGTGAGCTAGTAAGGGGACATAATGGACCTATAGATTAGAAGCTCAAATGATACGCAAATAATTAACTAAACTCTTTAATTAATTAATCAACATTCATTAATTGCAGATCACTCCACTAAAGACTTACAACTACATTCTTTGTACTATAGATATATTTCTGTGTCTATGGATATAACCGATCAATAATAAGTCGATCCTTCACAAATCACTCATGACTACAGCTAGGTCAAATTACTGTTTTACCTTTGTAGTTACGTCAAACTCCTTAGTACAATCGATCCCTCTAATGAACAACTAGTTATAGTCTAATTATAAACTAGACCCCTCTCTGGCTAGCGAGTGGGTGAGGCACCCTACTCGGACAAATCTCTTAACTAGTTGCCATATTGAGTCGACGAATCTAGCCATTCTCACCCATACAAATCAAAAGACTGTCCTTATAGATAGAAGTTCACAACTCACTCAAGATTAAGGCCAAGTCACATATGATTATCTTATTGAAATATTAATCTCTTCAAATTAGGGGTGAGCATCGGTCGAGCAAGGTCGGTTTTCTATGAAAACCACCACAAAAACCGCTTTTCAGTATCAGTTTCTATCAAAATTTACAGAAATAAAAATAACTTTGTTACCTTCAATTAAACTGTCCTTTTTTTTCTGAAGTTTTTTTTTTTTTTTTTTTTTTTTTAACTTTTTCTAGTATCAGTTTCTAGCCCTTATTTAAGCATATAAATTTGGTTCTTCTTCTTCTTTTTTTTATTTATTTATTTTTTTTCTTCTGTACACTCTTAATTTTCAAGACCCAAAAATACATGCATTACGATTTAGGATTCAATTATGTTGATTAATTTTCAGGAAAGCCATATTCAATTAACCAATTTTAACTTTGAACCTATCAATAGACGTTCTAGGAATAGCCATCAAATGTCTAATTTACTATCGCTATTTATGACCTTATAAATACATTAATATGCAAAAATATACTTAAAGAAGATATTCATGCAAATTATGATGAACTGAGAATCGATTAGCATGCACGATAAAACCTCAAAATCAACGTCAATAATTATGCTTGGGAATTTAAATAGATTCAAAGAAAACACAAATCCGAATTGCAAGAATCAATTAAAAACATAAAACTCACGAAATTGACATCAAACCCTTGATCCAAGAAACTAGATGAAGATTAACTCATAAATTCATAGACAAATTCAAGAGTTCAAGCCAATACATGTTTACAATCTAAAATAAAACTAAAATCTAACCTAATGTTACCAAAAACATCAAAGGAAAAGAAGATAGTAAAGCCCCTCCTCAGCCTCCATAGCCTCAAAGTTCATATCCCTTCAACCTCCAAGAATTTTCAACATAAAACTTGATCTAAAACCGAAGAGATGAATTTATAGAATTAATCGCAGCGTTGCAACGAGCCTAAATATCAATTGAAGATCTTACAGATCTTACACAAGAGAATGATTCGGAGTTCTTGCAGAGTGGAACTGTGCAGTACCAGACACGAGATAGATCTTCCAAAGAACAAGGCTTTTTTCGAATAAGGCAATTCATTTGGGATCCTACAGATCCACTCTTTTTCCTATTCAAAGATCAGCCTTTTGTCTCTGTATTTTCACATCGAGAATTCTTTGCAGATGAAGAGATGTCAAAGGGGTTATTTGTTCCAAACCCATTGTGAAAGAACAAAGCATTTACAAACAAACAACAACAGTTATGCATCATTGAGTAAATTACAGCATGCTTTTAAGTTAAATACACAGGGAATCGAGTGACATACCTTTGAAGAACTCTTCTTCGAGTATTCCCTCGATCAACACTAGTTAAGCGTCCAAGCAAACTCAATCAAGTGCATGAACGCAACGAACAACCAGTGAAAATCACGAACTGTCAGATCCTCGAACACAATCGAGCAAGACTCGATCCTTGACCTTCGAATAGCGAACTCGACACCACCAAAAGGCTACCTTGGTATTCTCGGTGTGAGAATCCAGAAGATGTGGGCAATGTGTGAATTTGATAGAGGGAAGGAGGAACTAAACGATCGAGTAAGTGAGAGAAAGAGAAACGTCTATCGTAGAGTTGGATACTCGATCGTATAGCAAACGAGGAGCTATCGTCTAGTAACGAGGAGATTGATCGTTTACTCTCTCAAAGGCTATCGTATAGTTTTTCTCTACCCGATCAAATGTGATGCGATTCTGAAAAATGAAAAATATTTTCATTTTTATCCTTCAGTTATTAAAATTGATAATAACTTCCCACTTTTAACGGTAAAAGGAGAAAAAATAAACCACCAAACAATTATCATAATTGTTTTATTATAAATAAATATGATAACTAATTTATCATATTATATTTATAACCTATAGTTTTAATATCACATCATATGTAATATTTAAACCATAGTATTTTTCTCCTTTATTGCATTTAATATAAATCATATTTATATTAATTCCTCCAATTAATGTATCTAATACATCAAATCAATTATATCACATATAATTGAATCAATTTAATTATATCATATCTAATCAAATTTTCTCTTGTTAATTTGAACACTTCAAACTAAACTAAAAAATGATTCTCAATATGAATCCATTGAGCTACCAAGGAGACCTTGTGGACCTGTAGCTTGAAGCTCCAATGGTACGTGAATAACTGACTAAACTCTTTAATCACGATATCTACCATCCGTTAACTGTCGGACATTCCACTAAAGACCGACAGCTGCACTCTTCGCACTACAGATATATTTCTATGTCCATTGGATATAACCAATCAACAGTACGATGACTCTTGACAAATCGCTCATAAATACAGTCGGGCCAATTTACATTTTTTCCATGTAGTTATATCTAACTCCTTAAGTACTACTGATTCCTCTAAGAAACAATACATCATAGTCCCACTATGAGTGAACACTTATCGGGCCATGAGAAGATATGGCGCTACATTGTTCAAGCTTTGGAATCAGCCCTTAAAGGAGCAATTTATCTACTTACCCCTAATTCGGGGTAGGAGTAATCCATCTTGTGTAGCTGAGTTTCCATCTCCTCAATCCGACGAATCCCCAAAGTGGTAGTTTTGAGTCGGCAATCTGACCACTCGTATCCATGCAAATCAAAGGACCGCCTTCATAGGCAGGAGTTCCCAACTCACTCAGGATTAAGGTCATGTTACCTATAGTCATCCTAGTGAAATGAAAGTCTTCATCATGAACAACGTTATATAACGAGACTAAGTATTTCGTGGTCCAGTCTTATACAAACTTCTTTGTATAGAGTATCCCTGCTCGCATGTCTAATACATGAATGGTCAGGATCAGACCATTTATAGCATTTTACAACACTTGTAACACCTATAATGCAGGCGACACTCGTAGCGTCATCAGGATAAGGTTTCCCTCGTTTATCCATATACTATAGACCATTTAGGTTATCACTTAAAGCACGATCCACTTGTATGTCTCCATATACATGCTTAAGTTACAACAATAACTAGGGATCATAGTTTATTGGTTTGTGGTTAATGCAACTAAAATATCTCATATTTCATAGATAGTAGTGAATAAAAATCTCATATTATTACATTACAAATATTTGTTCATACATGTGTTTACAAACTACAGAACCCTACGAGATTTAGGGCATCAACCCTAACATCGAATACCTCGGGGAAGCGTGTGAACGTCGTGCCAATGTATAATCAATTTTGAAAAGCACATAAATCAGATAAAACTAACAGAATGAACATTGATATATAAGCATACTACTGAGAGGAAAAGGGGGAAGAGAGAAACTTACCCTCAAAGATTCTTCTTCTCGCAAAACCTTTCCATGATACAGAGCAGTACGAGCCTCAAACTCAACGCACTTCAATTTCTTCCTTGCTATTTTTCGACAAGGAGTAAAGGATTATGGGATCCTCTTGATTTTTGGAGAAGGAAAGAAATTACTGAAAGAATACTAGATAGAGATTGAGAATTATTTATCTTTCTTTTCTATAACTCTTATAGAATAACCGAAATGAGAATTTAATGTGAAAGAGTTTAAGGAGGGGAGTTATGACTCCATATCTCTTCAACGCCTAAAAACTTTTGAATATATATAGTTTTAATTAATAATATTACTAATTAAATATCATATATTTAATTTCATTTGAATCATATTCAAATGATATTCTCTCACATAACAAATAGTTTTAATATGAATTTTATTCATATTAGTTTTAATCCATAGTATTTATATGAATCGCATTAAAATAATTAATATTTGAATCTTTTTCAAATATATCACTCTCTATTATATAGTATTGACTATAAATCATATTTATAATTAACTATATATTATAATGCATCAATATATTGTAACATTATATTAATTTGAATCTCATTCAAATATTTTTATCTTTTATATATAGTATTAATTATAAATCATATTCATAATTAAAATCATATTCATAATTAACTATGTATCAATATATATTATACTTTATATTAATCACATTAGTATAGAATTTTCCTTAAATAATTTGAACACTTCAAATTATTCCAAAACCATTTATTTTTTGTTTTATTCTTAGTGAGCTAGTAAGGGGACATAATGGACCTATAGATTAGAAGCTCAAATGATACGCAAATAATTAACTAAACTCTTTAATTAATTAATCAACATTCATTAATTGCAGATCACTCCACTAAAGACTTACAACTGCATTCTTTGTACTGTAGATATATTTCTGTGTCTATGGATATAACTGATCAATAATAAGTCGATCCTTCACAAATCACTCATGACTACAGCTAGGTCAAATTACTGTTTTACCTCTGTAGTTACGTCAAACACTTTAGTACAATCGATCCCTCTAATGAACAACTAGTTATAGTCCAACTATAAACTAGACCCCTCTCTGGCTAGCGAGTGGGTGAGGCACCCTACTCGGACAAATCTCTTAATTAGTAGCCATATTGAGTCGACGAATCTAGCCATTCTCACCCATACAAATCAAAAGACTGTCCTTATAAATAGAAGTTCACAACTCACTCAAGATTAAGGCCAAGTCACATATGATTATCTTATTGAAATATTAATCTCTTCAAATTAGGGGTGAGCATCGGTCGAGCAAGGTCGGTTTTCTATGAAAACCACCACAAAAATCGCCCTCTTCAGTTTATAAAAGTCAAAACCACTCATAAAAAAAATTTGCTTAAACCGATCGGTCGATTTAGGGTCGAGTCAGTCGGTTTCGGTTTAAACTGTCCTTTTTTTTCTGAAGTTTTAACCTTTTTTTTTTTTTTTTTAACTTTTTCTAGTATCAGTTTCTAGCCCTTATTTAAGCATATAAATTTGGTTCTTCTTCTTCTTTTTTTTATTTATTTATTTTTTTTCTTCTGTACACTCTTAATTTTCAAGACCCAAAAATACATGCATTACGATTTAGGATTCAATTATGTTGATTAATTTTCAGGAAAGCCATATTCAATTAACCAATTTTAACTTTGAACCTATCAATAGACGTTCTAGGAATAGCCATCAAATGTCTAATTTACTATCGCTATTTATGACCTTATAAATACATTAATATGCAAAAATATACTTAAAGAAGATATTCATGCAAATTATGATGAACTGAGAATCGATTAGCATGCACGATAAAACCTCAAAATCAACGTCAATAATTATGCTTGGGAATTTAAATAGATTCAAAGAAAACACAAATCCGAATTGCAAGAATCAATTAAAAACATAAAACTCACGAAATTGACATCAAACCCTTGATCCAAGAAACTAGATGAAGATTAACTCATAAATTCATAGAAAAATTCAAGAGTTCAAGCCAATACATGTTTACAATCTAAAATAAAACTAAAATCTAACCTAATGTTACCAAAAACATCAAAGGAAAAGAAGATAGTAAAGCCCCTCCTCAGCCTCCATAGCCTCAAAGTTCATATCCCTTCAACCTCCAAGAATTTTCAACATAAAACTTGATCTAAAACCGAAGAGATGAATTTATAGAATTAATCGCAGCGTTGCAACGCTGCCCTACGTTTGGACTGAAGATGGAACGCGCGCGTGCAAATGATTAGCGTCAAAGTATTCAAAGCATTGCAACGCTATTGTCAGAGTTGCAACGTTACTCTGCACATCAGCGTTCGGTCTTCATGCATCAGGCGAGCATTGGACTTAAGCAAATGTTGAGCATTTCAACGTTGTCCAGCAGTATTTTGGTCATTTTTTCTCCTTTGAAGTCCGATTGCTCAAATTGAGTCCAATTAAATTGACCCCATTCAGCTTCAAATGATCAATTCTACTACATTGTTGCTCGGTACCTACAAAATAAAACAATAAACACATAAAATCCAACAACGAGCCTAAATAAAGCTAGAAATAATAGCTCTTTTTGAGAGCTATCAAATACACCGAGATTCTATATATTTGAGCTTTCTGGATGAAATCCTCGACATAATTAACACCAAAATTCAATATATTTGACCTTTCTCAGTGGAATCTCAAGAAGCATTAACACCAAGATTCTATATATATCTGAAAATTGCCCAATTTTTTTACAAAATTTGATATTTCGGAAAATTTAAAAATGATAGTTCAATCATCGTGAATCAATTTGGAGTTTTGGAAATTCATATAATTGTGAAAACAAAAATTATGCTAAAGATTCGAAAAATTACGTAATTATTTGATATAGTATTTAGTAAAGATAACTGAATTTGAAGAAAATTTGAAAAGATATAAAGTTTTGTTATAAGATTTTGGAAGATTACATAAAAAAATTAGCAAATCTCAATATGTAATCTGGCAAGATGTACCGAGAAGACCCAAAATAAG
The DNA here is from genome assembly GCF_027475165.1 of Benincasa hispida. Classification (NCBI taxonomy): domain Eukaryota; kingdom Viridiplantae; phylum Streptophyta; class Magnoliopsida; order Cucurbitales; family Cucurbitaceae; genus Benincasa; species Benincasa hispida. The sequence continues at coordinate 6,901,591 of NC_143487.1, forward strand.
TTAGAAAAAATAATTTTTTTAACTAAATCTCAGTGGTCGATCTCATCAAGATGCATCGAGAAAAATTATTTGAACGAGTTTTCAAAAAGAGAGAGTTTTATAATGTGAAAACATAAAAAGGTTATTTCTAACATTTTCTCGAGACAAACCATTAAGCACTTAAAAATTATTTTTACAAAAAAAAATGATTTCAAGTATTTATTCTATTTTGAATAGTTGTGAAATATTTTATTTATTTATTTATTTTTAAATAACTTATTTTTTGAATCAGATAGTTTGGAATGGTATTCCAAACGCACAAGACGTTGTTCACCATCATACATGTTTCCTTACCATTTAATACGTTTGACAATGTGTCATAATATTTAATGGACGGACCCAAGTTGACTAGAATTTTCAAGTCTTTCAACTACCAAACTTTTCCTTTCCACTAAAATCATCTGTCCTCTGAATTGAATATAATTGATCATGTTAAACTGCCCAATAACATTGAAATTAGGGACCGCACTTTAAAAGAAATTATTTTTTCCCCTCTCTCTCTCAAAGCTGTGGTGAGTGCTGACCAACATCTCTCCTCTCAATTGGTTACTTTTTACTATATGTGTCAAACAAAAATATATAATTTTTAAAGACTTAAAGACTTGGGGCGGATAAACACTTTTGACAAAATAAATATATATATATATATATATATATATTGAAAATAAATTTAAAAAATTATTTTTGGTGATTGTCAAATATTCTAATATTTTTTAAAATATTGTAGATTTAAGTTCTATACGATTTGTTTTTAAATATTAAAAAATTGACATGTGTGAATTTTTAATTAGGTACAACCTCTTATATTTTTACATGTTACTGAACGCGGTTGACTAGGACGAGATATTTCAAATTTCTCAATTGGGTTAGTTTTTTTTTTTTTCTTTTCTTTTTAATAATTTGTGAGAGAAATGAAGTTGTGAGTAGGGGGAGCTAAGAATAGATTTGTAGAGATGTTTTGTAATATATTTCTAGTCCTGAGGAGAAAATGGTAAGTTTGTTTTATATCACAAAAGATTTATATTCATTTGATATGACCGGGTCAAATATAAGATGGAAAGAGAAGGTTATATATTTTGTCTCAAAAAGAAAAAGAAACCATTCTTCTTCAGCCTTCACAAGGGCTACCTTCTTTGGCTTTATGGCTTTTGAAAACAAATTATGTTACATTCTCTGTCCATCCTTTCTTCACTGTCTTCTTGTTTTTGTTTTCTTTCTTGTTTTACCAATTTGTTCGTTTTCTCAGCCTTATAAAAATGTAACCCTAGGTTCATCTCTCAAAGCAACTGAACAAAATAACTCCTACTGGGTCTCCCAATATGGTGATTTTGCTTTTGGGTTTCTACCATTGAATGGTAAAGATTTTTTGTTGGCCATTTGGTTCAACAAAATTCATGACAAAACTGTGGTTTGGTCAGCTAATCGCGATAAATTGGTACCTAAAGGATCCACAGTTCAATTTACTAGTGGTGATCAACTTGTGCTGAACGATCCTGGAGGCAATCAAATATGGACGCCAACTTCCTATAGAAATACTAATCGTTCCGTTTCCTATGCTGCGATGCTTGATAGTGGCAACTTTGTGTTGGTTGCTTCTGATTCTGAAATTTTGTGGCAAAGCTTCGATGCTCCTACCGATACAATTTTACCATCACAAACTTTGAATATGAGGGGAGTTCTTGTCGCTCGTTATTCAGAAACCAGTTTCTCTAGTGGAAGATTTCAACTTTTGATGCAAACAGATGGGAATCTCGTGCTTTCATCCGCTGCATTCCCTTTCGATACAATAAACATAGCTTATTGGGCAAGTAACACTACAGGCTCTGGCTTCCAACTTGTCTTCGACCCCATTGGTTCCATTTATGTCATTGCAAAGAATAATACCATTCTCACAACTGTGGTATCAAATATCCATTATTCACCACAAAATTATTACCTTCGGGCGATTCTTGAGCATGATGCGATTTTTAGATTGTATGTTTACCCAAAGACGACAAGTAATTCATCTATGCCTAAAGCTTGGACTCAAGTGTCAGACCCTGTAAACATCTGTATCATGGTCAGTGATGGTACGGGAAGTGGAGTTTGTGGCTTTAATAGCTATTGTAAGCTTGGAGATGATCAGAGGCCATTTTGCACTTGTCCACCTGGCTATGTTTTACTTGATCCAAACGATGAGATCAAGGGTTGTAAACCCAACTTTTTTGCTCAGAGTTGCGATCAATCTTTTCCTGAAACAAATGACTTTGAATTTGTTGCTTTGGAAAATACGAATTGGCCTCAGGGTGATTACGCCAATTTCAACCCAGTAAGTGAGGAATGGTGCAGAAATGAATGTTTGAATGATTGTTTTTGTGCACTTGCCACTTTCAGAAATGGTGAATGTTGGAAGAAGAGGTTTCCTTTCGTTTTTGGAAGAATGGATCCTAATGTTGCTGGTGAAAAATCTCTTCTCAAAGTCAGAAAACAAAACTCTACTTCCAAACCTAATAATCTTGTTCAGAATCAAAGGAATAAAACTACAATAGTCGCCATTGGATCAATTTTATTAGGAAGCTCCGTATTTCTAAATTTCATCTTATTCCTTCTCACTTTATTCATTGGCTACCGATTTAGAAAAAAGAAATCAAAGGTTGTTCAAAGAGACCCTTCCATTCTAAGTGTGAATCTAAGGATCTTTAGTTATGAAGAGCTCGACAAGGCCACAAGTGGATTCATCCAACAGTTGGGGCATGACTCTTTTACTACTATTTATAAAGGGATTATTAACTCTGAAGACAACAATAACTTGGTGGCCATTAAAAAGTTCAACAATGTGGTGCGAGATGGAGACCAAGAGTTTAAGGTTGAAGTGAGCGCTATTGCCCAAACAAACCACAAGAACTTAGTTCGATTGCATGGTTTCTGCAATGAAGGAGAACATAGAATGTTGGTGTATGAGTTCATGCAGAATGGGTCTCTTGAAAATTTCCTTTTTGGGACTTCGAAACCAAATTGGTATGCTAGAATTCAAGTTGTTTTAGAGACGGCCAGAGGACTATGTTACCTACATGAAGGGTGCAATATTCAAATCATTCATTGTGATATTAAGCCTCAAAACATATTTTTCGACGACTCTTATACTGCACGAATTGCAAACTTTGGCTTGGCAAAACTTTTGAAAAAAGAGCAAACTCGAACGCTGACAACAATCAAAGGAACCAAAGGATATGTAGCTCCAGAATGGTTTAGAAGTCTCCCCATCACAATGAAGGTTGATGTTTATAGTTTTGGGATATTGTTGTTGGAAATTATATGTTGTAGAAGGAGTTTCGAGGAGAAAGTAGAGGATGAAGAACAAATGGTGCCAACAGATTGGGCTTATGACTGCTTCAAAGAAAGGAAAGTGAAGATGTTAGTAGAAAATGATGAAGAAGCAAAGATGGACTTGAAGAGGGTAAAGAAGTTTGTAATGATAGCAATTTGGTGCATTCAAGAGGAACCATCCTTAAGGCCCACCATGAAGAAAGTTTTACAGATGATGGAAGGTGCTATCGAAGTCTCCTTTCCCCCTCACCCATCTTCCTTTATTAGTTCAATTTCATAATACTTTCTTTTCTATTGCTTACCTTAAATTATTTTGTCGGTCAGACTTTTTTTTTTCAATAATCGCGAGTTAATAAAGCTCAAACTATAAAAGAGAATGGTATTTTACGTCTCATCTCACAGGACGATGAATAGTGGAACAAAATAATACATTATTTTACCATTGAAAAGTTTATTAAGGTACACAGAGAACTCAATGGAGAGAGAATAAAACCAAAGACATGGTCGAATTAAACTTGAATCCATAAAAAAAAAAAAAAATTGACAAATATTAAGGTTCACTGTTATAAAAGTGACGATGTTATGCTTTAATTGGTGATTCAAAGTCTTTACACCATGGTAAATTATTATTTCACATGTCCGTTGAAGATTTCGATGACGTGATTAAAAAAATTAGTGAAATAAAACCGTGATGGTTAAATTAAAAAAGGAAAAAAATTCTATAGATAGAAAATAAAACTATTTACAAAAATAACAAAAAAAAAAAATATTGATAGATATTGATAGACTTCAATCAACGTCTATCAATGATAGACTTCTAAGACACTCATAAATTTCTATTCGTCTCTATCATAGAATATTAAAATTTTGCTATTTCTTTAAAATAATTTTCTTAATTTTTCTATTTTCGAGAATTCTCGTTTAGAAAATTATTTATTATTCAACTAAATTTTATGAAATTTCATTAGCTTTACAATTATATAAGATTATAAAGAAATTGTTATGAATTTTCGGAGATAGTAGATGAAATTTTAAGTAATATTATGGTTTAGTTGAGATTATGACTTTTAGAAATGTTTGAGATTTTCTAAAAATTATTTGAAAATTTAGAAATTTTTTATCATGTTTGAAAAATTGAAAGGATATTTTACATTTATTTTAAAATTGATGAAGTTTATGAAATATTGTTTCAGAAAGAGTGTGATTTTTAGCATGATTCGAAAAATGTTGTTAAAAAAAGAAAGAGGGTAATGATTAGGGGTGTTTAAATGACTCGACAATCCGAACAATCCACACTATCCAAGCCAAACTATAAGGCTGAGTTTGGTTAGTTTTATTTTTTGGTTGGGTTAGGTCTAGGATTGAATAAAAAAAAAATTGGGTTGACTCAACCCAATCTAAATTATATATATACTATGGATCTTTTTAAATATAAAAAATATTTAAAAGTCTTTACACTTTATAACAAAAGGTTACGAGAGTATTTTTAGAATTTTTTCTTATAAAGTATAAATATTTATCAGATTTCTATTTAAAAGATTTTTCCTGTACATTATTTATTTATATATATATATTTCTTTTAGAATTAAAGAATTTGTGAATTTTTTATATTTTTCTTTTAAGACTGTTTGTTTTTTTATAAGATTTTTAATAGATATTAAAGATAAGTATGTAAGAATTTAGTTTTATACTATTTTAGTTATTAGATATGTGTTGTAAATAAATTTAAGTATTTTAAATTAATAAGAAAAAAACAACAATAATCAAACAACCCAACCCAACCCAAAATTTGAAGGTTGTGTTGGGTTGGAGACGGTCGTTTGGATTGCCAACTTAACTGACCCGAATTTTTGGATGATCCAACAAAAAGTCACAACCCAACCAAACCAAAGATACACCCTTGATTTGAGGAATGTTGTATTAGAATTGATGAGATTTATGAGATCTTGAGTTGAAAGTGGTTTTTAATCAACCACTAGATCTATGTATCCATTGTAATTATCCATATGTCATATGAATGTGTTTCTATAGTGTACTAGTGCCAAGGTCGCAAAGGATGTAGGGAAATGTATGAGCTATTGAATGTCAAATTTGATTTTTTGAATCTTGATCTCAACTTATAGGAACCAAGACGTTCTCGTGTTACTTCCAGGACTATTACACGTTCAAGAGCCAAGAAGCTATTATTATCATTAAATTCTTGTATACAAATAGAGATGAATTCGGTTGAGGGGATTCAGGCAATAACAATTTCATATGGTTCTACAACATTTTGAAACCTATTAACTAAATTGAAACCAAACTCAATAATTAAGATATGAGTTTGTAACATTTTAAAAATAAATATATATTTTTTCCTTAATTTTATATCTTATTAACTTTTTAGAGTGGAGATCTCATAAGTTTGCAATTCTCTAGAGTACATACTTCATTCTGCTCCTTGTCCTAAAGGTCTCTTAAGGATAAAAATAGATTTTCTCAGAAACATTTATTCTAAGGACTTACTAGTTTATCATAAAAGTTCCCTAACCCGCACATCTCCCCATCTCAATTTATTATTTTTTACTAGGAGTGTTTTAAAAAAAACCCGATGATCTGAAAAAACCGATCAACCCAACTCAACTTATTCGGTTTGGGTTGAGTTATGAATTCTTTTGGATTAGGTTGGATTCAAATAAATGAAAATTTTATGGGTTGGTTGATTCATGGTTCACTTAAAATAACCCAAACCAACCCGAACTTTTTATTAACTTTAAAATGTAATTTTATTTTGCTTATGTACAATTAGATATACATATATTTATTTTAATTTTTTTTTTAATTTTATCAGTTTTTGGACAATTTATTCTTCAACAACTCTTAAAAATAGTTTTTTTTCACTTTGAAAAAAGATTATATATTGTATAAATTGAAATTGAGTTGTTAATTTTAATTCATATATGAAAATAGTTAAATTGAATTTTTACATTTAACATTTTACTTACTTTTATAAAAAAAATAAATAAATGAATCGAGTAATCCGAACCAACCCAACCCAAATATTTCATGGTTGGGTTGGATTGGTTTCATTTTCTAATAGGGTTATTTGGCTTGAAAAAATTTACAACCAAAACAATTGGATTGGATCTAAAAAGTTCTTCAACCAAACCCAGGAACACCACTATTTTTTTACTGTCAATCTGAAACATTAAATTTAATTTAACGCCCAAAGTTGACTAGAAATTTTAAGTCTTTCCAATTGAATCAGTTTTGTTTTTAAAAAGAAGTTATATCAATTTATATTAAAAATTTTGAAGATTATATCAATTAAAATCTTAACGTCAACACGAGTCCGTTATCATGAATATAGTACTATCAACTTCAAGATGTGGGGTCAATCTCTGACCTCACATATTCTAAAAAAAAAAAATTAACAATTATATCCATTTAAATTTTGAAAAGTGAATAAGTTAATTTAAATTTAAATCATCCATTACTATGCTCGGTCAATAAACATCATATGAGGTTATAATTTTATCAATTATATTACTAAATTTTTATATTTGAATGAATTAGTCAATTTTAATAGTCCATTTTGTTAATATATCATTAAAGAAGTCTACATGTATAAAATTTAAGCATGAACTATTTTCAACCGTAAACCAAATAAAGTTTACATTAATTCACTTAAGATAATGTAGGAGTTTAATTGATACAATCGTAAATCTTACATGATATTCTTAGAATAAATTCCCATAATGAAAGTGTTAATTGACACATTTACAAAAGTTTAGAGTTCAAATCTTTACATTTAGTGTGACAATAGTCCCACATTAGATATGTAAGGAGAAGATTCATGTTATATAACTGAGGATATAATTATCTTCGATCAATGATATATGATATCATCTTTTGAGAGAAATGAAAAACAAAGACACAAGAGTTATCCATAAATTCTACTAACAATATCTCTCCCCTCATTTATTATTTTTGATTATGTCAAACCAAAATATAACATTTAATTTCAGAACCACAGTTGACTAGAAATTCCAAGTCTCCCAATTGGGTTTTCTTTTTTTTTTTTCCTCTCTAAAAAGCTGTGGTAAACCAACAAGTCTCTCAACTACTGTTATCAGGACAATTCTTCTAATCAGACTTGGTAAAAAATAAGTTGGAAAGTTTGTCAAAAGAAAAAAAAAAGATTATATATTTGGACTGTTATCACACCATTCTTCTTCACAAAGGCTGCCTTCTTTGGCTTATGGCTTTTCAAAACAAATCATCTTACTTTCTCTTACCACCCTTTCTTCACTGCCTTCTTGTTTTTCTTCTTGGTTTACCAACTTGTTCGTTTTCTGAGCCTTATAAAAATGTAACTCTGGGTTCATCTCTCACAGCAACGGAACAAAATCACCTCTATTGGACCTCCCAATTTGGTGAGTTCGCTTTTGGATTTCTACAGTTGGAAAGTAAAGGCTTTTTATTGGCCATTTGGTTCAATAAAATTGAAGAAAAAACGGTGGTATGGTCAGCAAATCGCGATAAATTGGCACCTAAAGGATCCACAATTCAATTTACTGGTGGTGGGCAACTTGTGCTGAACGATCCTAGAGGCAATCAAATATGGACGTCAAGTTCCTCTGGAAGTACTAATCAATCTGTTTCCTATGCTGCGATGCTTGATAGTGGCAACTTTGTGTTGGCTGCAACTAATTCTAAAATTTTATGGCAAAGCTTTGATGTGCCTACCGATACGATTTTACCATCACAAACTTTGAATATGGGCGGATTTCTTGTTGCTCGTTATTCAGAAACCAATTATAAGAATGGAAGGTTTCAACTTCGGATGCAAAGTGATGGGAATCTTGTGCTTTACCCCAGAGCATTCCCTTTGGATATAGTAAGTAAGGCTTACTGGGCAAGTAACACAATAGGCTCTGGCTTCCAACTTGTTTTCAACCTCTCTGGCTCTATTGATGTCATTTCAAACAATAATACTATTCTCATAACTGTGGTATCAAATACCCTTACGCCACAAAATTTTTACCTTCGGGCGATTCTTGAGCATGATGGGATTTTTAGAATGTATGTTTACCCAAAGCCCACACATAATTCGTCTATGGCTAAAGCTTGGTCTCAAGTGTCAGACTCTATAAACATTTGTACCATGGTGCATGGTGGGTGGGGAAGTGGAGTGTGTGGATTCAATAGTTACTGTAGACTTGGGAATGACCAGAGACCATTTTGCACTTGTCCACCTGGCTATGTTTTACTTGATCCAAATGATGAGATCAAGGGTTGTAAACCCAACTTTATTGCTCATAGTTGCGATCAATCATTTCCTGAAACTGATAACTTCGAATTTGTTGCTTTGGAAAATACCAATTGGCCTCAGGCTGATTATGGCTTTTTCAAACCAGTAAGTGAGGAATGGTGTAGAAACGAATGTTTGAACGATTGTTTTTGTGCAGTTGCCACTTTCAAAAATGGTGAATGTTCGAAGAAGAGGTTTCCTCTAGCTGATGGACGAATGGACCCTAGTGTTGGCGGAAGAGCACTTCTCAAAATTAGGAAACAAAACTCTACATTCCAACCTAATAATCTTATACATAAATCTACTATAGTCGTCGTTGGATCAGTTCTATTAGGAAGCTCTGTATTTCTCAATTTCCTTTTATTCCTTTTCACTTTATTCGTTAGCTACCGACTTAGGAAAATTAGGAAATCAAAGCTTGTTCAAGAAGATCCTTCCATTTTATGTGTGAATTTGAGGATCTTCAGCTATGAAGAGCTCAACAAGGCCACAAATGGATTCATTCACCAGTTGGGGCATGGCTCTTTTTCTACTGTTTATAAAGGGATTATTGACTCTGAAGACAACAATAACTTGGTGGCTATTAAAAAGTTAGACAATGTGGTGCAAGAGGGAGACCGAGAATTTAAAGCTGAAGTAAGCGCTATTGCTGGAACAAACCATAAGAACTTAGTTCGATTACTTGGGTTTTGCAATGAAGGAGAACATAGAATGTTAGTGTATGAGTTCATGCATAATGGGTCACTTGTAGATTTCCTTTTTGGGAATTCGAAACCAAGTTGGTATACTAGAATTCAACTTGTTTTAGGGACAGCAAGAGGACTATGTTATCTACACGAAGAGTGCAGCACTCAGACAATTCATTGTGATATTAAGCCACATAACATCCTTCTGGATGACTCATTTACCGCACGGATTGCAGACTTTGGTCTGGCAAAACTTTTGAAAAAAGATCAAACTCGAACTCTGACTGTAATTAGAGGAACCAAAGGATATGTAGCTCCAGAGTGGTTTAGAGGCCTCCCCATCACAGTGAAGGTTGATGTTTACAGTTTTGGAATATTGTTGTTGGAGATTATATGTTGTAGAAGGAGTTTCGAAGAGAAAGCAGAGAATGAAGAACAAATGGTGCTGGCAGATTGGGCTTATGACTGCTTCAAAGAGAAGAAAATAGAGATGTTGGTAGAAAATGATGAGGAAGCAAAGATTGACTTGAAGAGGGTAAAGAAGTTTGTGATGATAGCAATTTGGTGCATTCAAGAGGAAGTATCCCTAAGGCCCACCATGAAGAAAGTTTTACAAATGTTGGAAGGTGCTATTGAAGTCTCTTTTCCTCCTGGCCCATCGTCCTTCACTAGTACAATTTCCTAATGCTTTCTTTTTTTTAAGGTGGTGTTGAAGTTTCTTATGTGCCTCACCCATTTCATTTATCACTGCAATTCACTAACATAATTGTCTTCCATTAATAAATAATAAGATGCACATCTAAACTTGTTCTTTTTAAGAAAATTGCAGTAGGTGGTCGAATAGCAGCATGATTTTGAAATTTGACCATTATTTAAAAATATTGATATATGACCATTTGATTACTTTGGAGGGTCCATCACTAAAAATTGTTTCTCCATTTTACTCCGTAAGCCACAAAGTACATCTCTAATTAAAAAAGGGGGCAACAGACAAATGTCTAAATTTTTTTTTAAAAAAAAAAAAAAAAAAAAAAAAAAAAAAAAAAAAAAAAAAAAAAAAAAAAAAAAAAAAAAAAAAAAAAAAAAATTGAAAAATGTCTAATTCTAATTTTTATTTAATAAATGTCGTTTTTGAAAAATGTCTAATTCTAATTTTTATTTAATAAATGTCTAAATACCTATATTCTTTAATTTATCTAATTCAAAATAGACCAATCTACCCATCCCGAAAATCGATATTATTTTAATTCAATAAAATCAAATTGAATGAAAATAAATCTAATCTAATAATCAATGGATAAAATGGAACTGAAACAAAATATTAAAAACAAATTCCTATAACTATGGAGTATTTTTAAGGAAGTCTAACTAAATTCAATAACCAAATCAACTAGAACAAATAAAATATATTATTTCAAACAAATTTCAAGGATTATTTAAAATAAAATCTAATTAACTAAAATAATCAAAGCAAATAAAATATAAAATATGATCATGTAAACAATAAAAAAGTGTTTTTTAAATAATAAAAAATATCTAAGACATTGGAAAATTTTATTATTTTTTAAAAATGTAAACTAAAAATACACTGTTTCTACATATTTGAATTTTAAGAAGAAAGTTTGTACCACAAATATGTGGTAGGTAAATTCTCTCTGAAAAGTTTCTTTGCATACCATCACCATTTGAGAGAGCAAACATTTTGACCTTTATTCCACTTCTCCTATTAGTCTTGAGTGGAAACTTGATGTCAAATCTTATATCTGCCAAGTTCTCAATCAGATGTATTCTTAATTTGTAAAATTGAGTAAATGGAGATCAGTCATACTTGTTGTTTATTGGCCATCAAAATGGTGGCAATACCTTCCATCGTCATCTACCTCATATATGTTTCTAAAAGAAGAAATCCCATTGGTGATAATGAGTTTAGACATATAAATACATAGTACTTATTGCTATTAATAAATAAAGATTTAACGAAAATAAATCAATTGAAGCAATTATTAATATATATATAACCATATGAGAGTGAAAAACAGTCCCCGTAAAAACCACAAATACTACATATCCGAGCAAATATAAGCAAAATTAATGGGGGAAAAAAATAGCAAAACAAAGTTTCTACTTTATGACTCTATAAAAGTAACAAATACAAATACAAATACATAGTATACAAAAATTGGCTCTATGAAAGTAAAATAGATAGCATGTGAAATCAAAGTTATAATTTGATAAATCATAAAGTTGTCGAGACTTTCGATTCGGTCAAATAATTGTTCCATTTCCTACTCTAATTTCGTAGTATTAAGGTAGTAACGGTTCAATCCTTAGAGAGCTGGTCAATTTTCATACTAAATTACCTATTGTACGTAACCAAAGGGGGTTTTGGTAAGTTAGTTTCAATTGTGAGAAATTGACTAAAAACAGTAATGATTAAACACAAATTCGATGTTGAGTAAATTGATACTATCAATAAAACAAAGCCTAGCTCGGGATAAATTAAATTTATTCCTAATTTCCCACTCAATCATTAATTAATCAGAAAAGTGCCTTGCAATTTAATCGGTTTTTAACTTAGCCAATCACTTCTAGAAAAGCTAGAAGAAAGTCCAAATAATCAAATTAATTCTTAGGCCTAGGGGAAAAGCCTCCTCAACATGCAAACTGGTTAGCATTAAGGTCCAAGACAGTTGTTAAGACGAACTAAATAATTAGGAACAACCTAACTAAGTATTGGATGTGAATTTCTCTTAAGTCAGATAGAAGAATGTTATTCGATTGGAAAAGCTAAATCAATATACAACTCTAACTTAACTTTGGCTACTTGGCGATCTAAGAATCTAACAATTACGGATTAGGTGTAAACCTATTACTGTGAATTAAACATGCTTGACTAATTTGTCAAATTATCTCAAACACATTCAATCAATTAAATAAGAGCAAGGAGAAGATTCAATAGACAATTAAAATTTCAAGACAACAAATCTTCATAATCTCATGAGATAACAAATAAAGATATAGATCCTAAATCTCGAACTAGATAATAGTACCTTAGCCTTGATACATGCTAGATAAAATAATGATCTAGAGAGGTCTTAATTGAGTAGTAAAGAAGAAATATAGAGAGGATATCAGAAAAGTAGAGAGAATTTTGTTCAAAATCGCATTTCAAAAGTGTAGACGGCTAGCCATTACAAGAAAACACCCCTTTTCCAATGCTTTTCACGTTGGGAGTTCCACTCTTGATGATAAACTAGTTGTCAAGAGTTTGGTCAGGATATATCCATCGGGAGAACATCTCCCGATGCACCAACATATGTCGTCAAGAGTTGACATAAACTCCCGATGCTTAATATATGGCGACAGGAGATCATGGAGCTCCCGAAAATATCTATACATGCGTTGGGAGCCAACTGTCGGGAGATCATGGAACTCCCGACGTTTTTCATCGAAAGATAGTCCTTTTTTAATTTTTAGTTTTTAATTTTTGATTTTTTTTAATTTGATCTGAATGATCTAAAATGTATAACATCATTAAGAAAATAAAAAAAATATTCACATAAGGAACAAAACAAACAAACAAAGTTGAAGTATTCTTTATTACAGAAAAGTTGGCAAAATGGTCTACAAACAAAATATGTCTTGACAAATACATAAAAGAAAGAACTCTCAACATCATCTCCAAGAAAAAATTCTCCAACACAGCATCTCCAACACATCATCTCCAACACAGCATCTCTAACAACATTTCCAACATCATCTCAAAATAATATCCTACAAAACAAACAAAAACCATACGGTGAATCCTACAATCCTACAAAATAGAAAATCCTACAATCCTATAAATCCTACAAAACAAAGAAAATCAACACACTTTCAAAACTACATCTTCTCAATCTTAAACCTCCACAAACACACAAAGACCACAAGTTGAACTCCAAATGAATAACCAATCTCAACCTATCCCACACAACATTCAAAATTCATAAACTTTCACAAAAAAACAAAAGCCATAAGATGAATCCTACAATCCTACAAAACAAAGAAAATCAACATACTTCCAAAACTACATATTCTCAGCCTGAAACCTCCACAAACACACAAAAACCACAAGTTGAACTTCAAAATGAAGATAACTAATCTCAACCGACCCCACACAACATTCAAATTTCAAAACATCCACAAACACATAAAAACTCCAGAAAACATATCAAAATCCAATTGTTTGGCTACCATAACTGCAGGATAGCCAACAATTCATTATCATAAAGCTACTGGTAAGGCATAATTACTTTGCTACCATAACTGTAGGCTAGCAACATATTAGCCAACTAAATAATGAAATAATCATACCTAATTCGATGGCACTTCTCTCTATGATCGTATCATATCTTTAATCATTTTTTTTCATTTTTTTCATTTGTCTTGCATGATGCTCTTTCATTTGTTTTTTAACGTCTTCAAGTTTCTCAATCCTCGATTGAGACTATTCGACATAGGCTTTCAATTCCCACACCTCCCTACTTTCCATTCCTTGAGTATATGATGAACTCGATGAGCTGCTACCCCTTCTTAACTTAGGTTTAGGGCCCCAACCTAGGCCTTTTACATGACCGAGTCTACCCAAAATCATCTCACAAATTTCGTCCCCTATTAATGGTTGGGAACCTTATGGAGTGGGCTTGAATTGTAATTCTAATATTTGATTCTGCACATATTAATTAAGTGTGTAAGTACGAGTGACTGAACTTACAAATGAAAAACAAAATGAAAATAAAACAAAATTTATTACATGTGCATCCTCAGTTGCCTGATTCACGAATTTACCACCTTTAGAGTGTGTTTCTTTAAATAGGTCAACACTTTCTACTTCTCGACCTTATTTTTCCTGTAGCTCAAATTGAATTTGCTAGAACAATAATTTCTCTCCATTCTTCCTATTCGTCTCCAACATTTCCTACATTCAAACAAGAAAAATTAAAAAGATATTTTGTATTAGTAAATGAAGTAAATGATAGACATCCTCAATTATTATAATCTGGAATTCTTCACTCTGGATACTGTTAAACAAATGGTCTATTCTTAAGCCAACTAATCAGGTTTGCACGTGCTTGCTGAGGGTTTCTACATTTCTTGTAATGTTTGTGTAAATCTGCTCTGAATTCTTTGAACGAGTTTTGCATTTGATGTTTGATAAAATTATTAAGTGTTTGATTGGATAAATCAAGCACGAAATGAGGCTACAAAAGAATTAAGGAATCATTAGCATATATGATATTTATGACAATCTAAAATAACAAACTTATAAACTTACCAACAATTGACTCTTAGCCAATTCTACAAATTCATTTGGAACATCAGCGAAAGTATAACATTGTACTGGAAATGCAGATCTGATGTCAACACCAATTGCATTACCAAATCATACAGAATGTTGACAAATAGGCTTCTTCTCTCCTTCTTTGATCACAATTGGAATTCTCCCATATTTTTTGACATATTTTTCCAACTTGATATTCCGTGAATGCTCACTTTTCCTCCGAGTGGATGCAAGAGCTACTATCTGAGGAATAAAAAATTAAAACATTTTAGGATATATTTCAGTCAGTAGAAGATGCATATGAATACTAACCTAAAGTGTCACCCACAGAAGATCCCGTGATGCCTAGATATATCACTTGCTTCTG
The DNA here is from genome assembly GCF_027475165.1 of Benincasa hispida. NCBI lineage: Eukaryota > Viridiplantae > Streptophyta > Magnoliopsida > Cucurbitales > Cucurbitaceae > Benincasa > Benincasa hispida. Next base: position 6,916,602 of record NC_143487.1, read on the forward strand.
AAATTCTTCCTCTACCTCATGTTGCCTATTAGAGGTTGATATCGTATCTATACAAACACAAAAATATAAAACAATATAGAATCAATATTAAATATGTGTAAACAGAGAAAGAGAATTGAGTAGATACATGATTAGTCATCATCATCATCTAAATCAAATTATTCATTAGTAAGTGAACTGTTATTGGGAGATAATTTTTCTTCATCATCATTTATGAAGTCATGATCAGCATGCCGAATAATTGTTTGTTCCACAACTGTAAGATCAACATCGACTCTACATAAAGTAACCTCCTAAATTGATTCATCCACTTGAACTCCACCGAAAATTTCTTTAAATCCAGTTGTTCATTTTCAACATCCTTCACTTCTGGTGCATCCCATATTCGTTTATTTTGGACTACATGAACAACTTTCCAGTTGCTAGCATATTTTATGTCGTTGAGGTAAATGACTTGTTGTGCTTGGATAGAAAAAATGAAAGGCTCATCAACATACCAAAATCGAGATGTGTTGATTGATTTGTATCCTAACTCCACGTGTATCCTATTATTTTTGTTGTTATCTATGTCAAACCATCTACACTTGAACATAAAAACACGTCTTCTCTTCGCATATTGAAAATCTAATACTTTGTCTACGACACCATAGAAATTATTATCAACACTTCCATTCCCACTAATCTCCCAGGCCACCAGGACTCCACTATTTTATGTAGCTCAACGATTATCATGCTCTACATTGTGAAATCTAACATGTTAACAATGCATCCATTGTAAGAGCCCACCTCAGACGAAGGTCCCATTGCAAGTGAAAAGAAATTATCAGAGAGATCTCTCTCGCACAATTGTAGAACCTGATAATTTATTATACGTTAAAATAACTAAAAACTGAATCACATCTCAACTTCCAATACTATATATACCTGAGATCTGAATGAATCGAGAAATTTGTGTCGATGTCTTATATATAAGTTGGAGGCACTTTGAGCTTCACGATGAATTAACCTCAAGAGTTTCTTATAATTGATCATTAGAAAGTTATATCAAAGAATTTATCGTAGAAGTTAGAAAATTATAAAGTTTGAAATGTACTTATGATAATCTGTTATTTCTTTACAATTGTTGAGAATGTACCAATATGCGATACGCTTTCCTTTGTTGATAGTGTCCGTAAAGTTGACGCCCCTAATGGTCGTACCCTCTGCTTAAATAATTCAAATTCGCAAAATATCTCATGATCGGGACTGTTATCATCATTTCATTCATCTCTATTAAATCTCGTTTCAATCTCAGTTAGATATCACGAACAAAAGTTCTATGATTCATTCATTACATATGCTTCCGCTATAGAACCCTCAGGACGTGTTTTATTCTGTACAATTTTTTTTAATGTTCATAAACTTCTTTCAATAGGATACATCCAATTGTAACTAACCAGACCCACTACTTTGGTTTCATATGATAGATAAAGGGGAAGGTATACCATTACATTGAAGAAGGCTGATGACAATATTTTCTCCAACTTACAAAGTATGACTATGATGTCTGCTTGTAGTCGATTCAAATCACTTACACATATTGTTTTTGCACATAAATAACGAAATAATACACACAATTCAACAATTACAGTGGACACGTTCTTCGGTAAGTATGCTCGAATACCTTAAAGCGCAGTCTATGAAGCAAAACATGGCAGTCGTGTGTTTTCAGCCCCGATATTTTTCCATCTTTATCATTCACACATCGTGATATATTAGACATGAATCCATGAGAAAATTTCACTGACTTCAAAAACTTACAAACCACAATCCATTCACTATTAGTTAATTTATATGCTACATGTGGCTTTACAAATCTGTTACTGACTTGTATCGAGTGTAAGTCCTTTCTTATCTTCAAATCTTGTAGGTCTAACCGAGCATTTGTTGTATCCTTCGTTTTTCCTTCTATATTTAAAAATGTGCCTACCAAGTTGTCGCATATATATTTTTTCCATTATGCATTACATCCAATTTATTTCGTAATAATAGTCTGGACCAATATGGATGTTGGAAAAAAAATACTTTTCTTATTCCAATTTAGAATTTGTTTTCTTTTTTTTTTATCTTTCTTCAATGGATGTTGCTAAAGACAGGAAAGTTCGACATATTTATTTGTTGTAAGATTTCTTCTCCATTCATTACATCTGGAGGCGGTCTATGTTCAACTTTTCTATCATGTTGCCTACTTCTACGCCAACTATGATTCTCTAGAAGATAACATTAAAGTCCCATGAATGTTATTTTCCCTCTTATCCTGAAAGACGATTTATCTTCTTTGTATATGGAACATGCTTGATAACCTTTTGTACTCCACCCAGACAAGTCATCGTACGTAAAGAAGTCATTAATAGTCCATAATAAGGCCGCATATAGTTGAAAAAACTCATTGATAACATAATCATAAGTTTGCACACCAATAGTCCATAATTCTTTCAAATCTTCATTCAACAGCTGCAAGTAAACATCAATTTCCTTCCAGGAGATTTTGTACTAGGTATGAGCAAAGACAAGAAGAAGTTTGTCTCCTTCATATATTTCCAAGGTGGCAAATTATAAAGGATTTACACCATAGGTCACAATACTATACAAAGTACTCATGTTCCCAAATGGATTAAACCCATATAAAGCTAATCCTAAACGAACATTTTGGGGATCTAAAGCAATGGAAAATGACATAATACCTTATGTGGGACTATTTTACCCTTTCCATCATTAACTTTGTACTAAGAATCACCACAAACTGGGTATTGTTGTCAATCTGCAAATTCTTTCTAATACAATACACAATCACATTTGCACGCATGAATTGACTCATAACCTAGGCCTAAGTTATGCAATTTTCGTTTAGCTTCATAAAAGGAAGTACATATAGCGGTGTCAGTTGGAAACGCTACTTTTAATAGTTCTAACAACATTTCAAATGATTTGTTACTCTACCCATTTAAAACTTTGATATGCATCAACTTCACTAAAAAGTTCAAGGACGATAATTGCTAACAAGCAAGTATAGTTCATTACGTGCTTCCGCCATTAAATCCTCAAATAAGTTTGTGGTATCTCTTTCTTGACCATTAGAGGAATTTCATTTTTGATTCCTTCTTCATTTGCGTCTTCATTTTCAATTGGAACTCGTAGATCGTTTATAAGGTTCAACATTCTATTTTCTTCAACAACATTACACTCTATATTAGTTTCTTCATCATTATGTATTGAATAAGTTGTTTGTCTTTCAAAATCTTTAGATAAGTTGACTGGCTCTCCGTGATATACCCATTCACAATATGATGGTGATATTCCATATGTTAATAGATGTTGCTTCACACCCTTTAATGACTCCCATATTGAATTCACACGATTTTTGCATGGGCATCTTGTTCGTCTGGAATAATTAACATGAAACTTTGCCACATCTAAAAATTGGGATACTCATTCTCTATACTCGACCGACAACTTATTTCTAAATTTGATCCATTCTTTATTCATCCTTAAAAATAAACCTTTTATAACCCAACTTGTAATCTAAAACAAATTATAACTTGTGTTGTGTACATAATGAATGATGGTTAACTTTTAGAGGCTTATATATGCTCACAGAAATAAAAGTGGAATTATTATAGACTTATGGATGCGTTTCTCAACTACAAGTTAGTTATTGGAGTCTATCAATAAGCTATGTCGGTGATAGGAGTCTATCACAATAGAATTTATTATCGATACATTTTTCTATATTCGTAATTATTTAGAAGTGTCAGTGTTTACACTTAATTACTAGCCTTAGAAGTGCTACCACTTGCAGTTTGCCCTATTAGATAACATGAAGGTTCATATTAACAGTTAGTTGATTTTGAGATGAAACCATATTATCTAATACAATCAATATATCTCTTTTTCTATGTGGTCGAAGTATTGAACGATAAAAAAATGAGTGCAACACGGGACATAAGTAATTACTTTTCAGATTTAGATAAGTAGGTATCTAGCAATGGCAAGTACGAGCACAAACCAAAACAAAACTTTTTTTTTAAAGCTTTATATCAAAAGAGAAAAGGGAAACGAGTTACCTTTATTGCACTCCTTAATTTGAAGAAAAAGGTAAATAGATAAGCACGCATAGAGGGGAGGCACCGACAATGCGGCGATCCTTACCTTCAAGATCGACAAGCAATGACGAGAGGCACCAGAAATCCCTACCTTCAAGATCGATGAGCGATGGCGGCGATTGACGAGCGGGCACCAACAAGAGGCAACGAAATAGAAGAACGACGAGAGGCAACAAAATCCGGCAAAGAGAAATTGGCGCACAAACCCTAACAGTTTACAAAATCAATTTCCAGATCTGGTCTGGAAGATTTAAAGGCTATCTTTGGCACTTAAAATGTAAGCATCGGGAGATATGCATAACTTCCGACGAATAAATTCATTCGTCAAGAGTTCACGACCTATCTCCCGATGCGGTAGAACTAGTTATTAGGATTGGTGTCTTAATTCTCCCAGAGTCTCGTTGTTTTGTAAAGATACACATTGTTAAATGAATAAAATAAGTGTTATTTAATTTTGGCATTTACTCATATCCAATAAACAAAGCTTCTTGGTTATCTTATGTGAACTTAAGCATGTATATGTTATATACAAGTGGATCATGCCTTAAATGATAAACTAAATCGGTCTGTAGTATAGGATTAAGGTGGGATACCTGATCCTGGTGACACTACGGATACGACCCGCTTTATAGAGGTTTGCAAGTGTTGTAAACTACTACAGATGGTAGATCCTGACCATTCGTGTGGAGTGGAGCGGAGGTGTCCTATACAAAGAGTTTGTATAAGACCTAGACCACGAGGTGACTAGACTCTGTATATAACGCCGTTGATACTAGAGACTTGCATCTCACCTAAACGACCATAGGTGAACGACCTCAATCCTGAGTGTTTTGTGAATTCCTGTCTTTGAGGCCGGTCCTTTGATTAGTATGAGTGAGAGTGGCCAGATTGTCAACTCAACATGCCTACCTTTTTGGGGACTTGTCTGATCTGGGAGCTGGGAACTTAATCCACAATATGGAATTCACTTCTTTCCCAAAGCAGGGATAAATAGAGAGATTGCTCCCTTAAGGGCTGATTCCGGGGCTTGAACATAGTGGCCACAACTTCTCTTTGGAAGAGAAGACTCAATTATAATAGGACTATGATTTATGTTCATTAGAGGGATCAGTGGTACTTAAGAAGATAGATGTAACTACAGAGGCATAATGATTATTGGCCCAGCTGTACTTACGAGTGATTTGTGAAGGGTTGTTGCACTGCTCATTGGTTAAGATGGACATATAATATATCTGTAGTGAGGAGAGTTCAGTTGTCGGTCTTTAGTTGAGTGCTTGATAATTAACGAAAGGTGGATCCCGTGACTAAAGAGTTTAGTCAGTTATTCATGTATCGTTGGAGCTTCGGATCTACAGGTCCATGAGGTCCCCTTGGTAGCTTGGATTCATGTTGAAGGATCAGTTTTTTGTGTTGATTTGAAATGTTCAAATTGACAAGAGGTATTTTGATTATATGTGATATAATCGGTATGATGTATAAGATACATCTAGTGGAAGATTGATGTAAATGAGATTTACATTAAGTACCATGGAATAGGAAAAGAACTATGGTTTATATGTTTCATGAGATGAAATATTAAAATTATAGGTTATAAATATAGTATGATAAGTTGGTTATCATTTATATTTATAATAATATTAATTATTAGATAATTAATATTTTTTCTTTTAAATAACCAAATGTAGTGGGTGGTGATTGATCATGGTAACCGTGAGTTTAAAAGAAAATCGGTTTCCTATTTCGAAAAAGGGATTTATTTTACAAAAGATTGAAAAAGGTTTTGAGTTTTTTCTTCGGCGAAAAGAAACTCACGGAAGTCATCAAGTAAATACAAATTTACTAAACGACGACTGGACGAGCTAAATGATCATGCAGGTGCTAGCTAAACGATCGTGCAATGTTTACTAAACGGTCGCATAGCTTTGCTAGACGATCGTTGGCCCAAGGTAAACGATCGTGTAGAATTGACCGAGTTAGACGATAGAGCTAAACGATCGCATAGCTTTTGCTAGATGATCGCATAGTTTTATCTAAACGATTGAGCATCGACTTATACGATAGGTCTCCGACTTCTCCCACTTGCCCAGTTGTGTACGCGATCGTTGTTTCCTCCATTCATCTGCCTCACACAAAGTTCGAACAGAGCCCACCCTCTGGATTCTCACATCGAGAATACCAAGGTCGCCTTGTTGGTGGTGTCAGACTCAACTCGAGAGGTTTTTCGGAGGCCGTTCATGGTGCTGTGGAGGTCGTTCGCTGTTGTGGAGGATTTCGTGACTGAGGAGATCGTTGAGGACGAGCGCGAAGTGTTTGTGCTGTGTTCGTGTGGTGTTGCGGTCATGTAGTTCAAGCGTTCATGGTTGCTATGATCAATCATCGTGCGCATCAAAGCGTGGAGACGCTTCTACCTTTGTTAGTACAGGTTTTCCTTCTATACATTTGATGTTCATGCTGTAATTTCTCTGTATATTTGCATAACTATTTGTATCGAAGTTGACTGTAAATGTATTGTTGATTCATGATTGTAATTTGGGAATTGTCTTGCTTCCGCTGCTCACGAAAATCTTGATTACAATTTCCATCAATTAGTATCAGAGCCAGGTTCTTTGATATTCCAAATTACAGATCTGAATCGAACGGTTTTTACGGTCGTGGTGGGTTTCTGCATTTGTAGTTAACCGTTTATGCATTTGTGGATGAATTGATGAATATTTCGGGTTTAAATTGCTCTTTTTGTTAAAGCTTTCGTTATTACAAAGTGTTAATTGTAAGGGCCCCTACGTTTTTGGCCGAAATTAACTTTGCAATCGAGTCTGTAATTTGAAAAGTTCGAGTTCGTTGAGTCGTTCGTGATGAAGCTTTGGTGCATGGCGATGCAGTTCTCAACGAAGAAGAAGATCAAATGTTGGTCGGGTCGTGTAGCCTCAGGTAAAAGATCGTTGGGATTTAACTAAGCGATTGTTTAGATATTTTTTCTAGACAATCATGTAGTACTTTCTAAACGATTGTTTAGTTAATGCTAAGCGATGGGGTAAATCGTTTACCATATCGTGTTGCATTGGTTGTACGATCACATAGGCACTGGAGGTAGACGATCGTAGTGGGAGCATGCAATACTCGTCGTTTAGTAGAAGGCGCACGCTAGAGGATCGTGTAGTTAGTAAGTTTCATCGCTTTGTTACTACCTATGCGATCGCATGAATGTGATACGAAGATGCTAGCTAAGCGATCACTTAGGCGATGGTGCTTCGCGACATCATAGTCGCTTAGACGATCGCGGAAGGTGGGCACTGTGCAAAGCACGCTAAGCGATCGTGTACTTCAGGCTTCATCACTTAGTAAAGGTACACGATCGTATTGTAATGGCTAAACGATCGTTTGGATTTTTCTAGACGATCATATAGTAATGCTAAACGATCATTTTAACTCTGGGAGCACTGGTAAGCGATCAACGAAGGGTTTGTTTTATCGTAGACGATCACAGGGTGTTTTGTACACGATGGATGGTTGAAGAAGCAATGCTTTGCAGAGCGGTTCAAGACCTGGTTCGCCTGTTTGAACCAGAGACTCATTGTCTTTGTAATAGATAGCTTTCCCTTTTGTGTTTTAAGGCAATTTTACCCTGTTCATCATCTTTGATTGCTTATACATGTGATGTATGGTACTTATATGTCAAGGTGTTTGTCATATAGTTAAAAACCTACCTTAGGTTGTGCAATTACTCATGCATCATGTATTATAAATGTTATAATATTGCATGAAGAAATTACTTGAAAGCATGTGCATGCATCATGAAATATAAGAGTTATATTTTGCATGCATTGAGCATTATCATGCATCATCCTTTTATTATAAATGTTATAGTCTAAGGATGAATGGAAGCATGTTTTCCTTGTTTCATTGCAGTTTTGTATAAATGTTATATAAAGAAAGTAGCAATTAATGGACAATGCATTGGGCATGACACTTAGACCGTTTATAAGCGTTATGAATGTCTTGCATATGTTAGCTTCGCGTTGTGGTTGTTTCCGTTTATAAGTGTTATAAAGGAAATTAGACCTAAAATCAATAATCCAGAGTTGCATGCGGACTTAGGGTGAACTCAAGTTTTTTAAAAGGGTTTTAAAATTGGATTGAGATAGACCTAAGTTCAAGTAGTTCTAAAGAGTTTAGCAACCTAGATTAATCTTTTAAGATCGGTTTAATAGGATTAAATTGGTTGGAATAAAAGATTAAATTTTTTGTAAACCTATCTATAAGGGACCTTTTGTCTAAGGCGGGTTCTGGCTAGGCTGGGGTTCTTAAATTGATGAAAACGTAATACCCCTACCTGGGAACCTACCTGTAAAGGTAAATTAGATAGATTTTCAACAAGCATGCGACGTTTTGATCAAAGACTCCGTTAAAGAGTTTAATGGATGATGATCAAAAGTTGTTCAACTATCCAAAGTAAAAGTTACTCTTGGGAAAACCTAAAAGTCACTTAGTTAAGATCCTTAGTCGTGTTTTTTCTAAGTAAACTAAACCTTAGGTTATAAAATACTTAGTGGGAGGAGAAGGCGTATAAGATATGTCTATGATTCCACTCACGTTTCTCCCTGGATGTTCACACTGTGAGATTCATGCTTGTTCTCGAGATGCCACAAGATGCATCCCCCTTCGGATGGTGTTTGCATGAGTCAATATTAAGGTGGACGGAGAGAGTATTTATAGTAAGTGGGTGAAGGGTGTGTGCCAACACGTTCTATGGTCTCTGTCATTGGTTCACACCGTTAGATCATTCTGTACGCCCTCGTGTCGCCTTCGATGCGACCCCCTTCAGATGGGTAGTTGGTCAATATCAAGGTGAACTCTAGAAATGGATAGGGCCGCTTTAGGTTTTGCCCCAATCGGATTTTCCCCCTTCCGATTGGCCTTTTAGGACGGACCTCTAGGGCTTAAAATGGTAGGTCACACTCACGGGAGATTGTTAAGTAAGTTAATAATCTCTTGGTTAAATCAATGATGGCTAGTTGTTATAGGAGTAAGAGTTATTCTTGTATTAATGACTGGTTTAGATATTCTCAATGCAGAGGAGGGATAACTAACCTCCCTTCGGTGGCTTTTGTCCTAAATCTTTGAAGCGTCATTACGAAACTAGATGTCACATGGGGTTCATGTTAGTTTTGCTAAAACCTTATTGGATGTTGTTTTTTTTTTACAACGGGTATTTGCTTAAAATCTAACGTAGGTAAATGTGTTTTTCTTTTTAGCAACTCATTAGTATTTCCGTTTAAAGCTTTGAAAAATGACCGATTTATTACAATGGAAAGAATCGTGTGAACCGAGTGGCAAACGACCTCCATCCCACTACTCTCTAAAAGAGGAGACAAGACAATAAATATGATTTATTGGTCTTGGAGACATGTCTGGTAGAGAATGGTGATTCTGCCTAGATCCTAGATTCAAGTGCTACCAATCATGTCAGTTCCTCTTACCAAGGATTTAGTTCCTGGTAAACGTTACCACAAGGAGAGATGACTCTTCGAGTCGGTAATGGTGAGGTTGTTTCAGTTGTTGCTTTAGGCAGGCTGAAGTTATTTGTTGACAAGAAACGTTATCTGGTACTGGATAATATTTTTGTAGTTCCTCATATTAAGAGGAACTTAGCCTCGGTTTCTTGTCTCATTGAACAAGGCTATACCGTCTTCTTTTCTGAGAATAAAGTGTTTATTTTCAAGAATGGAATGGAGATTGGTTTCTTATCTAACTGAACAAGGCTATACATATAACTCCCGACGCGCTGATATACCCATCGAGAGTTACTTATATCTTTCGACGGTGGTTTTACAGCGTCTTGAGATAGCATATCTCTTGACTAGTGGACTCCCAACGGTGTTTTTAACGTCGGGATATCGTATGTTCTCTATAGGTCAATTAAATTAATCTCGTTGTAACGCTTGGGTCAAGCGTTGCAACGCTGGCCTCAGCGTAAGACATAGGCCTTATTGCGCGAACTGCTACACTCACTCAATCACCAGGCGCGCATGCGGAAAGGAAATTGTATCAAAGTTAGTAGCATTGTGACTCTTAGTGTGCTACTTCCTTCAAGCGTAAGGGAAGCATCATGACAACACCACACCACTGCCTACCAGCATAGCTTTACACTTGGATGGAGGGTTGGAACGCTCTCCTAGGGGCATTTTAGTAAGTTTGAACTATTTTCCTCAGTTAAAGCTATGGAGCTCCAATTTTGTTTGCTTAAGTCTCATTTTTGCTCTAAACGTCCATTCTACATCTTAGTTGCTCAATATTTACAAAATAGCATAGTAAACACATAAAATTCTACGAACGAGCCTGAATTAAACTAAGGACGATAACACTTTTATAGTGCTGTCATAATTTTGTTGGAATAAGGAAGCAAGAAGCAGAAGCAAAACAGGATCATTAAGTATTCTAATTAATTAATTTAGTTTCAAATTTAGCATGCTCATAAACTAAAAATAGAGTTTAAACACTAACCTTTGAAGTACCTTTGAATCACGAATTCCAGCTACAATCCTCCGTTCCTTTGGATGTCAATCACCACAAGGTTTTCCCTACTATTCTCTTGGAGCCTTAGATTGAGTTGTGGGACTCAAAACAAGCTTGAGTCAAAAGAAATTGGAGAGGAGGTTACTGGTTTTACACAGTGTGAAGAACACTTCTTCAAACACAAATTCTCAGCAAAATGCAAACTTTTGCATCCCCGATGAGTATTTAGAACTAAAGTTTATATTGCATGACATTCAAGCAACAAACTTTCTACATGAATTCCATCTCCACCTTCATTATTGAGCTGGAATTTTAGTGAAAACATGAGTAAGGTGCTTGGTTCCAAAAATGGGAAAATCCCACTTTCGATTTTTCATTTCTTTTCCTTTTTCATTTTGTTTTCAAAATTAAAAAAGATTTTCAGTTTTTAATTCAAAAAACAAAACTGAAATTTTATTAATTTTACAAAAATTAATTCAAAATTAAAATTTCTAATAAAATTAATAATTAATAATTAATTAAACAATTTAATTAATTCGATTAATTTAATATCAAATATTAAATTAATTTAATACAAATTCCATCTTCTTGAAACCCTAATCATGAATTTAATATTTAAATCATATTTAAATATTAACCAATTCTCCAAAATTTTTTTTTAATTCCAAAATTAAACGTGTAATTATATCACATATAATTACTAATTCTCCTTAATTCTAATTTGAACGTTTCAAATCAACTTATCACACTACTCTAAGGCTAATTCGTTTGTGAGCTAGTAGAGGAACCTGGTGGACCTACAGATCATGGGCTCCAACGATCCAAGATTAATTGGCTAAACTCTTTACACCGAATTAATCTTCATTCGTTAACTACTGGATCACTCCATTAAAGCTCATAGTTGCACTCCCCTCACTCTAGATATATTGTGTCACTTGATATAAACATGATTAGTAAGTTAACCCTTCACAGGTTGTTCGTAATAACGACTAGGTCAAAAGGTTGTTTTACCCCCGAAATTACCTCTTGTTTTTTAAGTCCTACTAATCCTTTAATGAATAATTGGTTTGTGATTCGATCATCAAACCGAGTCCCTCTCGAGCCAATGAGAGGGTGGGGCCCCTTGTTCAAGACCCGAAGTCAGAACTTAAGGAAACAACCTCTCTACTATCCCTAAAAGCGGGTAGAAGTGAACTCTATCTTGCACCCTATGTCCCCAGCTATCTACCCGGTCTTACCCCTGAAATGGGAGGCTTATTGAGTTCATAGTTAGCTTAGGATTTAAGTTAAGTTACCTAGGTCATCGTTGTGAAATTGTCAGTCTTAAACAATGAATCACTTAATAAAGTAAGAGTGACTTATTTCTTTGTCTGATCTTGCACAAACTCATTGCAGTAGATGCCCCAACTCCTCATGTCACTACATGTACGAATCAAGATCACTTCGTCTGTAACACTTTACAACTCCTTGTAACAACTACAGAGTGAGCTGCATCCGATAGTTTTACCTGAATAAGGCACCCAACCTTATTCATATATTATAGATCATTTAGACTATATACTCGAACTTGATCCACTCTTATATCTCTACATAAAGTTCAAGTACTCATGTAATAGTCATGGATCTTTTAGTTTATTGGATTTATTTCTAAAACGAAATAAGTAATTCATATATTCAATATAACTTTATTGAATCAAATTTCAATAACAACTTTATTGATTTACAGAATAAGTTTATCGTCTACAAACCACGAGTTTTAGGACATAACCCAACAAATTTTTTATAACAAAATAAAGCACAATGTCTATACATTATGCGAACACGTATAAAATATATGAAAGAAAAATAGGTTTATTAACAAAAATAAAACAATGTCACATGCAAAACCAACTTCCCAAACCTTTCAAATCCATAACATTCATATTTTTTGTATCTATTTGCGCTGCTAATTGTGCGTTGTACCGTGTATAGACTGTGTATTTGAAATGTTGGCAAATTTAATGACTACACACAAATCATTTTACATAGACCAAGGGTTTTATGGGCTATCTTCTTTCTAAAGTCATCGTTGACGCTCAAATCCAACCACCCACAACTCAGATCCCAACTAGTGGGACTGCTCGATTCGCCTAAGTTCATAATATTCCTTTGCAATTCATCCCCGCCGACTAGCCACTTTGTCCATACCTAGTCGCTACCGTTCAGATCCATTGTTGTGATTACTCAGATATGATTTCATTCACCATGCTCAAACCCATCTCTCGTGGGTTTCTTGATCCTGGATTTATTACCTATTGTCATCCACCAGCTATTGCAGATGAAATCAATTTGTCACTCGTGAATTTCTTTATTGTCTACATCTGTTGTGAATTTGCCTCTGTGATTCTTTATCGTTGAAGTCTTTTTTTCAATTATAATATAAATTAGAAATGAAAACAAAATCCTTTTTGAAAATTCTAAAAAAGACGATGTGGCCTACAAATTTAGTTAGAGGGTCATATGGAAAACAAAATAAATAAATTACAACCATTAGATTCGGTAGATATTTTTCCAATAAAAAAAAAATAGATATTTTCAAAACCACCTCTCGTTTTAGACATATATTGCAATTTCTCTAAAAAAATCTTCATATAGATTTGATTAGGGAAAAATGTTAGTAGGGAAGGTGGACATCCTTCTTCGAGAAAATTTGAGAAAGGATGAAGACAAAATATAGAATTTTTTTTCAACCTTTCTTTTCTTAGTAAAAGAAACATGAAATTTACTTAAACTTTAAGCTTATATACAATGAAAGAGAGAGGTTGCCTTTACAAAGGATTGCTTCATGGTATGTGCTCTGTTTTTTTTTTCCTACTTAAGCTTCTTGTTTTTCTTTTTCTTTTCTTTTCCTTTTTTTTTTTTGAAAAAAAAAATACATCTTTATTAAGACTCATGAGCCATACAAAGAGATACATTTCTGAGTTGATAGAAAGAGCCCAATTAGGGAGGCTATCACTGCATCTTGAAATTTCTAGCCTCATGGGCCATTCTATTTCCATTTCTTTTAACATGTACAAAATTTAAAGAGTTACAAAAAGAAGTCGGCTCATCTATTTTCTTTTTTAAACATTCAACCTCACAATAGGATAAGGCTTTACAATTTAGAAGATTAATTCTTGTTAGACAATCAGATTCTAAAATAATATCAAAGAAACCCCATCTTTCTGCCACTTTCACTCCTTCCAGAATCGCCAACATCTCTGATAATGGAGGCTCGGAGTTGTTTTGCATGTTTAGCATTTCAAGCCTGATAAAATTTCCAGTTGATTCCCTTGCAACGATGTCTATTCCCAGGTTTGAAGCTTCTTTTCTCCAGGCAACATCCACATTAATCTTCACAAAACCAGCTGGAGGGCGAATCCACTTAACTTGATTAGGTGAGCTTGTAAGGAATTTTTTTTTTTTTTTTCTGATTTAGTGATTACATATTGAAATTTGTATATTCAGTCATATATTTCTGAATCCAATCCGCTCTAATTGAACTTTCAGGAATCGGGGAATCATTTACTAACTTATTCAGTGATATTCAAACCTTTCTTCCTTAAATTTTTTATGGTAGGAAGAATGTTATGAAGTGCTCTGCAAATTAAATGTTTTATTTTTTTAGGAATTTTTAATTTCCAAATGTTTCCCAAAACATTAGCCATTGGATTGAAGCTTGGACTATCTTCATTTATAATACTTCTCATAAAAAGTTGATAGCAGCTTTTCACATAATAGATTCCTGACTAGTTCCAAATTAGTTTGTTAGGAAGATTATTATTAGTAGTAGGAATTTTCCTGATATAATCCGCATTCTCATCATTTAATAAATCTTCTTAAATAGATTCTTTCCAACCACCCATTGGGAGAATGAAATCAGCAACATAAAGGTTCAATGTTAAAGGGTTAAAGCAAGTAGGCTTGAATGATGAAGGCTTTGGAATCCAAGGGTCTGAAAAGAAACATATTGAATTACCATTCCCAACTCTGTATCGAAGATCTTTAGATAGAAGTTCTATTCCCCATATAAAACTTTTCCAAATGAAAGATGAACCTGATTTGATGGATGCTTCAAGAATCGAACACTCATTAAAATATAAGCTTTTAAGGATGGTAGATACAAAAGAATTTGGATTGTATCATTCTCCAAAAGAATTTGGATTTTCTACCATTTTCCACACCTTTTGGCTATTAATGCTTGGTTAAAATCAAATAAAGCACAAAAATTAAGGCCACCCAATGATTTTGGTAGGCCTAACTTCTTCCATTCCATCCTCATTTTATTAAAAGTTGATCCCCACCAAAAATTAGTTAAGGCTTTTGTAATCTCTTCACAAAAAGACTTAGGAAGTTTGAATAAGCTCATGACATAAGTAGGAATAGATTAGACAATGCTTTTAATTAAAATTTCTTTACTAGCTTTCGAGAAAAATGCCATTTTCCAGTTTTGAATAGTCGTCCATATTCTTTCTTGGACGAATTTGAATTCAGCTGATTTAAACCTTGATAAATATGATGGAAGACCCAAGTAATTTACAATGTTGTTTTACATGGGAAATACCTAAAAGATTGCTTAAAAAATGTTCACGATCAGAACTCACATTAGATGAAAAAAATCATACAGAACTTGTCAAAATTTATATATTCACCGAAAGCTGCCTCAAATAGAAGTAAAATATTTTTAAGGTTAATTAATTCAGTTTCAGATGCTTTACAAAAAAAAAAATTAAACTATCATGAGCATATAATAAATGAGAAATATTAGGGCAAGATATATTGAGATGAATTCCAAAAATCAGATTATTCTGATTTGCATTTTGAAATATAGATGATAATCCTTCGACAAAAAAAAAAAAAAAAAAAAAAAAAAAAAAAAAAGAATAGATAAGGGGATAGTGGATCTTCGTGGCGAACCTCTAGATGGAATAATATTACCTTTAGCGTAACCATTGATTATAATTGAGAAACTTGCAGAAGAAATACATTTTAAGACTAAGGATACCTAAGATGAATCAAAGCCTAATTTAAGTAAAATGTCTTTAGGAATTTCCATTCAACACGATCATATGCTTTACTTAAATCAAGTTTTACAGGTGTTGCTTTTTCTTTGTTTCCTTTCCGAGATTTGAGGAAATGTAAGTACTCATGACCTATAATAATGTTATCGTGAATTGAGCGCAGAAATGAAAGCAGCTTGTGAAATAGAGATCAACTGCTCTAAAAAAGGTTTAAGCCTGTTAGCTATAGACTTAGAGATAATTTTATAAGAAAGATTACATAAATTAATAGGCCTATAATCTCCAACTAAAGAAGGATTAGGAGTTTTTAGGTATTAAGACAATATTAGTAGAATTTATAGAATGAAAATCTTTCCTTTCATTTAAAACTTCAAGATATTTAGGTATGGTATTTTTACTTACAATACTCTGATATTTTTTTAAAGAAAATGGCAGAAAATCCATCTAAAGGTTTTCGATAAAAAAAAATGGGAGAGATCTTTTTTTTTTTTGGTTATTTTTTTGGTGATCAACATAGATTTTAGATGAATGGTAGAGATGCTTTGTTATTATTTTTTGAGTGATGACTTTTTAAACATATTTGGAGACTAACAAGTTACATTTTGAAAACTTAGGAACCAATGCACCACCTATTCTTAAAAGTTGGGAGGAAAAAAGGTACATTTTAAAAGCTTAAAGACCAAATATACCTACTCTTCAAAACTTGAAGACAGAAAAGATAGTTTTTTTTTTTCATTTTTTTAAATATAAACCTAAGCTATATTTTCTAATCAAATTAAGAATTGAACCAATGGATATAACTCAACAAATTGTAGCATCAAAGTAAATTAATGTTAATGGTAATTGTCATACATTCCCTTCATTAAGATAAGACATCCGCTCTTTGTCATTAGACCTCCTACCTCAAACTATAAACCTTATCTTGTATATTTGGAGTATAGCACATTGAAAGATTAAGCAACAAACCTTTAAACTCGTCAAATTGTATCAATTTTCACATAAACAATTACTTTCATCAAATTACACCTCAAACTTACATACGTGTTGCAGTCTTAACAACAAATTCCTATAAGAAGTATTACAAACTTAACCTTATAAAAATTCTTGTTTTAAATATCATTAAAAAAAAGTTTTCCGGTAGTGGTGGCCATGGTGACCGACGGTGAAGGTGGAGACTAATAGCGACAGTGGTTGGAGTTGACCAATAGAGGGTAGTGGTAGCCATGACAATATATATAGTATAAGTGAGATAGATAATTTTGGGTCGTTTTGGTAATTTTATGAATTACACAAATTAAGGAGAGATTAGCAATTAAACACTTAAAAACATTTTTCTAAAAAATGATTTTAAGTGTTTATTCTAACTTATTTTATAAACTCAGTTTTTTCAAAATTTATTTTGAATGGTTGTCGAATATTTGATTTTTTTTCTAAAATAACTTATTTATTTAATTAAACACTTGAAAAACTATTTTAAAGAGATCAAGGACCTTGGCTAGAAATTCCAATTCTCACAATTGCACATGTTTCTTTATTTATTATTTTGAGAAATTGTGTTAGATGGTCAAAAGAAAATATCCAATTAGAAAGATGACCACTTTTTGAATTGTATGATTTCCATCAAATCGAAAGTATATTTTCCCACAATATTAGCAAAATTCATTGCGTTTTTAAACTTGTTTAGGTGAGATTTTGTTGGGATTTGGATTTTAATTATTAGATATGATTTAAATTTATTTAAAATTATCATGTTGTTTTCTTAATTTTTTTAGAAAGGATTCGTCCCGTTGCTGAAAGCTATGTTGTCTAGGTGTGCAATCAACAAAAGGTTTCTTCCCTTTTCTTCTTCCTTTTGGATGACTCATTTACTGCAAGGATTGCAGACTTTGGTCTGGCAAAACTTTTGAAAAAAGATCAAACTCGAACTTTGACAACAATTAGAGGAACCAAAGGATATGTAGTTCCAGAGTGGTTTAGAAGCGTCCCCATCACAGTGAAGGTGGATATTTATAGTTTTGGGATATTGTTGCTAGAGATTATATGCTGTAGAAGAAATTTTGAGGAGAAAGCAAAGGATGAAGAACAAATGGTATTGGCAGATTTGGGTTTATGGCTACTTCAACGATGGGAAAATGGAGCTATTGATAGAAAATGATGACGAAGCAAAGATGGATCGAAGAGGGTGAAGAAATTTGTGATGATAGGAATTTGGTGCATTCAAGAGGAACCATCCTTAAGGCCCACCATGAAAAAAGTTCTACAGATGATGGAAAGTGCTATTGAAGTCTCTTTTCCCCTTCACCCATCTTTCTACATTAGTTCAATTTCCTAATACTTTCTTTTCTATGGTTTACGTTATATTATTTTCTTGATCAAACTTTCTTTTTTCAATAATTGCTAGATATGAAAGATCAAAACTATGAATCTGTAGAGAGGTAAGTTATGTCTCCTCTATGTATACTGGAATAAAAGAATACACTATTTTACTATTAAAAGTCCATTTAGGTATAACAAGAAGTCAATGGAAAGAGAATTGAAATATTAAGGTGATCCATTACACATAACGCAAATGTTCCACAGAGAGTCTTGGCAATTACATAAACAACAAATAAAGTACCAACAACGAACTGAGAGAATAAAACACAAAGTTTGGTAACGGTTCAATGATATACCACCAACGTTTAGGAGGCAGTATGTTTAGGAAAGATAAATTCACTAATATAAAAAGGTCAAGTGTTTACAACGTTGTATTTATCATTAAAATAATGACAATAAAAGCGACACAGATAGAGTCTAACTTATAATTGATCAACCAAGCTCCCCCTTGATAAGGGACATTTTCTCAATAGAACTTAGGCTCCTCCTAAGTTTCTGAATATTAGTGAAGAAAAACTTAGGCTCTCCCTAAGTGTGAGACACTTTGTCATCAAGACTGAAGGAATTGAATGAAGGAACTCTTACACAAGAGAACCATTGAGCGGAAGCAGATCGTTCCAAACCCATTGTGAAAGAACAAAGTATTTACAAACAAACAACAACAGTTATGCATCATTAAGTAAATTACAGCATGCTTTTAATTTAAATACACAAGGAATCAAGTGACATACCTTTGAAGAACTCTTTTTCAAGTACTCCCTTGATCAACACCAGTCAAGCATCCAAACAAACTCGATCAAGTGCATGAACACAGCGAATAACCAGTGAAAATCACGAACTGTCAGATCATCGCCCACGATCGAGTAAAACTCAATCTTCGACCCTCAAACAGTAAACTCGACACCACCAAGAGGTTACCTTGGTATTCTCGATGTGAGAATCCAGGAGGTATGGGCAATGTGTGGATTTGGTAGAGGGAAGGAGGAACTAAACGATCGAACAAACAATCGAGTAAATGGGAGAAAGAGAAACATCTATCGTATAGAGTTGGATACTCGATCGTATAGCAAACGAGGAGCTATCGTCTAGTAACGAGGATCTTGATCATTTACTCTCTCAAAGGCTATCGTATAGAATTTCTCTACCCAATCGTATATGATGCAATTCTGAAAAATGTAAAACATTTTCATTTTTATCCTTCAGTTATTAAAACTGATAATAACTTCCCACTTTTAACGGTTAAATGAGAAAAAATAAACCACCAAACAATTATCTTATAATTGTTCTATTATAAATAAATATAATAACTAATTTATCATATTATATTTATAACCTATAGTTTTAATATCACTAATATTTAAACCATAGTTCTTTTTCTCCTTTATTGCATTTAATATAAATCATATTTATATTAATTTCTCAATTAATGTATCTAATATATCAAATCAATTATATCACATATAATTGAATCGGTTTAATTATATCATATATAATCAAATTTCCTCTTGTTCATTTGAACACTTCAAACTAACCCAAAAACTGATTCTCAACATAAATCCATTGAGCTACCAAGGGGACCTTATGGACCTGTAGCATGAAGCTCCAACGGTATATGAATAACTGACTAAACTCTTTAATCACGATTCCACCATCCGTTAACTGTTGGACATTCCACTAAAGACCGACAGCTGCACTCTTCGCACTACAGATATATTTTTGTGTCCATTGGATATAACCAATCAACAGTACGATGACCCTAAACAAATCACTCGTAAGTACAGTTGGGCCAATTTACCATTTTGTCCCTGTAGTTACATTTAACTCCTTAAGTACCACTGATTCCTCTATTGAACAATACATCATAGTCCTGCTATGAGTGAATACTTCTCGAGCCATGAGAAGGTGTGACACCACATTGTTCAAGCCCCAGAATCAATCCTTAAGTGAGCAATTTATCTACTTACCCCTGCTTCTGGGAATGAGTGAATTTCGTCTTGTGTAGCTGAGTTCCCAGCTTCCCAACCAGACGAATCCCCGAAGTGGTAGGTTTGAGTCAGAAATGGAACACCCCTACCTGAGAACCTACTTGGAAAGGTGAATTAGATAGATTTGTTGCATGCATGCAAATTTAATTTGCCAAAAAACAACTCTTGCTTTTGATAATTAAACAAGCTCGAATCAAGTTTTATCAAACACTTTAATAGGCTATCATCAAATTTTCATGCATGCAACAAATCTATCTAATTCACCTTTCCAGGTAGGTTCTCGGGTAGGGGTGTTCCATTTCCGTCAACTTAAATACCCCCGCCTAGACAAAACCCGCCTTAGACAAAAGGTATAGATAGGTTTGGTACATATTTAATCTTTTATAAGTCAATTTAATCCTATTAGACCAATTAAAAGATCAAACTTACGTTTCTAATCTCATTAAAACCGTGATCTTAGGTCTAACTCAATCAAATTTTAAAACTCTTTTAAAACATGATTTAAGCCTAAGTTTACATGCATGTCTTTCTTATTGATTTTAGTTCTAATTTCTATTATAACTCTTATAAAAAGAAACAACTAAAACCATCCACATTGCTAAGCTAGACTAGGTATTTATAACTTTTATAAATTAACCTATGTGTCATGCCTCATGCAATGTTCATTCATTACTATATATAACTCTTATATAGATTGTAATACATGCTTTCATACACCCTTATACTATAACACTTATAATATAAAGATGATGCATGAGCATGCTTTAATGTAATTTGATCATGCAAGCTACTATATTATAACTCTTATAATATATAGATGATGCATGAATAAATGCATAACCTATGGTGAGATTTAAAACTATATGGCATACTATATGATATATAATTTAAACATACATCACATGTACATTCATCAAAAATATTAATGGACTGGGATGATATGCCTCAAGAACCAGAAATTAAAATTATCTATTACATTAACAATCAAGTCAATTAGTTCAAACAGGTGAACCGGGTCTTGAACCGCCCGGGCGAAGCCTCGTTCCTTTGATCGTGTAGCTTTTCCTTGTGATCATCGAGTAACGTTGATCGAGTAACCACGATCGTGTAGTATGGATCGAATGCCTTTGACCATGCGATGAAGCAGGAAAGCCACTCGATCGTATAGCGCACCAAGTATAATGCATGCCTAAACGATCGAGTAGATGACAACTATGGGATGAAGCATGACCGTCTAAACGATCAAGGAGCAAGCGTCGAGTATCACATACCGAGTGATCCAGTAGCCAGTGACTAGCGATGAGCATGCTAGCCTACTCGATCGTTTAGTGCACGTACCTACCATGCAATGAGTATCCCATACTCAGTGATCATTTACCCCCATCTTTACATGACCGAGTAGCCAACGCAACACGATCGAGTAAACTCTTTACTTGATCGTGTAGCATCAGCCATACGATCATTTAACAAATACTACATGATAGAGTACAACTTTTCAACACGATCGCCTAGCCAAATTTAAATGATCGTTTAGCCTGGGCTTCACGATCTGACCAACCCTTGGTAATCTTCCTCGAAGTAAACTGCATCTCCATGCCTTGAAGCTTCATCACGAACGACTCAAAACACTCCAAACACTTTGAATACAGACTCGATAGCAAGTTAATAATGCCTAAAAACACAGGGGCCCTTACAAATTAACTTTGAAATGTAAAAGAAAGCAGTAAACAGAGGCAATCATCCCAGAAACAACCATCAATTCACATCCACAAATACATCTAACATTTAAGTGTAATGTATATGCTTAAAACCCACCAAGACTGTAAATGCATTTCAATACATCAATGGAATTTAGAATATCAGAACAACCTGACTCTGATACCAATTGAAGATCTTACACAAGAGAATGATTCGGAGTTCTTGCAGAGTGGAACTGTGCAGTACCAGACACGAGATAGATCTTCCAAAGAACAAGGCTTTTTTCGAATAAGGCAATTCATTTGGGATCCTACAGATCCACTCTTTTTCCTATTCAAAGATCAGCCTTTTGTCTCTGTATTTTCACATCGAGAATTCTTTGCAGATGAAGAGATGTCAAAGGGGCTGTTTGTTCCAAACCCATTGTGAAAGAACAAAGCATTTACAAACAAACAACAACAGTTATGCATCATCGAGTAAATTACAGCATGCTTTTAAGTTAAATACACAGGGAATCGAGTGACATACCTTTGAAGAACTCTTCTTCGAGTATTCCCTCGATCAACACTAGTTAAGCGTCCAAGCAAACTCAATCAAGTGCATGAACGCAACGAACAACCAGTGAAAATCACGAACTGTCAGATCCTCGAACACAATCGAGCAAGACTCGATCCTTGACCTTCGAATAGCGAACTCGACACCACCAAAAGGCTACCTTGGTATTCTCGGTGTGAGAATCCAGGAGATGTGGGCAATGTGTGAATTTGATAGAGGGAAGGAGGAACTAAACGATCGAGTAAGTGAGAGAAAGAGAAACGTCTATCGTATAGAGTTGGATACTCGATCGTATAGCAAACGAGGAGCTATCGTCTAGTAACGAGGAGATTGATCGTTTACTCTCTCAAAGGCTATCGTATAGTTTTTCTCTACCCGATCAAATGTGATGCGATTCTGAAAAATGAAAAATATTTTCATTTTTATCCTTCAGTTATTAAAATTGATAATAACTTCCCACTTTTAACGGTAAAAGGAGAAAAAATAAACCACCAAACAATTATCATAATTGTTTTATTATAAATAAATATGATAACTAATTTATCATATTATATTTATAACCTATAGTTTTAATATCACATCATATGTAATATTTAAACCATAGTATTTTTCTCCTTTATTGCATTTAATATAAATCATATTTATATTAATTCCTCCAATTAATGTATCTAATACATCAAATCAATTATATCACATATAATTGAATCAATTTAATTATATCATATCTAATCAAATTTTCTCTTGTTAATTTGAACACTTCAAACTAAACTAAAAAATGATTCTCAATATGAATCCATTGAGCTACCAAGGAGACCTTGTGGACCTGTAGCTTGAAGCTCCAATGGTACGTGAATAACTGACTAAACTCTTTAATCACGATATCTACCATCCGTTAACTGTCGGACATTCCACTAAAGACCGACAGCTGCACTCTTCGCACTACAGATATATTTCTATGTCCATTGGATATAACCAATCAACAGTACGATGACTCTTGACAAATCGCTCATAAATACAGTCGGGCCAATTTACATTTTTTCCATGTAGTTATATCTAACTCCTTAAGTACTACTGATTCCTCTAAGAAACAATACATCATAGTCCCACTATGAGTGAACACTTATCGGGCCATGAGAAGATATGGCGCTACATTATTCAAGCTTTGGAATCAGCCCTTAAAGGAGCAATTTATCTACTTACCCCTAATTCGGGGAAGGAGTAATCCATCTTGTGTAGCTGAGTTTCCATCTCCTCAATCCGACGAATCCCCAAAGTGGTAGTTTTGAGTCGGCGATCTGACCACTCGTATCCATGCAAATCAAAGGACCGCCCTCATAGGCAGGAGTTCCCAACTCACTCAGGATTAAGGTCATGTTACCTATAGTCATCCTAGTGAAATGAAAGTCTTCATCATGAACAACGTTATATAACGAGACTAAGTATTTCGTGGTCCAGTCTTATACAAACTTCTTTGTATAAAGTATCCCCGCTCGCATGTCTAATACATGAATGGTCAGGATCAGACCATTTATAGCATTTTACAACACTTGTAACACCTATAATGCAGGCGACACTCGTAGCGTCATCAGGATAAGGTTTCCCTCGTTTATCCATATACTATAGACCATTTAGGTTATCACTTAAAGCACGATCCACTTGTATGTCTCCATATACATGCTTAAGTTACAACAATAACTAGGGATCATAGTTTATTGGTTTGTGGTTAATGCAACTAAAATATCTCATATTTCATAGATAGTAGTGAATAAAAATCTCATATTATTACATTACAAATATTTGTTCATACATGTGTTTACAAACTACAGAACCCTACGAGATTTAGGGCATCAACCCTAACATTGAATACCTCGGGGAAACGTGTGAACGTCGTGCCAATGTATAATCAATTTTGAAAAGCACATAAATCAGATAAAACTAACAGAATGAACATTGATATATAAGCATACTACTGAGAGGAAAAGGGGGAAGAGAGAAACTTACCCTCAAAGATTCTTCTTCTCGCAAAACCTTTCCATGATACAGAGCAGTACGAGCCTCAAACTCAACGCACTTCAATTTCTTCCTTGCTATTTTTCGACAAGGAGTAAAGGATTATGGGATCCTCTTGATTTTTGGAGAAGGAAAGAAATTACTGAAAGAATACTAGATAGAGATTGAGAATTATTTATCTTTGTTTTCTATAACTCTTATAGAATAACCGAAATGAGAATTTAATGTGAAAGAGTTTAAGGAGGGGAGTTATGACTCCATATCTCTTCAACGCCTAAAAACTTTTGAATATATATAGTTTTAATTAATAATATTACTAATTAAATATCATATATTTAATTTCATTTGAATCATATTCAAATGATATTCTCTCACATAACAAATAGTTTTAATATGAATTTTATTCATATTAGTTTTAATCCATAGTATTTATATGAATCGCATTAAAATAATTAATATTTGAATCTTTTTCAAATATATCACTCTCTATTATATAGTATTGACTATAAATCATATTTATAATTAACTATATATTATAATGCATCAATATATTGTAACATTATATTAATTTGAATCTCATTCAAATATTTTTATCTTTTATATATAGTATTAATTATAAATCATATTCATAATTAAAATCATATTCATAATTAACTATGTATCAATATATATTATACTTTATATTAATCACATTAGTATAGAATTTTCCTTAAATAATTTGAACACTTCAAATTATTCCAAAACCATTTATTTTTTGTTTTATTCTTAGTGAGCTAGTAAGGGGACATAATGGACCTATAGATTAGAAGCTCAAATGATACGCAAATAATTAACTAAACTCTTTAATTAATTAATCAACATTCATTAATTGCAGATCACTCCACTAAAGACTTACAACTGCATTCTTTGTACTGTAGATATATTTCTGTGTCTATGGATATAACTGATCAATAATAAGTCGATCCTTCACAAATCACTCATGACTACAGCTAGGTCAAATTACTGTTTTACCTCTGTAGTTACGTCAAACACTTTAGTACAATCGATCCCTCTAATGAACAACTAGTTATAGTCCAACTATAAACTAGACCCCTCTCTGGCTAGCGAGTGGGTGAGGCACCCTACTCGGACAAATCTCTTAATTAGTAGCCATATTGAGTCGACGAATCTAGCCATTCTCACCCATACAAATCAAAAGACTGTCCTTATAGATAGAAGTTCACAACTCACTCAAGATTAAGGCCAAGTCACATATGATTATCTTATTGAAATATTAATCTCTTCAAATTAGGGGTGAGCATCGGTCGAGCAAGGTCGGTTTTCTATGAAAACCACCACAAAAATCGCCCTCTTCAGTTTATAAAAGTCAAAACCACTCATAAAAAAAATTTGCTTAAACCGATCGGTCGATTTAGGGTCGAGTCAGTCGGTTTCGGTTTAAACTGTCCTTTTTTTCTGAAGTTTTAACCTTTTTTTTTTTTTTTTTAACTTTTTCTAGTATCAGTTTCTAGCCCTTATTTAAGCATATAAATTTGGTTCTTCTTCTTTTTTTTTTATTTATTTATTTTTTTTCTTCTGTACACTCTTAATTTTCAAGACCCAAAAATACATGCATTACGATTTAGGATTCAATTATGTTGATTAATTTTCAGGAAAGCCATATTCAATTAACCAATTTTAACTTTGAACCTATCAATAGACGTTCTAGGAATAGCCATCAAATGTCTAATTTACTATCGCTATTTATGACCTTATAAATACATTAATATGCAAAAATATACTTAAAGAAGATATTCATGCAAATTATGATGAACTGAGAATCGATTAGCATGCACGATAAAACCTCAAAATCAACGTCAATAATTATGCTTGGGAATTTAAATAGATTCAAAGAAAACACAAATCCGAATTGCAAGAATCAATTAAAAACATAAAACTCACGAAATTGACATCAAACCCTTGATCCAAGAAACTAGATGAAGATTAACTCATAAATTCATAGAAAAATTCAAGAGTTCAAGCCAATACATGTTTACAATCTAAAATAAAACTAAAATCTAACCTAATGTTACCAAAAACATCAAAGGAAAAGAAGATAGTAAAGCCCCTCCTCAGCCTCCATAGCCTCAAAGTTCATATCCCTTCAACCTCCAAGAATTTTCAACATAAAACTTGATCTAAAACCGAAGAGATGAATTTATAGAATTAATCGCAGCGTTGCAACGCTGCCCTACGTTTGGACTGAAGATGGAACGCGCGCGTGCAAATGATTAGCGTCAAAGTATTCAAAGCATTGCAACGCTATTGTCAGAGTTGCAACGTTACTCTGCACATCAGCGTTCGGTCTTCATGCATCAGGCGAGCATTGGACTTAAGCAAATGTTGAGCATTTCAACGTTGTCCAGCAGTATTTTGGTCATTTTTTCTCCTTTGAAGTCCGATTGCTCAAATTGAGTCCAATTAAATTGACCCCATTCAGCTTCAAATGATCAATTCTACTACATTGTTGCTCGGTACCTACAAAATAAAACAATAAACACATAAAATCCAACAACGAGCCTAAATAAAGCTAGAAATAATAGCTCTTTTTGAGAGCTATCAAATACACCGAGATTCTATATATTTGAGCTTTCTGGATGAAATCCTCGACATAATTAACACCAAAATTCAATATATTTGACCTTTCTCAGTGGAATCTCAAGAAGCATTAACACCAAGATTCTATATATATCTGAAAATTGCCCAATTTTTTTACAAAATTTGATATTTCGGAAAATTTAAAAATGATAGTTCAATCATCGTGAATCAATTTGGAGTTTTGGAAATTCATATAATTGTGAAAACAAAAATTATGCTAAAGATTCGAAAAATTACGTAATTATTTGATATAGTATTTAGTAAAGATAACTGAATTTGAAGAAAATTTGAAAAGATATAAAGTTTTGTTATAAGATTTTGGAAGATTACATAAAAAAATTAGCAAATCTCAATATGTAATCTGGCAAGATGTACCGAGAAGACCCAAAATAAGTTAGAAAAAATAATTTTTTTAACTAAATCTCAGTGGTCGATCTCATCAAGATGCATCGAGAAAAATTATTTGAACGAGTTTTCAAAAAGAGAGAGTTTTATAATGTGAAAACATAAAAAGGTTATTTCTAACATTTTCTCGAGACAAACCATTAAGCACTTAAAAATTATTTTTACAAAAAAAAATGATTTCAAGTATTTATTCTATTTTGAATAGTTGTGAAATATTTTATTTATTTATTTATTTTTAAATAACTTATTTTTTGAATCAGATAGTTTGGAATGGTATTCCAAACGCACAAGACGTTGTTCACCATCATACATGTTTCCTTACCATTTAATACGTTTGACAATGTGTCATAATATTTAATGGACGGACCCAAGTTGACTAGAATTTTCAAGTCTTTCAACTACCAAACTTTTCCTTTCCACTAAAATCATCTGTCCTCTGAATTGAATATAATTGATCATGTTAAACTGCCCAATAACATTGAAATTAGGGACCGCACTTTAAAAGAAATTATTTTTTCCCCTCTCTCTCTCAAAGCTGTGGTGAGTGCTGACCAACATCTCTCCTCTCAATTGGTTACTTTTTACTATATGTGTCAAACAAAAATATATAATTTTTAAAGACTTAAAGACTTGGGGCGGATAAACACTTTTGACAAAATAAATATATATATATATATATATATATATTGAAAATAAATTTAAAAAATTATTTTTGGTGATTGTCAAATATTCTAATATTTTTTAAAATATTGTAGATTTAAGTTCTATACGATTTGTTTTTAAATATTAAAAAATTGACATGTGTGAATTTTTAATTAGGTACAACCTCTTATATTTTTACATGTTACTGAACGCGGTTGACTAGGACGAGATATTTCAAATTTCTCAATTGGGTTAGTTTTTTTTTTTTTCTTTTCTTTTTAATAATTTGTGAGAGAAATGAAGTTGTGAGTAGGGGGAGCTAAGAATAGATTTGTAGAGATGTTTTGTAATATATTTCTAGTCCTGAGGAGAAAATGGTAAGTTTGTTTTATATCACAAAAGATTTATATTCATTTGATATGACCGGGTCAAATATAAGATGGAAAGAGAAGGTTATATATTTTGTCTCAAAAAGAAAAAGAAACCATTCTTCTTCAGCCTTCACAAGGGCTACCTTCTTTGGCTTTATGGCTTTTGAAAACAAATTATGTTACATTCTCTGTCCATCCTTTCTTCACTGTCTTCTTGTTTTTGTTTTCTTTCTTGTTTTACCAATTTGTTCGTTTTCTCAGCCTTATAAAAATGTAACCCTAGGTTCATCTCTCAAAGCAACTGAACAAAATAACTCCTACTGGGTCTCCCAATATGGTGATTTTGCTTTTGGGTTTCTACCATTGAATGGTAAAGATTTTTTGTTGGCCATTTGGTTCAACAAAATTCATGACAAAACTGTGGTTTGGTCAGCTAATCGCGATAAATTGGTACCTAAAGGATCCACAGTTCAATTTACTAGTGGTGATCAACTTGTGCTGAACGATCCTGGAGGCAATCAAATATGGACGCCAACTTCCTATAGAAATACTAATCGTTCCGTTTCCTATGCTGCGATGCTTGATAGTGGCAACTTTGTGTTGGTTGCTTCTGATTCTGAAATTTTGTGGCAAAGCTTCGATGCTCCTACCGATACAATTTTACCATCACAAACTTTGAATATGAGGGGAGTTCTTGTCGCTCGTTATTCAGAAACCAGTTTCTCTAGTGGAAGATTTCAACTTTTGATGCAAACAGATGGGAATCTCGTGCTTTCATCCGCTGCATTCCCTTTCGATACAATAAACATAGCTTATTGGGCAAGTAACACTACAGGCTCTGGCTTCCAACTTGTCTTCGACCCCATTGGTTCCATTTATGTCATTGCAAAGAATAATACCATTCTCACAACTGTGGTATCAAATATCCATTATTCACCACAAAATTATTACCTTCGGGCGATTCTTGAGCATGATGCGATTTTTAGATTGTATGTTTACCCAAAGACGACAAGTAATTCATCTATGCCTAAAGCTTGGACTCAAGTGTCAGACCCTGTAAACATCTGTATCATGGTCAGTGATGGTACGGGAAGTGGAGTTTGTGGCTTTAATAGCTATTGTAAGCTTGGAGATGATCAGAGGCCATTTTGCACTTGTCCACCTGGCTATGTTTTACTTGATCCAAACGATGAGATCAAGGGTTGTAAACCCAACTTTTTTGCTCAGAGTTGCGATCAATCTTTTCCTGAAACAAATGACTTTGAATTTGTTGCTTTGGAAAATACGAATTGGCCTCAGGGTGATTACGCCAATTTCAACCCAGTAAGTGAGGAATGGTGCAGAAATGAATGTTTGAATGATTGTTTTTGTGCACTTGCCACTTTCAGAAATGGTGAATGTTGGAAGAAGAGGTTTCCTTTCGTTTTTGGAAGAATGGATCCTAATGTTGCTGGTGAAAAATCTCTTCTCAAAGTCAGAAAACAAAACTCTACTTCCAAACCTAATAATCTTGTTCAGAATCAAAGGAATAAAACTACAATAGTCGCCATTGGATCAATTTTATTAGGAAGCTCCGTATTTCTAAATTTCATCTTATTCCTTCTCACTTTATTCATTGGCTACCGATTTAGAAAAAAGAAATCAAAGGTTGTTCAAAGAGACCCTTCCATTCTAAGTGTGAATCTAAGGATCTTTAGTTATGAAGAGCTCGACAAGGCCACAAGTGGATTCATCCAACAGTTGGGGCATGACTCTTTTACTACTATTTATAAAGGGATTATTAACTCTGAAGACAACAATAACTTGGTGGCCATTAAAAAGTTCAACAATGTGGTGCGAGATGGAGACCAAGAGTTTAAGGTTGAAGTGAGCGCTATTGCCCAAACAAACCACAAGAACTTAGTTCGATTGCATGGTTTCTGCAATGAAGGAGAACATAGAATGTTGGTGTATGAGTTCATGCAGAATGGGTCTCTTGAAAATTTCCTTTTTGGGACTTCGAAACCAAATTGGTATGCTAGAATTCAAGTTGTTTTAGAGACGGCCAGAGGACTATGTTACCTACATGAAGGGTGCAATATTCAAATCATTCATTGTGATATTAAGCCTCAAAACATCTTTTTCGACGACTCTTATACTGCACAAATCGCAAACTTTGGCTTGGCAAAACTTTTGAAAAAAGAGCAAACTCGAACGCTGACAACAATCAAAGGAACTAAAGGATATGTAGCTCCAGAGTGGTTTAGAGGCCTCCCCATCACAGTGAAGGTTGATGTTTACAGTTTTGGGATAACTTTGTTGAAGATTATATGTTGCAGAAGGAGTTTCGAGGAGAAAGTAGAGAATGAAGAGCAAATGGTGTTGGCAGATTGGGGTTATAACTGCTTCAAAGAGATGAAAATGGAGATGTTGGTACAAAATGACGGGGAAGCAAAGATGGACTTGAAGAGGGTAAAGAAGTTTGTAATGATAGCAATTTGGTGCATTCAAGAGGAACCATCCTTAAGGCCCACCATGAAGAAAGTTTTGCAGATGATGGAAGGTGCTATTGAAATCTCCTTTCCTCCTCACCCATCTTCCTTTATCAGTTCAATTTTATAATACTTTCTTTTCTATTGCTTACCTTATTATTAGAATTAGTTTTGCAATTAGTTAGATTGTTATTTTTTTGTTATTGATTGTTACTACCAACTGTAATTGCCTATTTATTGGGCCAACTCATTAATGAAAATTTAAGAAAAATGCTTTAAGTTTCTCTGGTTTCAATATGGTATCAGATGTCATTTTCTTCTCTCGTGCCTTTTCATTTTTCTTCTCCTCTTTCCCATGACTGATCTTCACGATAACACTTTTACTTTGCCAACCCTTCATCTTCTTCCTCCGTTCTTGACCAATATTTGAACCCTCACTTTTTTCATCATTCTGATAGCACAAATCTCATTCTTGTTTCAGATTTATTGATAGAATCAAACTATACATCATGGAGTCGTGCTATGAGTCTAGGGCTCACAGTCAAGGACAAGCTTGGATTTGTTGATAGAAGTCTGTCCAAACCTGATGGTAATTTACTAAATTCATGGATTATTTGAAACAATGTGGTTATGGCTTGGATTCTCAACTCTCTCTCGAAGGAGATCTCTGCAGGTGTTAATATCTCTGATTCAGCAAGGGACATTTGGCTTGATCTTCAACAACGATACCAACATAAGAATAGACCTCGAATCTTTTAACTTCGTCGAGAGTTATTGAGTCTTTCTCAAGATCAACTCTCTATTATGACTTATTTCGCAAAAATGAAGACGTTGTGGAATGAACTTGCCTCTTATCGTCCATCTTGTATTTATGGTCATTGTACCTGTGGAGGAGTCAAAGATTTGGTTAATTACTTCCAAATCGAGTATGTAATGACCTTCCTCATGAGCTTAAATGATTTTTTAACCAGATTCGGACACAACTTTTGTTAATGGAACCCGAGCCTTCTTTACAAAGAGCCTTTTCTCTTGTTGCTCAAGAAGTTGAACAACGTGCTTCTGTTGCACCTTCATCAACAAATTTTTCATCTGCTGCAACTCTCCTAGTCAAGAATTCTTCTTCCCCTGATTCTTCCTCTGTTAATTCAAGTGCTCGGCCCATATCAACTTCTTCTAATTCTAAGAAAAAGGATCGTCCGATTTGCACCTATTGTAACATTTCCGGTCATACTGTTGAGAAATATTATAAATTACATGGATTTCCTCCTGGATATAAGAATCAGAAAAATTCCTCAGCTAAGCATGAATCCTTTTCTGCAACTTCTTCAAGTTCTATTCCTGGCTTTACGGCTGAACAATGCCAAAGTTTGCTAAGTTTTTTTTTTCAGACACATCTTTCCAAAGCCAAGTCCACCTCTGATTCTGATGTTATCACTTCTCATGTAGCAGGTACATGTTCTGTTTCTCCTTTATCTACTGCTTGGATAGTCAACTCTAGTGCTACTGCACATATTTGTTCTTGTCAAGATTTTTTCTCTCATCTCATGCCCATATCTGGGATGTCCGTTACTTTGCCTAATCAGTCTCATATCAATGTGGATTTTATTGGTGATATTCAGATTGATTCTCATCTCATGCTCCACAATGTCTTGTTCATTCCTAGTTTCCACCATCATCTGATTTCTATAAGTGCCTTAACTACTGATAAGTCCATTGTTGTTAAGTTTGTTGGAAATTCCTGTATTATTCAGGACAAGTCAACCATGAACATGATTGGGAAGGCTGATTTTTGGCAGGAGCTTTATAAGTTGTAGATAAGTTCACATAAATTATCTGAAAATTTTTCTGATTCTATGTGCTCTTCTATTTCTCATATGGAGAATACTAATCTTTGGCATAATAGAATGGGTCATCCATCTCACAAACACTTATCTTCTTTACAAGATGTTTTACCTTTTAAACTTCAGCATAAAAATGTTCCTACTTGTATGATTTTTCCTCTTGCAAAACAGAAAAGGTTGTCTTTCATATCTCATAACAATGTATCATCACATG